>NC_064627.1:344013412-344639126 GCF_023864275.1 Schistocerca cancellata | reverse complement strand
AAGTCGAGTCAAAATATAGATCAATCAATCAAGATAGGTAGAAGTAATATTAGAGTAGTTTGCCTCGCCTTTGCCGATGATCTGGCAATTTTAACTAGGGATATTACTACAACCCAAAAACAAGTTGAAATTCTTAAAGAAGTTGTAGAAAAAGTAGGACTACACTATATGACATGCAACAAACAAGCACCAAAGTTTATAAACACGATATATGGAAAAGCAGAAAGAGTTTGGAGGAAATCGTACAAGAAAACGGTCTGGCGAAAGCCGCAAACGAAGTTCCCTGTAAAAAAATAGTGCATTCAGATTTACACAAAATATTTATACCAAAAATGACTTTCTAAATTCATTAAACCTGAGTGCCTTTATGGAGCAAAAACTTTAATTTTAAATAGAAAGAGGGATGTTGAAGAAATTTGAAAAATAAAAGAAAGAAGGATTATTAGCAAAATAGCAGGCCCTAAAATTACTGATGGAGAAACTTATAGGCTGAGAAGTAATAAGGAAATAGAAAAATTCACAGACATACATGGTGACATGAGGAAACGAAGACTTAGATTTTATAGGCACAATAAAAGAATGGCAGCCACTAGGTTGGCAAAACAAATAGTAGAATTCTACGAAAACAGAGGTAAACCAAAACTGAGTCAAGTAAATGGATCGCTGCGATTAAGGAGGATGTTAAAGTAGCTGGCATTACTCAGGCAGACGTTACAGATAGAAAACAGTCAGACAGTTGGTGAGAGGGAAATTAGAAAACGGGCTGGAACACCATGGTCTGATGAAAGAGACTTCATTCTGAAAGGAAGAAGCACTCAAGAAGAAGCATTTGGACTCAAAGGAAGGTCAACCATTAAAAGCGACAGTGACTGACTGTACTGTATAATAATAATTATTATTATTACTTCAATTTGTGCCACCTATACGTGGATTCTTCCTCTCGTTTAAATATAGTTACTGAATGTATTTTACATTTAAGGATGCCATTGTAATTTAGTGCCACAGACATGATACGTGAATTGGAGTGGCAGTCATTAAAACAAAGGCGTTTTTCGTTGCGACGGGGTCTTCTCATGAAATTTCAATCACCGGTTTTGTCCTCCGATTGTGAAAACATTCTGTTGGCACCTATGTACATCGGGAAAAAAGATAATTATAATAAATAGAGCGACAGCTTGAAGGTGGTTCATTGAACCCTCTGCCAGGCACTTAATAATTGTGAATAGCAGAGTAATTATGTAGATGTAGATGTGGTGGCAGTGATACATTATCTCTGGTCTGTGGAAATCTGTCACAGATGGACAAAAGACTCAAGAACAGGACACTTCCTGCAACCCACTAAACGTATTTCTCGGAAAGACTAATCCTCCCTCCCCCCCCCCCGCCCCCCCCCCCCCTGGAAGAACAACCAAATTTTGGAAAACTCTCCACGACGCTTTTTCTAAAGTCCGCTCCCGCCCGCCACTGCCATCCACCATCCACCGCCAACTGCCGTAGCTGAGAGCACAGTCTTTGGCCAGCCACAATGAGAGACAGCATCTCCAGCCGGGTAACCACCTCTATCGATGCCGACAAAAACTAGTCATATACAATCGGTCGTAACTCCAGCAGGCCACAGCACAAAGCAAGATAAATGACGGCTATCCCAATCACGTGTTGTTTATCTAAAAGTGACGTATGGCTACCCATGAGGCATACCCCATGCTGTCAGTAGCAGCCCCCAGAAGAGCACTGCCACTCTGAGCGAGAAAACATTTCAGTGTAACAGTTGTATTTAAAGTCAACTACAAAAGGAAACAAGATGTGCCACGTCTTGAATCTGAAACCCAAAGACCGTGAATGCATCGAGACCAAAAATGTCGTCCAATGTCGCACCGTCTACTGTCAAAAAGCTGATCGCCCTCGTGATGATTTGATACTCGACACCAGTCATGAATTCGCGTTGACAGGAATGGGCTGGTTTACATAACCAAACAAACGACGATTTGTGGGGGAGAGAACTGGTTTACCCAGACTATTGTATGTTTTATGGCTCACGACGTACACAGAGGGCCCGGTGTCGATCTGGAAACAGAACGGTTGTTGCTGAATCGATAGTGTAATGTAAATCTTGGGGGCAGGGCGGGAGGGTGGGGGAGGGTAAATGTGCACAATATTATGCACTTTCAACAACTCCTGCCACGAGATGACTGGGTTTTCTGTTTCGTCTTCATCATCATCATCATTCATCCCCATTACGGTCGGAGGAAGGAAATGGCAAACCACCTCCGCTAGGACCTTGTCTAGTACGGTGGTGCGTGTCTCCCGCATCGTCCCCTATGCTCCTCGGAGTATGGGACCTCATCCTCCTCCTTCAGCTCCACATCTGTGTCTGAAGCCCGGCTGTGTGGGGACCTATGACAGAACGCGTCCACGTGTCCTTGTTTACTGTAAGAAGCATACCCAGCGCCTATGCAGGCAGCATCCCAGGAGTGAGCACGAGAACAGTACCTGGTTCATTCACCCCTGCTGACTGCTGTTCATCGGCTGGAATTTGCACAAAGAGTGGTGACAGGTGGCCTTTTCAGATGAATCACATTTCAAGCTCCATCGGACCGATGGTCGTTGGCTTGTACAACGTGAAAAGTCTGAAAGTGAACACCATGCAACGATCGTCGGAAGGGTCCAAGGCGGAGGGCATACCCTGCATGATCGCATGATTCTCGATGGCACAGTGTGTCTCTCCAATCCCAGCACTCTCGCAGTTTGTTTTTCCTGGGCACAATGGCCTCTACCAGCTGGACAATGCAATGTGTCATACAGCTCACACCACATCCCTGCTGGTACCTTCTGGGACCTCATTTAGTTTCTTCCTGCACTTTTCGCAGCAGTTCGCACTGGAATAGGTTGTTATTCATGTTTTGAACAGGTTGTCACATTAATGTGACTGGACAGTGTACTATCCATTGTCTAGAAATTCCTCCATACTGAACCATGCTGTAAACACGGGCTTAACGTCTGATTGGGCTGTCCATGCACTCGAAGCATTACATAGTTTGAGAAGAAATTAAATCATGACTCACTAATAAAGAAAATAAATTTATTCTATGAATCCGCGTCCGTTGTGAATATTTTTTTAATAAAGCCGTTTCTATCGGTAAATAAAATTTCTTAATTTATTATGCCGTTTCCGCTATTGTCACCATCAGACATCTGCAATTAGGATTAAAGAAACATAAAGAGCGGCTGCCGTTTGTTATACATCAAGCCATAAAAATTAAAAAGTTGAAAAATACTTTTAAAATGTTCATACAGCACTAAGCTTAAAAGTTGCTGAGCAAGGATCAATGTCAGCATTAAACACTCCCGCGTAATTGGGGCGTCAATCAATAGCGCGGCTCAAAAAATTATGCAGAGATGTAACTTCTAGCCGACAAGTGGCGCTAGTATGATGAATGTTGCCTTCAAATTTATATTTTGTTATTTTAACCAATTCATATTTATAAAAAGCATTCTTTAAATTATAAAAATCGAAAGTCAAATTACAAAACATGAATTAATTGTCTATAGTTGGTTGGTTATTAGCTTCTCAGATAGCGCCAAATACTCCATGTAGTACTCCCTTAACTTGAGCCGACCGTTGTGGCCGAGCGGCTCTGGGTGCTTCAGTCTGGAACAGCGCGACCGCTATGGTCGCAGGTTCGAATCCTGCCTCGGGCATGCATGTGTGATGTCCTTAGGTTAGTTAGGTTTAAGATGTTCTTAGTTCTAGGCGACTGATGACCTCAGATGTTAAGTCCCATAGTGCTCAGAGCCATTTGAAGCATTTGAACGTTAACTTGACAACAACCAGTCAGTGACTCTGCTAGATAGTAATATCTATACAACAAGCGCATGAAATTTAGTATTAAATACGTTTTACAATGGCAAGATGTTTCGACCATAAAAATAGAAGTAGCTGTTATAATGACACGTGTTCGATAAATTAAAAAAGAAAGTTTCGTACGTCCATTCTCTGTGTTGTCTGGCGCACTGAAGACATGCAGCTTTTACGCGCGCGTAGGTAATGGTTGGATACTAAATATGACGAAATTGAAAAAGAAATGATTGCTGGAAAGACTCATTTAGCTTATAGAGAAGTCAAAACAATCAACAGTGAAATTAAAAAGGATGGAAACGCTAAGAGTCCAATGGGAATTCTACTGTTAAATGCAGAGGAGAGAGCGGATAGGTGGAAAGGGTACATTGAAGGTCTCTATAAGGGGAAAGACTTATCTGATAGCGCGATCAAAGAAGAGACAGGGGATCAAGTGTTAGAATCAAAATTTAAAAGAGCTTTGGACGAGTTAATATCATACAAAGCCGAAGGGACAGAAATTCCATCTGAATTTCTAAAATCTTTTGGGGGAAGTGCCAACAATTCCACTATTCACATTGATGTGCAGAATGTATGAGACTGGCGATGTATCCTCATATCTTCGTAAAATATCATCCACACATTTCTGAAGATTCCAAGAGCCAATAAGTGCGAGGACTGTCGTAAAATCAGCTTAGCAGCTCATGCGTCCAAGTTCCTGACAAGAATAATAAACAGAAGAATGGGAAAGAAAATTGAGGATCTGTTAGATGACTGTCAGTTTGGGTTTAAGAAAGGTAAGGACACCGTGGAGGCTGTCCTGACGTCGCGGTTGAAAATGGAAGCAAGACTGAAGAGAAATCAAGACACTTTCATAGGATTTATCAAATTGGAAAATGGGTTCGACAACGTGAAGTGATGCAAGACGTTCGAAATTCTAAGAAAGTAGGGATAAGCTGTAGGGAAACACGAGTAATACAGAATATGCACAAGAGCCAAGAGCGAACAGTAACACTGGAAGACCAATAACAAAGTGATTGGATTAAAAACGGTCTAATACAGGTATGTAGATTTTCGCCCTTATTGCTTAATCAGCACATCAAGAAAGCAATGGCGGATATAAAAAGTTTCACGAGTGGGATTAAAATTCAAGGTCAATGGGTACCACTGCCAAGATTCACTTATGATACTGCTATCTTCAATGAAAGTGAAGAAGACTTATGGGATCTGCTAAGTGGAATGAACAGTCTAATGAGTGCAGAATATATACTGAGAGTAAATCGGAGAAAGACGAAAGTAATGAGAAGTAGCAGAAATGAGAATAGTGAAAAACTTAACATCAGGATTGGTGATCACGAAGTAGATAAACAAATTCTGGTACTTAGGGAGAACAAGAACGAATGACGGACGGAGCAAGGAGGAAATAAGAAGCAAAGTAATACTGGGAAAAAGAGCATTCCTGTCAAGAGAAGTGTACTAGTATCAAACACAGATGTTAAGAAATTTCTCAGATTGTACGTCTGCAGCAGTATTCTGTGGTAGTGAGATATGGGCTCTGGGAAGACCGGAACAGAAGAGAATCGAAGCATTTGAGATGTGTTGCTACAGAAGAATGTTGAAAATTATGTGGATTGTAAGGTAAAGAATGAGGGAGTTCTCCACAGAATCAGCGAGGAAACAGATATATGGAAAACAAAGACAAGAAAAATGGCTCTGAGCCCTACGTGACTTAATATCTGAGGTCATCAGTCCCGTAGAACTTAGCACTACTTAAACCTAACTAACCTAAGGACATCATACACATCCATGCCTGAGGCAGGATTCGAACCTGCGACCGTAGCGGTCGCGCGGTTCCAGACTGAAGCGCCTAGAACCGCTCGGCCACAACGGCCGGCAAAGGCAAGAAGACAGGAGAAGACGATGGGACATCTGTTCAGACATCAGGGAATAATTTCCAAGGACTAGGGGAGTTGTAGAGAGTAAGAACTGTAGAGAAGACAGAACAATTGAGGACGTAAGCTGCAAGTGCTACTCTGCGAAAAAAAAAATTGACACAGGAGAGGAATTCGTGGCAGGTTGCATCAAACCAGTCAGAAGACTGATGACTCGGAAGAAAAGGAGCTCTCGCTATGTTCGTTTGGAACCTTTTCGATAGAAATCTGCATACACTAACAGAGTAATTACTGTCTTGTTTGAAATAGATTGTCATTGACGAGGCGCAACACACTTCTCCGATCCCTATAGGTTAGCCCCTTTAACGACCAGTGATTTCACGCCGTGTTGTCTGCCAGTGGTGTATCAGTACTTGTAGACAGGTTGCACCGACCGTACTGATACACTAGCAAATCGGGGAACTTCATTCATGGAGTTGTCACAGACGCGTCGAAAGACGACAGCTTCGTTCTCTCATTCTGTCGTGTCCCCACGTCGAACTATCTTAATTACTGAGTCCATACAACCGACTGAAACGTACACACCACTTAACTCTCGCGAATTCGGGAGGACGACGGTTCAATCCCGCGTCCGGCCATCCTCATTTAGGTTTTCCGTGATTTCCCTAAATCGCTCCAGGCAAATGCCGGGATGGTTCCTTTGAAAGGGCACGGCCCACTTCCTTCCTCTTCCTTCCCTAATCCGATGAAACCGATGACCTCGCTGTCTGGTCTCCTCCCCCAAAAACAACAACAACAACAACAACAACTCTCGCAAATTTGGTGTGGCCAATGGAGGGTCACATGACGGCCCGCTACCTGTTCTACGTCGTATACAACACTCCGAAGTGAACAGTCCGCTGCTTTATAGGGATGACTATCCGGTGAGCTTCTGTGTGTCAAACCCTGCAGTGTCTCCACGTCACTTCGCTCCCCCTCTGTAAATATGAAACTGGTTGTACTTGCACCAGTTGTGCAATGAAGACAATGCAGCGGCTCTGGGAACTTGAAGTACGTTGTCGTTATCCCACGATTCCCAAGTACGTGCAGTATAAATAGGGCGCCGAACAAATGGCCCAAACGTACATGGACCGACAGCTATGGCGGCGAGGGCTGGGGGGCAAAGTCCTCTAGAGATCTCGCTGCCTGACGCGGTCTGCTCCCGTGTGATACTCACAAAGCTTCCGTGCCGTCCGGAAGTTGGCGTACAAAGGGCCAGAGGGCAGCGCACGGAGCCGCGCATGCAGATAGCCGCTGATCCGCCGCTGCCGCTCCGCTCACCAGCGGCAGTGCCGGGCAGCTGGCTGGACGCGCAGCCGTGGAGTACCACCCTCGTGACAGCCGGACGGCGCGGCAAAGAGGATTACTGCCCGCCAGCGGCCAGCGTAGGCGCTTTCAAAGTGCATGTGTGTGCAGAGCGTTACGCTCCGCTGGCTCCGTGAGAAAAGCTGGACTCTACACGCTATAACAGGTAAGCTTGTAAAAATAGCGTTTCTCGGTTACACGGTTTGTGACAGAGCACCAGGAACAATACTTCGCGTAAAATGTACAACTGTTTTTGAAAATTACAACACCAAAAAAGAGTCACGCAATTACAATGAAATCTGTTCCACAAATTAGGGACATGAAAATATACAGTGATTCAACATACAGAATTGTAAATGTGCAGATCGCACACTATAACTTGGTGCCTGTGTGGAATATGGTGGCTGTGAAAGCGATCGGATCGTAGCACATTGATTGTTCAAGACAAGCCCCTACTCCTCACACAGCAGCCAGCTTATAGGTTACGAAAGAAACCAACATTTCATGGATTAGTGCAACGTTGAAATGACATACAAAAGTTGAGGGCGAGCCAGATACAGTTTCTTCACTCGTTTTGGTTATTAGTGGCGGCTGATTATGATTGAAGTGCAGCTATCCACAGACGTCCAGTGTGGGCTGTAATTATCATGTAACAGCGGAAGTTGGTAGTACGGCAGTGAAACTTGGTAGACATGCTAGTGCGTTAATGCAGAACCAATTGACGTTGGAAAAAAATTAGTACCAATTTTGGCCACCAGGTGCAAATGTAGCGCTGTACACTGTACGACGGTATGACACCCACGCTGTCACTTTACAAGTCATAACGTGAGTGAACAATATGGCTATCGAGAAGAGAGACCGTGCACTGTTAGTCAAACTGTTTTATGTTAACAGCATCGATTACATCTACATTCTACATTTATACCCCGCAAGCCACCCAATGGTGTGTGGCGGAGGGCACTCTACGTGCCACTGTCATTACCTCCCTTTCCTGTTCCAGCCGCATATGGTTCGCGGGAAGAACGACTGCCGGAAAGCCTCCGTGTGCGCTCGAATCTCTCTAATTTTACATTCGTGATCTCCTCAGGAGGTATAAGTAGGGGGAAGCAATATATTCGACACCTCATCCAGAAACGCACCCTCTCGAAACCTGGCCAGCAAGCTACACCGCAATGCCGAGCGCCTCTCTTGCGGAGTCTGCCACTTGAGTTTGCTAAACATCTCCGCAGCGCTATCACACTTACCAAATAAACCTGTGACGAAACGCGCCGCTCTCCTTTGGATCTTCTCTATCTCCTCCGTCAACCCGATCTGGTACGGATCCCACACTGATGAGCAATACTCGTGTATAGGTCGAACGAGTGTTTTGTAAGCCACCTCCTTTGTTGATGGACTACATTTTCTAAGGACTCTCCCAATGATGTCAACGTGGCACCCGCCTTGCCAACAATTAATTTTATATGATCATTCCACTTCAAATCCTTCCATATGCATACTCCCAGATATTTTACAGAAGTAACTGCTACCAGTGTTTGTCCCGCTATCATGTAATCATACAATAAAGGAGCCTTCTTTCTATGTATTCGCAATACATTACATTTGTGTATGTTAAAGGTCAGTTGCTACTCCCTGCACCAAGTGCCTATCCGCTGCAGGTCTTCCTGCATTTCGCTGCAATTTTCTAATATTGCAACTTCTCTGTATACTACAGCATCATCCGCGAAAAGCCGCATGGAACTTCCGACACTATCTACTAGGTCATTTATATGTATTGTGAAAAGCAATGGTCCCGTAACACTCCCCTGTGGCACGCCAGAGGTTACTTTAACGTCTGTAGACGTCTCTCCATTAAGAACAACATGCTGTGTTCTGTTTGCTAAAAACTCTTCAATCCAGCCACACAGCTGGTCTGATATTCCGTAGGCTCTTACTTGTTTATCAGGCGACAGTGCGGAGCTGTATCGAACGCCTTCCGGAAGTCAAGGAAAATGGCATCTACCTGGGAGCCTGTATCTCAGATTACAGTGTTGCATTGAGAGAGTATCGCCAACTGAAAGGTCTGAGGACAGGCCCAGTGTCGTTAAATGTTTTAAAGCAGATGATAATGAAATTCGGAAACACAGGTGATCTTGGTGTGGCACCTGGAAGAGCAAGGCGTCCTATCCCAATGGACGTTACTGACGAGGTTGCTGTTGCTGTAACTGCCCGTGCAGCATGTGCCCCGGATAGTTTTAGCAGTGCTCTTGCAGTGTTATGACAACTGTTAATCCCATGGTCAACAGGACAGAAATTTTGGCGGTCTATATGACAATGGTAACCGCACAAGATCTAGACGGTGCTGCAACTGAAACCTCATGATCCGCAACAACGTTCTGAATTTGCTCTTCGGTTTCTTGCACGGATCGAAGATGATGGCAAGTGGTGGGGAAATAGTCTATGGAGCGACAAGGCACGTTTTACACCGCAGGACTACCGAATTTATGGTACTGTTAAACCGAGTGTTGCGCACTAAGAGCACTGCACTCGCCGTATATTACTTTATAGCGTGGATTCAGCAGCAACTTTATTTTCTGTTCGTTCTTCTTTCAAGAGAATACGTCCAGAGGGCCTGTCATACACTATGTGATCAAAAGTATCCGGACATCTGGCTGAAAATGACTTACAAGTTCGTGGCGCCCTCCATCAGTAATGCTGGAATTAAATATGGTGTTGGTCCACCCTTAGCCTTGATTACCGACTTCCATTCTCGCAGGCATACGTTCAGTCAGGTGCTGGGAGATTTCTTGAGGAATGGCAGCCCATTCTTCACGGAGTGCTGCACTAAGGAGAGGTATAGATGTCGATCGTTGAGGCCTGGCACGAAGCCGGCACGAAGCTTGTGGGTCCCAGTGGCTCGATTGGACAACGATCAAAGAGATACTAAACTGAATCAGTGAGAAGGAAATTTATAGCGTAACTTGACTAAAAGGGGGGGGTCAGTAGGTAGGAAAATTGCTGTAGCACCATGTAATCTTCAGTTTGATGACAGAGGGATGTTTGGGGGGGGGGGGGGGGCAAATGCCAGGAGTACAGTTCATTAAAAGACTAACAATATAACACTTGAAGATTGTGCGAGATCCAACGAGGTACATACCTTCATAGTTATACCAACCGCTCGCTCGCCCAGTGTAGTTTACATGAAAATTCAGGGAACAAACACACACACGTGCAACAATTCGTCATGTGTGATAAAAATGGCCACAAAAAGCCTCGTAAAATTAATTGATCAGTGCACTCTCGCCCTATTGTATAGAAAACTCTGAAAACACACTCGCAATGTGTGACAACAAGAATGATGGGGGCTCAGGAAAGCTATTTAACAAGTTCAAATCGCTGCCCAATAAGAGAAGTGTTATGCTCACCATAAATATTCCAACAGTTTTCAGACGAGAAGACATTTTAAGCCAGCTTCCCATCCGTCAAGTGATTGAGTGGCTAGCGGCTCGAATTCAGACAGGTGTCTCAGCACCAACAGTACGCAGGACAGGCTGGCGTTTCTGCCCCAGTGATCAGCTCACTGGGAAACTAAATGTATCCGCAACAACAGCGGACCTCCAACAACACAAAGAGCCTGCAGTAAGCCAACTCTCCAACTATGACGTGCACGCGCGTATATTATCACTCGGCGCCAAATGCGTGCCCTCTTACAGAAGCGTGTCCATCGGTTACCCAGCAGCCAGGCGAAGACAGTCCTGCAGAGCAGCTGCTAGTGATATCGCACATGTCCACCTCAGATATGGCTCGCACAGGTCTCATTTATGACGCTTGTGAATCAGTGGGTCATAATTGTCTGTTACACGATATTCTTTCTTCAGGGACTTGCGCTTTTGTTGGTATCAACATCGATTGTACAGAACTGCAGAGCATTACATATGAATGTCCTTGAAAATACTAGAACAGACACAAGTTCAATTTATAAAATTATTTTTATTCAATATTAGCTGTTCTAACTGGGGCACATCCGTTGACAGTGTGACATGAGCCGGCCGCGGTGGCCGAGCGGTTGTAGGCGCTTCAGTCCGGAACCGCGCGACTGCTACGGCCGCAGGTTCGAATCCTGCCTCGGGCATGGATGTGTATGATTGTAAGGTGTCAGGCAAATCCAACACCTTCCATGAAAATCCTGACATGATAGCAAATCCGACAGCATGTCACATAGCTCCGAATAAATCCTGACATTAAATTAACCAAAGTAATACAATCAACGAGTGAGCAAATGGAATACCACAGACTAACACAAGAACGCCTAAATGCATGTCATACCTTCCCACCGTGAAACAGACGCAGTTCTGAGGGAAGAAACGAGAACAGAAGCCGAGAGCACAACCGTGTTAAGCTAGAAGGCCCTACGATAAGGGACCGACACCCACGTCGCCAGCTGACCGCCAAAACCACCCTCCAGCCCATGTTAAAAGCTAGAGCCCTCCAGAAGAACAGTATAGATCTTACGATAACACTAAAAGGGCCACACCAGCTGCAAGTTTTAGCGTGAGACTTTGTCGCGTGTCTGTTACGTTGCAAACGTTAAAAACATTGCCCCACCACGAAAAGTATAACGTTTCTCATTGGATAGACAGAATTTTGTAGGCAGAGCTTAAGGTTAACATTGAGACCCTGATTGGTCAGTTGAAAACACAGCCAGATAGCTTTTTTTAAACCAACTTCGGTAAACTGTAGTAAGGAGAAGTTAAGAAGCAGTTGCTTCCGAGATGGCGAGGTGTGGAGCTGCGCCGCCCACCGCCCCCTGACGCTGCCTAACCAGCAACAAGGTAAGTAACACACGCGATGCCACATAACAGCGCATAAAGCTTCACTCAGAACTACAGAAGTCTCATCTGTTACATCCCCTTTTTACGTAATACTAGTGTCGATCGTCTATTAAATCTCATGGTGTTCACATTTGCCACTTGAAGTAAAAATCTGAACCGGATGATTTTTCTGTTATATAATTATTGAGAACCCACATCAGCCACTGTAACTTACGACAAGTTAGATAAGTAATTAAAGATAATTGAGGGTTACTGTAGACCATTTTGATAGTTTTTGCATTTATGAAACTTAACTTAAATCTAGATTATAGATGTGATATGGCATAGGTCATCCTTCGATCCATTGTAGAACTTGGAAACCCATTCAGGGAATATTCGTTCACATTTTTGTGGAACGCAGTTGGTTTTTGTCATCCTGTATTAAAATATTTCCCTTTATCAATAGTGCAATTTATAACAATGTTTTGTGAGTAGAATAAAATTTCCAGTGGTAAACTTAACTGCTTTTTCGACGTCATTTTACCAGCTAACTAAAAATAGGAAAGCCTTGAACCCCTTCCACTAAATTTAGTTAGTATTAAGATTCTTTTACAGGGAGTGCAGTGGAGCTGACGCTGAAATCATTAAGTATTTGATTATATCGTCGCTAGGCTCACTGAACTCTTCTGTACTCTAAATGTCATGTGTGGTCTGGCGTCTCCTTACCAGCAACAGGTCCCAGGTTCAAACTAGTCAATTCCCTAAAAAACAAGCTCAGAGCGTCGTTGCGCGAAAGTGGTAGGGAGACACGACTTAGAACAAACAGACAACACGCAGAATGTTAGATGATGTCCTTAGGTTAGTTAAGTGTAAGTAGTTCTAAGTTCTAGGGGACTGATAACCTCAGATGTTAAGTCCCATAGTGCTCAGAGCCATTTGAACCATTTTGCGACGTGAGAATTGTTTTTCTTTACCAAACAGATTTTTGTCGGTGATGTGTTACCGTTGTGGCCAGCAGCTTGATGCGGCTCTCAACACCACTCTACCATGTGGAAACATTTTCACCTCTGCGTAACAACTGCATCCTGTATCCAGTTGAAACTGCTTACTGTACACAAGCCTTCTTCTGTTGTAGGGGAGCATAGGATTATTATTGTTACGGTATGCGGACAGTAAAGAAGCCACGCTGTATAGTCCTATGAGCTTGCTATAAGATGACTCAATTGACACTAATTCAAAACAAAGACCACGGCCATACAACCCGGAAGAATTCTCGGCAGCTGAAACATGCAGTCGTGAAAGCCTTCATTGTATGATCAAAACAAAGAGACACGCTGATGTACTACTTAATTTCTGAACGCAGTGGCTAATAAAAGTACCTGTCTCATTTTATGAAAGCAGCATGTCAACTAGTTAAATTTGTGTACCTCCATTGTAATTTATCACTACTTAGGCTAGATCTTGGGCAAGCTCGACCCATCGTGATATTGCCTCAATTTTCCGTGTTTTATCTATCGTTCCGCCTCCCTCTGCTACCCCCAATGGGTGAAAGTTAATTTAAGGGGATTGTATTTACCGTTCCTGGCCGTTCAACGGAGTTAACAGTTAGTTTTTAAATTAATGATCAAGAGTTTTTTTTTCCTTTTATAATTTTTAAAAAATGTTATTTTCCTCTTGCCGCAGGGCATTTTCTTGATTTATTATCATTAGTGGCATTTTTGCTAATTATTGCTCTTAAGACCCTTATTCTAAGCCCAGTTGTACATGAGTATTGATAGCGGTTCCTTTTGGTTAAAGAAACTAAAATAAATCTTTGTTTGTACCTTCAAAAATGTTCAAATGTGTGTGAAATCTTATGGGACTTAATTGCCTAGGTCATCAGTCCCTAAGCTTACACACTACTTAACCTAAATTATCCTAAGGACAAACACACACACACACACACACCCATGTCCGAGGGAGGACTCGAACCTCCGCCGGAACCAGCGCACAGTCCATGACTGCAGCGCCTTAGATCGCTCGGCCAATCCCGCGCGGATTTGTACCTTCGTGAGGTGGTTTTCAGTCTCTAACTTGTAAATAGCCTTTGTCTGCAAAGTATGATTCAAAATTGTTATCCTTATCCTCAACGGGCCTCGCATATGTTCCAATCTCGCATTCTGTGTAAGTTAATTTTGAGGCGCCCCAGTTTCTGTAACCTGTTTTAAAATTTATTATTTATTCGTTTTCCTGTAAGCCTTGCTCTTTTTTAAAATACTGGAAGTCTGTGAACATCGGCGTGAGGCGTTCAGGTTGTTACCGAGCTTGTATTTGTCCGTGATGCTAAAAGAACAGTAACCAGCTGTCTCTCGAAATTACTTTCTCGGTGGAGAATTTTTATATTTATTTATTCTGATTTGTACGGCGCTTTGTCGAGACCCGTAAGAGCCTCGACTTTAAGTGTTTGCATGAAATGTATTCGCAGTTGCGAATATGGTCAACCATAATGCAATGACACCAATGAAAATTTGCGCCCGACCGGGACTCGAGCCCGAATTTCCCGCTTGTCGTGAGCGCTCGCCTTACCATTTATTTTTATTTTTTATTGATTCATTTATTTATTGGCAAAAAATAAATCCGCCTTTTCCATAACGTGTCTCTGAAAGAAAGAAAAATAAACAAAAAGCTACACTGCTGTAACACGCAGATGCCGCGTCGATACTCCACGGACGCCGCCGCCCGATTTTCATGGCATGTCTTCTTGTAATGTCGTGTAGCTACCGTTATCTATTCATCCCCTTGTGTGTATGTATCAAATTTATCTCCTGCGATGAATAATCCAGCTACGGGGCGGATCGTGGAAGACGCTCCGCAAGAAGTTCGGAAATTATTGACTGTACCTAGGGCTCTTCACAAAAGCACAATGACAATCGTTTAAATAGTTCCAAAAATCCATGAGTTCTACGACACCACCTCCAAATAAATAATGAATTGCGTGACATCTGATCCAGGTGACAGCGTCGTGCTTCGTCCTCGGGTAATAAACGGCGTCCGGGTGGGGAGAGTGCGGGAAACGACATAAGAAGGCGAGATTCGCAAAAAGAGAGCAAAATTTGACGCACAAGATACCAGATACCATTTGGCTATCGGACCACGACTCACAGTCAGCCCCAAATTTACACACATTCATGTTCGAAGGAACTTTGCATCGAAATTCGGACTAACACTGCAATGTCGTATCAAGTGTTTACTGTTTGTGTATTAGGTGTCTCTTAATAAATTATTGTTAAAATTTTATATGCTTTTACTGGCCCAGTACCTTACCACTCACCACACCAGCTCCCTTCCGTTTTAGTGTTATTTGGCAAAAAGGTAAAAATTTGCTTGAAACAATATTTTTCCAAATAACACCTCATTTATGTTTTGTGATTCTGTTTGTCAAAAATGTCTGCTACAAGGCCGTTTTTTCTGAGTGTCTTGTGCTTATATAGTCCTTAGATTCGCGAAACTACAAACAGCGGTGTACACAGGTACAGAGTTATACAACAGAACATTCAAATTCTAATAGAAAGTAAACAATAGATTCCGAAATTTTATCATTAAATATAGCGCACCGGAAAGTGATTCTGACTACTGCGGAGTCGAGGACTATCTAGAAGCCCCTGCAGAACTGGTGATTACATCTTGGGTGCCGAGATAAAAATCCTGTTAAAGTTCCTCTTCCGCGAAGCGTCTAGTTAGAAACTCAGGAAGCTCCCAAGGAGTTAAATAAGCTGTGAGCACTGAGACGGCTTCTTGAGCAAACGAGTAGCGCTGGAAACTGAGGAATTACCGTATTGAGCTTTGACTAACAGAGAACAGAAAGTCTGTGTCGTTCTCCGCTGAGGTACAGTCCCTGTGAGAGGACTCCTGTCCCTGCAATATTAACGTACAGCCGCCGAGCACAAGTTCTGCCCTCCAGGGCAGACTTCGAATAAAAGTTTCAGGCCCCGCGAGCCAATTCGATTCGTACCTAAAGCAGTCTGCCAGTATCTGGCCACATTCTGAAGCAGCTAGGAAGAATGCACCAGTCTGTTTCGTACAGCGTTTCTTAAGCGTTGACTTCCCTCTGTATAAATTCCCGTAGAATATGAGATAACTCTTAGGTACTACTATAATTCAAGGAGGCGAACGTGAAGGAAAATTATAAAACGGTTTGGAAATTAAGTCCGCACGTTTAGTACATTTTTTCGTTACCATTGGTTACTTGTTGCCTCCGGGAAAAAAAATACTCCTTGCCTTTGGAAGTAGCTAGTTTGGATTTCGAAGAAGTTAGTAGGAGTTTTATTGTATTCTTCAGTTCTGAAACTGGTTTAATTCAACTCCCTAGCTAGTCTACTCTGGGAAATTCTCTTCAGCTCTTCATAACTGTTGCAACCTACACTCCTCGTTAAGTAATTTACTGAAATAAATCTCCACACTTTCCCTCACTACCAAATTAATTGTTTTTTTTCATTCCCCTTCTTTCAGACAATCTGAGTCGTAAAGCACTTTTTTCCCTCGATACCATACAGAACCTCTTCATTAGTTGCTCGATTTATCCATCAAATCTTTACCATTCTTCTACAACATCAATCTTCTGTAACACCAGAAGCTTCTACGAGGCCTCGCTGACAAGTAATGCCTGCAAATTATTTGTATGAAAACACTTAAAGCGATCGTAATATATTACCAAAATCTGCAAAACGAAACATTGATCGAACCTGTCTCCAGATTGCATCGAATCGTTGAACAAAATCATCAGATGAAGAAATTAAAAGAGTTTAAGTTGCAATGGATCAAATCCCAGGAACTTTGGCTGCAACAAATCAGCCATCATTTTTACCAGATTTTATTTCTATGACGAGTTTCTCAAGTTCTTCTCAAGAAGGTGGAAAATTAATATTTCATCAGCGCTCTGTATCTATGTAACACATCTAGAAGCGATATATGCTTAGGCTGTATCTGAGAATCCCATATGTTTTCAGGGCATAAAAAGGAGTAATTTTTCTTTATTCTGGCCTTTGGTTTCATGATCATACAGCCACTCATTATTCACACGTACAATAGTGACTTTTAGTGTTGTTCACGTATAGTGATAGCAACACAATATTACTATTATAAGCGAGGGAAAAATTATCATTACAAAATAATAAGTACTGTAATATATTGAACTAGTCTTAAAATTCGCTGTATTTATGCACTAAAATGTGTTTTCACGAGTTTTACATCACAAGCGTTGTACATAGTAGTGTTATACTGTATACCGTATCAATAAAAATGATACAGAAATATTAATTAGTAAGTTGAAGTAATACAGTTTAATCTGCTACTCCAGTTTACGTGCATTTACACTATTTTTCGTCTGTTTTCCAAACGGAGCAGCTGAGGGTTACCTCCTTCCCATCTCCTATTAAGCCAAATTTCACAGATGCCGCCTTTTTTTAGCAAGGAAATCAAACTAGTGTGGTAGTACAAAGAAAAAACTGGAAAATTAGAGCCAAACCACAGATTATCATAGTTATGCTGGATGCCGTATTCCTATACGACATGGTGTTGGGCGGAATTTTGACTCGACGTTATCTGATATTTTCTAACGATAGGAGATTCATTCATCTGCTCAACTACACCTGTAGCAATCATGTACCTTGTAATAATGCTTACATGAACTGAGGCTTACACGAAATCTGGCTTACATGAACTAACCACTAATTATCGGAAATGAACTAATTTTGAGTTAGAAAACCGTAGAAAGTACCGAAAATTGTTTGGCCAAAACACGAAAAAAATTTTGTTTAAGAAACCTCTATGCTGCAGTCTCAGTTTTTACAAATAGGCTAATATGAGGGCTATGCGGTCTGTATAAATTCTGAATTACACCACCCGTATTTATCTAAACCTAATAAGTGATCAGTTTGTAGGCTCTTTACATTATCCCTGTGTGTTCTCGTATACACGAATGACCGTGTATCAACGCAGTGTCCTGCACTAACACTTCACTGCAGTCTAATGTGTTGAAAAACGGACGCACTTGTATATAACATATGGGAATAATGTAAGGAGCCTAAAAACTCGCCAATTATGATGCTTTATGTTAATATTCAACATCATTCTGCAGCGAAGCTCCTGTCCTCATCTTGAATCTTCCTGGCGCAGTAAAACTGTGTGCCGGACTGAGACTCGAACTAAGGGACCTTTGCGGTAGAGTACTTGCCCGCGGAAGGGAAAGGTTCCAAGTTCGAGTCTCTCTCTCCAGTACTGTTTTACTCTACCGGGAAGTTTCATGTCAGCGCACACTCCGCTGCAGAATGAAAATTTCATTCTGTCCTCATCTTGTCTGAACTGTTCGTCGTTCACGATTCACCTCCGTAAAAGGCTACCAACCATACTAATACCTTCAGAAAAAGCTTTTTAAAACTTAAAATATATGTTAGATTTTATAAAATTTCTATTTTTCAGACACACTTTCGTTGCTATTGCCAACCTGCATTTTATATCCTTCGCATCTGCCCGAATAGCAAAAACCATCCACTACTTTTTGCGTCGCATCTCCTACTCTTAAATCCCTCAGCATAGGCTGATTTGATGCGGCTACATTCCATCACCTTTCATTTACTTTCTTTGATATGCAACATGTAATGTCCTTCCAAGTAACCGTCTATTCCTTTAAAATAGTCTTCCAAGTTGTTTGCCGTCCCTGACAAGAATTACGCTATCGACACATGTCAAACTATTTCTTCTGAATTTATTTTCCAAGATTCTGCTTCTTTTCCTTTGCTGAATACACTATGTACAAAATTAATTGCATAGGGATTAGGTTACAGCCCAGTATCACTCCTTTCTCAACTACTTCTCGTGTTTCACACCATTACAGAGCCGGCCGAAGTGGCCGTGCGGTTAAAGGCGCTGCAGTCTGGAACCGCAAGACCGCTACGGTCGCAGGTTCGAATCCTGCCTCGGGCATGGACGTTTGTGATGTCCTTAGGTTAGTTAGGTTTAACTAGTTCTAAGTTCTAGGGGACTAATGACCTCAGCAGTTGAGTCCCATAGTGCTCAGAGTCATTTGAACCTCACACCATTACAAAACAATTTGTCAAAATTACGTCTGTGTTTCAGTCAACATTAACAAAAGCGAAATGGGTTACAGTACGTTACAACTTGCAACAAAGGATTCTGGTGGAAATCAGGATAAAAGTAATTGGCACAGAAGACGTCCAGTACTAACAAAAGATTATTTACGCCTGGACCGTCGTTACATGTACGTGTCCTAGCCGCACATCATGCTTATTATTTGTTTGTCGTTGTTTCATATTAGCACTGTTTGCAGTGTTTTAAAGGAAAATACCACAAAGAACTTTACAGATAATCCTGACTGTGGGACACAAATATGTATTACATTACACTCGACAAACATACAGAGTGCTTTCCACATGGCGACCCCGCTGCTTATGCAGTACGCATTTTATTAGTTCTGCGGGAAACCATTAGTTGCTAGTCAGATCCAGTTAACAGTTAAAATAACGAAACAGGTTGTTTGCAGCAGGAACACGGAGTATACAAACTGCTCTATTGTGTATTTGTATATGTAGATAATATTTTCAGTTTAAGTTATGAATCTACATAATGGCTGTCGTGTTCTTTATCTTTTTTTTAAGTTGCCATCGGTCTTTGCTGCTTTTCCTCGAAACTATGAGCGCCATCAGTGACACTTCCTGCCATTTTTCTTTGTATAATCTCCAATTTCATCACTGCAGTTATTTTCACTTCCCACATGTTCCCTATAACTCATTTAAACTCTAAGTATTTAGCACGAACTTGAGATTTTTGAGTGTTTTCTAAAATTTTAGGGATTGAAATTAATAAATCTCACAAAAACCAAAAAAAATATCGCTTTCACTCGTTACTCTTACATCGCTTCTTGCTTCACCCAACCAATAATTGTCACAGGCGACTCATTACTTAGTTCGTAATACAGCATTTCAATTGAGGCAACGTGTAGACATTGGATTCTGTCTTCCTAGCATTTTTGAGTACTGCGACTGCTTTGACTCACTGCTTATATTAAATAAATCTAATCATATGATTATCAATAAAATTAATACATAGATTCAAGTCGTTCCTTGTTTTGCCGCACTGCTGTAAATTCCTATGTGATTTTTATATTAGATGTACTTTTCGTTACAATAGATCCATAGCGAAGAGATCCTCCAGCAAGTAGAACATGACAGAAAACAAAAATATACACTTATTGTTTAAGAAGGAAAACAAATATACCAATGTGCCTTCCACCGATAACAAGTGAAATCAGTTTCATGAACGTGGAATAAGCCACAGAACTGTACAACATTTTCATTTAAAAGGTAATGGCAAACTTGTCGCAAAACATGTTCCCAATACACTGAGGAGCATATAATAATTCTCATGGTATTAAAGTCAAATCATTTTACAATACGTATTTACAGCAATCAAATTATTGCACTGAGTTTTTACTGAAGTTAGATTGCACTAAATAGCTGCATTATCTGATTTTATTTGTAATGTACACACTGCCGTGGCTACAGAGTTCGTTGCTACGAAGGTATGAAATAGTTTAAGTGAAATCTGACATTTTTGCAATGGAGAATAGTTTTTATCCACTCAGTTGTGCTACGATTGCAAATCACGATAACAGTGGAAAACTTCCTCACGGTGAAGTCATAGTTGCTACGAAATTGATAGCCAGTAAATAAAATAAATAAAAACCTGAAGGGAGAAAAAATTATACTAGAATATCCTTTATTCGCCATAACAAAATGTAGAATAGTTGATGTTCCCAATATCCAGTGCTAAGGAAGTAAGAAGGTGGCGACATGTTTTCAACCGTCCCTTCAAAGCTATGTCTTTGCTAAGTTGTTGTTATTCGTTCTCAGAACTTTATGTAGTAAAAAAAAATCTTCTAAAGAAACATGGCGTCGAACGCTTTGATAGAGAACAGTCCAGTTTCCAATCGCTATACGCGAGGGTATGATGACGATGCTTTCTCACCTGCCATGCGGACAAGGCTACTTTACGGATTCATCCAATTTTCCTGGCGTAAAGAGTGTTCCATCAAGTTTCGGGATTGCAGCCGGATGGCGTCAACTTCCTGCCACGATATTTCGGCTGACAACTCTTCAGCGATCTTCAGGTGATTGTTTTGCACTGGAGATTGCTAGTTCACGACGCAAACATTATTCTAAAAATTGGTACAGAGACGGATGCGCAAAGACAGCCGCTATATGAGAGATCTCTTTCGAGTTTCGCGTCAGTGTGGCAAAGCCTACATTGTTCACATAACACGCACAGAAACGTGTAACGTGCGTTGAACATGATCATCACACTCCCCTTTTGCAGTCCAGTAAGTCAGTCATAGCCGAGCATTATTAATTCCACATGACGTTCTATGGATTATTCTGCCACCGAAAGCTTGGACTCGATTAGTTTCATTTACGAAGGTATCGTTGGAAATACTTTAGGCGGAAGGTCTTATTAATCGTGATGGCGGCTTTCAACTGGATAAGGCGTCGAGCCCTGTGATTCCGTTAATATCTAGGAAAAGGAAACGTTTTTTTGACTAGTGACACTTCTAGCGACAGTAAATTTTATCAGTTTCATGTCTGAATTCTAACCCCGCAAGCCCGCATTCCGACAGAGCGCGCGCGTGTGGTATCACCGTTACGCATGGGCCTGCTCCTCGTAGATGGGATCATGAAACTCGACAGAAGTCACTCGTGTAGTGGATGGCTTTGCACAAGCGTCTCTTCGTCAATTTTTGGTATAAAGCTAGCGGCCTGAACCAGCAATCTCCGCTGCAAAACACTCACCTCAACGTGTCGAGTGGTTGTCAGCGGGTATATCGTGGCAAGAAGTCGACGTCATCTGGCTGTAATCCTGAAACTTCATGGAATAGGGCTGTTTCAGTGTAGCAAAGCACTGATTCTCCTGTGACTTCTCAGTGGCTAAGCAGCAGATGCTCAAAGCCAAGAGGACGGTCGAGGCGGCCCCGTATTTGTTCAACTGTATTAAATGCTTCACAATTTAAAGATCACAGAATTAGCTTGAAGTGCATATGGCGTTAATTTCTGGACACTTCAGAACGTGCACTGATACAGATTATTTCCCTCCAAGCTCACTTCTTCTCCAGTGTAAGTAACCATTCAAATATTGGTTCAAAATGGTCCTAGAAAATTGTACGTATACATCCCCCACACCGTAGTACTGTCATGAATTGTTGCAGAACATTGTTTCCTCTCAGAATTTTCTCATTCGTCACACCAAACTACATCTGAATCAGAATATGCTGCTAATCAGAATAGGTTACCGAGCGCCAATCAACACAGCCAAGTTTCAATACTTGCCAACAAAAGCAAATGTATTGAATTTATAACCCACTGTTCGAATGGATAGACACATTGTCAGTCTGCTTCACAACTCTTGTGTGGCTACCTATCATATATTTCGATGGTGAACACTTAGACTGTAGCAGGTCAACTGGTCTCCAGTTGTGGGCAAAGTTCGTTTCTGACGTTAATAGTACATGTTGTTCAACAGTTGCTAACGATATAATTACAGGGGTTTTCCGCTACTTTCGTCCTAGAGGCCAGCTAACGTTTCACTGTATCAGTATGTGCCGGCCGGTGTGGCCGAACTGTTCTAAGCGCGTCAGTCTGGAACCGCGCGATCGCCACAGTCGCAGGCTCGAATCCTGTCTCGGGCATGGATGTGTGTGATGTCCTTAGGTTAGCTGGGTTTAAGTAGTTCTAAGTTCTAGGGGACTGATTACCTCAGATGTTAAGTTCAAATGGCTCTGAGCACTATGCGACTTACCTTCTGAGATCATCAGTCGCCTAGAACTTAGAACTAATTAAACCTAACTAACCTAAGGACATCACACACATTTATGCCCGAGGCAGGACTCGAACTTGCGACCGTAGCGGTCACGCGGTTCCAGCCTGAAGCGCCTTTAACCGCACGGCCACACCGGCCGGCTCAGATGTTAAGTCCCATAGTGCTCAGAGCCATTTGAACCATTTATCACTATGTCAGTTCACAATGACCTGAAAGATGATTTTTCTCAGGACGAACTGCTTTCTTCATTTATAACAGCAATGAGTCAAACGTGTAAAGACTGGCTAAACGTCTTAAAGCAAACTGACATTCCTAACGCACATCACGTGACATGCATGAACGAATGTGGCGATTACACAGTTTTACCGAAAATTGTTACACACATTGGAGATATAATCCATAAAAATCCTCTATTACAAAAAACGCTCATACGTTAAAAGTCTTCCTATACTATGATCACGCCATCCACAATGGTTACGGCTGCCTTCCTTTTTACTTTGAAATTTCATTGTTACGTACAAGTGACGTCGAGATTCCTTAACTCGCTGGTCACACACACCCGCCCTGGACTTCGCGCGCCAGCTCAGTGACTCTGGTTGCTAAGGCAACGTGACGTCACGGCGCTCCAGTAACGGGCATCTTAGTTCGGCTGGCAACCGCTCGATGCCGCACATGTGGCGGCAATCTTATTTTGTTCATCGGAAGACGCCGGCCGGCAGCCCACACGCTATAGGAGACGTTCTGAGTGGTCCCCGCCGGAAGTGTAGAATGTGGCGCCTGCTGAGGACTCTGCAGTGGACTTCACCAGCGCTTTCAGCCGGCGGGAGGGTCGCACAAAATCTCATTTTGATACTTATTCACTGAACTGCGTTGTACTAACGCTACAGAAGGAACCGACTTAAGCATGGAAAGTAATTCGAATGCTTTTTGATATTTAAATGAGGACAGTAGCAAGAAATTACAATGACAAATACGTAGAGGGAGAAAGATATAATAATATGGAGTAACAAGCAAGAAAGCTCTATTGCAGAAACCAGAGGTGATACAGATGATAAAATGTAATTAGGAGTAATTTGGTTATCCTTATTTAGGTTTCCCGTCCTCTTAGTTTTCACAGTTGTTGCAATGGTTCCTTCAACACGACACGGGCCCTTTAGCCCTGAGCCATTATGACCTTTCACGAGCAGGAAGTCGACGAGCTTGTTTCAATTTTCTTTTCCAGTTTAGGTCACAGTTTGAAATTTACCCATAAACTTTCGATGAAACGTACAGCTCTCTTTCTCTCTATTACCCGATTGCTACGTTAGCTTCTGCAAACGATAATTAATCCGTAACAATGTCTATTATGTTATACAGGGTGATCAAAAAGTCAGTATAAATTTGAAAACTTAATAAACCACGGAATAATGTAGATAGAGGGGTAAAAATTTACACACATGCTTGGAATGACATGGGGTTTTATCAGAAGAAAAAAAAAAAAAAAAACAAAGTTGACAAAATGTCCGACAGATGGCGCTGGACAGCAAAACATCAGTAACTGCTACCGTGACAGGTGAGAGGTACGCCGATATGTTACAGAATCGCATCATCCCCAGCCTGGCTGATAAACACCTGCTGGAACGTACGATGTTTATGCAGGATGGCGCTCCACTCCATATTGCTAGACGCGTGAAAGATCTCTTGCGCGAGTCGGTTGGTGATGATCGTGTGCTCAGCCGCCACTTCCGTCATGCTTGGCCTCCCAGGTCCCCAGACCTCAGTCCGTGCGATTATTGGCTTTGGGGTTACCTGAAGTCGCAAGTGTATCGTGATCGACCAACATCTCTAGGGATTCTGAAAGACAACATCCGACGCCAATGCCTCACCATAACCCCGGACACGCTTTACCGCGCTGTTCACAACATTATTCCTCGACTACAGCTATTGTTGAGGAATTATGGTTGACATATTGAGCATTTCCTGTGAAGAACATCATCTTTGCTTTGTCTTACTTTGTTATGCTAATTATTGCTATTTTGATCAAATGAAGCGACATCTGTCGGACATTTTTCAACTTTTTTTTTGGTTCTAATAAAAGCCCATGTCATTCCAAGCATGTGTGTTAACTTGTGCCTCTCTATCTCTATTATTCCGTGATTTATTCAGTTTTCAAATTTACACTGACTTTTTGCTCACCCGGTATATTAAAAGAAAGCCATGGAAAATTCTAGGAACATAAGCCTGCAACAGTAAGGTCACTGGTTCCTACGATTAATACAAACGATAGGAGGTGATCTGATGATATGAGTAATTATACATCACGCCCTCTCCCTCTCTCTCTCTCTCTCTCTCTCTCTCTCTCTCTCTCTCACACACACACACACACACACACACACACACACACAAACACACAAACACACACACACACACACACACACACACACACACACACACACACACACGTACATACACACACACTCGCTTCTAAGCTCTGACGTACTTTATTCCCTTCTCTCTACCTTCCTCCACTAATCCTTTCTTCCTTCCTCCATTTATCGCTCTCTGCTTTCTATTTATATTCTCTCTGTACTGCTACCAGTAATCTCTGTCTACATTCTACTCTTCAGTCCTCTTTCCGCTTGATCTGACTTCCATTCGTTGTACACTTCTGCTTTACTGATCCCTTTACCCCACCCTCTTCCGTCCCACCTTCCCGTTTTCTTTACGCCTATTTCTCTATACCTATGCCTCTCCTTCCCTTCCTCTCCTCTTTCCATACCTCCAACGCTGCCCTACTCGCACAGTCTTCTCACAGTTTCTCCAGTTCCTAATATCTTGATCAGTACGCATCAAAAAATTTACCGTTTCCGTATTTATCCCCTTACTTTGAAGGTACATGTAAATGTTTCGTTTTTTGGCGTGAATCGCTGGTGTAATTCTTATCAGCACTCATGGTAATTATGCTTTCTGTAAAACAAATTCACAGAAGAAGAGTGATAAAGTACGAAGGTGTGCCGAAAAGTAATGCCTCCGAATTTTGTAGGTGAAAACTCTTACAGCTTTCTAAATGAAACAGACGTTATTAGCATCCTATATTCTTACTCTTCGTGTCTACATATTTGCATCTCACTGCCGCTAGAGGATCCCGAATTGTAGCGTGGAACACGGCGGTGTGTAACGTAACTGTATCGGTGCGTGAGAAACAGCGTGCTGTAATCGAATTTCGAATTCGAAGAGTTCGTCCACACATGGAGCACACTCTCCTTCAGCATGACAGTGCCACATGACACAGAAGCGCCGCAGCATCTGCAACAGTCCGATGCCTTGGGTTCAGTGTCATCGATCATCCTACATATACACCCGACTTAACCCCAACAGATTTTCATCTGTTTCCGTAACTTAAAGGACATATCTGAGCATTTCACTTTGATAGCGACGAGGCGGTGTAAAAAGAGGTGGTGATGTGGCTCTTTCAACAAGGTCAAACATTCCACGCTGACAATAGCAACAAACTGGTCTCTTGTTGGGACAAATGTGTTCGTCGCTATGTTGAGAAATAAATATGTAGACCTGAAGATGTAGAATATTAATAACGTTTGTTTTTTAGAAAATCTGTAAGAGTTTTATATAAAAAGTTCTAAGAGTTTCGTACCGCCTCAGATACACTCATTTCCTTACCTCGAAATATCGAGTTTTCTGATAATGCTGTTTACTACCAATACAGTGGTTAAGCTTATGAATCGAGTTACCTGTTCGCTTATGTAAATATCGGAATATATGAAGAATACACACTGAGCGGTAAAAAGCATGGGGAGGCTCTAGAGGTAATCTTAATAACGAGTCACTCCTCCATGAGCCCCTAAAATTGCAGTAACTCGTCGAAGTACAAAGTTAGCAAGTTGTTTCTTGTAGAGAGAAGTTCATGTGATTCACAGTTGCCCGACGATCTCTAGAAATCATAAATGAGCTCTGACACTAGAAAATTTCAAGTCTGTATGCTTGAAGTTAAATTCGACCCATTAACAACATGCTGAAGTCCGTCCCCAAGAAATTCTATCACGTCCCAACTGATCCTCTAACAGATCCTCAATTTTCTTTTCTATTCTTCTAAAAATTATTCTTGTACTTTCATAGCAACTTTGTAATATTGTCGTTGAACCGTCGTGGGTCCCTCCCATTCTTCACTGTCTTCCACAGCATAAAAACATATAGCATTTGACTTACAGTATGTCTGAATTTGTGCCACATATGTAACATGTTTTCCTCCCCAGAGCTGAATATCTGCTGACGACCACAGAAGTTATTTAAATACACAATGAAATGACTAATTGTATTCAGACTCACTTGATTTTGTCTTAGTGCATTCCATAACCCTTGTTTTAGTTTTTCCTGGTATTCATTTTATAATCTCATTTCAAGACAACATCCTTCGTCCGAAAGCTAAACTAATCAGCACTTAAGATTATTGCATCGTGTGTCAATCATACTACCGTTTATTTGCGTTAGTGTGGTGTTTCACTTAGATTAACTGTAGCTGTGAACAGGGCCTGTGTTTCCCACTATTTTATTTATTTTATTAACAGTGTATTTGTCAGCCTCTATATTGGATGCAAAATAGTAAGATGGCCGCCACCCTTTTAAGCCCTCCGTGCAACCCTCCCCAGAAAATTCAAGCCTCTACGTCGGTTAATGACTTCATGGTATAATCAGCGTCTCTTACACTTTCTTTACACACGCAATTAAAAATTTGAATGTGCCTGTAGATAAACGCTAAAAATCTACGCACAACATGTGTAATTCTTAATTCTAAGTGCAGTACTCTGTCTACAAATTAATTTTAAACAGCTGCAAATTTTAGCAGCAGTAATCACAGTGCCTTCACTAATTACAGTACAGTGGTGTATGGCAGATATGTCTTACGGGAATCTAGCTGATCTTTTCTTTGTCACCGTCATTATTAACGTAGCTTTCATTAGTTTCGAATTACCGGCAACACTAAGTAAATTTATATTCAGTTAATTAAAAATGACAGTTAAAAACATCTATCTTACAAATTAAACTGCAGTAGGCGTTGTGCAATCGCACCTGCCAACACATATGGTCTTGCTACTAGTGTAGGTGTCTTGGATAAAATGATATGCTGATATTAGTCAAAATCTCAGTCATAACGACTCTTACAGGTTACTTAATTATTTATGAATGATGTGCATAGCTCAGTCGTACTTCGGATGATATTACAAATCGATAGTTCGTTCTCTTTTGCGTAATAAAAATTGTAAAAGTTATCATTTATTCACTGGATTTCAGGAAAACACATGTGCTCGGCTCTGCATATTCCCACGCTGATTATCTCCAGAGCATACCTGCACATTTAAAAAAAAACTTCTGTACTTTCTCTTTAACATGACGTTTGGTGTTTTTCTTTACCTGCGCTGTATATGCGCAAACGTGAACAATATAAATCTGTCCTGTGTGTGCGCCTCCGGGCCCAACTGACGTCATGTCTGGAGCTTACTCCACTATAACCTAAACTAAACTGTTCTCAATGTCTTCCCCAAAGCATAGGATATCGACATTTATTTAGATGTCAGTCACAGTGCGAGTGGAGATTTCTAATTAAATGTATTGAAGAATTCGTCGTAAATGTGTGTTTATACTTCCAAGTAACCCCATACGAAGAAAAAGATGGGACACAATCTCCGCAAACACAACTGGGAACCAGGACCTGACACTCAAAAAAAAAAAAGTTCAAATGGCTCTGAGCATTATGGGACTTAACATCTATGGTTATCAGTCCCCTAGAACTTAGAACTACTTAAACCTAACTAACCTAAGGACATCACACAACACCCAGTCATCACGAGGCAGAGAAAATCCCTGACCCGCCGGGAATCGAACCCGGGAACCCGGGCGCGGGAAGCGAGAACGCTTTCGCACGACCACGAGCTGCGGACCTGACGCTCAGTTGTGTAACGTGTATGTTAATAAAAGTAGTTATAAACATGAAACCAGTTTTACACGATTGCGTTTCTGCCCCCAGTTAATAACTATGCAGAAGCAATTTGTCTCAAAATTTTTCGGTTCCTGAGATATTTTCGCAAGTCGCTAAGTGAGGAGGAATATTTATTATGACGTATTTATTTCTCTTTGTCGTAAACATACATACACAAACGGAATAATTACTTAACACCGTTTCTTATATACGTACGATAGGACGAGCGATAATTGAGATATTTCTATAGAGGATTGATGTTGTGAGGGAACCTGTACAAGCAGTGTCACCTTCAAAGAATAAAGTTTTGGCCGCAATTCAACAAATAACAAATGAAATTACTAATAAAAATTCTTTTCGCTGGAACGTAAAACAATTATTTTTGCCCCTTTGTACAAAAAGAATGCCGCGTTTCTTTAAGTACCTACTTATGATCAAAAAATTAACACTACTTTTGCAAGTCCCTACATACGGGCAAAAACTACCGTATAGTCACATGTTGTTACTGCGTAACACCCCTATTTGAAGAAACTGGTATTGAGTTCTTAACCCGTTACATGTAATACTTCCAATCTACCGCACAAGTAGCGACCCTACATTTCTTCAGCCGTGTAACATTACGTTTCAGTTTTTCTGTTATATTAAAATGGAATTCTAAATATCTCTATACACATTAGTTACTGTTCGGCATATTTCGTGCATGCAATAAAATATATTTTATAAGAAATATTGTGTATTTATTTATTTACCGTATTGCATTAGATATGAACAGCGACTAGCAATTGTGGATTACATAGTTTTACAAAAATATATTAATTTCATAATTTATAATTTAAAAAATAAGTCTATAAATTAATATCTAATTTGTCGATCCATTCAAGGGCTGCCTCTGTCACTTCAAAGAAATCTTCCAAATTCCCATGGTAGGCTCCTCTGCTACAGCTTGTTGCAATATAATGGATCGTCTGGTGTTCATTCCCACAGTCACACTGCGAAGATAAAGCCCTTCCACATCGGTGAACGTTGCCGAATTCTAAGAGTTGGGGAAGACGTGGCGGATGATTCAGCCTGTTATATAGCAGCCGTGTCTGGAGCGTGCAAACCCGACAGATCACGTGCGGGTCCGTGGCCTCGCTGCTCCTCCCAGCCACGCTACCTCTGTAAGCTGCCGTGCCCGCCTGACATCCGCCAAAGGTGAGCTCGACTGGATCTCGCGAAGCTGAGCGCGTAATCCAAATACTAATCATAAATATTCTGATATGACACGTCGTGTCATAAGATGGGTGATCTAATAGCATAGCACACGTCCACTTCTCACCCATATTACCAAAGACACTCATCGGAATTCATTAGTAGCGTCGACAACAAATCTCGCATTAGATAGCAAAGTCTCATAATTAATACCCATTTTCGGAGCTGACTGTATCAATGATTGTCCAAAAACAACGATGTGCAATGCTGCATTCATCACTGAATAACTGCCTTTGGGCTGTATAGCATACAATAATTCACCAACAAACTTTTAAACAACTTATGTTCGTTGTATTTTACAAGCCTGCTCCTTTTAACTGTGACTAAATTAATTATCTTTCTAGATGATGGGATCAATTAATAAGAAATTGGAACCTAAATCTATAGCTGATGTTAACAAATTTCATTTCCCACAAACACTTCTCTTGCCGTTGCCAGTCTAAGTTTTACAGCCTCTTCATTTCGGCCCCCATAAGTTATTTTACTGTCCATACAGAAAAACTCAGGTACCACTGTTAGTCTCTCGCTTCCTAATCTAATTTCCTCAGCCTTACTTGATGTAATTCGACTACATTTCCTTACCGTTGTTTTGCTTTAGTCGGTGTTCACCTCATAACCTCCTTCCGAGACACTGTCCATTCCGTTCAACTGCCTTTCCCAGTCCTGTGCCGTCTCTGACAGGATTACTATGATGTCGGCTAACCTCAAAGTTTTTCCTCTCTTCTCCCTGAACTTTAATTTCTTCCCCAAATAGTTTTGGTTTTCTATACTGCTTGCTCAATGTACATATTGAATAACACCAGGAACTGACTACAACCCTATCTCACTACAATCGCAACCACTGCTCCGAATGGGCTACAACCCTTTCTCAGTGCCTTCTCAACCACTGCTTCCCTTTCGTGTCTCCTCGACAAAATGAAACTACCTCGTGTACTGTACTTGTATGTTTTTCTACAAAAAAAATAAAAATAACGATATACATACAATAAATGAAAAGCGCTAGTTTCCTTTTGTTCTACAGTATTACTTTATTGTGTTAACAGCTTTTCGGCTTACAAGGCCATCTTCAGACATTCACTGATTACTGTCGCTTTGGCGACAAGAAGTTACAATGTTTCTAAACGACATTGGAAAAGAAGCTACACATCTAGGTTGAAGCAGAAACGTAGAGTAAATAACATCTTTGACAGTGTGGTGGTAATACGACGTAAAAAAGTAAAAAGTTAAACAGAAAATAAATATAAAGCGAGTAAACCGGGAAAACTTTAACATAAAACTGAAACAGCAAGCCCACATAACAGTTTATATTAATAAATAAAATCCAATAAAATGAAATTAGTATTTGACAAGGCTGTTTCAGGAGGTATAAAACATGGAACGTGATACACAAACTATTCACAAAAAATGGATCAAATATATGTATATTGTTCAACTTCTTACTTTTTAAGATGCAATACCACCACACTCTCAAAGACGGAATTTACTGTATGCTCCATCACACTTCTCCATTTTTCTGCATTTATTCATTTCTGTTTATCTTATTCATGTGGCTAAAGTGCCTCACATATTCTGTGGTTACATTAGTAATTCTTTCTTGTAATTAGTTTGCATATCAATTTCCATTTTTTATACTTCCTGAAGTAGCCTTGTGAAATGCTAATTTTATTTTATTTGTTTTGTTTATTAATAGAAACTTTTACGCAGACTTTCTGTTCCAGGTTATGTCAAAGTTTTTCCGGTTTACTCCATTTACATTTATTTACTTTTCAGCTTTTTACTTTTTACATTGCATTACCACCGCAGTGTCAGTGATTTTATTTACTGCAAGTTTCTGCTCCAGCCTAGATGTGTAACTTCTTTTCTCATGTCTTTTACAACCATTGTAACTTTTTTGGCGACAATAAAACTGGCGCTTTTCATTTATTTTGAGGTTGTTCTACCAAAAACCGACAGAAGATTCATTTAACATTATAGTTCAACCTTTGAAGTGTACTTTCATTAATTTCAGTTCGCGTGCCGGTCCAACCATATGTAGCTAAGTACAATTAGTTTGACATTTTTTCTCGACTCACTTAGCGTTCAATCAACCCGACACGACAATTCCGTACAACAAAACCAGATTCAGCGTAAGAGATCAATAGCTTTCATATTCAGAGCAGATAAACCCGAAGTTTTAAATACAGTAATTTCTTCGAAACTACAAATCGAATTTTAAGTAGAGAAATGCCTTTGAATTTCTCTTTTTCAGAATTACGACGAGAGCAGCAGCAATTACCATAGTTCCATTTGAAACTGCGAAGTTCAGACCAATATCACCGTAATTAATACAGCTATGGAAAGATATTCTACGTCGTTTAGTGAGAAATTTCTCACAATTAACCAGGGTGAAAACAGAATTAAGGTATTTTAAAGAGTCCAGGATATGTTTGAGGTGTACAGCTTAGCTGTAAGCCCTGTCTAAAGTAGTCTTGTAACTGATTACCGAATTAAATTAATACTGTAGAACATCCACAATGTCGTGTTTTTCATTTACAATGGTGAATCTGTTCTACCAAGAAGTGACGGAAGAATCAGTTTACATATGTAAAGCGGGCTACAATCTAAACAATGTCTTTGAAAAACTTGCAATTTAGAAGTTGCTTAATTTTTTTCCCGTCAGTTTGAGACGGACATATTTTGGTCCTCATTTAGTATCTTCACAACAATATTTCACTTCTTCAGTTCTCGTAAGGGGCAATATAAAATTGGGTTTTACTACTTTATTTTATTTTTTTTTAATTTCGTTGTATCATTTTGTGATCTTCTTATGAAAATTTAATGAATATTTGTTATGTAAAATGATGATGTTATTTGTATTATAATATCACAACAGGTAGGGTAAAATATAAACTATGTATTAATTTTACGAGCGCAAGAGAGACAAATGATAATAATTTCAGTTAGAGGGTGGTCGTAAGTGCGGTGCAAATAGGACAAAGTTTCATTAAATTATGAAGAAAAGATGAGTTTTGTCTGTGTTGGAAGGAGGAATGTGAAAAATCCATGTTCGTAACAGTCGCGAACCTTTCGAAACAGTTTGGAGTTCAATTTACAATGTGTTTTGGTGCGGAAAAGCACGCTGGACGTACAACACTGTTTTACTTTCAGTTTTGGTGAATGTTTTAAATGTCGACAATACCGTCGTGGCCATCTTTGCAGCAGCTCAGTCACCAGAGTCATCTCGAGGTAGTAAGTATCTGACGCTACATCTCTGAATTTGGCTATAAACAATCCGCAGCCATGTGTGTTATTTTACCGCACCAAAACGAAACTATTTACGTAACATCTTACTGAAGTGTGCTACACAGTGAAACAGCGTTCATATCCGTTAAGACGATAACTAGCGGTATTCCCCAGTGTACTCATTACGATGGCAGCCCAATAGATTTTACTCGCTGTCAGAACTTTTCCTTCCGCTGATATAAGGTAGACGTCCTGTCATTACAGTTTATGAAAGATGTACCATCACTTTTCTTTGCAACTCTGCTCAATCAGTTACGTAAAAGTTGAATAATTTATCAGTCAAGCTCAAAACGATATTAATTGACTGGAACTTACGAGTTTAACACGTAGTAGCTATGAAATACAATAGTCAACAGCATTTAGTTGACAGCTGCTACAAACTGGAATTGCATGTGAGAGTAATGATTATTCACAGTGTTCAAGTACTAGTCAGTTTTAAGAAGTATTTAATCTCTATTGCAGTTTATATCGCCCAAGCGACTATTAACATTTATCATTATGACCGGTCTAAGTTCTTACGGCACAAATCGTTAACGCACTGCCGCGCGGGATTAGCCGAGCGGTCTAAGGCACTGCAGTCATGGACTGGGCGTCTGATCCCGGAGGAGGTTCGAGTCCTCCCTCGGGCATGGGTGTGTGTGTTTGTCCTTAGGATAACTTAGGTTAAGTAGTGTGTAAGCTTAGGGACTGATGAACTTAGCAGTTAAGTCCCATAAGATTTCACACACATTTGAACATTATTTTGGTTAACGCGCGTCATCAAATATAAACATTCTATTCAAACAGTCTGTGATTAACATTTACGTAAGGCTTATATGTATTAGTTGTTCACCCATAGACTTTCCGTAGCTAAGAGTTAACACATATATGATTGCCGCTACAGCAGCACTTACAGTTCTGTATCGATGTTATTTCATTGTATGCATTAGTTATAGGTATGAATAGGAGTGTGTTGATGTGTCGCATGCGTCGGATTAGTCGGGTGTGAGGAGAAAAGTTTACTACCAGATACAAGAATATGTAAGCCGCTCAGGTTGGAAGCTTTCCGCACTTAATTTTTTCATAAGGTGGAGTTGTATCTCATGTTATATTTAGCCACCAAGGTGTTATGGTGTCTACATTCTGTGCTGAGCTATTTCGTGTTTGTGACAATATAGCGTCCTCTGAAAATGTAAGTTTATATACACTGTGGGAAGTGTTGTCTACGTGCATATTTGTTGATAACGGTCGGAGCATATTGTAGAGCAAGTAAACTGTTTACAAGCTTCACTAAAGTCATAAGACTGTCGTGGTAGTTAGATAGCAGGTGGAGAATGGAGGACCGTTTTAAGCTGACAATTTAAAGTGCTTGCAACAAAGAAAAGTAGATTTTATTGTTCTAAACATGAACGAAACCTAATCAGGAAACAAACTAATGGTGATGCTTGGTGGAAAAAATTACCTACAGTGTGACAAAGGAAGGTAAGAAGCTAACGTTTAGATTACTGCCACTACCCTGCTGGTTTGTGTAGTGGAACCATACGTAAGAAAAATGCGCAGTTAAGTAATAACCGTAAATATCTAGGTTATGATCAGTAGGAAAACAAAGATCTACATGTTCAGAAAACTACAGTAGCAGAAAGGTAATACTTTTATCGAAATTTTAAAAAAAGAAAATGCGCACTCTTTCTTTTACCTACGTTTAAGAGTATGCAAAACATGCCCAAAGAGTACGCATTGAGTAAATGTCACACAACTTCGTCAGTGGCGAGATGATCAATTTAGTCAACTGTCAGGAACTCAGGGCGCGCTCTCTTTCAGACTGCGTACTCTTAGCTATCCTAAGTGCTTTTGAAAGAATTTTAGGTCTTATCTCATGCTGGCATGGGGGTTAGTTCCAGCGACTATGTTTATTGTTCTTGCGTCTACTGCCATCTATATCTTTTATCGAAATTTTTAAAAAAGAAAATGCGCACTCTTTCTTTTACCTACGTTTAAGAGTATGCAAAACATGCCCAAAGAGTACGCATTGAGTAAATGTCACACAACTTCGTCAGTGGCGAGATGATCAATTTAGTCAACTGTCAGGAACTCAAGGCGCGCTCTCTTTCAGACTGCGTACTCTTAGCTATCCTAAGTGCTTTTGAAAGAATTTTAGGTCTTATCTCATGCTGGCATGGGGGTTAGTTCCAGCGACTATGTTTATTGTTCTTGCGTCTACTGCCATCTATGTACTCCACCAAATAGGTGGAATTTTCGATTGGTTTCTAAGGGGAATACGGGTTCTAAATACCACATACTTTAAGTTGCCTATATTGTCTAAATAAACGAAATCGCTACAACACATTAAAAGTGCTACTGCATAAAAGAACAGTGCTGCGTAACTACTGGATAACATATAGGTGCCATCAGCTACATACACAAAATGCGGCTGTTCGAATCAACAGTTACCCTAGCAGACGGTCACGACGATGTAGGTGACTGGTAACTGTACTGTTCCATACCAGAGATGATTTTAGTATAGGCATCAAACACTTCTTTCGGGACTCACCAACTCGTAGTATGAATCCCAACTGTCATCACGACTATGGCATCCGATGACAGCTTACCTGAAACAGGGAAAGATTCGTTTTTTTTCCAAATGTCTGGTCAATAGTGTTACGTAACAACATTAAACATAAAAAGAAGTCATTATGAATGCATTGTGAAAGATTCAAGTATTATAGCTGCATATTAAATAAGAACTGTTATCAGCAATTAAGATCCGGTGTATGCCCAGAAATATTAATCTTCATAAAATCCGAATTACTACATCCAAATTCCTTCTGTATTTCACTTTTTTACAATGGTACCTGATTTGTGTTTGATATTTAATAATGCTAACTGATTCCTCAGGCACTGTCTCACAGGACATCATACTTGAGGCATGAAGGGGACAAACAAGAACTGTTGCACTATATCGCTTTTGTTTTACGTTTTGTCGGCTTACAGTTCATCAAGCAATCGGCCATCGCCCTCAAAGACAAATAACTTCGGAAATTTGACGTTACTGTCTGTTTTAAGTGGCCTTGGAGAAACAGCAAAGAAAAATTTGTGTTAGACGAAAATAAAAAAAGGTAGAGATGCTTTATCATGTCACTTATTTGCAGAATTACATGCCATACTTCCTCCTAGTAAGGGGTGGTATATGTAAAGTATGCAACCCAAAGACAACATCACGAAAATCAAGAACTATTGGTTTTAAGGAGAAAGGGTACGAAAACTAAAAAAAAATGCAGTTGATAATGAGATATTACGAGTTATATATTTAAACTATCTAGTACGTAACAAGGAGAAGAAACTAATAAAATTATTCATGTATGTGGAACAATGAATAGGTGTTCGCGAAACACAACACGGAGAGGAACACGAATAAAATTTTATAAGAGCATGAATGTTCTCACTTTTTTGTGATCGTGAGTCATGGGTCACATATAAATCAAAAGAGAGTAGAATTCAGGCAGCCGAAATGAGCAGTAGCAGGATGTAGTAGATTAGACAATCAATAATGACGGCATTAAAAATGAAATGAACATCTATAAATTAGGAAATAGAAACTACGTAAACAGAACAAACTGGAATGTACGGATTAAGCCAAAGATTAGTTCTCCAAACAGACATGAACGGGAAACAAATGAGGGTAGACTGAAGGGAAGGTGGACTTGAGGCAGAAAAATGACAAACACTTGACGTGAAGAAAAAGTAGACAACGTCGAACAAAAAAAAAAAAAACAACCTCGCTCTAAATATGTAATTGAAGAGAGGCAAATGAGGCTATGGCTTACATGTAAGCTATGCTACCGACAGAAGTGGCGCAGTTATAAGAGACACTGGACTCGCATTCAGAAGCACGGTGGTTCAAGTCACCGTTCGGGTATGTGTTTTCAGATTTTCTATGGCGTGCCGAAATGCTTCCTACACAAAATTCACAGCAGATTTCTTTCTCCATTCGTTACCGACCAGAACTTGTGGTATGTCTCCAATGAGCTCGTCGTCTTAATCTTCATTCTTCCTTTTTAAGATTGTGCTGGAACAAGGGCAAAGCTTGTGACCATGAAATTACAAAATGCAGTTAAAAGTTTCAGTCAGTAGTACCGTACAATGACGAGAACAGAAGATTACTTCACAATAATCTCCACTGCTGTCAAGGGTCACTGTATATCTCCACACAAATATGATGCAGACGGATTTGCAGTGCCAACGTGAATGTCATAGTTCGTATTGTATGATACCAGTACCATATTATGATATCTAGCGGTACGTAATATGTTATTTATAGACAAATGAATATTAAGACAACTGGCTATATCCAGAAAAAGAACTTCTAATATAATCAAATGAGCCATCGGAGAAATCACCCTTTAAGTTCTCGAATCATATCGTGGATGAAAATAAAACTGACTGACAAAAAATTTGTTTTAATTTAAAATAGAAACGCTAGCAGCTTGTAACTCACAGTCCCATATGCGTGATACACAATCGGTAGGAAGCCTTTCTCGGCAGTACTTAGAACAAAGAGTTTTTGTATTGCTTTTGAATTCGTCCGCTACTGGTTACGGCTTGAACTCTTGTATAATTATGCATAGTAAATTGTACAAGGGAATCTACACTACTGGCCATTAAAATTGCTACACCTAGAAGATATGCAGATGATAAACGCGTATTCATTGGACAAATATATTATACTACAACTGACATGTGGTTACATTTTCACGCAATTTGGGTGCATAGATCCTGAGAAATCAGTACCCAGAACAACCGCCTCTGGCCGTAATAACGGCCTTGATACTCCTGGGAATTGAGTCAAACACAGCTTGGATGGCGTGTACAGGTACATCTGCCAATGCAGCTTCAGCACGATACCACAGTTCATCAAGAGTAGTGACTGGCGTATTGTGACGAGCCAGTTGCTCGGCCACCATTGACCAGACGTTTTCAATTGGTGAGAGATCTGGAGAATGTGCTGGCCAGAGCAGCAGTCGAACATTTTCTGTATCCAGAAAGGCCCGTACAGGACCTGCAACATGCGGTCGTGCATAATCCTGCTGAAATGTAGGGTTTAGCAGGGATCGAATGAAGGGTAGAGCCACGGGTCGTAAGACATCTGAAATGTAGCGTCCACTGTTCAAAGTGCTGTCAGTGCGAACAACAGGTGACCGAGACGTGTAACCAATGGCACCCCATACCATCACGCCGGGTGATACGCCAGTATGGCGATGACGAATACACGCTTCCAATGTGCGTTCACCGCGATGTCGCCAAACACGAATCCGACCATCGTGATGCTGTAAACAGAACCTGGATTCATCCGAAAAAATGACGTTTTGCCGTTCGTGCACCCAGATTCGTCGTTGAGTACACCATCGCAGGCGCTCCTGTCTGTGATGCAGCGTCAAGGATAACCGCAGCCATGGTCTCCGAGCTGATAGTCCATGCTGCTGCAAATGTCGTCGAACTGTTCGTGAAGATGGTTGTTGTCTTGCAAACGTCCCCATCTGTTGACTCAGGGATCGAGACGTGGCTTCACGATCCTTTACAACCATGCGGATAAGATGCCTGTCAACTCGACTGCTAGCGATACGAGGCCGTTGGGATCCAGCACGGCGTTCCATATTACCATCCTGAACCCGCCGATTCCATATTCTGCTAACAGTCATTGAATATCGACCAATGCGAGCAGCAATGTCGCGATACGATAAACCGCAATCGCGATAGGCCTCAATCCGAACTTTATGAAAGTCGGTAACGTGATGGTAAGCATTTCTCCTCCTTACACGAGGCATCACAACGACATTTCACCAGGCAACGCCGGTCAACTGCTGTTTGTGTATGAGAAATCGGCTGAAAACTTTCCTCATGTCAGCACGTTGTAGGTGTCGCCACCGGCGCCAGCCTTGTGTGAACGCTCTGAAAAGCTAATCATTTGCATATCACAGCATCGTCTTCCTGTCGGTTAAATTGCGCGTCTGTAGCACGTCATCTTCGAGGTGTAGCAATTTTACTGGCCAGTAGTGTAGCTCTCCTAAAACGAGATACTTTTTTACGTTCTAGTCATATGAATTGCTGTGTTGTTTACAAACACTTACGTTTCCATGTATGTGTGGTTTGCCGGCCGATGTGGCCGAGCGGTTCTAGGCGCTTCAGTGCGGAACCGCGCTGCTGCTACGCTCGTAGGTTCGAATCCTGCCTCGGGCCTAGATGTGTGTTCTGTCCTTAGGTTAGTTAGGTTTAAGTAGTTCTAAGTTTAGGGGACTGATGACCTTAGATGTTAAGGCCCTTGGTGCTTAGAGCCATTTTTAGTATGTGTGGTTTATGTTCTTTCCAACAAGTCCGAAGGAACGGACAAAAGCGAGGACGGCCAATGATATCTTCAGTGCAGATGCACCTCAAGCTCGAACTCTTACGGGAATCGGAGAGACGCCACGAGTAATGAGGACAATGGGCAATATATTAGCAGAGTGTGGATAAATTGAGAATTTGAGTCCGATGGAGGCGTGCTATGGTAGTCAGTGCAGTTGCGATGACCACTGTACCAGGATGCCGCAGTTGTCAGAGCTTCAGCCTAGTAAGCGCAAGACCTTGGTTCGAATGCCGGTCCGATACAAATTTTCATCTTTCCCGTTGATTCCAGTCAATTCCAACTCGCAACCAATGTCTGCAGTTTCTTTGTGTCTTAGTTTTTATTTCCATTCAATATCGTAGAGGTACATATAGCACATGCGATAATGTATATTTCTCAGCAGAACGTTAAATATCGAGTTCTCAGGAAGATTGTATGCACTTCTCGGAACCAAGTGCGACCTATTTTGACACCATAGACATACACAACCTGAGAAAAGTATGTGAAACACCCTGAAGACACGTTAGGATGTCAGTGTAACTTCGTACACGTAACCACCACCGGTGGGTGTATAAAGGATTACAGTTACAATTCATGGTGATAGTAGAGCGGACACCAGAGTTCGTGTCTAGCTTTATTAATAGGCCTGTTATGGTATACGTGGGTCGTGAACAGCGTCAGATTTTAACTGATCACTGTGTAGGACACCTTAGCATTTGGAGCTGCTCTTTCAATCCTCTTTAGAAACTGTCTTTCCCTTCCATCTCTGTTCCGTCGACGTACAAGTCAACCAGCAGTGCTGATAAGCAGCAGGTTGTCTTACACACTTTCTGACACACTCTCGTAGTACACACTCGGCGCAGCGGCAAGAGCAAAATTCTGTGGCGTATAACTTCGATAATTCAGTGTTCCTTGAGAAGTCCATACAATATCCAACGCTGTGTTAGTTCATGTCTTCCCAATTTATTTCATACCGACGCGACGGTCTGTGCGAATCATGACGCCGGCCTAGTCAAAGTACACGACGACCCATTTCATTCGCCATGGCAGGAAGAGCTACCTTTAAATCAATTTACGGCATTCGTACAGTGTAGCCAATACAAAACGTAGTGTCTGCGAAACATGTTACAGTGATTCACAGAGCCGGCCGGGGTGGCCGAGCGGTTCTATGCGCTACAGTCTGGAACCGCAAGACCGCTACGGTCACAGGTTCGAATCCTGCCTCGGGCATGGATGTGTGTGACGTCCTTAGGTTAGTTAGGTTTAAGTAGTTCTAAGTTCTCGGGGACTGATGACCTCTGAAGATAAGTCCCAAAGTGCTCAGAGCCATTTTGATTCACAGATGTACAGGGTAACCATTACTCCACTCACAAACACTCAGAGGTTGTAGTATTGACCAACACAAGATAAAATTGTCTAGCAAACATGGGTTCTAAAGTGCATAAAACAGCTACGAGCACTTGCTCAGGAGAAGAGAAGTGTTCCACAATTGCGAAGGTGAACAAATGCTCTTAGCTCCCAAGCACGTGTTTACTAGACATTATTACCGATCGAGGTGGCGCAGTGGTTAGACACTGGACTCGCATTCGGGAGGACGATAGTTCAATACCGCGTCCGGCCAACCTGATTTAGGTTTTCCGTGATTTCCCTAAATCGCTCCAGGCAAATGCCGGGATGGTTCCTTTCAAAGGGCACGGCCGACTTCCTTCCCCGTCTTTTCCTAATCCGATAAGACCGATGACCTCGCTGTCTGGTCTCCTCCCCCAAAAACAACAACAACAACAACAACAACAACTAGACATTATTTTGTTGTTTCAGTCATACCTCCACCTCTGAAGGTTCGTCGGTGAAGTTCTGGTTTATCTTGTGTATGTTGACGTTGATATAAAATTTAAATGAGAGATTTTGGGCGGTTTTAATAGCTGATTTTATCTTTTTATCACTCTTTGTGTCCGACACGCGTTTAAATGCTTCTTTTCCTTTCTAAGTAAGTATACATATACAAAGCAAACAAAGTTACATGAACATAATAAACGTAGCACAATAATTTTTATGCATTCAATTAAATTCGAATTTCGCCATTAAGTTTTATCTGAATTCTGAATAAACTTGTAATTCTGCCAGTACCTGATTGGCGTTTCAAGAAAAAGGGCTGCCGCCGGCAACTTTCTAATCGTCCACTGTTTTACGCTAGATGTATGTGCGGTTTTGAGACGTGCTGCATGATCTTCGGCTCCGAGCCACGCTGGAAAAATTACTGGCTCTATCTAGTGCTCATTCTCACCATGTGGAGAACGTAAATAAATGACACATGGCGCTCCGTACTTTGGAAGTATTCCAGTTAACTAATTTCACGACTTTGTACCATTCACTTCTTCTCAGCCTCCTCCTCCCGCCTAGTGGCAGCAGGGTATATTACTCCCACAATATTTTTATTCTAACAGCGAGTGATGTGTATATCATATCTTGTTGTAAGTGCTAAAAGCGTCTGTAAGTTTCGCTTTCATGGCAGATCTTTTCACTCTCACACTCACTTAGCGGTGCTAAGGATGACTTACTGTCACTGTAAATTTTTCCGGATAACAAATGACACATGTGGCGATTTTGATAGAAATTCCTCCAGGCTTCTTACAGAGGGATGCCCGTACGACACAGTCTTTGCAACCTAATTTCCAACATTCTTCCTTAGCATCACATCTCAGACGCTTCTATTATCTTCATTGCCGGTTTTCCCACAGTCCATGATTCCCTGCCATAAAATGATGTGCTCTAAAGGTACATTCTCAGAAATTTTGTCCTCAAATTAAGACCTATGTTTGAGAACGACTCCTCTTGGCCACGAGTGCCATTCTGCTTGTACTATTTTGCTTTTTGGTTTTTTGCTTCGCCCTTCTTCATGGTTCATTTTGCTTCCAAGGTACCAGAATCCCTTAACTTCCTCTTTTTCGTGATCACCAATTTTGTTGTTTCTCGCTATTCTCATTTCCGATACTTATCATTACTTTACGTAACCATATATCTAGCGACCCCGAAAACTATGAATTTGACACTAATATTGGCCGTTATCGAATATTATTTTATCTCACGTCTTCTGATACTCTCCTTCCCTCCATAGGAGTGGTAGCGGTGGTTTGGGTATATTAACCCCACATTTTTTTTTTTTTTTTGCAAATAATTATACAAACAACGAGTCTTGCACATACAGACTGAAATCGCTCCATGTGTTCTTGAGTTAAGCTTCTGTGTTACTTCCCTTTCGCCCTGGTAAGTGGTTCTTATCCCCACAGAAATATCGCATGTGTGTGCATAACAGCTCACCAAAGTTTTATCTAACTCTGGTCACTGGTATAGGAACTCATGGAAACGGAAGAAACAAATAATCATTTCTGTATATCTAATTTCTGCCGAGCAGTGACTACGTTAGTAGAATTGGTGATATTCGGAATAAGTTTAATTTTATAAACATGCAGCCTTTCGCGGCCGGTGTAAATCTCACTAAAAGTCCTTTTGGATGGACTGTCGCGTCACCTTATAAAAGACAGAAAATTCTAAAGGTACTAAAATAGCTGACATTTTGGCCTTACTGCAGTAGCCGTCCTCAGGGAAGAAAATTTTCAATATTTGATGTGTTGACGGGCAGTACACTCAAAAGGATTTCAATGAGATTCACAATGGTCGCCGAAGCCTACGTAAATGTTCATCTCTCGGGAAGACCATTGCAACAAGGACCACACATCGGTTATTTTACTATTTTTACCATTTTAACCACTCTATCAAATTAGGTGTCAACTCACAGTGAAATGATTTTCAGAAGAATTGTACTTCGATTTGAAAAATATGTATATTATTCTCAAAAATTAGGTTCGTCGAGAACGCTTGTAAATATTTTTACTGATTATCGGTTTCGACGGATCTGTGCTGTCATCGTCGGATCTAGTAACATAATAACAGAGATTTATGATCTCTACATACTTTACAAACATATTGATGTGTCTTGCATGTTTGTAGAGATAATAAACTTCTGTAAATATGTTAAAAGACCAGTTCTGTCGAAACCGGTAATCTATAAATAGATTTACAAGCGATCTTGACGAACCTACGTGTCGAACGTATATGAAAAATATTTGCAAATTTGGTGAGATTTATTTTTCAAACTTTCTTAAAAACCATATAATATAGGCCTATCTTCTCTGAAACAAAGTATATGTCCAGCGGGACCTGTGAGGAAAAAGCAGATCGCAACACTAACATTTAACTAGCAAGGTCATTAGATCAAACTGTTAGACACTTTCGTACAAGTTCGGTAGTATAAGAGAAAAACAAAGCCAAGGCTTTTTATACAATATTCAGAGTAAACATGTGCTATATTTAGAAACAAAGTGATATTGCCTGCTAAAACTTTGTCTTCTTCGCGAAACGACACACAAGTGTCCCTAATTAATGTGACTGTCATGAAGTTAATCCTGTAAGGTACGGAAATAATTTTTTCGCAAAGAAAATTTTAGTAAAATGTAACTCTTATGCAGAATGTCCTGCAAATATAACATTTATGTCACGTTTTCTTCCGTTAGTCAGCTCTTCAGAGTTACCGGCAGTAGAAGAAATTTTCCAAGATATCCACACATACGTTTTTCCACCTACAAACGAAATGGCTTTCTGACCAGCACAAATGTAATGCATGTACTAGTAATTTCAACCATTAATGGAAACACTATGCAAGAGCACACTGCTGCAGAGCCATATGGTAAATGTTAATCCCAGTGACAGTAGCCATACATGTTATAAACATGGATGTGTGTGTGTGTGTGTGTGTGTGTGTTTGTAAACGTGTACATTCTATATTCCTTCTGAACCACTGGACCGATTTCAACCACACTCGGTACACATAACCCTTGTTATCAGGCAACAATCGCTGTGGGCGTTAAGAAACACCTACCTATAATAGTTCAGGAGACTGACACAATTAGACATGTTACAATTTGCCACATCATACATGACGTTTAAATTTATAACTTCTGTGCTACTAACTCCATCGTAATAAATTTCGCAGACAGTTTCCACATATGTCGCTACATGCACCTACAAAATTGTACAATGGTATTTCACATACACACTTGGCCGAAAGTATTGAGCACTCTGCGTAACTTTAAATGTTGTGAAAAATAAGAAAACTGAGTAAGTAGAAACAATTTGTTGAAGTTTGTTTATTAGTAACACAAAATCAATATTCAGTGGGCCCACCTTTTGTTCTTATTACAGCAGAAACTTTTTGGTAGAGAATACACTAGCTTTTTACAATTTTCCGCACCTACGGCGGTCCACTCATGGCGCAGACGGTCTTTTAATTCTTCTGATCTCATTGTGTTCCACCTGATTTTGCGCTTCAATAAACCCCGTTAATGCCCTATGGGGATCAGTTCGGCCCAGAAGCTCGATTTTATTTATCCGAAGCCAAGTCACTGGTGCCAACAGATTTGTGGCAGGTTGTGTTACTGTGCTGGAATTTAGCGCCATCCATGTTTGTATATCCAAAAAGAGTTACAAAAGAGCGCAGTAAAGAGGATTCTAGAGCGTGTATGTACTTTGTGGAACCCATGCGGCTTTCACATGCAACCACTGTCCCACTCCTGGAGCGCTCATGCGGCCCCAACCATGACGCTCCCTCCGCCATGTTTACGGGAGGTACCCCACAGACTGCGTTATATTCCTCACCCATCCTGCGACGGATATAGATCATACACGGTGTGCTAAAAGTCTGAAATGTGGGGAAATATTTTAGTGAATTATTTCACTAGTTTTCAAATTGATATATTTTGTTTTCTACCTAAACTGATACGTGTTGTTAGAGTATCAAGTTGACAAACCTACCTGAATGTTTGCTTCGTCAGACTACATAATATTTGGACATCTTGGTGTTTTAGAGTCCACTCATACGGTGCCTTTCTATTCTTGTCAGCCGTGGCTACTTCTGGCTTTACGGCTTTTTAGACCAGCTTCTTGTAGTCGTCTACAAGTGATGCGAGCAGATACTGTTTTGTTAAAACTTTCAGACAACTCAGCAGCGATGTCTAAAGAGGTTTTCTTCCCATTTTTTAACGACTATCATTCGGTCTTCCCGGTCTGTCATGATCCGCTTGCGCCATGTTCTGGCCCTGTGAACATGCGACCTGTTCATGGCGAATCATTCAATAGTATATTGTACAGATCGGTGCGAACATTTCACAGTTTTAGAAATCCCCAAGTGCGATTTCCCTTGCTCCTACAAAAGCTGTACCTGCGCTCGTTTTTGTGAACTAAGTTCGTTTCTTTAAGGCATAATGCAGCAGTATTACTGATGTCACAGATCTAAACAGGAAAACAGCACTGGATTAGTGATATGTGTCCACAACGAGAGAATGTAGTGATTTGATTAGTACACAGAAAAATATTCAAATAACAAATTTTATCACGCCAGATGTTCTATTGGTGACTTTGAGGTGGATAATTGTTTTTGGCCTTTTTCGATTCCGGAAAACTACTTTTTAAACCAAAGGGTTTATTTATTGTTATGTATCTCGCAAACGAGCTAAATTTCTAGGATGCTCAATACTTTTGGCCAGGGGTGTAGTTTAATACATACGACGTCATAAACACTGAGATGTGTGGAAAAATTCGGCAACACGTACACAAAAATGGCTGTAAACGCTATGGGACTCAACATCTGAGGTCATCAGTCCCCTAGACTTAGAACTACTTAAACCTAACTAACCTAAGGAAACGTTACATATCCATGCCCGAGGCAGAAGCCGGCCGCGGTGGTCTAGCGGTTCTATGCGCTCAGTCCGGAGCCGCGCGACTGCTACGGTCGCAGGTTCGAATCTTGCCTCGGGCATGGATGTGTGTGATGTCCTTAGGTTAGTTAGGTTTAAGTAGTTCTAAGTTCTAGGGGACTGATGACAGTAGATGTTAAGTCCCATAGTGCTCAGACCCATTTGAACCAACCGAGGCAGAATTCGAACCTGCGACCGCAGCAGCAGCGCGGTTCCGAACTGAAGCGCCTAGAACTTCTCGGCCACAGCGGCCGGCATCACGTATACGTTTAATATTTACTACTACGACATTCTTACAGTCGAGTCTACCAGTAGAAATCATTGACAATGACAGCGCTTTTGACAGCTTTCTCTCGCGAAGTGCTAACGGCTGTAGGCGAAACCGAAAGCCGTCAATAGAGGTGATAAGGCATTGTCATAGAGACATTAGAAAATAACGTTATAGACATGCGAAGTAGCTACTTCTAGCATGCAGAAAATGTCCAGGATCATCCCAGACCGAGGCTAGTGCAGAAGAACGTATAAGGTTTCGTTTCTAACAGAAAATTGGTAGAATGAATTCTCGGGCAATGCCGGGTTTGGTACTTGGTTCAAGAAAAAAGAGCTAGAGTATGTTGGTGTCACAAAGCAATACTACAGTCACATTGTTACTCAGCTTATCTGTACCTCTAAAGATTGTCGCCTGAGTGACAGATTAGTGTGACATGGAAAGTGAACGCTTTCAAGAAGTGGAACAGCAGTATGAGGAAGACAAGGATGAAATGGAAAGCGGAGACAGACGTGGACGGGAGAGCTGGAAACGGAAAGGGCCCAAGTAGGACACTGCTGGAAGAGCAGAGTCCTCAGGGAGGGAGATGCGGGCGCCCTGTGCACACAAAGGAGCCAGCCCGAGTAGAGTTACCACGTCAGCTGCCGACATGCTGGCTATCGTGGGTCCCCTGTTCTCAACTTCTCCTCCACCAGCAACCAAACATCACGCCAAGTACTTGGCGCATCTTGCTTCGAACAGGCGAATACACACCAAAGAACGGCAAGGGCAACTCGTAGGTAACTTAACATCGTTATCTAGGCCTTACGAACAAAATGTGTAAAATTATTCACCCAGTGTTTCAATGAGAGCTTCAGCTCCGCTTGCCTTACAAAGCTGTATAATCAGAGTCAGGAAGTAATTCAGTAACAATTGAGAGGTTTCTCTGGCTTTCCCTAATTTAATAAACAATGTCCAAAAGTGTTCCCAATCTAATTACCGGTGGCGGTATATTAAATTGTTTTCAAAAGACTCTACCTATTAAGTTCCACCAGTCGAGAATTTCATTTGGAAGGTTATATCCGGAATCAGGGCTATACAGGGTGATTGAGCTTCCCCTAACAATAACATCCATCAGAATTTCTAAAATCATTGGGGGAAGTGACAACGAACCCACTATTCACGTTGGTGTGCAGAATGTTTGCGTCAGTCGACATACCATCTGACTTTCGGAAAAATATCATCCACAGGATTCCGAAGACTGCAAGAGCAGACAGGAGAGAATTACCGCGCTATCAGCTTAACGGTTCAAGGCTCATAGTTGTTGAAAGGAATAATATGCAGAAGAGTGGAGAAGACAATTGAGGAGTTCAGACGATCAGTTTGGCGTTAGGAAAGGTGAAGGCGCCAGAAATGCAATTCTGACGTTGCAGTTGATAATGGAAGCAAGACTAAAGACAAATCAAGATATGTTCATTGGATTTGTCGACCTGGAAAAAGAGTTCGACAATGTAAAATGGGGCAAGATGTTCGAAATTCTGAGAAACATAGGGGTAAGCTATGGGGAACGATAGGTAGTATACAATATGTACAAGAGCCAAGAGAGGATAATAAGAGTGTACGACCACGAACGAACGAAATGCTCGGATTAAAAACGGAATAAGACAGGAATAGGGGTGTACCCGCGGTCTAGGGCTGCCGGCACGGTAGCTCAGCGTGTTCGGTCAGAGAGCTGGTTGGCCTCTGTAATAAAAAAACTGAGTCGAAAGATCAACAAACGAACTATACGGATGTCATGTGACGTCCGCAACGACCAAACACAACGATCAACAACGAACAAAATGCGCAAAAAAAAAGGGGGTAGCGGCTTTGATTCATAATCAAAACGTCTTCGGTCCCGGGTTCGATCCCCGCAACTGCCTAAATTTTGATAAATAATCAGCACTGGCAGCTGAAGACTTCCGGCATAAGAAGTCAGCCTTGTCAAAGAGGGCGGAGGAGCGGATAAAGATTCAGGGCACTCTCTTGTCCTAGGGGTGGGAAAATGCCCCTAAAGGCGGAAGAATCAGCAATGATCAACGACATGAGGATGCAGAAGGCAATGTAAACCACTGCATTAATGACACGTAACGTGTATCCACAGGACATGTGGCCTATAATTGAAGAAGTGTCATGATGATCTCTCCATTGGCAAAAGATTCTGGAATAGTCCCCCATTCGGATCTCCGGGAGGGGACTGCCAAGGGGGAGGTTACCATGAGAAAAAGATTGAATAATCTACGAACGGATAACGTTCTACGAGTCGGGACGTGGAATGTCAGAAGTTGAACGTGGTAGGGAAACTAGAAAATCTGAAAAGGGAAACGCAAAGGCTCAATCTAGATATAGTAGGGGTCAGTGAAGTGAAGTGGAAGAAAGACAAGGATTTATGGTCAGATGAGTATCGGGTAATATCAACAGCAGCAGAAAATGGTATAACAGGTGTAAGATTCGTTATGAATAGGAAGGTAGGGCAGAGGGTGTGTTACTGTGAAAAGTTCAGTGACCGGGTTGTTCTACTCAGAATCGACAACAGACCATCACCGACAACGAAAGTTCAGGTATACATGCCGACTTCGCAAGCTGAAGATGAACAGATAGAGAAAGTGTATGAGGATATTGAAAGGGTAATGCAGTATGTAAAGGGGGACGAAAATCTCATAGTCATGGGCGACTGGAATGCAGCTGTAGGGGAAGGAGTAGAAGAAAAGGTTACAGGAGAATATGGGCTTGGGACAAGGAATGAAAGAGCAGAAAGACTAATTGAGTTCTGTAACAAGTTTCAGCTAGTAATAGCGAATACCCTGTTCAAGAATCACAAGAGGAGGAGGTATACTTGGAAAAGGCCGGGAGATACGGGAAGATTTCAATTAGATTACATCATGGTCAGACAGAGATTCCTAAATCAGATACTGGATTGTAAGGCGTACCCGGGAGCAGATATAGACTCAGATCACAATATAGTAGTGATGAAGAGTAGGCTGAAGTTCATTAGTCAGGAAGAATCAATACGCAAAGAAGTAGGATACGGAAGTACTAAGGAATGACGAGATACGTTTGAAGTTCTCTAACGCTATAGATACAGCGATAAGGAATAGCGCAGTAGGCAGTACAGTTGAAGAGGAATGGACATCTCTAAAAAGGGCCATCACAGAAGTTGGGAAGGAAAACATAGGTACAAAGAAGGTAGCTGCGAAGAAACCATGGGTAACACAAGAAATACTTCGGTTGATTGATGAAAGGAGGAAGTACAAACATGTTCCGGGAAAATCAGGAATACAGAAATACAAGTCGCTGAGGAATGAAATAAATAGGAAGTACAGGGAAGCTAAGACGAAATGGCTGCAGGAAAAATGTGAAGACATCGAAAAAGATATGATTGTCGGAAGGACCGACTCAGCATACAGGAAAGTCAAAACAACCTTTGGTGACATTAAAAGCAACGGTGGTAACATTAAGGGTGCAACGGGAATTCCACTGTTAAATGCAGAGGAGAGAGCAGATAGGTGGAAAGAATACATTGAAAGCCTCTATGAGGGTGAAGATTTGTCTGATGTGATAGCAGAAGAAACAGGAGTCGATTTAGAAGAGATAGGGGATCCAGTATTAGAATTGGAATTTAAAAGAGCTTTGGAGGACTTACGGTCAAATAAGGCAGAAGGGATAGATAACATTCCATCAGAATTTCTACAATCATTAGGGTTGGCTCTGAGCACTATGGGACTTAACAGCTATGGTCATCAGTCCCCTAGAACTTAGAACTACTTAAACCTAACTAACCTAAGGACAACACACAACACCCAGCCATCACGAGGCAGAGAAAATCCCTGACCCCGCCGGGAATCGAACCCGGGAACCCGGGCGTGGGAAGCGAGAACGCTACCGCACGACCACGAGATGCGGGCAATCATTAGGGGAAGTGGCAACAAAACGACTATTCACGTTGGTGTGTAGAATATATGAGTCTGGCGATATACCATCTGACTTTCGGAAAAGCATCATCCACACAATTACGAAGACGGCAAGAGCTGACAAGTGCGAGAATTATCGCTCAATCAGCTTAACAGCTCATGCATCGAAGCCGCTTACAAGAATAATATACAGAAGAATGGAAAAGAAAATTGAGAATGCGCTAGATGACGATCAGTTTGGCTTTAGGAAAAGTAAAGGGACGAGAGAGGCAATTCTGACGTTACTGCTAATAATGGAAAATAGGCTAAAGAAAAATCAAGACACTACATAGGATTTGTCGACCTGGAAAAAGCGTTCGACAATATAAAATGGTGCAAGCTGTTCGAGATTCTGAAAAAAATAGGGGTAAACTATAGGGGAGACGGGTCATATACAGTACGTACAACGACCAAGAGGGAATGATAAGAGTGGACTATCAAGAACGAAGTGCTCGTATTACGAAGGGAGTAAGACAAGGCTGTAGCCTTTCGCCCCTACTCTTCAATCTGTTCATCGAGGAAGCAATGGTGGAAACAAAAGAAAGGTTCAGGAGTGGAATTAAAATACAAGGTGAAAGGATATCAATGATACGATTCGCTGATGACATTGCTATCCTGAGTGAAAGTGAAGAAGAATTAAATGATCTGCTGAACGGAATGAACAGTCTAATGAGTACACAGTATGGTTTGAGAGTAAATCAGAGAAAGACGGCCGGCCAGAGTGGCCGAGCGGTTAAAGGCGCTACAGTCTGGAACCGCACGACCGCTACGGCCGCAGGTTCGAATCCTGCCTCGGGTATGGATGTGTGTGATGTCCTTAGGTTAGTTAGGTTTAAGTAGTTCTAAGTTCTAGGGGACTTATGACCACAGTAGTTGAGTCCCATAGTGCTCAGAGCCATTTGAACCATTTTTGAGAAAGACGAAGGTAATGAGAAGTAGTAGAAATGAGAACAGCGAGAAATTTAACATCAGGATTGATGGTCACGAAGTCAATGAAGTTAAGGAATTCTGCTACCTCGGCAGTAAAATAACCAATGACGGACGGAGCAAGGAGGACATCAAAAGCAGACTCGCTATGGCAAAAAAGGCATTTCTGGCCAAGAGAAGTCTACTAATATCAAATACCGGCCTTAATTTGAGGAAGAAATTTCTGAGGTTGTACGTCTGGAGTACAGCATTGTATGGTAGTGTAACATGGACTGTGGGAAAACCGGAACAGAAGAGAATCGAAGCATTTGAGATGTGGTGCTATAGACGAATGTCAAAAATTAGGTGGACTGATAAGGTAAGGAATGAGGAGGTTATACGCAGAATCGGAGAGGAAAGGAATATGAGCCGCGCGACCGCTACGGTCGCAGGTTCGAATCCTGCCTCGGGCATGGATGTGTGTGATGTCCTTAGGTTAGTTAGGTTTAAGTAGTTCTAAGTTCTAGGGGACTGATGAACTCAGAAGTTAAGTCCCATAGTGCTCAGAGCCATTTGAACCATTTTGAAAGGAATATGTGGAAAACACTGATAAGGAGAAGGGACAGGATGATAGGACATCTGCTAAGACATGAGGGAATGACTTCCATGGTACTAGAGGGAGCTGTAGAGGGCAAAAACTGTAGAGGAAGACAGAGATTGGAATAAGTCAAGCAAATAACTGAGGACGTAGGTTGCAAGTGCTACTCTGAGATGAAGAGGTTAGCACAGGAAACGAATTCGTGGCGGGCTGCATCAAACCAGTCAGTAGACTGATGACAAAGACAGGAATGTAGCCTTTTGCCTCTACTGTTCAATCTGTACATCGAAGAAGCACTGATGGAAATAAAAGAAAGAGTCAGGAGTGGAATCAAAATTCAAGGTGAAAAGATATCAGTGTTAAGATTCGCTGATGATATTGCTAACCTGAGGAAAAGCGAAGGAAAATTACATGATTTGTTGAACGAAATGGACAGTCTAATGAGTACAGAATACAGATTGAGAGTAAAATGCAGAAAAACGGAAGTAATCAGAAGTAACGAAAGTAACAGCGAGAAATTTAACGTTAGGATCGATGGTCACGAAGTAGATGAAGTTAAGGCAGCAAAATAACCAATGACGAACGCAGCAAGGACATCAAAAGCAGACTAGTACCGGCAGAAAGAGCATTCCTGGCCAAGAGAGGTCTACTAGCATAAAAAATAGGCCTTAATTTGAAGAAGAAATTGCTGGGAATGTACGTTTGGAGCACAGCATTGTATGGTAGTGAAACGTGGCCTGTGGGAAAACCGAAAGAGAAGAGAATCGAAGCATTTGAGGTGCAGTGCTTCAGACGAATATTGAAAATTAGGTGGACTGATAAGGTAAAGCCGGCCGTTGTGGCCGAGCGGTACTAGGCGCTTCAGTCCGGAGCCCCGCGGCTGCTACCGTCGCAGGTTCGAAACCTGCCTCGGGTATGGATGTGTGTGATGTCCTTAGGTTTGTTAGGTTTAAGTAGTTCTAAGTCTAGGGAACTGTTGACCTCGGATGTTAAGTCTCATAGTGCTTAAAGCCATTTCAATCATTTTGTCAGTGTCGTCCGGCTACTGTCTTAAGTGTCGTGGCCACTTTTCTCAGAACCAGGGTAGGGCTAAAATAGATATTCGTTACGAAGATATGAGAATTTTCTGGTTCACCCAGATTAATGAAGATTTATGTGATTTCCTAATCTTTCTACGTTGTCTGCTATTTGAAGGGAAAAAAACACGGAAGCTATATTCCACAGCTCGGTATACAGCAATTGGTAACATATTTCTTCTGTCCTCTATGATGTTGTTTACTCATCGATTGCACTTATATATCACGTCAATGCTGTTAATTTTGCCAATACGGCGATCTGTTTTGATGCACGCATTTCAATATTTCTTTAGTTCTTCACCCGTCTTGCATTTATAAAAGGAATTCCAACTAGGATTTGAGCTCGTGTTAAGGACATATTTAGGTTTTATATACCCCTAGGCTTACCCTTTGATGCAAGCACCTAATAGGAAAATTTTATGAAGGCCGACCGGAAAAAATGATTATGGAGAAATTTGAAAAGTAAAAGCCTATAAAACAGAATTAAAGCTTCGTATGAAGTTTTTCTGCACAGTTTTTGGTTTTATGAATTGATGAGACAAAAAAATTAAAGAAACTGAATTTCAAGAGTGTTTTGGCTTTCCTGTATGTTGAGTCCTTCCGTCAATCATTTCTTTTGCGATGTCTTCACATTTTTCCTGCAGCCTTTTTGTCTTAGCTTCACTGCATTTCCTATTTATTTCATTCCTCAGTGACTTGTGTTTCTCTATTCCTAAGTTTCCCGGAACACTTTTGTACTTCCTCTTTTCATCGATTAATTGAAGTATTTCTTCTGTTAGCCATAGTTTCTTCGCAGCTACCCTCTTTGTAGCTATGTTTTCTTTTCCAACTTCCGTAATGGCCCTTTTTAGAAATGTCCATTCCTCTTCACTTGCACTGCCTACTGAGCTTTTCTTTATTGTTGTATCTGTAGACTTATAGAACTAAAACCGTATCTTGTCATTCCTTAGTACTTCCGTATCCCACTTCTTTACATATTGATTCTTATTGACTAATGTCTTAAACTTCAGCTTACTCTTCATCACTAGTATATTGTCATCTGAGTCTGTATCTGCTCCTGGGTACACCTTAAAATCCAGTATCTGATTTCGGAATCACCCGGCTTTTTCCAACTATACCTCCTCCTCTTGTGATTCTTAAACAGTGTATGCGCTATTACTAGTTGAAACTTGTTACAGCCCAAGCTCATATTCTCCTACCACAATTTTTTTTATTCCTTCCCCTACAACGGTATTTCAGTCCCCCATGACTATTAGATTTTCATCTCCCTTTACATACTGAATTACCCGTTTATTATTCTCATGTATTTTGTCTTTCTCTTCATCTTCAGCTTGCGACGTCGTCATGTATTTCAGAATTATCGTTGTAGGTGTTGGTTTGCTGTCGATTCCTATGAGGAAAAACGTATCATTGAACTGTTCAAGTAAGACACTCTCTCCCCTACCTTTCTATTCATAACGAAGTCTACTCCCGTTATACCATTTTCTGCTGATGTTGATATTACTCTATACTCATCTGAACAGAAATCCTTGTCTTCTTTCTGCTTCACTTCACTGACCCCAGCTATATCTAGACTAAGCCTTTCCATTTCCCTTTTCAGATTTTCTAGTTTCCCTACTACGTTCAAGGTCCTGATATTCCACGCCCCGACTCATAGAACGTTATCCTTTCGTTGATTATTCTGTCTTTTTCTCATCGTAACCTCCCCCTTGGCAGTCCCCTCCCGGAAATTCGAATGGGGGACTATTCCGGAGTCTTTTGCCAATGGAGAGATCATCATGACACTTCTTCAATTACAGGCCACATGTCCTGTGGATACACGTTGGGTGTCTTTAATGCAGTGGTTTCCGTTGCCTACTGCATCCTCATGCTGGTGATCATTGCTGATTATTCCGCCTTTAGGGACAGTTTCCCACCCCTAGGACAAGAGAGTGCACTGAACCTCAGAGAGAGCTTGACTTCTATGCCGGAAGTCTTCGGCCACCAAAGCTGCTTATTAATCAAAATTTAGGCAGCAGCAGAATTCGAACCTGGGACCGAAGACGTTATGAATCAATGACGCTACCCCTCTTTTTTCTTTTGTTCGGTGTTGCTCATTGCGTTGGTCTGGGCGGACGTCACATGACATCCGTTCAAGTTGATCGTTGATTCCTTTACTCAATTTTTTTTATTTCAGAGGGCCACTGCCTCTCTCACTGAACACGCTGAGCTACCTTGCCGCCCCCCTAGACCACGCGTGTAAGTTCCCTTTACCATCGTAAAAGATGAGGACTTAATTTTTTTGTATGGCTTTGTTTCGGGATGTTCTTCTGTGTTCAGTTGACATGAGTTACATCAAGATTCATCTTTCAAATCTTGCGCCCCCCTTTTGTCAAATTTCCAGGGGCACACGACCGGATCTACATCTACATTTACATAAATAATCTGCAAATCACATTTAAGTGCCTGACAGAGGGTTCATAGAACCACCTGCACAATTCCCTATTATTGTACGGTAATTTAACCGCTAAGACTCAAAACAGTTATTAATCGAATTCTGGTACGCTACGGTCCAGTCACATGAATGTGCCTTCCAGAATGAAGACACAATGGATAAACCTAACGCTCCCTCCTGAATGCAGGGCGTTTGCTTTCAGATGTCACGCCGTACACCTCTACGCTGTCTCTCCGATGGAGCATAACAAGTGATTCGTATGAAAAGGCTACTTGTGGCCTCTCAGTGGACGTCCATTTGCTGCTCTGGCGTGCAAATTTCTGCCTTCGTCGCCCACGAACAGCAGTCAGCATGGACGCATGAACCAGGGACCTGCTGTCGAGGCCTGAACGTAGCAATGTTCACTGAACGGTCGTTGAGAAGACACTGTCGGTAGCCCCTTGGTTCATCTGGACCATTAGTTGCTCAATAGTTGCACGTCTGTTCCTGCACATATCTTCGCAGCCGTCGTTCACCCCTCTCATCTAAGGCCTGAGGTGAACCACAGTTGCCTCGGTGCTGATTTTGGATAGCGTCATTTTGCCATGCACCCTATACTTTGACCATGGCAGCAGTTTACAAACATATCCATGCTTACAACTTTGGCCCGAAATCCAGTGATCATGCTTTTCTGGCCGTCAGTTAAACCGATTCCGTTTCCACACTGTGACGACGACTGCACTGTTTCCCGCGTCTCCCCGACACGCTCTGTATGCCCTCCACTGCTAGTGCTGCCGCCTGCCGTCTGTGACTGGTTATCGCACTTTGACGTCGAACATAAGCGGTGGTCAAATTCATGTGACTGGACTGTAGTGTACCAGAATTCGATTAATCATATTTTTTAAAGTCTTAGCGGTTAAGTTACCGTATATCTGGCCGCGTGCAGCTGGTGGCAATTTGACGACAGGTGCGGCAAGATTTGAAAGATGAATCTTGATGTAACTCACCTCAGCTGAACACAAAAATATTGCCGAAACAAGCCCACACAAAAAAATTAAGTCCTGATTTTTAACGATTGCGAAGGGACCTGTCTCACAGTAGTGAACCAGAGATGGTACTTATTTTAAATTTTTTTGTTTGTACCTAGATAGGCCTTCGTGTAAATCCGATACGGTGTTTGATGTGGCTAATTGCTGGCTGTTGACATCAATCTACCACGGGTAGATCTGGTTAGACAAAGTAAACTCAATTTGCGATCGTGTTTCTTTACAGAGAGCCTGCGGTGAGCAGATGAAGCTGGATGCCCCAGAGACTGAAATGAGTATGGGAGCTGGAAATGATCGTTCCAATTAAACTTGATTAGGTTCGGGCAAGGTGCACGCTCACGTACTGGAACTCATTAATTCCACCGTCTGAAGTGGAAGCCTGTTGTTGGTAGGATGACGCCAACGGGCTACAGTAGGGGAGACATTTTACATTCGATGAATATGGAGATAGTTAATGAGAGAACAATCCGCTCAGTGAGACAAATACTTTGTGTGGGAAGTATTTTATTATACCGTACACTGGATACACTGATCTGAGGCATCATGCGCGTCAAATTAACGAAATGTATTTCTGGAAGTTCATATAAACTATGGAGCCATGTTGTTAACTTCAACAGTAAAAACAGTAAAGAAGGGTCTGGTAAAAGCACCGCATGTGAACGAATGGAGGTCTGATGAAGAAATTCGTAGAAATTAATTATGAAAATCTGGAAGGAAGCACGGAGGTTTGTCCGAGAGCTATTATAATTATATTGTTGTGGATGCAGGATACAGTTGTCTGGCCTTATTTGGGTTTGAAACATGCACAGTTGGAAATCAAGACAGAAGATGGCTTGAAGCTCTGGAGATTGGATGCTACAGTAGTATCACGAAGATAAGGTGAAGAGACAGAGCTTAAACTGAAGAAATCCTGAGGAGAGTACAAGAATCCAGATTTTCCTGGAGATGCTCATATATACATTTTAAGACACAGTTATATTATGAAGACGAAGAAGAAGAAGAATAGAAAGAAATTATCGCAGGAAGGAATCACCACGTACGAACAAGGATATCATACATGCAGCAGATTATGAACGACGTGAGATACGCTACGGATGCATAAACTAAGAAGGCAGACAGAAATAGTGCTGCAAACCAGCTTCAGAGATGAGCACTCAAGACAGAAGAACACGAAACGTGGAAGAGTTATAATACGTAACGGCTTCTCTCGCTACCGCCTCTGCACCTAAGTGTTTTGAATTGCTAAACGTAAGTGCAGGATGGACTGTCATGAAAGACATCAACGCGGACCGTAGACTGTCGTCAACGTACCGCTGTGTAGCAAGGGTGCAGCGGATGACAACCAAAGGGGTCAAGATATGTTAAGAAATGGCACACCAAACCATCACTGCTAGTTGTCGGACCACAGGGCAGGCAACAGTCAGGTCTGTATCCCGCCACTGTCCGGGCCGTCTCCACACACATCTTCGTCCTGTATTCTGCGATGAGTCCCACTTCGAATTGACCGCCGATGAGATTTGTTTGTCTGCACATTGTAACACGCCAAATATAGAACCCATAATGACCACCCTTTTGTTGCAAAATAAATAGCAAAATTAGTCATCCTGACAGTGACGGCAGCTATTGTCAACAAAATTCTTGTCAGTTTCATTAACAGTGTGAAACGTCCCCTTAGAAAAATTTATGAATGATTGTGCTGATAAAACCCATACGTTATTTGATTTTCAAACAGCTGAGCAAAACTGAACGTACTCAGACATTTCGATCTTTAACTACTCTGATCAACACTAAACTGACACACAATATTTTTAGCGCAACGCAATCTCACTTTCAATAATCCCTACAAAAGAATGGCCCTGACTAACATTAACCTATACCTATCACAAATCATTTACCTCACAAAAATCTTCGTTACTCAAACTACTGCAATACAGCGAGCGCCACTACTGCCAGCTAAATAAAAGATTCAAACTACTGATAGGCATAGTTAGCAAATGAAAGATTTTGATAAAGAACAAACAATGTATTTACCTTAATAGTGTTCAAAAGTCCTTTATATATATATATATAGCAGTTCATGACATCCAGTCTTACAAATAGCAGTTCATGACATCCAGTCTTACAAATTTACCACTGCTGGCGGGTCACCTCCAACTGCGCAACGCTACTCGCTGTTAACGGCCAACTGCCCAACGCTACAATAGCGACTATTGCAACAATGCCGACCAGCCTCAGACTGTACACAGCACATCCAGTGATTTTCATACAGGGCGCTACGTGGCGTTACCAATATAAAAACCTAAACAGCCTACTTACAAGTGATGTTATACTAATGCTTATCGTAAAGGAAGGACTGGATGAAATAACACAATATGATTCAAAACAGAAACTTTAAAGAAATAATTCAAAAATTATTATTTACGAAGATTAAAGCCCAGACAAATCGTCCAAAAATAACATTTATCCTAGGAGATATTTGTAGTCGCATCGAGCTGTGAGTTCGCTGTGACTACAATGTAACTCGGCAATGGAGATGTTAACTTCACTTCTCTCTTGTACGCGGGCAACAGTAGTACGCATGTTAAGCGCTGCTAGATTGTTTTAAAACTGATTTGAAGTTTGTAGTTTTACGATATAGGCTGGAATATTAGTCAGAAGTCGGACTAAAGTAGGATCTCCTTTACCGTTAGACAAATAACGGGATTTTGATGTATGTGACAGGAAAGTGAATCGTGTGATTACCGATTTCTGTTGGCACTTAGCCTTCGTGATACTTAATAGTCACGAACATCAAAGGACACAGAAAGAGACTGATAGCCGACAAACTTGATTATTAGACTTGAGTAGGCCACAACTAAACGCAATCACGAAGAAATTACAATTTCGCCGTGTTGTCAGAAGTTAACGTCAAGGTCAGAATTACTGATGTTAACGTATGCAATTCCTTGAATGACATATCGATGTGTGTGATCAACATAGGGACAGACAATAATTACGAAGAACAAAAAATCTTAATTCAACTTTAATTCTCCGTGTCGCCTACATCATTTCATGGACATTTAAAGTGTGTTCGTGAAATTAACTGATTAAACATAAAAGTGCGAAGTGAATTAGTGATAATTTAAATGTGAACAGCAATAACTTTACACCAAAACTACGAGCATTCTGAACATTGCTCAAGGGTATATTATCTCTGGAGTTACGTCGTGCAGTTGTTGAATACGCGACATAGCGACGCCTTGACGACAGAATAATAATTAATAACTTAATATCTTCGCAAAATTCATAATGTGGCCTCGGCTTGGGTGATGGAATGATGTTTCACAACACTATTTTTTAACGTTTGATTAACATTCTCAATCCGGGCATAAGAACTATAGTCAGCAAGTTCGCGTAAACTGAAGGGTCTATCGCGAACGCGTAAGGGACCTTTGGTTACTTCACGTCAATGGAGGCTTCGCGGTATCGAGTGGTGCAGTCGCTACATTTATAAGAGAAGAAGATCGACAGACAACGAGCACAACTGCAAGGGCGGCGCACACACTCCGACGTGCTGCTCCATCGAGACAGTGATAGCATTTTCGAGATACAGTATCTGAAAGTAACCAAACCAAGCGAGAAGGTTTTTTCTTTTTTTAATAGTTACAGATTGGCGTTGTCGTGATCGACAGACGCCCTTCCACGTCATCTCGACTGGGACACCCGTCACCATGGAACCGAGAGAGAACAGCGCACAACATAAACGTCACATATACCACCCGTTCGGCCAGTTCCTCCGTGGTGCGTATTTTTTTTCTTTTTTTCCCCGTAGAGTGTATTGTAAGACAACTGTTCGTAAATAACATGGAAAAACACAGCAGCAAATAGTCCGAATAGAGAATGGCTTGCAAAATGTGATGTTCTTGGTTGAGTCCTATTACATTTTCGAGTTACTCTTGGCTACGTTGAATTCGAGTCAAAAATACTTGAAGAATCTGTAAATACTAGGGAAACTTGTAAACCATGCTCATTGCTCCGTTCCAGAAACTCTCACATGTTGCGAATCATTCATTGAGCCACATGCTCTTTTTAACCTAGCTTATTTCTTTGCCTGATTAAAACCCCAAATTTTATTTGATTGAGGTTGGTAATGGTTTCAGTGAATGGCTTGTACGTTACAGAGAGGCGGCTGAATTTGTTCTGTCTATAGGAAGAGGAAAAAATGTAGGTGCTGCTTGTTTTTCCGTAGTAACCTAACGCACACTTCGATGATAATTTACTTGAGCAGTGGGTTACGTCGGTTCGGCTGGAAAAAATATGGGAGGGCGGGAAGACACCAGGTTTGTATCCCTATGTCTTTCGTTCTGTAGCCTACAGATGACAGCGCTGCCACTCTGACTGCGTTCACACTTTGCCCTGTTGGATATTACTGTTTTTGGTTTTATGGTAATTATCTAATTACAAACTCCAGTAATAACAGAGCAGCAGTTCCCCTTCGGTTTCACAGGTCGTCGTGTTCCTTCGCAGCTCAGACTCGCTGAAGTTGTTCGATATGGGGCCACTAGATGGCAGGAGCGGCGTTGACTGCACAGAAGGCGACGTGCGAGCGTAATACAATTACACACTTCTAAACAGCAATAGTAAACAACCACTCAAAGGCTATAATCTACCATTCGTGCGCTTTTCAAGAGATCATACATTGATACTGGTGGAGAATTCTATCGTAATGAAGATTGTCGGCCAGCCTTTTTTGTCTACTGTAATAAATGAGAGTCCTATGCGTGAATAAATCAATTTTTGAAATCAGTTCCTGACACTGAAGCGGTAGAATAATAACTATATGTCTTGTAAGGTACGTTTCTCGGTAACTCAATGACTTACAACGGAGTTTCACTACGTGAGGACTTATTTCTCTGTCAAGATTAAACAAACTTAATTCTGTCGTCGGAACTCTAACAAACGATTTAAACAGACAAAGATGAATTAAAATTGGGGCATGATTGTAGACGTGACGTAAACGGAGGCACCGTGTTTGCGTCTTGTAAACTCTTCCTTTTTTATCCCTCCACTATAAAATTTTGGACCTCATAACAGGCGGGACGCATAGAGATTGAGCTCACAAACATTAATGTTAGGTAGGACGCTGTTCTGCTATGTTCGGGAATATCTTTTGACGGTTGTAGATTAGTAACAAACTCGTCAAATATTGAACAAAGACTAGTTTAATTTAAGGGTTCCGTCTTGTTTGCACAAAAAATCGATTTTCTCGTTTACAGATTTTTTTAGAGACCATGAGCCACTAATGCACTGATAGCCCTTATACAATTCATAGGAGAACATTCTATACAGCAAACGCGCCGCACTAGTGCATCCTGGTAATTAAGGAAACCAATCGAAGATGGGGAAAAAGTGTGATTGAGTGATTCTACAGTTTATCAATCATTATACCAAGAAACTAAAATATGAAGTTAGACTGAGCTCAAAGATACAGTAAACAACTTTGCAAACTTTCCACGAAACTATACACATGAAATTCAGCATCCACTGTCAAAATTCCACTGAGTGTTACATAAGAAGTTTCTTTCATTACTCACGTAGCGCACTTTTCAAGTAGTTTCTTCTTAGACACATTTAAATATTCAGTGGTGAGGCCGTTACACAAGAAGAGGAAAACGATGCTCTTAATAAACATAAAATTACCAACGTTATTCGAGTTTTCAAAATTATATAGAAGGTAATACGTAACTGAGTGGCTGAGAGCTGGCTTGAAATTGTATTTTAAATGACGCCCATTACCTGCTTTTGCTCCGGTTGTGTGCTGTGTCACATTGTTGAAGTTTGAATGTGAGCAATTTGTTTGAAATTCATGTATTTATTGGTACAGAAAGTTGATGAAAATCCTGGTCTGTTCTAGTTCTGTCCAAGCGAACTTGCTAAGTTTAAACTATGGTTACGCTATTGGACGGTTATTCCTTTGGGCGAGTGTGACCTGTTATTTAATCGTGGGTTGTGGTAAACTGTAAACTAGTGAAGCTTAATTTACCTTGTTTTAAGTTCTGGGATTTTACGTGTAGCATGTGGCGCAGCATTGTAGGTCTTCGTGAAGTAAATTTGTAAGCTAGCTAATATTTTATTGCAAATTATATTTTTAAGATTTCTTGTGCTGTCTGGTCAGCACGTTAATCGCATTTTATCGTGTTTGTAAGCTTCTTCGTGTTATTTGAGGTTTCAAGGTAGTAAAGCCCACGTATTTCGGGTGATCGTTTAAGTTTGTGCCAGCCCCAAGCGTATTGGTCTGGTCCAAGGGCTGGCTATAGGAAATTTGATATTCATACTTTACTTCAAATTTGGTCTATCCCTCTGTGCAGTCAACACTACTAATAAGTTTTCCTATCCTAGGTCTGGTTCAAATGGCTCTGAGCACTATGGGACTCAACTGCTGAGATCATTAGTCCCCTAGAACTTAGAACTAGTTAAACCTAACTAACCTAAGGACATCACAAACATCCATGCCCGAAGCAGGATTCGAACCTGCGACCGTAGCGGTCCTGCGGTTCCAGACTGCAGCGCCTTTAACCGCACGGCCACTTCGGCCGGCTATCCTAGGTCTGCTTCCCATCCTAGTTGTTAATGTACTTGCTTGCGTGGGGCTATTTTTCTTGTGTTATTCGTCCAAGCGTGGGTCACTGAGAGGGTCACCATGACCATTCCGCACATCTTCTTTCTGGAAGGGAGACGTAGACATCGAGCGACACACCTTGTGTGGAACCATTCCAGAGGAACTCCATCTGTATACCGAGCCTATTGCAGCTAGTTGTCAAAGTTAAGCTGTTGTTCAGAGTGGTAGGAAACTGGCCTTGTATTTTAATATTTTATGTGATAACTGAGACTTACTTGTTCTTCGTGTTCGAAGAAGTTGCGTACTGTACTGTTTGATGTTCTTGCGTATGGTCTCTTACTGCATTGATTAATAGTTTTCCGAGCCAAGTCTTCCTTTAATTAAAAATTATTCTAACCCTTATTTCTCTACGGCAATACTAATGATAAAATCTTAATTAATCTCGCAATTTTGATCCAATTAATGTTTTTAAAGAATGCGATTATGTATTAACTTGTACTTGGGGGACTTGTTCTTGTGAAAGAAAAATGTACAGTTTTATTCTGAACATTATCCAACCTATAAACCATCATTTTGATGTTATTAATTAGTTACATTACACTTTCTTGAGACTTGGAAAGCAAATTCTGGCGAACTGATGGTTTAAAGTAATTTTCTTTTAACTGATTAAGTATTTAATTAAATTCTTGTTTTCTGAATCGCTATGATAAATATATACTTCTCTTTGAATTTAAAAGATGAATGCTGTTGAACAACTTGGAATCAAGTCCTTCCATGTGAGCGTTTCCCTAGAAATTCACTGCGATGTAACTTGTTCATTTCACTAAGTGGTTGATATTCTTTGGGCATTCCCCTGTTGGCAGAGTCCCAGTTCAATTTTAGGGATGGCGATTCAGTTGACTACAGAAAGTTTTGATACATAACTACGAATTTTGGCTTTCGTCTGTCATATAACAAAGTCTTTTGGGTCTTTTGACCACTACATATTTGCAAAAATCTAAAATATTATAAAGGAATGTCAAAGGGATTCCTTCGGCTTCATTAATACCTGAACGATATGGAGCAGTAGATTTCTGTACTCTATCACATAAAGAAAACACGCTAGCATTCAACTGCGGGCTGTGAGGTCTATTGTAACGTAAATTTCCATAAAAGGGCAGCTTGTTTTCTGAACATAAATTAGTAACTTTCCATTAGCTGTAGGAGATGACTGAAAAGCTGTTTCGTTTTCGGATGATACAAGCTGTAACAAGAATACGTAATTATATATGTGAGAAGGTATGTGGCAAAGAATGTAGTGGAGGGAAAACGCTTTTTGATTTGTAACTTATAAACTGGCGACGGAATACCCTTTTCTTACAGACAGTTTTGCGCTTTCATTCAACTGTGTTAAGATGGCGACATAGAAGGAGACGCTAAATTTCTGGAACTTCTGGCGGTTGATGAGGTTTCATGAAGGGCAACACATTCATCAATTCCTGCGCGAGCTGTACGACTAGAATTTCACTCGCAGGCAGACGCAGCGATATACTGCATGTTATTACTTCTTATACTGTACTTCCTTTTATTTGTAGTACGTGGGACAATATTTTCGGATCAACTCGGTTGAGGCACGAAGGATGGTTTGGCCCAAAATTGAGCCAACCGTATGCTACGTGCATTCACAAAAATCAAGTAGGTCCCTCTTTACTGAACTTAGAATCTTTGCTCTGATGAAGCAGTACATCCACTCGCTTATGAAATTTCCGGCTCACAATATTAACTCGTTAAAGACCTTCATGTTAAGTGCACTACGGGAGAAGGCCGGCCGGTGTGGCCGTGCGGTTATAGGCGCTTCAGTCTGGAACCGCGTGACCGCTACGGTCGCAGGTTCGAATCCTGCCTCGGGCATGGATGTGTGTGATGTCCTTAGGTTAGTTAGGTTTAAGTAGTTCTAAGTTCTAGGGGACTGATGACCTCAGATGTTAAGTTCCATAGTGCTCAGAGCCATTTGAACCATTTGAACTACAGGAGAAGATATACTTAATGTTCTTGGTCACTCCATTTTGACGGCGCTGAATTCTTCCCTTTTTATGGACAGGAACCTGTACTGAAAAAATCCGCTCTGCATTTCTTGGACTGAGAGTAAATCGAAATAAAAACAAAAGTAATGAGAAGTAGCGGAAATGAGAACATCGAGAAACTTAACATCGGGACTGGTTATGACGAAGTACGTATTAAGGAATTCTGTTACCTGCGCAGTGAAGTAAACTTATGACGGACGTTAGAAGGCGGACAGAAAAAGCAGACTAGTACTGGAAAAAGGGCATTTCTGGCCAAAAGAAGTCTACTAGTATAAAACGTAGCCCTTAATTTGAGGAAGAATTTTCTGGGAATGTACCTTTGGAGCATGGCATTGTACGCTAATGAAACATGGACATTGGGAAAACCGGAACAAAAGAGAATCGAAGCGCTTGAGATGCACTGCTGCAGAAGAAAGTTAAAAATAGGTGGTCTATAAGGTATAACTGAGGACGTAGGTTGCAAGTGCTATTCTGAGATGAAGAGGTTGTCGCAGGAGAGGGATTCGTGGCGGGCCGCACAAAATCAGTCTGACGACTGATAACTCGAGAGAGAGAGAGAGAGAGAGAGAGAGAGAGAATTACTGGGCTTGGTCACCTATAAGACTATATACACAACGGTCATGACAACCTGAAGAGTTACATAATGTCATTTTTGTTCTTGTTGTTTGATATTTTTGTATTTTGTTGCTAGTATCATGTTATTCACATTATGAAACGTCCCCTTAGAAAAATTAATGAATTACTGTGCTGATAAACCTCTTACATTATCTGATTTTCAAACAGCTGAGCAGAACTGAACGTACTCAGACATCTCGCTCTTTACCTATTCTGATCAACACTAAACTGACACACAATATTTTTAGCGCAACGCAATCTGACTTTCAATAATCCCTACAAAAGAATGGCCCTGACTAACATTAACCTATACCTTTCACAAATCACTTACCTCACAAAAATCTTCGTTACTCAAACTACTGCAATACAGCGAGCGCCACTACTGCCAGCTAAATAAAAGATTCTAACTACTGAAGGCACTAACTACTGATAGGCATAGTTAGCAAATGAAAGATTTTGATAGAGAACAAACAATGTATTTACCTTAATAGTGTTCAAAAGTCATAATATATATAGCAGTTAATGACATCCAGTCATACAAATCTACTGTCTCTGATGGACGCAAGTCCAGATCATCCGCTCTCAAAACTCTGCCATTTATCTCCCCACATCTACCACTGCTGGCGGGTCACCCCAACTGCGCAACGCTACGCGCTGTTAACAGCCAACTCCCCAACACTACAACAGCAAACAACAATGCAAACCATCCACAGACTGCACACACTGCCAGTGATTTTCATACAAAGCGCGACGTGGCGTTACCAATATAAAAACCTAAATATCCTACTTACAACATATTTATGTACGCTTCCTTACTAAATAGTAAAATGCTCACGCAAATGTAAAGGAATCACAACGATACACGGAAATTGACAATGGTAAAACTATATTTTACAGAGCGATATTTTTCGAGTGCCGTTAGCATTAAGGCGGACGAAACGTTTACGCTGTAGGGCAGTGTAGCATAGAACGCGAGCGGCTTTTGCACCTACACTGTTTTTACAAACCACGATACGCCTATCATGACATGAGCCAACGGTTTCAGGCAGAATTTGGTGAAGGAGGCGACTGTATAAAAAGAAGACAATCTGAATACATGTTGCGTCAGGCAGTTCAGTTCAGCTTGGGATTATCAACCGAGAAGCTTAAATGGGCGTGGCAGAAGTGGGACGAAAATATTGCTTTATACGGCGGTGCAGTGAGCACCAATGACGTCACAGCCGGCAGAACGGATATACACGAGCGAAGCTACTGGCCACACGGAAGTTACCATTTTACGATGTCGGAGGAGCCTCATTCGAAAGCTCTTTCAAATTTAACTGCTCTTCGCAGCTGGAAGGATTCCTCACTTTTGTAAAATGTAAGGTGTCTGCTTCTGAAACTGAAACGTGGCGAGGGAAAAAGCGAATGAGTACAGGAAGGAAATAAAGGAGGTAGATGAAGGCTAAACGCCTCATCGAGGATGATATCCCTGGACCACAAGCTCAGCTTGAGGAACAAAATCCGTCGTGCCCTTTCAAGGAAATCATCTACATCTACATGATTACTCTGCAATTTAGAATTAAGTGCTTGGCAGAGAGTCCACTGAGTCACCTTCAAGCTATTTCTCTACCGTTTCTCTTATTTTATTATGATGATCATTCCTCTCTATGTAGGCGGGCGGCAACGTAATATTTTCACAATCTGAGGAGAAAGTTGCTGATTGAAATTTCATCAGTAGATCCTGCAGCAATGGAAAATGCCTTTGTTTTAATGATTGTCACCCCAGTTCACTTACCATATGTGTTGCGTTCTCTGCCCCTATTTCTCGACAGTACAAAACGAGCTGCCCTTCTTTGAACTTTTCTGGTGTCCTCTGTGGACCCTACCTAACGGGGATCCCACAACGTTCAGCAATACTCCAGAAGAGGACAGACAAATGCAGTGTAGGCAGTCCCTTTAGCAGGCCTATTGTGTTTTCTCAGTGTTCTGCCATTAAATGGTAGATTTGCTTCACCCACAACATTATGGAAGTGAACGTTCCAACTTAAGTTATTCGTAATTGTAATCCCTATGTATTTAGTCGAATTAGAGCCTTTAGATTTCGGTGATTTATTGTGTAACCGAAATGTAGCGAATTCCTTTTGGTACTCATGTGGATGCCTTTACATTTTTCATTGTTTAGAGTCAACTACCACTTTTCTCGCCATACAGATATCTTGTCTAGATCTTTTTGCAAATTTTTTGATCATCCGATGACTGCATTAAATGGTGAATGACATTATCAGTTGCAAACAATCTAACCATGCTACTCAGATTGTCTCTTAAATCGTTTTGTAGATCAAGAACACTTCCTTGTTGAAAGCCAGATATTACTTCTATTTTACTCGATGGCTTTCCGTCAGTTGCTACGAACTATGATCTTAGGGACAGGAAAACACAAATACAGCCACTGAGATGATAGTCTTTAGGCACGAAATTTGATTAGAAGTCGATTGTGAGGTACGGTGTCAAAAGCCTTCAGGAAATCTAATACGAGGGCAGTTCAATAAGTAATGCAACACATTTTTTTCTGAAACAGGGGTTGTTTTATTCAGCATTGAAATACACCAGGTTATTCCCCAATCTTTTAGCTACATAACACTATTTTTCAACGTAATCTCCATTCAATGCTACGGCCTTACGCCACCTTGAAATGAGGGCCTGTATACCTGCACGGTACCATTCCACTGGTCGATGTCGGAGCCAACGTCGTACTGCATCAATAACTTCTTCATCATCCGCGTAGTGCCTCCCACGGATTGCGTCCTTCATTGGGCCAAACATATGGAAATCCGACGGTGCGAGATCGGGGCTGTAGGGTGCATGAGGAAGAACAGTCCACTGAAGTTTTGTGAGCTCCTCTCGGGTGCCAAGACTTGTGTGAGGTGTTGCGTTGTCATGAAGAAGGAGAAGTTCGTTCAGATTTTTGAGCCTACGAACACGCTGAAGTCGTTTCTTCAATTTCTGAAGAGTAGCACAATACACTTCAGAGTTGATCGTTTGACCATGGGGAAGGACATCGAACAGAATAGCCCCTTCAGCGTCCCAGAAGACTGTAACCATGACTTTACCGGCTGAGGGTATGGCTTTAAACTTTTTCTTGGTAGAGGAGTGGGTGTGGCGCCACTCCATTGATTGCCGTTTTGTTTCAGGTTCGAAGTGATGAACCCATGTTTCATCGCCTGTAACAATCTTTGACAAGAAATTGTCACCCTCAGCCACATGACGAGCAAGCAATTCCGCACAGATGGTTCTCCTTTGCTCTTTATGGTGTTCGGTTAGACAACGAGGGACCCAGCGGGAACAAACCTTTGAATATCCCAACTGGTGAACAATTGTGACAGCACTACCAACAGAGATGTTAAGTTGAGCACTGAGTTGTTTGATGGTGATCCGTCGATCATCTCGAACGAGTGTGTTCACACGCTCCGCCATTGCAGGAGTCACAGCTGTGCACGGCCGGCCCGGAAGCGGGAGATCAGACAGTCTTGCTTGACCTTGCGGCGATGATGACACACGCTTTGCCCAACGACTCACCGTGCTTTTGTCCACTGCCAGATCACCGTAGACATTCTGCAAGCGCCTATGAATAACTGAGATGCCCTGGTTTTCCGCCAAAAGAAACTCGATCATTGCCCGTTGTTTGCAACGCACATCCGTTACAGACGCCATTTTAACAGCTCCGTACAGCGCTGCCACCTGTCGGAAGTCAATGAAACTATACGAGACGAAGGGGGAATGTTTGAAAATATTCCACAAGAAATTTCCGGTTTTTTCAACCAAAATTGGCCGAGAAAAAAATGTGTTGCATTACTTATTGAACTGCCCTCGTAAAATAGAATCAATTTGACACCCCTGTCAATAGCATTCATTGCTTTATGAATATAAAGAGCAAGTTGTGTTTCACAAGAACGATATTTTCTGAATCCGTACTGACTGTATAAGAAATCGTTCTTTTCGAGGTAATTCATAATGTTCGAACACAGTATATGTTCCAAAACCCTACTGCAAATCGACTTAAGCGATGTAGGTCTGTAATTTAGCGGATTACTCCCATTTCCTCTCTTGGGTATTGGTGTGACTTGTGCACTTTCCCAGTCTTTAGATACGGTTCTTCCAACGAGCGATCTGTTGTATAGGATTACTAAATATAGAGCTATTGTATCAGCCTGCTCTGAGAGGAACTTGAGAGGTACGCAGTCAGGATCGGAGGCCTTGCCTTTTTTATGTGAGTAAAGCTGCTTTACTACACCGAGAATATCTACTACTAAGTTACTCACGTTGACAGTTGTTCTTGGTTCGAATTCTGTAATATTTAGTCGTATTCTCTGATGAACGAATTTTGGAATATCGTTCTTAGAAACTGCTATAGTGGCACTGTGATCAGTATCCCCGCCTTTGTTATCACACAGTTAAGGTATTCATTGTTCCTTTTCGCTGGTGTACTTTACACACCACCGAATCTCTTTGGATTTTCTGCCAGATTTCGAGACAGAGTTTCGTTATAGAACTATTAAAAGTACCTCGCGTTGAAGTTTGAACTACATTTCCAGCGTCTGCAATACTTCGAGAATCTTGAGAATTTTGCATTCTTTTAAATTTGGCAAGCTTATTACGTTGCTTCTGCAACAGTATTCTCATCTTCTTAGTGTGCCACGGGGGATCAGTATCATCTCTCATTAATTTATTTGGTATGTGTCTCTCAACAGTCGACGATACTAATGCTTTGAATTTAAACCACATCTGGTCTACGCTCACAAGCTCAGATTGAAACGGTTGGAGACAGTCTCTCAGGAAGGCCTCAAGCGACTTTTTATCTGATTTTAAACCGATGTTTTTCGTTTAGTTTTGGTGAGTTTGGACGTTACGGCATTCAGTCTCACTACAACAACCTTGTGGTCAGTGATACCTGTATCCATCATGATGCTCACTATTCGTAATTATCTCTTGCTAAGAGGTCATGCATGTTTTCCCAACCATTTAGGCTCCCGAGCTAATTGCTCAAAATAATAATGTTCTGAGAACACATTCAAAACGATTTGGAAGATGTTGTATGATGTCTTTAAACATCAATTTTCGCCATCATATGGAGGGTAGATTTAAGTCATTAAACAGCTATAACTGAATGAGTGGGGTACCTATTTGAAATGAGACTCAAGTTTTATTCGAAATGTTCAGCGACTGTATATCTGAGTCGGGGGTCGGTAAAAATTAACCAATTATTAATTTATTCCAGTTGTCAAGTATAACCTCTTCCCACATACTAAGTCACAGTAACTATCTACTTAGATTTCACTACAAGATACACTACTTCTGACGGCAATAAACACTCCACGACCGTTATATCATCTATCCTTTCTAAACACCGTTAGGTTCTTGGTAAAAATTTCCCCTGAACTTATTTCCGTCTTTTGCCAGCTATCCATACCTATAACGCTTTGAGCTTCAGTGCTTTCTATTAGGGCTTGGAGCTTTAGTTCTTTCCCAACACAGCTACAACAATTTACAACTAGAATTCCGATTGTTTCTAGCTTTACTTTCCCGTGTTTGACCTGCACCTGTTTAGACTGACACCCTTTCTGCAGTTTCCTGAGACCCTCTAACTTAAAAAACCACCCAGTTCCCTCCACACATCCCACGCTACCCGTGTAGCTGCTTCCTGTGTGTAGTTGACCCCTGACCTATTAAGCAGAAACCGGAAACCTACCACCCTGTGGCGTAAGTCGAAGAATCTCCAGCCTACACGGTCGCAGAACCGTCTGAGTCTCTCATTTAAACACTCCACTCGGCTCTGTACCAATAGACCACAGTCGGTTTTGTCGACGATGCTACAGATGGCGAGCTCCCCCTTCATCTCGCAAGTAAAACTGGTAGTCTCTACTACTTCAGCTAGCCACCCAAAATCAGAAAGAATCTGTTCCGACCCAAACCTACACACATCCTTAGTTCCGACACGGGCCACGACCTGCAGTTGGCTGTACCTGTCCTCTTAAAGACAATTGGAAGCACCCTTTCCACATCTGTAAAGTCTCCTCCCGGTATGCACATAGAGTGCACAATGGATTCCCTCCCCTCCTTGGAAGCCACATTCCTGAGCTGCCCCATTACGCGTCTAACTGTTGACCTCTCAATTACCAGTAAACCCACCCTTTGTGAATGCCTAGACCTCGAGGGCTGAGAGGCCTACCCTGGAACGGGGGCGAGCGATTCCATCTGGCTTAGGGACTTGGGTAGCCATAGACAGAGCCCGAAACCTGTTCGTCAGGCAAACGGGAGTGGCCTTCCGATCGGGTTCCCGGAAAGATTTTCGCTACCTTCGCAGTATTCAGGGCAGCTACCATAGTGGACCGATCTGGATGTGCTGGACGTCCCCTGGATCCTCACATTTAACCCCCACAATGACGCCCAGTGGAAACATACTCAAGCTGTGTGACCGAAGCCAAAACCATCTGGAGCTGTGTGCGAAATGTCTGCAGCTCAGCTCGCATCTGAATACAACAAAAACGGCAAAGACGGCAAAACTGTGCACCACACAGTTATTACAACGCTAGACTGTGCCGTGTATGCGCACAAACACGCAAGAAGTTAAGAAAGTAAACTAGTGAGAGCACAGGCAACTGAAAATAAGTCGCTTCTGTTTGAAGCTCGTAAATATAATTCGGAAATAAACGGTGTACTCGCCGTGTCAGCAGTGGAAACGGAAGGCGGTCTCTTGCTGGCGGTCCAACCATTCTGTCAAAAAATAATAACGGAAATCACCGAAAGCATAAATTTAGGTGGTCAGAAGGGGATATGAACCGCCGTTCTGAGGAATACCAGTCCTGCGTCTTGTCACTGCGTTCGGTAAATAAATAACTGCAGAAAGACAGGACGTCAGCAGAGCAAACAAACATTACTGTTGCATTTTGAAAGGAGTAAGCAGGTAAGAGAGTTCATGGTAAAAACGGTGAATAAGGAGAGAGAAATCAACGATTAGCACACGAACTGTCAGATTCCTACAGTCGGAGGCACGTATCTTTGCTTCAAGGCTGTAGGGCGATCTATCCACCTTGCGTGTGCTTCAAGCTATTTATTTGACGGTACGGACAATTTTACGGGAGCTAAAGTTTGGCGCAAATGATCCCCCACGCCCATCTGTAGATTGATATCGACAGGCACCAAATGCAGTAATTTTCCATCTGCGTGATTAATGACGGGGTAGGCAGCCATAACACGGCAGGGTCTGTTCACCAGATGATGCACTTTTGTCGAAGATTAGGGGGTACGCCGGCGATCCCACACGTTGATGTCGAGTAAGGAACGAGATTACCGTCGTCGCGCACGTACAGTCACCTTCCGGCATCAGAACACCTGGCCAGAAGAAGAGTTCTGATTGCTGTAAATTGCCAAGGAAGTGTTCTGAAGGTCCGTTAGCCTCCTATATAATTCACCCGCATGTTTGACGTCATTTTGAGGTGCAAGATCGAAGCCAATCTGTCCTTGTATTTCAACATAAATCTGTGATCTCACTTCGTCCACTATATACGAATTCTTATTCGTTTGACACCGATTGCGATCTTTTTTACAGCGCTTTTTTGCGTTGTACTGTACTCCCTTACTAATATGTGCTGAAGCGTCCACAACTGAAATTAATATAAAATTTCGTGACCTCTACTTTACTGGTTGTATCAGCTTTTAAAGTGATTCCAAACATTGTTTAATATAATACGGAACGTCAGTGCCGGAAGCTATGCTAGGCAATCGGTAAAATAAACCATTTCCACTGTCAAAGAATATTTTCTGTAGAGAATGCTGCACACATTTAGGGGAACGTCGGCCAGTATAGATCGCTTAAACCAAAACTGCTATGAAACTTTTGTTGTTGTTGTTTTGAAATGAGATATAACTGCACGAAACATTTGTTTCATCATTTGTTTTGGTGTAAATGGTTAAAAAAAGATTTCTGACTAATATGACACACGGAACAGATTTTCCAAGAGACACATTTCGCGATGACAGTGAGTGTCGGTTAGTATGTGCCGCCCAAAAAATTGTAGGTTTTTAAACGAAAAGTTCTTTTTGCGGTTCACAAACAAATGTAATGTGTTCATACATAAATATAATAAAAAATTTAAGTAAAAACTTACTACAGAAATGTAAATTTTGCTATGGAAAATAATATTTTACTTTCTTCTCACGATGCAGGTTAGCTAAACCATATAATACAAAGTTGAAATAAAAAAGAAGAAAAACCTATTTTGTGTGACATTGATTCCCTACAACTGAATTTAATCTAGACTAGGGACAATGCAACGACAAACAGCAGCTCTTTCCGTTATTTCATTTATTTAACTATTTAACCTTCCAAATGACCTGAAAGCGCTTGCTGTTTTGCTGGTTCAGTGTCTCAGAGCACGAAAAAAAAAAAAAAAAAAACAAAACAGTTTGAATGAAAGATTTTTCATAATCACAGCACAGTCTATATTAGACATTTTTAAACTGGGCAACCACACCTAACACAGTTATACATGATTGCTTGACAACTCATACAGAAAAAGGTTTTTAAATACAGATGTTAAAGCCATTAAAGTAAAACTGAAATGTCTTGTGATGTGCTACAGCTGTATTTATTTAGGTCACTTACGAAGTGTTACAAAAAGTTGACAGGGCTATAAGTGACCTGAATGAATACAGCTACACCGGACCGTTGGATATTACATTCAGCTTCATTTTAATAGTTTCAACACCTGTATTTTAAAAAAGTGTTCACTGTAGGAATTAAAAGGCAATCATGTGTAGTCTTTATTGGACTACTGAAATATTAATATAAATTTTATAACGTAACTTCTTACCTTCAGCGGTTTAAACCGATGCTGGAAATCACACAGTTCACTAACTTCGACACTCAAAATTAAATAAATTTTGTCTGTGACAAGAACCCAACAAATACAGGAGTGATGCCTGCTCTTTATTCGAAGCACTGCACGCGTCCGCTGTCTAACGACAAACCTGATAAACACGAAATGACCCATACTACCCGCCGGCCCATACTAACCACCCTAATACATTTAATGTATGATGTCGTGGCTCCATCAGATCTGTTGCAACGAATAGTTGAAGCAGTACGTTAACTTTAAGGCATATTCAAAGTAGTTAACATTTTTCAGTTGCACTATCTGACACGTACACGGGCCTCTATTATCTAAAACATTTTCCAGCATACGCCAAATGCAAAAGCCGCGAATTTCTTACACGCGGTATTCAGCGTATTTTCTGGCCAAAATCTTAACATAAATTCATGCTACGACTTTTACAAAAGAAAATGCTGGATCCTCTTACGAACTGTCGACTTTTACATTTGATCACTGCTGTAAAATGTATGAGCGATAAACACACGTGTATGTGGCAGCAGTTGCAACTAAGAAACAATTATGAATTTGACGCTAATGAGCCTTCATTAAACTTGTTGCTAATCCGCGACTTGAAGACGGTCGCCTGACCGAAACCAGGTGTCTGTAAATAGATATTCATTACAACAGTCTTTGGTGGTTCCACGATATCGTCTTTTTTTAAATATCATGAAGCAAGTATGTAAGAGAGTTGGAAATCGTGAATTGAATTGCGGCCCTGAAGGACCATTCAGAGTACAACAGTTCCAAAAAATGTAGCAAGTTGCTGTTTAAATCTTGTTATTTCCAGCAGGCACAGCATCTTCCAATTTTCAGGTATCTTTGTCCGAATCTGACACTAACAGCATAAACAAACTCTTTTTAGCTTCTATTATTATTTCAACAATCTCACACCAAATTGTTTGTTAATAATAGGATGGGTCTGACATTTCGACTTGTACTATATTACCCGCAACATCGCTTTTCTTCCTGTAGTTAACAAAAGTACAAGATTGTTTTTGATGAGACTTCGGACACGACATGAAAATCAGCTGGAGACAGGGAGTGTGTAATGTGAGCTAGATAGCTGCCAACATCAACTAAGTAGCGATGTCGGTATCGTTCCCTCATTCTTCTGCTTACTTCCAGCATATATTTTGACTTCAGTGAACCTCACATGACACAGATGCAAAGATGGACATTCTTTAATGTCCAAAAGACCCTTATATTCTAAAACAAACGATACACTATTTGCGTAGCTCTCCACGACACTCTGCGCTACGTCAGTCATAAAGTCTACAGAAACCCGTGATACACACTATGTGATCAGAAGTATCTGGACACCTGGCTTACAAGTTCGCGGCTTCCATCGGTAATGTTGGAATTCAATATTGTGTTGGCCGACCCTTAGCCTTGATGACAGCTTCCACTCTCGCAGACTTACGTTCATTCAGGTTCAGGAAGGTTTCTTGGGGAATGGCGGCCCATTCTTCACTGAGTGCTGCACCGAGGAGAGGTATCGATTCGGTCGGTGGGGCCTGGTACGAAGTCGGCATTCCAAAACATCCCAAAGGTGTTCCATAGGATTCAGGTCAGGACTCTGTGCAGGCCAGCCCATTACAGGAATGGCCACAGGCCGTGCATTATGAACAGGTGCTCGATCGTGTTGAAAGATGCAATCGACATCTCCGAATTTCTCTTCAACATCGGGAAGCAAGAAGGTGCTTAAAACATCTATTTAGGCCTATGATCTGACAGTGCCACGCGAAACAACAAGGGGAGCAAGCTCCTTCCGTGAAAAACACGACCACAGCATAACACCACCACTTCCGAATTTTACTATTGGCACTACAAACGTTGGCAGATGACGTTCACCGGGCATTCGCCATACCCACACCCTGCCATCGGATCGCCACATTGTGTACCGTGATTCGTCACTCCACACAACGTTTTTCCACTGTTGAATCGTCCAACATTTACACTCTTTACACCAAGCGAGGTGTCGTTTGGCATTTAGCGGCGTAGTGTGTGGCTTATGAGCAGCCGCTCGACTATGAAATCCAAGCTTTCTCATTCCCGCCTAACTGTCATGGTACTTGCAGTGGATCCTGATGCAGTTTGAAATTCCAAAATTCCAGTGTGATGGTCTGATAGATATCTGCCTATTACACATTACGACCCTCTTCAACTGTCGGCGGTCTCAATCAGTCAACAGACGAGGTCGGCCTGTACGCTTTTGTGCTGTACGTGTCCTTTCACGTTTCCACTTGACTACTGAAGTCGCTGGTATAGAGTACCTGGCAGTATGTGGCAGCACAATGCACCTAATATGAAAACCGTATGTTTTTTGGGGTGCCCGGTTACTTTTGATCACATACTGTACGTAGCACCTTAACACACACTATCCATCCATGCCGAAAGATTCTTTCTTATGGCGAGTTAGTGAGTCATACAAGACAACCCGATATGATTCATTCGCACTTTTTTTGTTTTGTTTGACTTCTCTATAGGGTAAGAAATCGTCCTTTACTTATGGGGTTTAGTATAGGTCTTTTTTTAATTTTGGGAATACCACCGATAATGTGTTAAGTATTGTGAGAATAACTCATGCGTCGTTACTCATGATCTGTTATAGAAAAAACAAAACTTGTATTTCTTCTGTAGTTTTCGCGATTCTGTGCTACATTTCGGTAGTAATGTTACTATCTATTCCTAAGCCTTGATGAAGGTGTCTCGTATTTGGAACCCCTAGTAAGTAGGAGTTTTGTAAGTTTCTATGAGACTGCAATCGAAAAGTGAAAGCGGGAGCTGCTCACACTTTAACTTACCACAAGCGGTCAACACAGTATGCAAATTCAAGATTAAAGTAATGTATTTCAACATCTAATCAAAACCAACGGAGCGAACCAAAGCAGTTGAAAGCACGCAATGCTAGAAACACAAATGTCTCACTGAAGGTGGGTTCGGTGAGAACTATTTACGAGATATTTGGTAATTCTTCGATACTTATTACCACTCACCTAATTATTTGTAAACTAAACTTCGTCTATTTCGTGAACACCAATTTTGATGTTAAGTTTCTCGGTATTTTCATTTCTGTTAGTTCTCATTACTTTTGTTTTTTCCGGTTTATCCTCAATCCATGTTCTGTACTCATTAGACTGTTCATTCTATTCAACAGATCCTGTTATTCTTCTTCAGTTTCCCTGAGGATAGCAACGTCATCAGCGAATCTTATAATTGATCGAAACTATTGCCACAGTAAATTTGGGAGTCAACGTTATACGCCACATCCTTTGCTTTCCAAGTAATGTGTCGGTCCAACGACATATAGCCATGGGTGACTAGTATCCTTCTCGAATTAAACTTTTCTCCACTACTTCGCTTTTGTAAGTAGACTCACCTGTGTCATGCTGGAGTGCCCTATCAGCCTCACGTGACAGTTGCGTGTAACATCCACACAAGCAGTAGGTTTCATATAGCAAGTACACTATTTGGTCAAAAGTTTCGTAACACCTGTTGATGGACATTAACTTGAGTTGTGTACACCCTTCGCCTTTCTGATGCCTTAAAATCGGCAACCTCAACTTTCAATCAGGTGTATGAATGTCTGTCGAGGAAGAGCAGCCCATTCTTCCTCAAGACCTTAGAACGGAAACCAGTGAAGGTACTGATACTGAAGCGAAGTGGACGTTCTAACTCATCCAGAAGAGGTTCCGTTTGATTCAGGTCTTCGCTGTGGGCAGGCCAATCCATGTGGAGACTATTATTATGCCATAAAACTACCTCATAGATGCTGCTTTGTGACAGAGTCATTGTCATGCTGACACAATCACCTACTGTTACTCTGCTGTACACAGTAACACAATGCCGTAAAATGTGTACATATCATTCAGCATTAGTCCTTTCTTAAACTTAGTAAGGGGACCACACCCTAACCACGAAACATACCCCCATACAGTAACACTACCTCCTCTGTACATCACTTATCAACACACACGATGGAAGGCAATGTTCTCTTAGCATTCGCTTAACTCAAACGCTTCCATCGTACTGCCACAGAATACAGCGTGAATCATCACTCCAAATCACTCACTTCCAGTCACCCACTGTCCAGCGGTTCGGCCTTTACACCAATTCAGTAGTCGCTTAGAATTCACTACAGAAATTTGTCACCTATGAGGAGTTGCTCTTCCATTGTACACCATTATTTTTAAGTCCTTACGCAAAGTTTCTGTGCTAGCTGGACCGCTGGAAGCACTTTGGATTCCTTTCGCTTATTTCATGCGTTTTTTTTTACTGTAGCCCTCCGCAATGTTCGACGCTCCCCTCAGCATAGCACCGTATTGGTCTTGTTTTAGCTGTGGTTGTTCTTTCGCGTTTCCACTTCACAGTCACGACACCAACGATACTTGGGCGGCTTTAGATGGATTGAAACGTCCCTGATGGATTTGGTACTCAGATGACATCCAGTGGCGGCAACGTTCGAATTCATTGACAGCCCCTGACAGTCTCATTCTGCTGTTACGTTTCTCTAGTGACAAGACGGTACTCCCCGCCTCCTTTTGTACTGGCTTTATGTGCCAATTTCTTCATCTAGTGGTCAATACCTTATTAGATAGGCATGTCCGTATACTCTTGATCAGAGAGTGTAGATAAATCCTAGGTTATAAATCTATAATTTCTACGAAACTAACAGTTGTATTTTGAACAGCGAAACACTGTTCAATTAATGTCTTTTGGAACTACAATACGTGCAGCAGAAATTGTAACAGATCAATATGAAAAAGTGAAGTTGATACCTGTATCTCTGTAATTAATATCGCTGTGGAAAGAGAGTATACCTCATTTCATGAGGTCTTTCTGAGTTAGGTTGAAACAAAATTACGATATCTATACAGGTTTATTGTTACTATTATTAGAGTCCTTAAACGTTCCAGTTGTAATTTCAGATCATCTCTTTAGGCCTGTGTTACTGGGCGCATTAGCAGGCAGCGATCGCTCTTGCGCTGCTGTTGGACTTTTAAGAGCTTGTCAGTGAATTACTGTGAATTACTGCGCTGGAGAAGCTATGCGAGGGGCCGTTAGTCGCGGCGCACTGATCAGCGATTCTGTTTCTCTGGCCGTTACAGCTTCCTGGCGCTCTGCAGAACGCAAATGAGGCGTGACTGCAACAACTCAGGCCAGCTCCAGTCTCTCCTTTTTCTTATTTCTTTTACGCTCACTTTCACTACCATTTCTGTTCTTCTGTTCTGAAAAGGGTCACCATCAAGCAACAACCCACATTTTCTGAGCGACCCCTTTTAGATTTCTGACTACGCCTTTTTTTGGGTCTCTAGTCTTCTGTGTGGTTTGATGTGGCCCGCCACGACTTCCCATCCTATGCCAATCTCTTCCTCTCACAGCAGTACATACGCCCAACATCCTCAATTATTTGTTAGACATATTCCTGTCTCTCTCCTTCCCTGTAGCTTTTACCCTCCACAGCTCCCTCTGATACCATAGAGATTTGTCTTTGATGTCTTAACATGTACCCTATGAACCTATTCACTATTCTTGTAAGGGTTTTCCACATATTCCTCTCCTCGATGATTCGGCAGCTAATTTTCAACCTCCTCCTATAAAACCACATCTCAAGCGCGTAGATTATCATCAGTTCCCGTTTTCCCATAGTCAATGATTCACTACCATAGAATGCTGTTTCCAAAAGATAGATTCTAAGAAATTTCTTTCTCAGATTAATGTCAATGTTTGTCCATACGTTAGTCAGGAAATTGCTCTTTGCCTGTGATAGTCAGCTTTTTATGTCCTCCTCGCTTCGTCTGCCATGTATTCTTTTGCTTCTAATTGTAATAGGACATTAAAAATTAAGAAAAAAATGAATCCACAGCCTCCTAAAACGTCAGACACTATATATATTCTCTGAATTTTTCTAATATTTTTGTCTGAAAACATTTGATTCTCCCGATTTTCATCTCCTTGTATGTCTTGTCTCTTGCCGTCTTATATGTCTGCACGAATAGCGTAAGGTGATGCTGTCGTACGATTTAGAATTATTACATTTAATTTAAACATGAGTTAACGTCGTTAACATTATTAATATTTCCTGCCCTATCCTTGTTTCTGAATGTACATCCATCAAAAAAGTTTTGCAACATCAGGGTTTCCAGAACTCCTGAAGATAGACGTTGACTGTGAATATTGTATCACAGACACAGTCACTTTGATTGTTCAGAGATGTCATTAAACCCGCTCAAAGATGTAAACGGCAATGCATGAGCAGCGCCAATTAGTCGGAGTGGGTGCGACAGCCGATCAGTTCCACTCATTCCACCAGGAAGAAGGCACACGGCTCGTGTTATCTATAGTTCAACCATGCCTAGACGGTCAATACCGCGGTTCGATCGCGTCTGCTTTGTGCCATGAAGGGCTCTCAACAAGGGAGGTGTCCAGACGTCTCGGAGTGAACCAAAGCGATGTTGTTCGGACATGGAACAGATACAGAGAGACGGGAACTGTCGACGACATGCCTCGCTCAGGCGGCCCTAGGGCTATTACTGCAGTGGATGATCGCTGCCTACGGATCATGGCTCGGAGGAACCCTGACAGCAACACCACCATGTTGAATAATGCTTTTCGTGCCTCCACACTATGTCGTGTTACGGCTCAAACTGTGCGCTGACTGAAGCGCAACTTCACTTCCGACGTCAATGGCGAGATCCATCTTTGTAACCACGACACCATGCAGCGCGGTACAGATGGGGCCAACAAAATGCCACAGGATTGGCATCACGTTCTCTTCACCGATGAGTGTCGCATATGCCTTCAACCAGATAATCGTCGAAGATGTGTTTGGAAGCAACATGGTCAGGTTGAACGCCTTCGACACACTGTGCAGTGATTGCAGCAAGGTGGAGGTTCCCTGCTGTTTTGGGGTGGCATTATGTGGGGCCGACTTACGCCGCTGGTGTCATGGAAGGCTCCGTAACGGCTGTGCGATTCGTGAATGCCATCCTCTGACCGATAGTGCAACCACATCGGCAGCATATTGGCGAGGCATTGACAACAGTTCGCACCCCCATCGTGCACATTTTGTGAATGACTTTCTTCAGGATAACGACATCGTTCGACTAGAGTGGCCAGCATGTTCACCCGACATGAACCCTATCGAACATGCCTGGGACAGATTGAAAAGGGCTGTTTGTGGACGACATGACCCACCAACCACTATGAGGCATCTACGCCGAATATCCGTTGAGGAGTGGGACAATCTGGACCAACAGTGGCTTGATGAACTTGTGCACAGTATGCCACGAAGAATACAGGCATGCACCAATGCAAGAGGACGTGCTACTGGGTACTAGAGGTACCGGCGTTTACTGCAATCTGGACCACCACCACTGAAGGTCTCGCTGTGTGGTACAACATGCAATGTGTGCTTCTCATGAGCAATAAAAAGAGCGGAAATGATGTGTAATTTGATGTCTATTCCAATTTTGTGCACAGGTTGCGGAACTCTAGGAACCGAGCTGATGAAAAACTTTTTTTGAGGTGTGTATTTTACATATCCGTGCGTTCGGGCGAAAACGTCGTTGGTGTTACTGATACAGTGATGCTTTTGTTTGCCACTCAGTACAGCAACCCGAAATACATAATGCATGATGCATGATAACTATAAGAACCTGCGTTTTTTTTCCAGAATTTGGTTTTCGACTTCCAATCCTTTTAAAGAAACATTGCTCTTCTTCGCTAATACTGGCGTTCAAGTTCTTATATACCTTTCCACAGTCATGCATCGCTCTGTTAGTAGCTAACCAACATTTACAGACTGTACTGATACATAAATTCGTTCCCACCATCAGTATAATTCCGTCCTCCCCTTTTTCCAATTATATACAGCAAATAAAATTGAATGACGTACTTTAGAGAGAAGAGGAATTATACAGTGTAGATGGATTCTTCCGCTTCGCATATTCTGTTGTCCCTAATCTGGTGTTTATTGCTTATCTCATTACTGATACTTGTCATTATTCTTCGGTTTACCCTCAATTCGTATTCTGTATTTGTTAGGCGACTCCATTCAACAGGTATGGCAATTCTTTTCACGTACGCTGAGTATCACAATACTATTAGCAAATCTTTTCGTTGATATCGTTTCAGCCTTAATTTTATTACCGCTGTATACATGGAAGAAGCCTGGAGATACTGACAGGTTTCAGATAGATTATATAATGGTAAGACAGAGATTTAGGAACCAGGTTTTAAATTGCAAGACATTTCCAGGGGCAGATGTGGACTCTGACAACAATCTATTGGTTATGAACTGTATATTAAAAAGGAAGAAACTGCAAAAAGGTGGAAATTTAAGGAGATGGGACCTGGATAAACTGAAAGAACCAGAGTTTGTACAGAGTTTCAGGGAGAGCATCAGGAAACAATTGACAGGAATGGGGGAAAGAAATACAGTAGAAGAAGAATGGGTAGCTTTGAGGAAAGAAATAGTGAAGGCAGCAGTGGATCAAATAGGTAAAAAGACGAGGGCTAGTAGAAACCCTTGTGTAACAGAAGAAATATTGAATTTAATTGATGAAAGGAGAAAATATAAACATGCAGTAAATGAAGCAGCCAAAAAGGAATACAAACTTCTCAAAAATGAGATCGACAGGGAGTGCAAAATGGCTAAGCAGGGATGGCTAGAGGACAAATGTAAGGATGTAGAGGCTTATCTCACTAGGGGTAAGATAGATACTACCTACAGGAAAATTAAAGAGACCTTTGGAGAAAAGAGAACCACTTGCACGAATATCAAGAGCTCAGAGGGAAACCCAGTTCTAAGGAAAGAAGGGAAAGCAGAAAGGTGGAAGGAGTATATATAGAGGGTCTATACAAGGGCGATGTACTTTAGGACAATATTATGGAAATGGAAGAGGAAATAGATGAAGATGGAATGGGAGATACGATACTGCGTGAAGAGTTTGACAGAGCACTGAAAGACCTGAGTCGAAACAAGGCCCCGGGAGTAGACAACATTCCATTAGAACTACTGACGGCCTTGGGAGAGCCAGTCCTGACAAAACTCTACCATTAGGTGAGCAAGATGTGTGAGACAGGCGGAATACCCTCAGACTTCAAGAAGAATATAATAATTCCAATCCCAAAGAAAGCAGGTGCCGACAGATGTGAAAATTACCGAACAATCAGTTTAATAAGTCACTGATGCAAAATACTAACGCGAATTCTTTATAGAAGAATGGAAAAACTGGTGGAAGCCGACCTCGGGGAAGATCAGTTTGGATTCCCTAGAAATATTGGAGCACGTGAGGCAGTACTGACCTTATGGCTTATCTTAGCAGAAAGATTAAGGAAAGGCAAACCTACATTTCTAGCATTTGTAGACTAAGAGAAAGCTTTTGACAATGTTGACTGGAATACTCTATTTCAAAATTCTGAAGGTGGCAGGGGTAAAATACAGGGAGCTAAAGGCTATTTACAATTTGTACAGGTACCAGATGGCAGTTATAAGAGTCGAGGGGCATGGAAGGAAAGCAGTGGTTGGGAAGGGAGTGAGACAGGGTTGTAACCTATCCCCAATGTTATTCAATCTGTATATTGAGGAAGCAGTGAAGGAAACAAAAGAAAAATTAGGAGTAGGTATTAAAATCCGTGGAGAAGAAATAAAAACGTTGAGGTTCGCCGATGACATTGTAATTCTGTCAGAGACAGCAAAGGCCTTGGAAGGGCACTTGAACGGAATGAACAGTGTCTTGAAAGGAGGGTATAGGATGAACATCAACAAAAACAAAACGAGGATAATGGAATGTAGTCGAATTAAGTCAGGTGATGCTGAGGGAATTAGATTAGGAAATGAGACACTTAAAGTAGTAAAGGAGTTTTGCTATTTGGGGAGCAAAATAACTGGTGATGGTCGAAGTAGAGGGGATATAAAATGTAGACTGGCAATGGCAAGGAAAGCATTTCTGAAGAAGAGAAATTTGTTAACATCGAGTACAGATTTATGTGCCGGGAAGTCGTTTCTGAAAGCATGTGTTTGGAGTGTAGCCATGTATGGAAGTGAAACATGGACGATAACTAGTTTGGACAAGAAGAGAATAGAAGCTTTCGAAATGTGGTGCTACAGAAGAATGCTGAAGATTAGATGGGTAGATCACTAATGAGGAGGTATTGAATAGGATTGGGGAGAAGAGAAGTTTGTGGCACAACTTGACTAGAAGAAGGGATCGGTTGGTAGGACATGTTCTGAGGCATCAAGGTGTAGGGAAGCAGCCTACTCACGCCTTATAAAATTCACATCAGTCTTTCCATTGTGTGCCAGTCATTCCGCTGTAACTGTGGCACATTTAAATTGAGAGCTTCATCGGCCATCAGCAAAGGAAGCAATGATTTATTTGATAACTTAAAGTGGTGCATTACTAGCCCAGTGGCTAGTCGGGAGAGCAGATTTGATCAGGCGTTCCCTTAGCCGTCCGCACCGGGCTTTATATGTAAGAACGCTGCACGAAAAAAGGAAGGCCCCAGTTCTCTCCAGACGCTGATTAGCGCACCACCTGTGCCGGGAGTCGCGTCGCGTCGGTATCATTGATATAAACAGCCTCGGATGCAGTAACAAGTTACTCGGGATACGCGTAACCATGAAATCGTTTTCGAGTGAAGTGTTAATTTTGGGATGACGTTAATGATCTATCTTTAGTTTGCGTATGTCGTATTTTCACGTGCCGCCGCAGGACAGACATTCTACCATTATTAGCGTGGCGTTTGATGAACACTATCATCAAATTATGGCGAGCATTCACTTAAACATTTAATTTGAACAGTTATAGTGGCATCAGCGCATTAGACGCTGAACTGCTCTGGTAGTAGGATTGTGTGGATTCTTTTTGGTCTGTGACTTTCAGAATATAGTGAACATTTTAGAGAGAATGGTTTTTGATTATGAATCCCAGACAATCTCCTAATTCCTCAGAGCTATAAGCTGTAGCTATAAATGTATTTCTCAGATGAAGTGGGCGCTAGGAGTTCTAATTACAGGCTTCAAGTTTTGCTAATCACTTTCTGGTTGCCAATATTGTAGTTAGAGTACCAGTGTTGAGAACAGCAAACAGCATAAATACAAAACATTTATTCTATTAATCCACCCGCCGCACCACAAAGGGATCACCAATTTAGTACTGGAGTGCAGCTTGGAGGGTAAAAATCGTAGAGGGAGACCAAGAGATGAATACAGTATGGGGAAATGAAGAAACTTGCACAGGATAGAGTAGCATGGAGAGCTGTATCAAACCAGTCTCAGGACTGAAGGCCACAACAACAACTTCTGTGTTACTCCCATCAGCAACTTTGATGGAGAGGCATTAGCTTTATACTACAATATTTTCCTCATTTATCTGCACTTTCTACAAGGGAAATGCAATTCTTATGAAAGCGGGTGTATTTTATTGAGGATTTCAGTACATCATAGTACTCTCGACCCTTTTAGCTACAAAACGTAATCTCCATTCAGTGCGACGGCCTTACGCCACCTTACTGGCGGGGACTGTATATCCGCGTGGTACCACCTCTACTGATCCACGTCAGCTTCAACGTCTTGCTGCATCAATAACCTCACCATCATCTATGCACTGCTTCCCGTGGAGTGCATACTTCATTAGGCTACACAAATTGAAGTCGGAAGGTGCAAGACGCGGGCTGTAGGATGGATAAGGAATAACGGTGAAATGAAAATTCGTAAGCTCCTTATCGTGCGCAGACTTTTATGAGGCCTTGCATTGTCATGGGGAAGGGCAACTTCGTTTGCATTTTTGTGCCGACGAACATACTGAAGTTGTTTCTTCAGTTTCCTGAGAGTAGCAAAATCCACTTCCGACTTAATGATTGCACCATGAGGGAGGACGTGAAACAGAATAACCCGTCGCCACGACTGTCCGGCTGACGATGCAGCTGTGAACTTTTTCTTCGGTGGAGAGGTAGTGTCGTCCATAATTTGCCCTTTTCTCCGGTTTGAAGTGATGAACCCATGTTTTAATTACTTGCGACGATCTTCGACAAAAAATTGTTCCGATCAGCCTCGTAAGGCGCAAGCAATTCTTCGTTGCTCGTCATGCTCTTCTTTTAGGTGGAGAGGAACACACCGGTCACACAACTCTGAGTACCCCAAACCGGTGATCGAGTGTGTGAGCGCTACCAACAGATAGTCTAGTTGTGCAGCGAGGTGTTTGACTGTGATCACACCGAATGAGTGTGTGTGCACATTCCACGAGAGCAGGAGTCACCGCTCCATGCGGCCGGCCGGTATGCGGCAGATTGGACAGGGCTGCTGCGACACGTTGTTGCGATGATGACAGACGCCTCGCCCAACGACTCGCAGTGCGTTTGTTCTCTGCCAGGCCTCGTAGAAGTTCTTCAAGTGCCGATGAATATTTGCGTTGCTCTAATTTTTCATCAAAAGAAACTCAGAGACAGATATCCGCTTGGACGTTACCTCCATTACAGACACCATTTTGGAGGTTACATATAATGCCGCCACCCATCGGAACTTGATGAAATTGCAGGGACTGAAGCGGGAGTATTTCATTATGTCCCACAACAAATTCTTCATTTTTCTAACCGAAAGTGCATTACTGACTTCAGAAATTCTTATGTCCTTCGCCTTATTTGAACTCAAGTCTTTCATAGCTCTGTTAAACTCTGATTCTAATGCATATCGGCTCCTGTTTCTTCTTCTATCACGTTATCAGATCGTTCCCTCCCTGTCAGAAGCCACCAACTTACCATTTCCATGTATTCCCTCTTTCCTCTGTGATTAGCAGTGGAATTTATGTTGCATTCTCAACACTGACATCCTTGATTTTAATTTCACTGAAGGTTTTGTGATGAGTAATTATTTTAGTATGTGATGCGCCTACTTGGTAAGCGAGCGTGACAGCTACGCTGCCAGGGTAAGGCACACTTGTACAAATTAAAGTTGAGTTTCATACCCCACGTTTGCTATCACAAACAAAAGATGTTTTTAAGTTTCTCCTAAATTATTAATTTAATTATATATTGGAGTTTTTGACCACAGAATGGCCTGAGGATCGTACTGTGTAGAGCAATAAACTAAAAAATTCCGACTATAGACCAAAATATAATTTTTTTTCTGATTGTGCTGGCCGCGTTTCCGGCCGGCAAAATGTCAGGAATCTGTACTTTATTAGTTTCCGAGAGACAAATTCCTTGTCTTGGGCACATGTCCGGTGTATGCGAAAGCTGCAGTCATTACTAACTTGCAAATGATCATATGCCTTCGATATATCCTTTAATTTGTATACTACCAAGCTGAAAGAATGTTTACGAGGTTTGTTATATCGGTAATGGAGATGGCCAATAAATACAAGCAGACCTGTACAAAAAGTTGACACATTAACAGGTTTTGTACGCTGTGTACACTATAATGAGTGTTTATTATCTGCTTGGCGTTAAAGTATATGTGTGTTTCCAAAACGAAGTCGGGGCAGGACCATTAACTTGGAAATATACGACAAAGAGTTTGTTAGAGTATTTCTTTATGTGCTGATTTAGCAAAGAGCGAAAAGCAAAACATGTAGTGTTTGTAGGAAGCGGCTACCATTCAACTGATTTGCAAATTTCACTCGCAGTGAAAATGAGGACATGTGGACACTGAATCCTGCAGTTAATTTGTCATAAACTGGGCATAGAAAAGAAGTGACACAAGTTCAGAGATTTTACTGGTCTCATACAAATATGATTTTATGCATACAGACTGAAGCAGCGATTGAAAAGTTGTACTAATGCCAGGAACCGAACGCGGGTCTCCTACTTACTAGGCAGGTGCGTTAACCACTAAGCCACCTTGGCACAGCGGTTCACACAACTGCACGCATTACCATGGCACCCCTTCTCCCCACACGCCTTCCAAGTAAGCAGGAGACCCGGGTTAGATTCCTCGTTTTGACAAAAATTTTCACTGGTTGCTTCAGTCTGTATACATAAAGACATAGAATTGCTCTGAGATCACTTTATCCGTAGAAGCTTTTCTAAAGACGTGTTAATATAACCTGTAAATCAAGAAGGTGATATATATACAAATTCTGGTGAATCTGTTGCCTCTACGAATCATTTTCATTTTAAGTAATGATATTACATGCGTTTCTCATGTTAGTTCAGTGGTATGGAATAGTTTGTGCGTTCATGCCATTGCGATTACAGACTGTAGTCGCCAAAACTGTTAAGAATATTTCCATACTTTAAAAGCAGTATATAACTGTGCTTTAGCACCCAGAAGTATCGTAGATTGTACTATGTGTGATAACTCTCTAACCAGAGAAGCAGTTGCCTCTGTAAGCGATAGCATAACACTAAATAATGGAGTTACACATAACCTATAACGGTTTAGGTTCTTGTTTTTCTGTTTTCTGTTATAGGTAAATATTAGAAATGTTCTGGTTAGACCAAGTGATGCACATGTGTCTTCGAATTATATTAATGACAACTGCCTGTTTGCCGGCCGGAGTGGCTGTGCGGTTCTAGGCGCTACAGTCTGGAACCGAGCGACCGCTACGGTCGCAGGTTCGAATCCTGCCTCGGGAATGGATGTGTGTGATGACCTTAGGTTAGTTAGGTTTAATTAGTTCTAAGTTCTAGGCGACTGATGATCTCAGATGTTATGTCGCATAGTGCTCAGAGCCATTTGAACCATTTTTGATTTGACAATTTGGGCCCATGGCTTCGTGGGGTCTCAGCCACACTCCAACCCTACCATCAGCTCTTACCAACTGAAATTGGGACTCATCTGACCAATCCACGTTTTTCCAGTCGTATAGTGTCCAACGGATAAAGTAATGAGCCCGGGAGAGATGCTGCAAGCTATGTCGTGCTGTTAAGAAAGGTCCTCGCTTCGATCGTTTGCTTCCATAATCCATTAGTGCTAAATCTCGCCGCACTGTCCAAACGGATACGTTCGTTGTACGTCCCACACTGATTTCTGCGGTTATTTCACGCAGCGTTTCTTATCTGTTAGCACTGACAACTGTACGCAAACGCCATTGCCCTTCGTGGTTAAGTGAAGGTCGTGAGCCACTGCGTTGTCCGTGGTGAGAGATAATGCCTGACATTTGGTATTCTTGACACTGTGAACCTCGGAATATTGAATTCCCTAACGATTTCCGAAATCGAATGACCCATGCGTCTAGCACAAACCCCATTTCGCGTTCAAAATCTGTTAATCCACGGTGTGCGGCATTAATCACGTCGAAAACCTTTTCACGTGAATCACCGGAGTATAAATGACAGCTCCGCCAATCAGTGCCCTATTCTACCTTCTGTACGGCATCTCTGTAAGTCATATCGCTATCCCATGACTTTTGACAGTAAAGTCCTAACCATCAGCTATGTGTTTAAATCTCCTTTTTCAATTTCCATCGGTTTCGGTGACAATGCACTGTCATCAGACCCCTGGACCTATAAGCTAATTGCCGTAACGCCGTAACAGGGGATTAAAATAGAACTCTGTGCCTGTAGACTTGCTTATGAAACACATCAACAGTTATTACTTTGATTTTTATCCCTTGTCATCCTGATGTGGCGGTCTGGACAGGTGGTTATAGGTCCTCGCCGTAGCGGTCGCGCAGCTCCAAGCTGAAGCGCCTAGAACCGCTCGCCCGCTCCGGCCGGCCCAAATTGTCAACAAGATACTGTATTTCCATGGGATGGGACCGATAACTGGCTGGAAATGGTTATGTTCGGCTACTTTAAGACCATTTGTAGGCAACGGCGGAATTTTTATTGGTAGCAATGTGCCATTTCAGCTTGGCTCAGCTGGTCGCGACTGGTTTGAAGAATATTCTGGACAGTTTGAGCAAATGATTTGGCCACTCACACATGAATGCCATCGAACATTTACGGAACATAATTGAGAGGTCAGCCTGCACTAGCAACACTTTCACAGTTATGGATAGCTATAGAGGCAGCATGTGTCTATATTTCTGCAGGGGAATTCCAGCGACACGTTAAGTCCGTGCCACATCGAGTTTCTGCATTACGCCGGGCAAAAAGGAGGCCGGCACGATTGCAGGAGGTATCCCACAACGTTTGTCACGTGAATTCAATGTACCTGTAGAAAGACGTGTATCTTTTTCTTGTCTTTGCTGGATCAAAGAGCGAAATTGATTTGCTAAGGTAAATACTGAATTTGTAAGATGTTAACAGGTAGTAACGATAAATCGGTATACAATACATATCTTCAGGCCTCTCTGATTGGGCGATCACGTCGATATCGAGGATCATCATACATTTTGTAGATGGTCCAAGAAAATCTTCTTTTCGTCTGTGAGGTGTGGAGCGGCAGACCATGACACTGCCTCCACACGCACCACAAACAATAGACGTTGCGCGGATACCGGCTTTTATTATCTTCTACAAAACGTATGGTGATGTTGACGATCGGATCACTTACAAATCTTTATGCACGCAGCGGAGACATTTAGCTCTGTGCTGTGCACTCTCTAAAGACGACTTTACTATTCGAAGCACAAGGCGTACCTGCGATGCGCGGTTTCACGCGCACGGTCTGCAAATCTGGATGCACTTCCGTGGAGCACCACAGTCAGTTCTCCTAGGAGTGATTGTACCAGTTCAACCCAGCCGTTATTTCAGTCGGACGAAAACGGTATATAGTAGACTGAGGTGATCTGAAAAACACTAGGGGCATGGGTAGTGCAGCTCTACGATTACGTATCATACCGTGAAGTGGAAAATTTGTTGAAAGTGGGCTGATCTTCAAAATTATTTCATTGTAAAACGATACATTTACATTTGGGAAATCACGGGGAAACCTAAATCAGGGTGGCCGGACGCTGTTTCCAATCGTCGTCCTCAAGTGTGCTAACCACTTCGCTACCCCGCTCGGTGAGTAAAGAGGTGACAATTTGAAGACCGATCTACAAATTCGGCATCCAGATTCATAGTTTACACCTTCCACGTCCGTTTCTTGCTCTAGGTAATGTACACACTGTATGTCTCATTTATTTCAATTAAAAAAAGTGTAAAGTCGGTATGTTATTCCAAGCGCTTGGCTAATTTACTGTAAAGGATGAGCCAGGCAATAAGGGATTTTACTTTATTATATGAGCCTCCAAACGGTAACTTCATTTTTCCATTGCGGCCAAGCCACGGCCGGCAGTGTTAGCTGCCTGTAAATTCTTTCATCCCACGGTCTAGTAACAGGAAGTCAGCACCGAGGAAGGGCACCTTGTTCACATGCCTCTCTCATGTGCTTACGAGGTAACGCCGCCCCAGGCGTCGCTTAGCGTCGCTGGAAAGTTCCATGCCGCCCGCACGGTTTGCTCGGTCCTGACCAATCAGGGCGGAGGAAGCCGCGTGGTGCGTCGAATATACCCGGCCGCCCGTCGCCGCGCCCGCTCGCTTGTATTCTTGCTCAGCCGCGAGTCGGATGCGCGCCCTGTAGCATCGAACATCTCCCGCTTCTCCCGGTGCTGCGGCACTGTGGACTTAATTTTGACAGACAACAACTTTCGGTAGCCTCGCGAACAATGTTCGCCAAATCATAAGCTCTGGCTCACCCTCACCTCCCTAGGCCTATGTAGCCCCTTTCATCATGCTTTAGCCAATAAATGGCCTTTCTCTAAAAATTACACTATGATTCCAAAACGCCCACCGCCTGCCCATACGCCCATCCTGTACATTACATATGGTAAATACGTTGGACCGTGACATCACTTCCGCACTCTCATCAATTCTGTGTTGCAAACAGATTGTTTGAATTACCGGCCGACAACCGATATAGCAAATTTAATTTAAATTGAATTCATTTCGATATTATAAATATTAATTTGGGACCTACACACTACTTGGTAAAGCGAACAGTGAAAGCATAAAATTAATTTCAAAACAAAACTTTACCAATGACGATCTGAAGCTTGCTGTCAACATCAAAATAATTTTCGGCCGTTTTATGTCTCGTAAGAATAATTTACCTTAAGGATACCCAGTTCACTGTTGTATTGCATGCATATTCTACTGTAATCTGTTTTTTACGTAATAATGAATGATTAATTTTGTTTCTATATTTGAGGAAGGAAGCTTTCTGCTGAGTAGTCTATTTCATACGTCGTTATCCTTTAGCTTAGTGGAACTTTGAGCACGGTCAGTATTACGATATTATCGAAAGAATATAGCAAAATCATAAAAACTTAGGAGAGTAACAACTTCGGCATACAACTGTAAGTTTTTAAATACCACGGGTCTGTCACAAATTATTTTTTTGCTGAAAACTGACTATCCACATTCCTGCAAAAGGTATAAACGCCAGCACTCGGAAACGGATTCTGTACGAAAGAAGTTTATTCGAACTCTTCCCTCGGACAAACGATTTATCAGGATTTGACTTACAAGGAGAAAACTTGTGGTTATGTGTCATTCCCAATTACTAGACTGTGTACCAAATTATAAGATCTAGTGTTTAATCTGTCGCATAGACTGACGGTTTGTGATCTGTCTTTCAGGTCTGAATGTTTAGTTTGGCGACTTTCTTAGTGGTTCCTTTCATTCCATACTCACCCGTAGCTATATATACAAAACACTACACTGTCAGTCTACATAATCATCCGGAACTAACACTTCATTGAAAGATATTCATGCATTTTATCGTTTGTGTTCAGCGAGTCTGTACAGGTCTTGGCCTTTAACATGTGGATGTATCGTGAATAGCGATGTTCGGGAATCTGATGCGGCAAGAAATTTGACGCACCTCTGCTTCTTGTCATTTTATAGCCCAGTAAGCTTCTCAAGCTTGCTTTCCTGTGGTGGTTGTTGATACAATTTACTTGGCAAGTTGATGGGAAATTCAGATGCCGCTCAGTTAGAGCTGTTTTTTCATGTAATTTTTCTACGGTGAATTTTAATGGGAAGAACAGTTGTTAATTTAGTGTTAAGTACATGTGTAACAAGGAATAACCTTCATATTTTCTATATAAAGAAGGAATGTATTTAGAATATTGCATTTGATATTTTGTTATTGTGACATATGTAATGAACCGGTACAAACCGAGATAATATGGCGCACCATGGGTATCGTAAAATAACAAAAAATTACGAAGTAAAAAACAGCTTCAGGTAGGAAAAAAATGTAGAAATTATACGGGAAAACCTCAATTTTCTTATTTGAATCTGAATCAGAGGTAGACATGACCAATTTGTGTAATGATAATGAACTAAACTATATAAATCTTGACTCGAAACAAGGCACTAGATTGGTGTATGATGACTGAAAAAGACTGAGAAGTCTGATACAGATGCATATCCTGCTCCTAATGGAGTCTGAATGCAGTTTATAGATCAATTCATGTAATTATTTATATGATGTATGTTTATAACCCTAATTTTTTCTTGTTCTGGTTGAACGTGTTTAGTACTCGACTTCATGCTTTATTTCTATAGTTTATGCTGGCATGTTCTATTTTTAAGTTCATAATAATTTGAGTCATTCAGTACGCTAGAAAAATGAACTTGTAAAAGAAAACATATACACGAGAAAATTACACATCTTACAATGCTTTATTTAAGTCCACATTATGCGTAATTTTTCGGGCCATGTTAAGGCAAACATGGCGCAATGCAAAAATTTGGACTGAGACGTCATCACATCAAAAGTTTTCATCCGAATGTTATCTTAGCATGAATTTACGGATACATGGATGCAAGACTAGAAACAGATTCCACGATTTTAAGACTACAATACTGATTAGCAATAAAATTTACTGAAATGTGCCCAATTCTCCCTCCCCCCCCCCAATCCTCGATTCGTGGAGAAATTGCAGCCGCCAACCGGACGTGGACAACAACGAACTGATGGCAGGGGTCGTTATTGATCGAGTATTGTAACGACTTACTGGCGACTCACAATGTAGTAAACCACTCGCCATTTAGTGCAGCGAACCACTCGCCATTTCAACGCTGGTGAACAGTTACACTATGTCGATGGCCATGGGATACAGAAACCACCGCCTCATGCGTTCTTCAGTATTGATCACTGGATGTCACAGGGTGTACAGATTAGCATTAACGCCGAACACCGCCACTGGTCGCTATTGGACGCTCTAAACACTGAAAGGCGACGTGGGACGAGTAAATGCAAATGTTTCATGAACGATGAGAAACACTTGTCACTCTCTTGCTGATATCTCTTGCATGCATTTTTCAGGAAGAATCTGCATATTATGCACTTACGAAGGCAACACACTGAAGACGCTGCATCTGTTGCTTTATATTCAAGCAGAGTTTACTTTACGAATCGGGTATGAATGTTCATTATGAAAAAGCGAGCAACAACCAATAAATGTGTTGTTTCAGCTTTTAAAGGAAATCATAGATGTTACACCTCATAATCCCACTCTAGATAAGAAAAAGTAGGGATAAGCTATAGGGAGAGACGGGTCATATACAATATGTTCAACAGCCAAGAGGGAATAATAAGAGTGGACGAACAAGAACGAAGTGCTCATATTAAAATTGGTGTAAGACAAGGACGTAGCCTTTCTCCCCTACTCTTCAATATGTACATCGGGGAAGCAATGATGGAAATAAAAGATAGGTTCGGGAGAGGAATTAAAATTCAAGGTGAAAGGATATCAATGATACGATTCGTTGATGACATCCTGTACTGAGAGAAAGTGAAGAAGAATTACATGATATGCTGAACGGAATGACCAGTCTAATGAGTACAGAGTATGAATTGAGAGTAAATCGAAGAAAGACGAAGTAATGAGAAGTAGTAGAAATGAGAACAGCGAGAAACTTAACATCAGGACTGATGGCCACGAAGTACATGAAGTACCTAGACAGTAAAATGACGAATGACGGACGGAGCAAGGAGGACATCAAAAGCAGACCAGCTTTGGCAAAAAAGGCATTCCTGGCCAAGAGAAATCTACTAATATCAAATATCGGCCTTGCTTTCAGGAAGAAATTTCTGAGAATGTACGTCTGGAGTGCAGAATTGTATGGTAGTGAAACATGGACTGTGGGAAAACCGAAACAGAAGAGAATCGAAGCATTTGAGATGTGGTGCTACTGACGAATGTTGAAAGTTAGTAGAAAGGTACGGAATGAGGAGGTTCTACGCAGTATCGAAGAGGACAAGAATATGTGAAAAACACTGTTAAGGAGAAGGGACAGGATGATAGGAGATCTGTTAAGACATGAGGGAATCTCTTCCATGGTACTAGAGGGAGCTATAGATGGCAAAAACTGTAGAGGAAGACAGAGATTGAGATACAATTAAAATCATAGCGATGAACAATGATTAGTGTAGAATTAACTGATAAAAACAGTAACGACTTCGAAAAGAGTTCTAGCTCAGTAAATATAAAGAAAATTTACCTTACTATACCTAAACCTATAAAGGAAGTTAAACACGAAATAAGAAGCTGAAAAAATGGTTAACTAAATGTCCGTAATTAGACAGACAACAGAGACTAGTTTCTAGTACACTCCTGGAAATGGAAAAAAGAACACATTGACACCGGTGTGTCAGACCCACCATACTTGCTCCGGACACTGCGAGAGGGCTGTACAAGCAATGATCACACGCACGGCACAGCGGACACACCAGGAACCGCGGTGTTGGCCGTCGAATGGCGCTAGCTGCGCAGCATTTGTGCACCGCCGCCGTCAGTGTCAGCCAGTTTGCCGTGGCATACGGAGCTCCATCGCAGTCTTTAACACTGGTAGCATGCCGCGACAGCGTGGACGTGAACCGTATGTGCAGTTGACGGACTTTGAGCGAGGGCGTATAGTGGGCATGCGTGAGGCCGGGTGGACGTACCGCCGAATTGCTCAACACGTGGGGCGTGAGGTCTCCACAGTACATCGATGTTGTCGCCAGTGGTCGGCGGAAGGTGCACGTGCCCGTCGACCTGGGACCGGACCGCAGCGACGCACGGATGCACGCCAAGACCGTAGGATCCTACGCAGTGCCGTAGGGGACCGCACCGCCAATTCCCAGCAAATTAGGGACACTGTTGCTCCTGGGGTATCGGCGAGGACCATTCGCAACTGTCTCCATGAAGCTGGGCTACGGTCCCGCACACCGTTAGGCCGTCTTCCGCTCACGCCCCAACATCGTGCAGCCCGCCTCCGGTGGTGTCGCGACAGGCGTGAATGGAGGGACGAATGGAGACGTGTCGTCTTCAGCGATGAGAGTCGCTTCTGCCTTGGTGCCAATGATGGTCGTATGCGTGTTTGGCGCCGTGCAGGTGAGCGCCACAATCAGGACTGCATACGACCGAGGCACACAGGGCCAACACCCGGCATCATGGTGTGGGGAGCGATCTCCTACACTGGCCGTACACCACTGGTGATCGTCGAGGGGACACTGAATAGTGCACGGTACATCCAAACCGTCATCGAACCCATCGTTCTACCATTCCTAGACCGGCAAGGGAACTTGCTGTTCCAACAGGACAATGCACGTCCGCATGTATCCCGTGCCAGCCAACGTGCTCTAGAAGGTGTAAGTCAACTACCCTGGCCAGCAAGATCTCCGGATCTGTCCCCCATTGAGCATGTTTGGGACTGGATGAAGCGTCGTCTCACGCGGTCTGCACGTCCAGCACGAACGCTGGTCCAACTGAGGCGCCAGGTGGAAATGGCACGGCAAGCCGTTACACAGGACTACATCCAGCATCTCTACGATCGTCTCCATGGGAGAATAGCAGCCTGCATTGCTGCGAAAGGTGGATATACACTGTACTAGTGCCGACATTGTGCATGCTCTGTTGCCTGTGTCTATGTGCCTGTGGTTCTGTCAGTGTGATCATGTGATGTATCTGACCCCAGGAATGTGTCAATAGAGTTTCCCCTTCCTGGGACAATGAATTCACGGTGTTCTTATTTCAATTTCCAGGAGTGTATAAGCGGGCCCCAAAATCGAAGTAACAAGTGTAGTATTCTTCTTAAATGCAGTTTGTGTGCAAAGTCTGTTTGATTTTTTGTTCTGAAAAAGCGAAGTATGCTTACATACGGGAAGCGTCTATGAAGAAGAAAATTACAAATTTTTCTACTTTAGATCCCTAAAATAGAAAAAACTGCAAAAATGACTCACCAAATGCGCACACCAGAGCTAGAACACAGAGGTGACTTTCTGTTATCAGCGGCGACACTGTAATCAATTTGCAAAAAAGGACTATTGAGCAGAAATAAGTCTCGTTGGCGGATAGTCTACAGATATCAAAGGTAACGTGCTGTGTTTGTTAGATGTGTATCAAATGACTTGATTGAAGAGTTCTTAGGTTCTGCCTTAACCTTACACATTATTCTCTAAACAACGCGGCTCTATATTAATTACTTTCACAAATTTATGGCCTAAAATGGCTAGGTTAGTGGTCACCCTAGCTCAACAGCTTCATTTATCACTAAGAAGTTTACAAGTCTAAAGGTGAAGAAGCGTTATTTGCGAAAATAAAGAGAATAAACGAATGAAAAACCTCCCCGGCATAGTGGTCGGTCGGATCGCTGTTTTGTTAGTAGTCTGTTAAGCAGATCAAGAAATAACATTAATAGAATGCATTTTTGAGACGAAGGAACAATTCTTCTGCCCAAACAATATGCGGTGTTTACAGCTTTTCCGGCATCTATTCATCAAACACAGCATTTAATGTCTGGTCCGATTATGAATCTACTAACGAAAAAAGACCTTCGATGAGAGTGGCACTACTACACTCGAAATGCGCGGAATACTCTCGAATGTGGCTCGTAGACAGTTTAGGCGGGGATATGAACATATTTTACTCTTTTGCTGTACTGAGCGACAAATTTAATTACTTTCACCGCGAGGCAGATGAATTCATTGAATAGGAGGAGAGAAAATTTTTCTGCGGATAGCAATTAACGGAATGAGACTTCTTTTGCAAAGGCAAAAGTGTAAATTTTTATATTCCACAAATGGAGTCCCTTATTCCTTAGAATATTTATGCTGCATCATTTACAGACAGCTGAGGTTCTTCTCAATAATTTGGAAGATATCAGTAGTCAAAATTCGTCCCCTACGGTTCCTTAGGCGAATTGAAAATTCAGTAATACAGATCGGATACACTACCTCATCAAAACAGTTGAACACTCGCTGAAGCTACGGCTCAATTTGGCTCTTGGGTAGAGCGATATAAACGCTATAGCGTGTTGTGTACCACAACAGAGACATAATACACACGTCAAAAATAGAAGGAAATTTTCTAACGCTGATACCTCGCTATACATTCCAGATGTGATTAAAATTTTGGAATGCCTTGCTACAAAAGCAACCAATTGCACTAAAATTGTAGCGTGCGCGTGGGGCACACGATACTCATTAAAGCCTGTACTATGGTAAGTGAGCGGGGTTCACCCTATGAGACAGGATTTTCGTATAGATATTGACCGCGTGTACCTGAATGGTGGCAAATCAGACTTACACCCACTCTGTAATAACAATGATCCGTCAAGTAAGTTCAAAATGCAATTAAACGTCAGTATGTACCAAAAGCAACACTGAAGATGCTACCAATTTGATAATAATACGGTCGCCAGCCTAATTAGGCATTAACTGAGTTTCTTCCCTGTACAAGTTGATGTATATTCATGCAAAACAACACGTAGTAACACTGCATAATATAGTAAAATTTTAGAACCAGAAAATCTATTGAACTGGTAGTTTCACGTTCTGTATTGATATGGAAAAACCATGAATACATAACACTACACTATAATGTATACTACAAAGCTATTGATCTGATTAAAATTGGGCATAGGTTACCCTAGAAATAGTACTTTCGAGCCACACACAAAATGTCAATTTTGATAAAGATAAAACACTGATAAATTTTGACTTATATATTGACTTTAACTTTTGCTCGTCAAACCAATGAGGAACACTTCAGAATTCAAATGAATAAAAAGGGGGGGGGGGTGGACCCTGAAACTTATGATCACTATATTAAAAAAAATTGATTACTGAAATTATCATGCGTTCAAGATTTCCAGTAGATGAGTTACTACTCTTTTTATCCTATTTACTTCTCATTTAAATAACTTTATATCTGTCTCGAAATAATTAAACTTCATTACTATATCAATATTAAAGTTACCTTTCAACTTCGTTAGACCTTCGTTATTCATTTACTGCTGCATTAACAAAACAGTTCTTTAAACACCATTCTAACATAACTAGGTCTGCAAGTAATTATTATTAACACAAAATTTAAGTTTTCATTTCGGGACACTCGGATTGCACAACATTTGGAAAGGACCCTGTCTAGGTCAGTTGTGAGCATAATTAAATGAGGGGAAATTTCTGGTAAAATTTAGGTTATTATTGAACAGTTCACTCTATGGTCCATACGAATACAGTACTAAAAGTTTCAACCTGCTTGTATCGATGCGGCGGTTGGCGGGCGGCAAGATGGCGAGGCACAGAGCACACATACAACCACCACAGCTATGGCTCTTGACGTATCGGCACTTTAATTCTTCTTAGCATCGCAATACTTTTCCATTTAGTGCCTATGGAATATTGCCATGCTGTGTGGGCGTTGGATCAGCATACCCGAGGCTCAGTGAAACTACGTCTTCCAGGAGAGCCTCCTCGCTCCAGAAGGTGTTGCACAGACCAATGCCAAACTCCAACTACCACTGCTGAGCCCGTTGTGCCGTGCAGTGCCCGTGCGCATTTTCCCACGCTCGCCTGCCATCCACCTTTTACCGCTCCCTTACAGACAGGGCATTCACCCGAGGTTTTGCATTCTACCTATCCTAATACATTGCCTACGTATGGACCAGACGCACAGTTACAATTTTAAACATGTTACAACAGTTTCAACATTTGTTACATTTCAATTCTATTACAATATTGCTTGACATTTGACATAAACATTAATATTCACATTGAAACTTGTTTACAGTTTTCTTAACACAATGGCATGAAACAAAAAAGAAATGAAAGCAGAACATTAATTACACAAGTTTATTGAAAAATCAGAAGAAAAAAATATTATATGTACAATAGGACAGAGTCGTTGTTGTTACAAAATGTGTTATTACGTAACTGTGAATTTTTTTCGCGCATAGTCTATCTTCAACACTTGGTTAAAAGTTCGTTGACTATGTTTTGGGAAATGGATTCGGCGTACTGTGCTGCACGCTCGATGTGTGGGCTCTTCATACTAAGCTTCCTTCCACGTCCAAGTCCAATTCGAGCTAGTAGCTTGCCATATTATTGTCATTTTCAACATTAAAATGCCTGAAAAAGGACGGCTAATCTATTGTAAATGGTAATATTACCAATAAAGGACTTTGTGACAGAGACAAGGGCGCCCATAGCCAGAGGTAAGGGGATTGCTCCCCCTTGCTCTCAGGGAAAGGAAAAAAATACAGTGTAATCAGATGTTTTACTTTCAAGAAAATTATTTTAAAATAAAAGTATGCATATACCCCATGTCTACCCTTTGCCCCCCCCCCCTCCCTCTCCCCCAACCTTGCCCTTGGACAGAGATGGAAGTTTATTTACTGCGTAAAACGGTGGAATTCTCTTTACTATTCTATGGATACAACCTAGTACAGTATTCTCTTTGAAATCCTTCTGGGAGCACTACTATTAAAATACAAACCAGCCGGCGTTCCGGACGTGTTGTAGTGATCTCCTTGGGAGATCGATTAATTTTGCTGGTTTATTGTGTTTCTAAACGTGTCATAAGGCCGCAACGGCGTCAGATTTCATATATTTTATTGCATTTAGTATACTAAAAGGCTGTTAGGTGAGATGGAGGGTGTGTGCGGCAGAATATGTCTCGTTTACACTCATGGTGATAGGTAAACATTTTCTCACACACTTTGTTCTCGTCGTATAATCCCGGACAGACGTTGTTATTACTCTGTGCTGTTACCACTACACGTGCTGCAAGGCAAATATGGACCATCAACATTTTAGACAAGAAAAGACTCCGTTCTTACAGAAGATTGTTAAAGATTAGATGGATAGTTCGGATAGATAATAAAGAGATAAATATACCACTCCGTCTACAGACCACAAGTGGCCCATCGGGACCATCCGACCGCCGTGTCATCCTCAGAGGAGGATTTGGATTGGACGGGCGTGGGTCAGCACACCGCTCTCCCGGTCGTTCTGATGGTATTCTTGACCGAAGCCGCTACTATTGGGTCGAGTAGCTCCTCAATTGGCATCACTAGGCTGAGTGCACCCCGAAAAATGGCAACAGCGCATGGCGGCCCGGATGGCCACCCATCCAAGTGCCGACCACGCCCGAATGCGCTTAACTTCGGTGATCTTACGGGAACCGGTGTAGCCACTGCGGCAAGGCCGTTGCCTAAGAGATGAATAGACACTGAACTGAATCGAGAACAGAAGACAATTATGCCACAGCATCAGTAAAAGAACAGAGTGACTGATAGGAAAAATACAGGGGTACCAAGTAATAGTTAAGTCGGCAACTGGGCGGAAGTGTGGGTTGAGTAGTGAGGTGGGAGGTAGGAGGCTCTAGTGGATGTATAATGCACTAGTTACGCAGAAATGAATACTCGCACGGGAAATATTAGCGTGGAGAGCGATGCCAAACCAGTTTTCAGACTGAAGAGCACGCAGCTACTCGGTATCAAGTCCAACTTGGTATCAACTGATACTGAAATGGGTCTGTACTTCGTTATGTCTTTTAAGGAGAGATTCAACCGTATGAAATAGTGCCGATCTGGAGCTAAATGTGTTTCTGCTAAGGAGTAGGCAATCAGTCAAGCCCGCCGCGCACTCTAACTCGCTGCCTCCCTAGCGTGAAGGCGTGCCGGTCCCCGGCACGAATCCGCCCAGCGGATTAGTGTCGAGGTCCGGTGTGCCGGCCAGCCTGTGGATGGTTTTCTGAGACAGTTTTCTCTCTGCCTCGGCGAATGCGGGCTGGTTCTCCTTATTCCGCCTCAGTTACACTGTGTCGGCGATTGCTGTGCAAACACTGTCCGCACTGAGGGCTACGGCGGGACGAAACCTCTCCATCGTTTCTAGGTCCCCGTTCAGTACACAATACACAAGCCATCAGTCGCTGGAAACTGAAGAATTTCTCTATCGTATGTGACTGGAGACACTTTACGAGCCAAGCGGGCTAGCCGCGCGGTTTAGGCCCCTTGTCACGGTCCGCGTGGCACCCCCCCCCCCCCCCGTCGGAAGTTCAAGCTCTCCTTCGGGCATGTGTGTGTGTGTGTGTGTGTGTGTGTGTGTGTGTGTGTGTGTGTGTTGTCCTTAGTGTAAGTTAGCTTAAGTTAGATTAAGTAGTGCGTAAGCTTAGGGACCGATGATCACAGCAGTTTGGTCCCGTAAGACCTTACCACAAAATTTCAAACACTTTTCGATGTCTCGCGTTGGCTGTGTTGTAGAGATTGAAAATGGTTGCTTTTGATTAGTTCTCTAATTATCTACGAGCTACAATTTTCTGGTGTAGATTCAATGCACACAGGAAATGGTGTACTCACAGCTATAGGTCAATGAAAGAATGCGCATGCATTATTTCTTTACTTTCGGAAAGCGTTTGTTTCGGTAGCACAATAACGCTTACTAATGGTAGTCGGATCTCATAGGGTATCAAACGAAATTTCTGACTTGGTTCGTAATTCTTAGGAGAGAGAACGTAGCATGTTATCTTGAATGGAGAGTCTTCGATAAAAGTATAAGTTACCCTCAATCGTTTCCCAGGAAATGTAGTGAGACCCTCGCTATCGATGTGGTATATTAATAACGTGAAAGCACTATTAATGGTAACCACAGGCCGTTGCAGGTGGTGCAGTTATCTACACTGAAGTACTAACTGATAAAAAGCTCCCCAAGTATCCAGTGTGATGCAAAGATTGGTAACGTCATTTAATGTAGCCAAAATATAGCACCAGAAAGTTTGTATACCCGTGACTACCGTATCAATGAGTCACAATTGGAACTGGTCAATTGATAGAAGTACCCGTGTCCAACAGTTTGTTTGGATATGAAAGGGAATGATCACATGCGCTCAATCGTAGGAAAGGAGGCAACAGACTGGTTTATTGGCAGGATACTGGGAAAATGCAGTTAGTATACAAAGGAGACTGCTTACAAAACCCTTTTTCGTCTCATCTTGAAATACTGTGAAAGTTTGTGGGAACCCTACCAAATAGACTTGTGTTCCTTAGCGCTTATCCAGTCTAGTATGGGATTCGCTTTTTCAGGATTTCGCAGATTTTATTTTAATAGTTTAACTTCGAAGGCGGATACATTTCCTGGCGCCACAGTCATGAAGATAACCTAAAGGAGGAAAGTCGTGTAAGCCGCCTGTAATTTAATCGTATAACATTCGTTTTGTGTGTTGTCATACTTTAACTATTAGCATATTGTACTCTCAGGCTGAATACGGGGGCCAGAACAGCATTTGCGTTATAGAGCGTGGGAAGCCGCCTAAAAGTGACACACGGGGTAGTCGGCGTACACGCGACACGTCGTTAATCTACAGCAAGGACTCGACTAGCTCTGGTGCACCTCCTAGCCACGAAAGCAGGCGCGCTACGTGTTACACTATACGAGCAGGTCTCATACCAGAAAGCACTATAACGGGATATTGAAGATAATCATAGAGGCGCTGGAACTTGAAGATAGACGCCAATTACTACGCAAAAGGCTACTTGCAGAACCAGTAAAAACCAGTATTAAATGAAGAATATACAGGGTGGTCCGTTGATCGTGACCGGGCCAAATATCTCACGAAATAAGCGTCAAACGAAAAAACTACAAAGAACGAAACTTGTCTAGCTTGAAGGGGGGAAACCAGATGGCGCTATGGTTGGCCCGCGATATGGCGCTGCCATAGGTGGAACGGATGTAGGCTCCATGTTTTAAAATTTGAACCCCCATTTTTTATTTCATATTCGTGTAGTACGTAAAGAAATATGAATGTTTTAGTTGGACCACTTTTTCCGCTTTGTGATAGATGGCACTGTAATAGTCACAAACATATGGCTCAAAATTTTAGACCAACAGTTGGTAACAGGTAGGTTTTTTTAAATAAAAATACAGAACGTAGGTACGTTTGAACATTTTATTTCGGGTGTTCCAATGTGATACATGTACCTCTGTCAAATTATCATTTCTGAGAACGCATGCTGCTACAGCGTGATTACCTGTAAATACCACATTAATGTAATAAATGCCCAAAATGATGTCCGTCAACCTCAATGCATTTAGCAATACGTGTAACGACATTCCTCTCAACAGCGAGTAGTTCGCCTTCCGTAATGTTCGCACATGCACTGACGCATGTTATCAGGCGTTGTAGGTGGATCACGATGGCAAATATCCTTCAACTTTCCCCACAGAAAGAAATCCGGGGACATCAGATCCGGTGAACGTGCGGGACATGGTATGGTGCTTCGACGACCAATCCACCTGTCATGAAATCTGCTATTCAATACCGCTTCAACCGCACGCGAGCTATGTGCCGGACATCCATCATGTTGCAAGTCAATGGCCATTCTGTCATGCAGTGAAACGTCTTGTAGTAACATCGGTAGAACATTACGTAGGAAATCAGAATACATTGCACCATTTAGTTTGTCATCGATGAAATGGGGGCCAATTATCCTTCGTCCCATAATGCCGCACCATACATTAACCCTCCCAGGTCGCTGATGTTCCACTTGTCGGAGCCAACGTGGATTTTACGTTGTCCAATAGTGCATATTATGCCGGTTTACGTTACCGCTGTTGGTGAACGACGCTTCGTCGCTAAACAGAACGCGTGCAAAAAATCTGTCATCGTCCCGTAATTTCTCTTGTGCCCACTGGCAGAACTGTACACGCCGTTCAGAGTCGTCGCCATGCAATTCCTGGTGCATAGAAATATGGTACATGTGCAATCGATGTTGATGTAGCACTCTCAACACCGACGTTTTTGAGATTCCCGATTCTCGCGCAATTTGTCTACTGCTGATGTGCGGATTAGCCGCGACAGCAGCTTAAACACCTACTTGGGCATCATCATTTGCTGCAGGTCGCGGTTGACGTTTCACATGTGGCTTAACACTTCCTGTTTCCTTAAATAACGTAACTATCCGGCGAACGGTCCGGACACTAGGATGATGATGTCCAGGGCACCGAGCAGCATACATAGCACACGCCCGTTGGGCATTTTGATCAGAATAGCCATATATCAACACGATATCGATCTTTTCCGCAATTGGTAAACGGTCCATTTTAACACGGGTAATGTATCTCGAAGCAAATACCGTCCGCACTGGCTGAATGTTACGTGATACCACGTACTTATACGTTTGTGACTATTACAGCGCCATCCATCACAAAGTGAAAAAAGTGCTCCAACTAAAATATTCCTATTTATTTACGTACTACACGAATATGTAATAAAATATGGGGGGTTCCTATTTTAAAAAACGCAGTTGATATCCGTTTGATCTATGGCAGCGCCATCTAGCGGGCCAACCATAGCCCCATCTGGTTTCCCCATTCAAGCTAGACAAGTTTCGTTATTTGTAGTTTTTTCGTTTGATGCTTATTTCGTGAGATATTTGGCCCTGTCACTATCAATGGATCACCCTGTATACATTACTGGTCCCTACGAATTGTTCCCACGAGTATCACGATTAAATCAATGACACCGCTCACGGAAGTATATGCATTCATTCTTCCCCGGCTGCATATTTGACTGTAACGGGAAGAAGGCTTAATAAGTGGTACAATGGAAAGTACCCTCTGTCTTAGACTTCACATGGTTGCTCGAATGTGTATGTAGACGTAGTTGTGGAATGTGGTACCGTCCCCCTAGTCTGTAATAGGGGTAGCGGTTATCAATGACAGAATCAGCATTCCGCTATATCGCTTTTATTCCAAACCAATTTAGTCTGACTTTTGAAACCACTCAAAATTACCGGTTTCTTTTCTTTCTTTTTTTTTAAATAAGTGATTTTCAGCTTTTGTTCCTATTATTTCCTACAATAAACGTAGAAACCGAACAAAGATTGAAAAATTTGGCTCTCTCAGTTTCAAGATACATGGAATGAAAATATTAAATGAAATAGGCAAATAAAAAAAGCTTAATGTGTCCACCGTTCGCTGTTTTTCTCGAAAAGTGATAAGTGGCTGAGTATATCCTACTGATTTGAATTTTTTGAAACTCTGCTCAAAATTATGTTGTAATCGGGGATCATACCACTATGTGGGCATCGTGAACAGTCGATGCTTAAACTCTACTTTTCGTACTAATTTGTCCATTTTCAAGGGCTACAAGTACATAAAGACATATTATGTATACATAGACAGCAGATCAGCAACTTCTTATTTTTATCCTAAGGACATCACACACATCCATGCCCCAGGCAGGATTCGAACCTGCGACAGTAGCAGCAGCACAGTTCCGGACTGAAGCGCCTAGAACCGCTCGGTCACAGCGGCCGGGTATTGTGTGCTATGAATGGATTGTTCTCAAGCTTTAAATGTTTTACTGTTGCCATAATTTCCGTCCTCTTTCATTATTTTGTACAAACGGCAGAAGCATTCTGCTTCGTTGCTACGTCACTTGGTAAAAATATTTGGAGACGAGGGTTGGTGCCATTCTGCAATACGAAGGATGTGAGCCACGACAGCGAGAAACAACCGTGGGGGTGGTAAATACTGCACACTGTACGCACAGAAGTACATTGCGCCACGACAAAATTAGTGTCTCAGCGTGCTATACCAATTATTATGCTTTGTGTTTGATGCTTGTTTCCGTGGGCGTAATTACTAAAACAGCACTGATCACTTTTCCCATTTTTTATAATAACGCAGACATCACGAATAAAAGATACTCTTTTTAAAAGATTTATTTGAAAACTAAAAAATTTAGCACTGCTATTATGGTTAATTGATATACTTAGGTTTTTTACTCAGTTATATGCAAGAAATAAGAAGCACCTGTTTTAACCGAGACCAAACAAATGCCGAAAAATACCGGTTATTCAGAACTAAAATACCGGTATCGGTTTTAAGCGGTCGGTTTTTCCCATTCCTGGTCTGTAGGTCAGGCGACATGAGTTGGCAGATAGATCGTTCGTTGCTGGTGCAGGTGATTTTCCGAAGCTCGTTGCAATTTCCATAACTTAGGAGCGCAGCGGGTGGCCATTCCTCATTAATGGCCACCACGTGCAGCAGCTGCGGCAACATACGCTGGGGAACCGTCGCTTCACGGCTGCCGAACTCATCAGTCATTTGACGCAAATCTCCCCATCCTTACTGCTGTACGTTATTAGTCACGAAAACTGTGTGACAGGCAGTTGCCGAAGAAATCGACAATCTAACACAAAACTGACTGCAATGGGGGGATAATTTACTTTTATAAGCGGTTTCATTATTGTCTTTGTTTTTAATACGATTATAGGATTTCGGGGTGTCCAGCTGCTTAGCAGTTTTGAAATATGTCGTCTTGAGATAAACTCCACAGGGTAAGTGTGCCTTTCATGAAATACAAATTTTCCCTAGGAATATTGCCAGGTGTTATTCCGCTGTGGCACGACGGGCTTGGATACCAATTTTTAGCAAACCGCTTGCTATATAACCAGAAGCCCAGCTATCGAGGTGTTGGAGTGCTAGGACCTAGAACTCGCATTTCTAAGATGTTTCCCATTCGCTTAATGTGAATAATAGTGTAGTTACTTTCAATCGAATATTGTTGATTTCTTTATCCTTTTCCTTGTCCTTTTTTGTTATTTTCCTCGTTCTGCTCGAACCTTGTTCTGACTCTAATAATGTCGAAACAGATGGAACGTTGAACTTCAACCTTCTCTCCTTTTCTTCCTTCCTTCCTTCCTTCCATTGTTTCAGTAGGTGCATACATTGAAGTTCGTATCTTTCTTTCTGGTACCAAATCTTCTTTCTTTAACTTCTAGGTCAATAAATACAAATTTTATTTCAAATTCTCTAGTTAAGCACGGAAACGTCTTAAGTTCAAAGTCCAGAAACTTTAGAGATCATTCTCTAGGACACTTAATACGAAAACGATTCAAAAATAGTCTATAGATTTTCTAAGTGAATTATTGTAATGAATCTGTATTGATATTAGCGCTATTAGCATGAATAAAGGTTACGATCCTTCCAGAAATACACTATTGGCCATTAAAAGTGCTACACCACGAAGATGGCGAGCTACAGACGCGAAATTTAACCGACAGGAAGAAGATGCTGTGATATGCATACGATTAGTATTTCAGAGCAATCACACAAGGTTGTCGCCGGTGGCGACACCTACAACGTGCTGACATGTGGAAAGTTTCCAACCGATTTCTCATACACAAACTGCAGTTGACTGGCGTTGCCTGGTGAAACGTTGTTGTGATGCCTCGTGTAAGAAGGAGAAATGCGTACCATCACGTTTCCGACTTTGATAAAGTCAGATGTGTTACGACCCATGGCTCTACCCTTCATTCGATCCCTGCGAAACCCTACATTTCAGCAGGATAATGCACGACCGCATGTTGCAGGTCCTGTACGGGCCTTTCTGGATACAGAAAATGTTCGACTGCTGCCCTGGCGAGCAGATTCTCCACATCTCTCACCAACTGTAAACGTCTGGTCAATGGTGGCCGAGCAACTGGCTCGTCACAATACGCCAGTCACTACTCTTGATGAACTGTGGTATCGTGTTGAAGCTGCATGGGCAGCTGTACCTGTACACGCCATCCAAGCTCTGTTTGACTCAATGCCAGGGCGTATCAAGGCCGTTATTACGGCCAGATGTGGTTGTTCTGGGTACTGATTTCTCAGGATCTATGCACCCAAATTACGTGAAAATGTAATCACATGTCAGTTCTAGTATAATACATTTGTCTAATGAATACTCGTTTATCATCTGCATTTCTTCATGGTTTAGCAATCTTAATGGCCAGTAGTGTAGATATGCTCCCTCAAAAGAGTTATGTAACGCTATTAATTTCAACTGTGATTTACTTCTGCCACTACTCAGTTTCTTATTGGCGTTTCAAAAACACCACAGTCTGCCAACATATGGGGGACACACACAGATCCACAGTTACAACTGTACTCTGGGAGTTTTGTTATGATGTGTAGTGGAAGGTACTTTATGACCACTATCACTTCCCGCTTTCGTGTTCCCGTCTGATTTCACCGTCATATTCTCTTCGCCAGATATACGTAGGAGGAGTAATATATTGGTGACTATTCTAGGAAAGCCCTTTCTCGAAATTTTAGTTTTGCAACACTCTGTAATACATGACACATCTCTTATGGCGTCTGCCAATGTAGTCAAATCAGCATGCCCTGATGCTTTCGGTCTCACCAAAGAAAGCCAAGACGAACTGCGCTGCCCTTCTCTGCATCTTCGAGATATTTCCTCTCTAGCTTCTATGTGGTACCAGTTTCTGACCATTTTCCCAATGAATCTCAAACCCGTTTCTGCTTTTGCTACTAGGTTTTTGTCTTCATTAAACCATGAATCTCTTCTTCTTTCGGTCTGTTTATGTGCGGCATGTTAATTTATTTACGTTCAGATAAATGCGCTGAAACAGCAATTTCTCACGACAGGCACTGCGTACGTGTGGTACCGTCTTGAATAATGAACTACGGGTTTCTTTTTGTGACACACAAAGAAAATGCATGAAATAAAAATTCCGTGAAAAAGTTTAGAAGTTTCAGTCATTTACTACTGCCATGGCCACACACACAGAAAGAAGCCACAGTTCTAAGCTATAAGTTAGAGGAGACTGCGCTCTGTTATTGTAATGGAGATGGCTCCTCGGGCCAAGACTAAAATGCTACCTCTGTTGCCATCTGCCACCTCCTGCACTCTTTTTTTCAAGTCGCTTTCATACTGTGGCACTCTTATGAGCTCCGTTAGCAATGATTCGTCTCTCATACCAACATGGCCGTCGCTGTTAAACTGCGGCCACCCAGCATGGTGCAGCACTGACATTGGTAAATGGCCTCGCCGTGACAGACCGGTCATCATCTGGTAGCGACATGTATTTTAGCATTCGTGCCATAAGTCGCCTGTCAATGTTGCGTCTGCCTCGACTTCGAAATATTCGGTAGTATAAGGAACATATTGTTTTCTAACTCGAGTGTTGCTGTTGTGGTTTGATGCAGCTCTATATATACACACCTACCTACTAGTCTATATGGAAGTCTATGCTGTACAAACATTTTGATACCGTCACAACTGTTGTTGTTGTGGTCTTCAGTCCGAAGAATGGTTTGATGCAGCTCTCCATACTACTCTATCCTGTGCAAGCTTCTTCATCTCCCAGTACCTACTGCAACCTACGTCCTTCTGAATCTGTTTAGTGTATTCATCTCTTGGTCTCCCTCTTCGATTTTTACTCTCCATGCCTCCCTCCAATACTAAATTGGTCATGCCTTGATGCCTCAGAATATGTCCTACCAACCGATCTCTTCTTCTAGTCAAGTTGTGCCACAAATTTCTCTTCTCCCCAATTCTATTCAATACCTCCTCGTTAGTTATGTGATGTACCCATCTAATCTACAGCATTCTTCTACCACATTTCGAAAGCTTGTATTCTCTTTTGGTCTAAACTATTTATCGTCCATGTTTCACTTCCATACATGGCTACACTCCATACAAATACTTTCAGGAACGACTTCCTAACACTTAAATCTATTCTCGATATTAACAAATTTCTCTTCTTCAGAAACGCTTTCCTTGCCATTGCCAGTCTACATTTTATATCCTCTCTACTTCGACCATCATCAGTTATTTTGCTCCCCAAATATCAAAACTCTTTTACTACTTTAAGCGTCTCATTTCCCAATCTAATACCGTCAGCATCACCCGACTTAATTCGACTATATTCCATTATCCTCGTTTTGCTTTTGTTGATGTTCATCTTATATCCTCCTTTCAAGACACTGTCCATTCCATTCAACTGCTCTTCCAGGCAATTTGCTGTCTCTGACAGAATTACAATGTCATCGGCGAACCTCAAAGTTTTTATTTCTTCTCCATGGATTTTAATTCCGACTCCGAATTTTCCTTTTGTTTCCTTTACTGCTTGCTCAATATACAGACTGAATAACATTGGGGATAGGCTACAACCCTGTCTCACAACTATTGCGTGCTATATCCAGATGAAGTTGCTTACTATCATCGTACCTAATCCTCGTTCTATAATTTTAGCTTGCCACACTGCTCTCCATTGCCTGACTAACTGTTCCTATCAACCGATCTCAAGTCGTGACATCAACTTTTTCTCTCTATGTGGTGTCACCGCCAGACACCACACTTGCTAGGTGGTAGCCTTTAAATCGGCCGCGGTCCGTTAGTATACGTCGGACCCGCGTGTCGCCACTATCAGTGATTGCAGACACGGCGCGTCTAGAGAGACTTCCTAGCACTCGCCCCAGTTGTACAGCCGACTTTGCTAGTGATGGTTCACTGACAAAATATGCTCTCATTTGCCGAGACGATAGTTAGCATAGCCTTCAGCTACGTAATTTGCTACGACCTAGCAAGGCGCCATTACCAGTTACTATCGATACTGAGTCATCTACAGTCAAGAGCGACGCTCATCATTAATGGATTAAAGTTAAGTATTCCATCAGTTACGTCCGTTTTTCTAAATTCTAATTTCCTTGTCCTGTTCCAGACCTCACGCCAGCCTGCGTGAGCTAAAACGCGTGCCTTTCGGCTTCCTCTAGTATACCGGTGTTGGCTCTCCTGCCAACCCACAACACTCTAATTTCATTCAGTATTAATACTCATCTAATCAGGAGCATTTTCCTGTAGCACCGTGTATCAAAAGCATTTATTTTCTTCCTCTCTTGAATTTTTATCGTCCATCGTTTACTTTTAAAGATTAATTATTCTGTTACCCGTGAGGACCGCCGTGCGCACTAAAGCGCCCGCTCCCGCGCCGGGGAGGCGCTCCGACGTAGCGCCAGGCAATCGAAGACCAGGGAAATATCGACCAGGGAATTAACGACGAGGGGCGGTGTGCCAGCCAGTGTAGTTGGATTTATAGGCGGTTTCCCGCATCCCAGTAAGTGAATATCGGGCAGGTACCCACTTTCCGCATCACATATACCTACACAAATATTTACATATGGGGTTAATAGGAGACTGATGACCTTAGAACTTGACTCCCTTAAACCCATAATCAGTAGCAATAATATTGTTAGTTCGGAAGCTGAACTTCAAGCTCACAAGTTAAATCTAACTATGCCTGAATAACGTCTTTGCTTAACAAGCTTTGCTAATTCAGATGTTACTCTTCTCCTGACAGCGGGATTGTAGTCTGCTACTATGCGGCTGGTCCTGGCGGAGGTTCGAGTCCTCCCTCGGGCATGGGTGTGTGTGTTGTCATTAGAATAATTTAGGTTAAGTAGTGTGTAAGCTTAGGGACTGATGACCTTAGCAGTTAATTCCCATAAGATTTCGGCAAATTCCTGGATAGTTCCGTTGATATGGCGCGGCCGACTTCCTTCCCCGTCCTTCCCTAATCCCATGAGACCGATGACCTAGCTGTTTGGTCTCTTCCCCCAAAACAACCCCAACCCAACCGATAAGATTTCACAAACATTTGAACTTTTATTTTTAGTAGTTTGCTGCTCTATTATGTAGTTAATGAGTTCCATTCTCTTGAAGCCCAGCTTTAATAAAAGACTTACTAACACTTAAATTTATATTTATATTACATGAAATATTTATTCTTTTCAAAAATGGTTTTCTTACTTTCACCAGCCTGCATTTCATATCCTCTCTACTTAGCCCATGTCAGTTTTATTGCACAAATAGAAAAACTCATCTGTTGTTCGGTGTCGTATACCTTAATCCAATTCCGTTAGCACAGCCTGATATACTCCGACTGCTCTCCATTACCTTTGCTTTAGTCTTGCTTATGTTCATCTTGTAGCTTCTTTTCAAGATACTATTTTTTCATGTCTTTTATAGCCTATGGCTACACTGTAACTGGCAAATGTTAAAGTTTTTATTTCTTCTCGCTTAATTTGGAAAGATATTATTAATCGTTTTGTAATATAAATCATCAAGTGGTGTTCTGAAGCAGGATATTTTATGCAAATAAAACGATTCTAACGAATTTATTTATTTATTTTTTACAGTTCTGCTGTCGGTGGGCAGAATTTTTTCATTAATAGCCTAGTGGCAAATGATGCACACCCGTGCTATTATGTTGTAAGTAATAAATACGAACAATAAATTTTTGAAGCCTTTTTTCGTGCATAAACGTTGCTGTTTACGTTCGTCCAATCTCAGCACCATAGCTTCAATATGGAGGCTAATACATAAAATTCATCACTGTTTACAAGGGGATCACACGGAAATAGGATTTTCGTTGATCTCGGTCCCGGATTCGACCCCAACCATCGCTTAAATTCTGAATAAAAATCATTAGCAATGGCTGCCGAATATTGCCGGCATAGGAAGTCACCCTCATTCTGCCGTCAGGATTGTCAAAGATTTTCAGGGCCCTCTCTTGCCCTTGGAGTGAGAAATTGCCCTTAAAGGTGGAAGAATGAGCAATTATCCTCCAATGAGGATGCAGAAGGCAATGGAAACCACTGAATTAAAAAAAATCATGATCACTCCACTGGCAACAGATTCCGGAGTAGTCCCCCATTCACTGTGGAAGTTCAGAAGTTTGAATTTGGCTGGGAAGCTGGAAAATATTAAAAGGGGAACGCTAAGTAACAATCTAGACATAGTAAGGATCAGTGAAGTGAAATGGAAAGAGGGCAAGGATTTCTGGTCAGATGAGTATAGGGTAATATCAACAACAACAGAAAAATGATGTAACTGTAGTACGATTTGTTATGAATAGGAAGGTAGTGTAGAGAGTCGTTCACTGTGGACTATTCAGTGATATGGTTGTTCTCTTCAGAATCAACATCACAGCAGCACCCACAACGACAGTTCAGGTATAGACGCCGACGACACAAGCCGAAGATGAAGAGATAGAGAAAGTCTATGAGGATATAAAAAGGATAACTCAGTACTTATAATGAGATGAAAATCTAATAGTCATGTGGGTATTGGAATGCGGTTGTATGGAAGGAGTATAAGAAAGTATTACGGGATAATATGGGTTTGGTAATTTGAGTGAGAGAGGAGAAAGACTAACTGATTTTGCAATAAACCTCAGCTAGTAATAGCGTATACTCCGGTCAAGAATCACAAGAAGAGAAGGCCAACTTGTAAAAGGCCGGGATATAAGGGAAGATTTCAGTTAGATTACATCATAGTCAGCCAGAGATTCCGAAATCAGATACTGGATTATAAGGCATACCCAGGAACAGATATAGACTCAGATCACAATTCAGTAGTAAAGAAGAGTAGGCTGAAGTTTAAGTGACTAGTCAGAAACAATCAATGTGAAAAAGAAATGGAATACCAAAGTATTTAGGAATGAAGAGGTGCGCCTAAAGCTGTCTAAGGCTATGGATACTGAAATAAGGAATAGATCGGAGTTCATTTGAAGAGGAATGGACATCTCTAAAAACGGCAATCACAGAAATTGGAAAGAAAATCATAGGTACAGAAAGGTAACTGTGAGGAAACCATGGGTAACAGAAGAAATATTTCAGTTGATCAATGAAACAAGAAAATATAATAATGTTCAGGAAATTTAGGAATACAGAAATACAGGTCACTCGGGAATGAAATAAATAGAAAGTGCAGGGAAGCTAAGGCGAAATGGATCCATGATAAATGTGAAGAAATCGAAAAAGGAATGATTGTCGGAAGCACTGACTCAGCATACAGAAAAGTCAAAACAACTTTCCGTGAAATTAAAGTAAGAGCGGTAACATTGAGAGTGCAATGGGCATTGCACTGTTAAATGGAGAGGAGAGACTGGATGGGTGGAAACAGTACCTTCAGGACCTCTATAAAGGGGAAGAATTGTCTGATGATGTAAAAGAAACAGGAGTCGACAGGGAAGAGATAGGGGATTCAGTATTAGAATTTAAAGTAGCTTTGGAAGCCTTAAATAAGGCAGAAGGGATAGATAACACTTCATCAGAATTTCTAAAATCATTGGGAGAAGTGGCAGCAAAACGACTATTCACGTTGGTGTAGATAATGTGTGAGTCTGGCGGTATACCACACAGCCACACAATCCAGAAGATTGAAAGAGCCGACAAGTGCGAGATTTATCGCACAATCATCTTAATAGCTCATGCATCGAAGTTGCTGACGAGAAGAATATACAGAAGAATGGGAAAGAAAAGTGAGGATGTGTTAGATCATTATCACTTTGGCCTTAGGAAAGTTAGAGGCACCAAAGAGGCAATTCTGACGTTGCGTCTGATAATGAAACAGTACAAAACAAAAATAATAAAGAAGAATCAAGCCATGTTCAAAGGGTTTGTCGACCTGGAGGAAAGCGTTAGATAATGTCAAGATGTTCGAACTTCTGAGAGAAAGGAGGCTTATAGACAACGCGTACCAGACCCCAGAGAGAACAATAAGAGTGGAAGAGGAAGAACGAAGTGCTAAGATTAAAAAGGGTGTAAGATAGGATGTAATCTTTCGTCCCCACTGCTCAATCTGTATGTCGAAGAAGCAGTGATGGAAATAAAAGAAAGGTTCAAGAGGAGAATTATAATTCAAGGTGAAAGGACACTAATGATAAGATTCACTGATGACATCGATATCCTCAGTGAAAGTGGAGAAAAATTACAGGATATGTGGGATTGTATGGTCTAATGAGTACAAAATATGGACTGAAGGTAAATCGAAGAAAGGCGAAAGTACTGAGAAGTAGCAGAAATGAAAACAGCGAGAAACTTGAGGCGAGGGTTGTTGATCAAGAAGTAGATGAAGTTAAGGAATTCTCCTACCTAGGCAGTGTGACTCTATGATGGAAGGATGTGGAGGTGGAGGAGGAAGAGGAGGAGGAAGAGGAAGACGAGAAGATCAGTGTTTTACGTCCAGTCGACAACCAGGTTATTAGAGATAGAGCACTAGCTTGGATTAGTGAAGTATGGAGAAGGAAATCGGCCGTGCCCTTTCAAAGGAACCGTTCCTGCACTTGTAGGGAAATCACGAAAAATAAAAATCTGGATGGCTCGACGCGGCTCTGAAGCATCGTCCACCCGAATGCAGCTCCAGTGTGCGAATTATTGGCTCTGTGGTAGAGTGCTCGCTCGCTGCTTGGGGAGACTGGGTTCGAAACGTCAAGTGTGAAATAATTTGTACCACTGACATAGTCTGTAAATAAAAGTTCATACAAGTATAAACGTCCTGGCCGAATCAAATTTTCAAGTAAACATGAATGAGACTTTACGAGAAGCGCAAAATACAAAAGGATAGAAAAAATTAATTTGTAATACTTTAAATTATACAGTCTCTGTTAAGTCTCTTACACAGGACCAGTAAAGAAGGATTTTTCTTGGTTGAGATTTTCACTCTGCAGCGGAGTGTGCGCTGATATGAAACTTCCTGGCAGATTAAAATTGTGTGCCGGACCGAGACTCGAACTCGGGACCTTTGCCTTTCGCGGGCAAATGCTCTACCAACTGAGCTACCCAAGCACGACTCACGCCCCGTCCTCACAGCTTTAATTCTGCCAGTATCTCGTCTCCTACCTTCCAAACTCTACAGAAGCTCTCCTGCGAACCCTGCAGGACTAGCTCTCCTGAAAGAAAGGATATTGCGCAGACATGGCTGATATGAAACTTCCTGGCAGATTGGTCGTGCTTGGGTAGCTCAGTTGGTAGAGCACTTGCCCGCGAAAGGCAAAGGTCTCGAGTTCCAGTCTCGGTCCGGTACACAGTTTTAATCTGCCAGGAAGTTTCAAGAATTTTTCTTTCTAATGAGAACTGGATTTTTGTGTGAAATATATAACTAGAACTAAAAAGAGTGTATTTTTATAAGAAAGACTGTAAGATGTGTTAATAACATATATTAGAGAATTTTATATGCGAACGGACTTTCCGGAGTGGTAACACCGGTTCCCTTCGGATCACTGAGGTTAAGCGCTGTCGGACTAGGCAGCGCTTGGATGGGTGACCGTCCGTGTCTGGCGAGAGCTGTCGGCAAGCGCGGTGCACTCAACCCTCGTGACGACAACTGAGGAGCTACTTGACTGAAGAAGTAACGGCTGCGGTCACGAAAGTTGACAACGGCCGGGAGAGCGGTGTGCTGGCCACACGCACCTCCTCATTCGCATCCAGTAACTTTTACCGGCTGAGATAACACGGAGGTCTGTCGCTACCTCTGGGCCTTCCGAGTTCTGTTCGGAGGGATTTAAGTTTTGGTTTAGTTTAATAAACTTTGTATTAAACGACGCAGGTATTCGAACTGAATGGAAAAAAGGGAAAAAAATAATGATCGAAACGAGATTATATTTCTTATTACCAGTCTCGTGAGCCTCACGTATACCACACTTCAGGGAAATGCTATTAGGACCTGCACCTTGATTTGAAAATTTGATACCGGCTGGAATGGAACCGAGGCCTCTTACACATCATGCCAGGGCTCTTCTCTCGAGCCACACTGCTTTTCCAAAAGTATCTATTTTGTTTGAGCATATTAAACATTATTGAAAATTGCAAAGTCGATTTTCTCGAGAATTTCTGAGATTTTCATCGAACTGCTTCGGAAGAGGTACGTTAGAGTATCTGCATGTAAAAATTTACAAAAAGCCGGTTGTCGTGTGCTCACATTTAAGTCTTTATTGATAACACGTGTACTCGCTGCTCCTGCTCTCCGTCTGATATAAATATGAAAGTAGGAAAATTAGATAAAGTGCACTTCGGTGTTCCAAAAAGAACGTAGTATGCTCGCATTTTGACTCGTTTGTCAAAATGACTTTTCTTAATTAGTTTCCCAGTTTGGCAAGCCGCACCCGTCGTGTTTACATGATACGGTCATCTGAAGTCTTCCTGTACTTCAGTCACGCTTCAGGAAAGATAACGACTGACAATGGCACGACTCACTTACCGTAATACTAGACTCTTTTACGAAATTTATGTACTGATCTACATCTACGTGATTACTCTGCTATTCACAATACAGTGCTTGGCAGAGGGTTCAATGAACCACCTTTAAGTTGTCTACCGTTCCACTCTCTAACGACGCGCGGGAAAAACGGTCACTTCAATTTTCTTGTGTGAGTCCTGACTTTTCTTATTTTATCGCCATGATCATTTCTCCCAATGTTGGTGGGTGGCGACAGAATGTTTTCGCAATCGTAGGAGAAAACTGGTGATTGGATTTTCATGAGAAGATCCCGTCGCAACGAAAAACGCCTTTGTTTTAATGATTGCCACTCCAATTCGCGTATCGTGTCTGTGGCACTCTCTCCCCTATTTCGCGATAATACAAAACAACCTGCCCTTCTTTGAATTTTCTCGACGTCAGTCCCACCTGATGCAGATCCCACACCGCTCAGCGATACTCCAGGATAGGGCGGACAAGTGTGGTGTAAGCAATCTCTTTAGTAGACCTGTTGCACCTTCTAAGTGATCTGCAATGAATTTCACTCTTTGGTTTGCTCTACCTACAACATTTTCTATGTGATCATTCCAATTTAGATTATTTGTAATCGTAATCCCTAAGTATTTAATTGAATTTTCAGCCTTCATATTTGTGTGACTTATAGTGTAATCGAAATTTAGCGGATTTCTTTTAGTACTCATGTGAATAACTTCACACTTTTCTTTGTTCAGGGTCAATTGCCACTTTTCGCACTATACAAATATCTTATTTCAATCACTTTGAGATTCGTTTGGTCATCTGATGACTTTACAAGACGGTAAATGACAGCATCATCTGCAAACAATCTAAGAGGGCTACTCAGATTGTCTCCTATGTTGATAATACATAATCAGGAACAACAGAGGGCCTATAACACTTCCTTGCAGAACGCCGGATATTACGTCTGGTTTACACGATCAGTTTCCGTCTGTTACTACGAACTGTCAGAAACGTAACACTTCGTAGTAACAGACGGAAACTGATCGTGTAAACCAGACGTAATATCCGGCGTTCTGCAAGGAAGTGTTATAGGCCCTCTGTTGTTCCTGATTATGTATTATCAACATAGGAGACAATCTGAGTAGCCCTCTTAGATTGTTTGCAGATGATGCTGTCATTTACCGTCTTGTAAAGTCATCAGATGACCAAACGAATCTCAAAGTGATTGAAATAAGATATTTGTATAGTGCGAAAAGTGGCAATTGACCCTGAACAAAGAAAAGTGTGAAGTTATTCACATGAGTACTAAAAGAAATCCGCTAAATTTCGATTACACTATAAGTCACACAAATATGAAGGCTGAAAATTCAATTAAATACTTAGGGATTACGATTACAAATAATCTAAATTGGAATGATCACATAGAAAATGTTGTAGGTAGAGCAAACCAAAGAGTGAAATTCATTGCAGATCACTTAGAAGGTGCAACAGGTCTACTAAAGAGATTGCTTACACCACACTTGTCCGCCCTATCCTGGAGTATCGCTGAGCGGTGTGGGATCTGCATCAGGAGGGACTGATATCGAAAAAATTCAAAGAAGGGCAGGTTGTTTTGTATTATCGCGAAATAGGGGAGAGAGTGCCACAGACACGATACGTGAATTGGAGTGGCAATCATTAAAACAAAGGCGTTTTTCGTTGCGACGGGATCTTCTCATGAAAATGCAGTCACTAGTTTTCTCCTACGATTGCGAAAACATTCTGTCGCCACCCACCAACATTGGGAGAAATGATCATGGCGATAAAATAAGAAAAGTCAGGACTCACACAAGAAAATTGAAGTGACCGTTTTTCCCGCGCGTCGTTAGAGAGTGGAACGGTAGACAACTTAAAGGTGGTTCATTGAACCCTCTGCCAAGCACTGTATTGTGAATAGCAGAGTAATCACGTAGATGTAGATCAGTACATAAATTTCGTAAAAGAGTCTAGTATTACGGTAAGTGAGTCGTGCCATTGTCAGTCGTTATCTTTCCTGAAGCGTGACTAAAGTACAGGAAGACTTCAGATGACCGTATCATGTAAACACGACGGGTGCGGCTTGCCAAACTGTGAAACTAATTAAGAAAAGTCATTTTAACAAACGAGTCAAAATGCGAGCATACTACGTTCTCTTTGGAACACAGAAGTGCACTTTATCTAATTTTCCTACTTTCATATTTATATCAGACGGAGAGCAGGAGCAGCGAGTACACGTGTTATCAATAAAGACTTAAATGTGAGCACACGACAACTGGCTTTTTGTAAATTTTTACATGCAAATACTCTAACGTACCTCTTCCGAAGCAGTTCGATTAAAATCTCAGAAATTATCGAGAAAATCGACTTTGAAATTTTCAATAATGTTTAATATGCTCAAACAAAATAGCTACTTTTCGAAAAGCAGTGTGGCTCGGGAGAAGAGCGCTCGCATTCTGACCATTGCTCTTTACCAATGTAATTTTACGTAACAACCTTTGTACGGCATGAAAATTGTCAGCTTGGTTAATGTTTTTTTTGTCATGCCTCATTTTCTATGTATTATTTTATACGATTTAGCAAAATTTCATCCTGATGAAGGCACCCGTAACAGGTGTCGAAACCCAGGACAATGTACCTACGAGTTATATGCAACAGGTTGGCTGCTCAATCCTATGTTGAATCATGAATTTTGTCGATTGTAAGGAAACATCTGTTTTTTCCACGACTATAGCTTGCAGAAAGCAAGAGGCTAAAGCAGAGGTTACTGAATACCACACTCAATGGAAACTTCTACGTTAAAGGCTAGTTCCCATAAGCATTCTGTTCAATTAAAGCACTGGACAGACTCATTTACCACTCCAAGGTGAGTGCATTTATCTTACAGTTGGGTACTTGGATCTTTAAGTACTCGACTGTTTTTCCTTGTCTGCCCTTAGCCTCCGAGGATGACGCTAACACCGCTTCTGCAAGAAAACTACCGCCGTGAACACTGCATCGTCCGCTTAGAGCCACTTGGAAGACCGGCGGTAAGCCAGCACGGAAGAGCGGAGTTTAGCAGCCCAGGGGCATTGCGTCAAGGCCGCAGAGCAGTCCAGATGAGAGCTGCCGGCTGTTAACTCACTGCCACAGAAGCAACGAGGCGTTCGATGCGTCACGCTGACCTCACACCTGCCACATAATCTTCCATGCAAAATTGACTCTGTCGAGTGTTGAGAGACACAATTCCCCCTATTACTCTCCCAATTAGCAAGTTGCTTCGGTGCTGCGTGAGATCGGTTCCGAGATTTATTTTCTTATCTAGGATATTATACTAACTGTAAATGTTTCGTTATTTTTAACCCTTTACTTCCTTGTTTTATTTGTGTTTACTAAATTTTGGCACCATGGTGGTGTAGAGTCTTGTACGGTAAGGAAGCAAGGCATAGGATGTTGTTATGGGTGGTCAGTATCCTCTTTCTACAACACAAATTCACACGTGGATTAATACGGTTTCTTATTTACATGAACTGCAAGTTTTTACTTAACTGGAGTAGAGTTCATGTGTTGTGGTACGAGCTCATCGGTAATAGTCCTCTTGCAGACAATATCGACAATCTTTAAATTATAATCTTTAGTTTCACTGCTGATAAAGTGCAAGTCCCGCTATAGTCACTAATCCAGATGCCATGCATTTCTGCAGCCAGTTATAAACCAAGCCCGCTCTGCTGGCTGAGTGTGTCAGCGAGGCCCTCCGGTTAGCGCGTGGGGTAGCCCCGCGCTCAGAGGCGTGTGTGTGTGTGCGTGTGTGTGTGTGTGTGTGTGTGTGTGTGTGTGTTCGTAGATTAAGTAATGTGCAAGCCTAGGGACCAATGACCTCAGCAATTTGGTCCCATAGGAACTTACAACCACTCACCACCTCTGGTCAGCGGCGGCGGTCTAAATACATGCTGTCGAGAGGCCGTTGGCGGCGTGTTACTTGTAGGTGCGCCTTGGCCTCTCTCGTGAGAGGCACACTAGATTCTGCGCCTTCTGTCGATCTTCACGCTGTGTCTTTGCCGGCCGGTGTGCTGGCGACGCCGGCCGGAGTAGCCGAGCGGTTCTAGGCGCCTGAGTCTGGAACCGCGCGACCGCTACAGTCGCAGGTTCGAATCCTGCCTCGGGCATGGATGTGTGTGACGTCCTTAGGTTAGTTAGGTTTAAGTTGTTCTAAGTTCTATGGGACTGATGACCACAGCAGTTGAGTCCCATAGTGCTCAGAGCTATTTGAACAATTTTTTGTGCTGGCGACAACTTACACCAACTTACGCCAGCACCCATGGGACGATTTACATTAATTTCCATCATGTTACGTCACTTTTCAATTCACTACAGTTCCCATAGTATTGACTTTAATGGTGGTCGTATTGCTTAGGGCATATGGTAATTGCTAGAAACAAATATGTCCAACGGATATGAGCTCCACTAAAAATTAAACGGTCACATTGCTGAAAGCTAAGTAAGTCGTGTAAACTGTTAAGTGAGCTCTCCGCTTCGGTAGCTGTTGGACCACCGTGGCTAAATGCGAACTACAGGAGCCAGGGTTCGATTCCTCGCTAGTTCGTCCATGTTCTCCACTCTGGGAAATGCGTGGTGTTTTCTCCTCTTCATCGTTTCGTCACCACCGATGTGCAGTTCGCCTAAATGGCGACACATAAATGCATAAATGACTTGCAGATAGCGTCGAACCACTACGAGAGAGAGAGAGAGAGAGAGAGAGAGAGAGAGAGAGAGAAGGGAGGGGGAGGGAGGGAAAGATGGAGGGAGGGTGGCAGGGAGGCAGGGTTGGCACAGTTCATGACAGAAAGTCTCATGTGAGTCTTTGAAAACCGTGAAGATGGAGCTTTTGTTTTAAAATATGTATTGGAAATATGAAAAAATTGAACACAGACAGTCGACAGCGTTTTATTCGTAAAATATAAGGAAGGATTCTCCTTTACCTGAGGTTTGTTAGGGCTTACATAGAAGCCCTGTGCGATTTCTGCTCAAATTTAGTCTCTACTTACGATAAGAAGCGACTTGCAACCTCATTGCAAGTTGTTAAGAGTACGTGCAGAGTTGTAAAGAGGACTTTAAAATAACTCTGAAAATGTATCGTACTGCTGTTTACTTGCTATAAGCTGAGACAACAGGTAAAACAGAATTAAAACTCTCAAGTTAGAGTCACTGTAAAAATAAGCCCAGTATGTAGTCCAGAGGCAATCTGCTCTAGTTAACTTCAGCTGGTCGCATGCCCGCGAGCTGTTGAGCGGTGTGCCATCAACTTTCGCTGCTACGCTTGTTACAGGGAAATTACGTTAAAAACTTCTCGCAGCGACTTACTGAAAAACGTCTACCAGGCATGCCGCAGTAGCTGGCAGGCTTTTGCAGATTCAACGCTCTTAAGGTATTGCTGCCATTGAAGTTACCCTCCACTTTCCGTCTATAACGAAATGTCACAGTGAACGACATAATATTCTATTCCTTCTTGTTATTTTCAATAAAATCCCTTTAGGTAAATGGCACTGTGTTGCTTTTATTTTGAGTTCAGGCTTAGAACACTGTTGCAAGGGCCCGAAATGTCGGCCACATAGGCTGGTTCAAATGGCTCTGAGCACTATGGGACTTAACATCTGTGGTCATCAGTCCCCTAGAACTTAGAACTACTTAAACCTAACTAACCTAAGGACATCACACACATCCATGCCCGAGGCAGGATTCGAACCTGCGACCGTAGCAGTCGCGCGGTTCCGGGCCACATAGGGACTTTATACTTATATGGATATGGTGTCTGTTCTTTCGGACATATCCATTATAAGTATACAGTTCTGGCAATACCGGCCATGACCTTCTTCTTCTGTGCGGATGCACACATATTTCCCGAACTTTTACGGGACTCGGTAAGAACGTCTTCCACGAGTAATGAATATGTTGGGGTGGGACACTATCAATGTAGTGTCTGGACATACAAGGTGAGAATGTGGGTCTCGCGGGAGGCGTGCGCGAGATAATCCCTGCAATCGCGCTATCCTCTGTGCCCTCGGTGGCTCAGATGGATAGAGCCTCTGCATAAAAAAAAATAAAAAAAATAGCTGGATAGAGCGTCTGCCATGTAAGCAGGAGATCGCGGGTTCGAGTCCTGGTCGGGGCACACACTTTTACCTGTTTCCGTTGATATATATCAACGCCCGCTAGCAGCTGAAGGGATTAATGTAATTCTAATTTCGACATAGGGATTTGATCCGATCACATAAGAAGCAAATCCCGAGTTAGCGGCCTAGAAGGAAATTTTTCTTTAATTTCTGGACAGTATTTCTTGTATCATGGTACCTGCACCGGATGATCATTAGATCGTCATAAATCTGGCCCTTCCTGCTATGGTTTGTGTGGCCTTCCTAAATGTAACATATTAATGTAATGCTAGGAATACATTATCCGTCATATACTAATCGTGCAAACTTTAGAAGAATTCGACAGCATGACATCTCGTATTATCGACCAAAAATGTCGCGCTTGGCAGTGGAGAAATTAGATTCGTCGGCCGGCCGCTTTGGCCGAGCGGTTCTAGGCGCTTCCGTCCGGAACCGCGCTGCTGCTGCGATTGCAGGTTCGAATCCTGCCTCGGGAAGGATGTGTGTGATGTTCTTAGGTTAGTTAGGTTTAAGTAGTTCTAAGTCTAGGGGACTGATGACCTGAGATGTTAAGTGCCATAGTACTTAGAGACATTTGAACCATTTTTTTTAGGTTCGTCGCTGAAAACATTGCGACGCCATTCTTCAGAAATATATGCTTCCCTGTCACAGTACCATTCACAACGAAAACGTTTATGTTATGGTATTAAGGGCAGCCTACACACGGGACGGCAATTCCCTAGCGCGGCAGCTGTTAGTCTGAAACCAACAGTGTTCACTCCATATCTGACGCTATTCGAGCCTCTTATATACCTTATCATACCTGGTAACAAAACAAAACTAAACGCGTGCAACTCTGTTGCACTCTAATGTCCGATCTACATGTCACGGAGAATTGCGTATCGAATCATTTACATATCGGTCGATGGTGTGTACATGCACGAAGTTACGTTGACATCCGACATTGTCGTCTCGGTGCTTCACCTTTTTTGTCAGGCAGTGTGCATGGCAGTTTATTTATAACGTACATTAACGTCATCATTAAATCAAAACTTAATGTCAATCAGAACGTGCACACCCAAGCGGGGGGTGAACTGTGAACTTGGCAGTTGTTCAGCGATTTAAACGGTTTTATTCATACAATTGTTTGTGGTTAAAACAAAACTTGTTATGCAAATAACACGATTTTACTGGATACATATTACAAAAGTATCTCCTAAACAACTGGACCCAAGTCAACCATACTTGTTAGACATACCCCTTACTATCACAGTTCAGGAGGTATTACATTGTATACACTCAGATGCGTGGAAAGCTGCCGCATTGTGCACGTTATTTAAATTTATTACTCCTTTTCGGTTAACTCTATTTGCAACATATCTTGCATTCTGTGTTTACATTTGCCGCTGATGTACCCACTGAATTATATTTTTGTATGACACGTAGATCAGGAGATAGGACATGATAAACACTGGGATGTGATTCTGCGGCATCAAGAATGAAGCTTTAATACAGTTGTTCTTTACTACTAACACACTGCTACAGTAGAGTCAACTTACGAAAATCTTTGACTCCAGCAGCAGTTTTGACAGCTTTCAACTGGGAAGCGCAAAGGGTAGCTGTCCATTGCTGTTATTTGGATACTTTAGTTTTACATTTGTACAGGATGCATATTTCTTTGTACAACAGTTTCATAATTTCGTAGTTGTTTCCAGGAATATATGGAAATGACATTTTTTCGACATTTTACAACAAACACACAGAGTGACATTTAATAAACTATCTAAAAAAAACGGATGCGCACACTTTATCCGTCATTGGCGATGATGTGGCAGAGAAATAGCGAAATTTTGCATGATCCGCTGAAGTGTCGGGACGTGCTGTCTGTGACCTCCTGAATGGCTGTTGTCAGCTCGGAAATAGTTTTGAGGTTTTTGCTGCACATTGTCTTCAATATAGACCCACAAAAAGGAGTCGCATGCGCTGACTGTAGAATATGACGGTCAATCGAGGCCAATGCCAGTGGCCTCCGAGTACCCCAGAGCCGTAATGTTGTCCCCATAATGCTCCTCCAGGACATCAAACACTCTCTTACTTTGATTGGATCGAGCTCCGTCTTGCGCGAACCACGTGTTGTCAAAATCAGGGTCACTTTGGATAGTGGGGATGAAATCATCTTCCGTATCCTCGAAGTACTGTTCGGTAGTCACTGTGCCATCAAGGAATATCGCATTGATTATTCCGTGACTGGACATCGCAAACCACACAGTCACTCGTTGAGGGTGAAGAGACTTCTCGATTGCGAAATACGGATTCTCAGTCCCCCAAATACCACCAACTCTGCTTATTGACAAACCCATTCAAATGAAAGTGTGCTTCGTCACTAAACCAAACCCTACATGCGCATACTAATTCCCATTATACCCTGCCGGCAACGGTGCAGTTTGAACGACCTAACGCAAACCGTTATGATGACTTTATTTCATGTAGTTCAATAATTGTCACCATGTACTTAATTTTTTGTTTTCTTGTAATAGAAAATTGGCCAAATGAATACCCGGGCAGTGCCGGGTTTGTCAGCTAGTGTACTAGGTAATCATGCAACTGGTGTGCGCAAACCCTTCCCTGACACACTGACGGGTTACTTTCTTTCAATTAATAAATGTGATCAGTATTAATTGCCTACACAATGTGGAAACTAACTAAATCAATTGCTCCAAGTTAACGCTCCTACCAAAGGAATTAGTGATTTTTGTAGTTCAGTTTACATGCCGACAGTATTTCTTTATAAAAAAAATAAATTAAAAAGAATAAAGAAGAACAGAAAAGACGATTGGCATACATCAGACTGAGGGGCATCCCCTGGATGTGCCCAGTGACCTGGACATAATCTGTGAGCTGGATTCCAGGCGGTCGGAGCTTCGCTTTCTTGACGGTTCTTTCCGCGACCCGTGAGGAGACGAGGCAAGGCAAGGCAGGCAAGGCAAGGAAGGCACGGCAAGGCGGGCGAGTCGAGACGAGCGGCCGAGATAATGGCCGCCGTGCCTCGGAGGAGCTGATGGGCTTTTACTGCCGCCTTATTCAGCGGCCCAGGCGGAGACACAGGGAGACAATGGCCCGAGAAATAACGCTGAGGCGAGGCTAGGCGGTGCCGCGGCGTGGCCCGCTCTGGCCATTGTCCAGCACAGAGATCGCCGCAACCAGGTCAGCAGCCGGCGGCAGCGCCAGCTGATTCATCCTGCCGCAGATCTGCCCAGCTGCAGAAGCGACAGAGCACCCACGGTTAAGTCCCATGATCAGTAGCACTTGTTAAAAGTAATAATGCCCACATACACTGCGAAGCACCCGGAAGATATGGTCAGATGTCAGCGTAACTTCGTACATATACATATACCATCTGTGGATATGTTGTAACGTTGTTACTTTAATTTTGCTATGCTGGTGTGTAATGTTGTAACTTTAATTTGGTATGCTGAAATCGGTGCTAATTGACAATGAAAGTGGGTTAAAAGCCGTGATCTGTCTGGGGACGTTAACCGTGGATTACTGGGCAACTGTTTCATCAGATATTTAGTCTAGGTTTAGCAAGTAGACTAACATTAATGATAATCTTTTAATAGTCATACAAAACCGGTAAAATATATATATAAAAAGGAGAATTTAAATAAAAAGAAAGAAATCAGTTTATATTTGGAAATTTATTTTAAGATTGTTCATTGAAATTTCAGCATATTATACGTGAGTTATAACTGAGCTGGTGCCTTATTTACGATTGAAAAGAATGTGAGATTGTAATCTTACGGAACACATAAAATATGGAGCCAAGATTTGGAAAACTGCATACAACACTCCATTCATAAAATAACACACGAAGAACATTGAAACATAAGCAAGAAGAAATTAACCACAACCAACAGATTCAGTTTTTACCCAAAGAAATTACGTTCATACCACAATCCTGTCCGTCATGTAATTACCACACACTGGTATACTAAATTCATATTAACTCTTTGTGAAGTCTTCGCAAAAAGAATAGCTGAGGGCTACTTTGATGATTACACCACATGCTCCACGTGGTCAACTTGGTTTACACAAAGCGTACAACTCCACAATAATTTTGATAATTAAAATACATTAGATCGAAAAGTAATTGACAAAAGAAAAACCTTGAACTGGTTACTAACGTCTTACTATTAACCTGATGGGTCAAACAGTTATATAAGCACGTGGTACTGGTCTCGCAAAGTACACCCCACGTGGGTTGAACATAAAGAAAAGCATAAAGAAAAGTTGCTATATTGAAAAAATATTCTCAAGACGAGACGTTATAATCTCACGCACATTCGGATTTAAGATTGATGAACTTAGTTAGAGTTACTGATCAACACGTGGTTCCACTTTACTCACAAAGTAGTAACAAAGCAACTACCGAAAAATAATCTGAACTTCACACGATAATTACACTGCGCTGCAATTTAAGATAACATCGGATATTTTAGACCTAAACCCGAAATAAAAGTGATTAAATTTTCAGTTAGGCTGAACTTAAGAAATCCATTGTCCTACGGACTTAACAGACACGCGCTTAGCCGGAGATCTTACCACTTCAGACGCTCGCCACGGCCACCCTGCAACTGCCCTACTGCCGAGCGTGCTTCCTGAAGGTGGCTCACAAAGACCAACGGAAGTGGCCAGAGGGGCAGCTTCCTATACCAACATGACAACGGACGGACAGGACCATACTAAGGATAGAAACCTCTTTGCTTTTAGGAAGCGTAGCTACCTGTTCCGACGTTGGTCCTACTGTTCTCTAGCAGACAGCCTTGTCTGCTACCCTGAAGCATGCAACTAGAAATACATATGCTCATTCATCCTCTCACACAAAAGGGAAGGGAGATGACAGTATCTTATCATATACAGTATATAAAAGAAAGCGGATGTAGGTTCCGTATGAGACTGTGTGACATGAATTACATATAAGAATTACATATAAACTGTGCTTTAAAGTGTAGTAGTGTGACAGATCGTTCTTGTTTATGTGTAAAAGTAACACGTTCCACTGCTCAGTCTCCTCCCAGATAGTCAGAAACGCCACAGTACATTTAGAAGAGGAATTTATTCCATAAATGGCAACAGATTTAAGAAATTAAACATGAAAGGAATCCAACAGAGACCTTTCATAACCCCAACGCTCCGGGAAAAGACTGTGCAGGGAATTTTCTAGCCATGCTAGGACATTCCCAAGCAGGCTTCTCACACCCTACTTAAACCAAAAGTGTAAAAGAAAAGGCAAAAGGACACCAGCTACTTGCTAAAACACAATAATTTCAACACATCTTTAGAATCTACCAATTTCAAACAGAAAAAAAAGAACACAATCTGTGACACCTATTTAAAAGGTAGTGTAGACCTAATTCGGTCAGCAAGTAAAAACAATGGTTCCTGTGTCATTAATATGAAAACAATTTCTGGTTGTTACCCTTATGGAGTTCACCAGTATTTGCTCACTGCAAGAGCCAACTGATCACAGGAAAATTTATGACTGTTTATTAACAAGCAAAATTTATGAAAATAGCAAAGGTGCCACAGCAATTAAAAAAAGAACATCAAATAACATCGGTATTAAAAAGCAGAACATAACAATGCACAATCTGCAAAAGCAACAAAATGATAAGAGAAAAAACATGTTTTACAAAGTGGTTATCGCAAAAAAATTCTATATCATATAAAACTAATAATTTGTAGAATTAAAATAACTATGTGGCACTCATTTAATCACTCTACTATATTTCAATTAGCTAGCAAACAATGAGCACTGTGTCATTATACTGAAACTACAATAATTATGTGATTGTTACCCTTAAGGGGTTCCTCACAGTAAATATGCCCCATGCAAAGGCTAATCGATCACAGTTCAATGAGAATAAAAAGCTATCTGACTGATAAACGAAGCAATGCCACAGCAATGAATTTACGAAACAAAATATCACAAATCTAATACATCACACAAAAACAAACATTGATAAATAAAACAGTACAATAGTCAACATCTAAAACAAAACAAAAAACACCTATAAATAAAACACCTGCAAAATACAAGAGTCAAAGTCTAAAAAAGATAAATAGAACACCTGCAAAATACAAGACTAATAAACACCAATAAATCGAACTCCTGCAAAACACACGAGTCAGAGTTTCTCTGACAGAAACACACGTATATGCACTGGACTAAGAACCGTATAATCACTGTTCACTGACACACTCAGTACTTCCACTGTTCCGAGGCACAATATAGGGGAAAGAGGGGGGGTTCGTCGCCGCAGCTGTCAGTAGGGATTTTTTTTTTTTTTTTTTTTTTGTCCATCTGTTGCGTGCGATCCCGCCGTCTCTGCCCTCTCATGAAGTTTCTCCCGTGTCACGTCATCTCGATTTGGTTCCATGTTTGTGTTGTCAAATTCGTGCGGTATCCTCGTTTGACACGCCAGGTTGATATTCCTGGGCAAGGATGACACTTAATGGCTCTTCTTTTGTGCCACCCTTAGCGACCAGAGAACATCGAACCATGATTTACTGTCGCTTGACAGTGGGCATCCGTCAGGAGATGTTGATAGGCGTCATTGAAGTCTGCCAGTTACTCTGGATAGTATGTGTCAAAAGGCTCCACGCCCTTTGTGTTGTTACATTCTTGGGTTATCCTCAATTGGCTCGCCGGTTTGATATTCCTGAGCAAGGATGACACTTAATGGCTCTTCTTTTGTGCCACCCTTAACGACCAGAGAACATCGAACCATGATTTACTGTCGCTTGACAGTAGGAATCCATCATGAAATGTCGATAGGCGTCGTTGACGTCTGCAAGTTTCTGTGGGCAGTACCTGTCAAAAGGCTCCACGCCCCTTTTGTTGTTTCACCGCGGCCGTCTCGTCACGGTCGCGTGCGTGTGGTGCGTTGCCAGCAGATGGATTTCCGCGCGGTGGACCGCTCGCCCATCTCAGGTCATCGCCTCGAGGAAGGGTCGCCCGGGGCGGCCGCCCATTAGCTCCAGGTACAAGGGAAAGTGTTTGCCGCGTACCTTCTTTTGTTGTCGGCCGCGCTCCCAAAGTGGCCTGGCTGACAGCGTGTCCTGCTGGGAAACCCGCCAGTTTACAACTAGTCCGGCTGCTCCCGCTGTCTCTTAAGAGTTTTGCCGGTTCGCTTTCATGTTCTCAACTGCATTCACAGAAATTTTTCATCATCCTTATGTGATTACACAATGTCATACATAATACCACTTAGTATTGTCTTTCACAATTTTTAAGAACAAAGTGAGACTTTTTTTTTTAAATAAAAAAAATAGATGAATCGACAATATAAAATAAAATTTAAATGACTTGACAATGTAAAAAAAAATAAAAGTGAAATGACTTGACAGTATAAAAATAAAAATTTAAATGAACTGACAATATAATATTTAAATCCACATCACTAATGTGGTTCACTTACGTTTTAATAAATCAAATGCTATTTATTAATTCACTAAAATGAATAGGATTATGCCTTGTGCAAGTATAGGTCAGGACAGCATAGGGTTCACATGTTATTTACACACACATACATGCACACCTGTTGTCTATTCTACAAACTAACTACCCATAAACATGCATTACTCAATATTCTACTTCTATCCACTACTAGTTAAGCCCATAAGCTACTTCAATGCTATTTCAACACCGTGTATATACCACTACAACATTGTTCTAATTCGTCCTCTTCTTGACGCTCGCGGCATACGTCTTGTCACATGATAAATATGGAGAACTTTCCTTAAACATACACATTAAAAAGAACAATGGTTATTTACACGCCAAAACATTTATACCAGTTCGCACACCTGAAAAGAGACTCGCAATTATACATTTATCATACTCATATATTCACACATAAAACAGTAAGAAAATTTCACCTAAAATTACGTTATCACAACAATTAATCACGCAGATGACTCTGAGAAGGTTAAAAATGTTTGCATTATACAGGTTATATTACATTTTCTTACCCATTTTGCTGCGATTTCGTTCCTTCTTTACGTTACCTTTCGCTTCCAAATCAGTTATTTCGCCTGTGGTGGTTATTCTGGATTCATTTCTCATGAATGGCAAAATTGTGGTCACCTCTATTCTGTAAAACAGTATCATCTTAACATATTGAACTTACAACAGACACAAAAGATCCGAATCCTCCTGTAGTTTAAATGACAAATGTTTTGCTTTATCCTTATTACCTTAAACCAAGCTTTCCTTCGTTCCCATAATCAAAATTATTTAATCATCCTCTACCTTCAAGAGGAAAATTTCCTCAGTACAAATCATATAGGCTGCAGTGCATCCCGCACCAGCGAAAACAGTAAGCTATAATGCTCACAGCATCAGCAAAACACATAAACGTCGCTTTTCTAGGACAAGTATTAACGCAGAATAATTTTTTAGGCTTTGGATCAACATCAATCAAGACTACAAAAAGGATCCATATTTCCGTTCCATTCTCCATTTGCTGAAAAGCTGCTCGTATTTGACTACCACAATAATATTTCAGAGCCACGTAAATTACACAAACCACAATTCTTCTTTCACCTTGAAGGGAATCAATATACTTACGAAATCCACAGACAGCACTTTACGTACTCAGCTATAAAGAACAAAAAAAGACATATATCATCAATATTAACATATCATCGCATATTGGAAGCCAATGGTTCAACAACCGTATTATCGCATCATGTTTTCAAGATTCCAAACTTACTCATTCCTTTCTCAGAGTTCTCCTATCTTAAAATATTCATACAGCACGCATACTATAGTAAGAGATCCTCATTTATACTGACAGATATAGAATAGTAATAGATAGATAGTAGCACTGAAAGCAGAAAATCGGAAACAAGGCTACTAACAGCTGGGGACCTGGGTTTGCCAGACCCATAATACCCACAGATCGGATATTCCCCTGAGTTTATGCACTAATTCAGCAACGATCTTGCTTTCCTCAGGAGCGACTCTTTTCAATTTACACACAAAAAAAAACATAAACAGCATTTTACTCGTTCACAAAGAAACCTTTTATCTTCACGTTTGAATCAAACTAAATCCTAATTGCACAAGGAAAGAAAAAAATTAAAACATCACTTCAATCCATCACATAGAAACATCTTTATCATTAATTTTTTACCAACATATTATTCAAAATGCATACGTCACAAATTTAAACCAATTCTTTCTCCTCACCGTCCTCTCTACTTCTCACTGTCCTTTCTAGTCATTTGCCATGTCGCTCATTTGTTCCGATTGGGCACCTTCTGCGCTGATCGTTTGTCATTGCCGGTTTCGTTCATTTCCATTTGCTGGATTATGTCTAGGGTTAGCCGGCCGAATTTCAACATCATGAGGTGCTCCGCCTACAGTCCTATTCCCACCGTATTCATCATAGTGTCGATTCTGGTTGCCGTACCTGTAGCGTTCACGATCCTGTCTACGTCCTCGATCATTTCTGTTGTTCCACCTGTGTTCGCGACTGTTACCCCAGTTTCTATACGGCCTGTCCCGATTATTGTTCCGTTCGCGTCGCGACGACCAGTCACGCCGTTGATTAGTACTACGGCCACGACTGCGATCGCGCTGCTGTGCCCCGTAATAACTTTGTGCCTGATTAGGCGGGCATTCTGCTGTATTATATTCCAAATCTTGGAGAAGTGTTTTAAACGTTTCCACGTCCTCTTTGCATCGTCCCGCAAGAATGACGTGCCGCAAGTGCATCGGCAGTTTGGTGATGCATATCCTAATTAGTTCCGCAGGCCCGTATGGATCGTATAGGAATTGATTTGCCTGCAGCATGTGGTCGAATAGGCGTGCAGGGCTGCCGAAACCAGACTGGTTCAAATTTGGCAGCATAATTATGCCATGTTTGACCCTATCTTGTGCCGCTTCCGACCAATAGGCGGACAGAAAGGCTTGTCGAAACTCCCGAGTGGAGTTGCAGTGACGCGCTGCCGACCTCATGCGAATCGCCGGTTCGCCTTCCAAATAGCCACACATATATATTATCTTATATGAACTTGCCCAGTCGGGAGGAAGACAGAACTCAAATTGCTCAAGCCATGCTCGTGGATGTATTCCTTTTTGCGAATTTCGGAATATCTCAAACTTTCTCACCGTAAGGAAATGTTTGAAATCAAATCCCCGCATTTCCTCCTGGCGAGGCCCTTGAATGTTTCTATTATTCTCATGTCTGCCCCTCAAATTACATTCTTCCCTGTCGTCAAAATCTCGCTCGTGGCCGGAGTCCCTCTCTGCACTGTTCGGACGGCTATTTTTAATGCTATTGACGAGTTCGGAATCACACGCCATGCGGTTTTCCAGATGCGCCACGCGTTCTTGCAATTCGCCTGTTACAGCTCTGTTTTGCCTGTTCACTTCGAACTGTCCCTTCTGAAATCTCAGAAGAGAACGCACTTCTTCGGTCTCTGCGGCCGCTACCGGTGTAGTGTTGTTCTCGCTTTCCGTCAGCTTCATCGTGCCTACAATGTCCGCTAATGCCGCAATCTTATCATCAATTTGTCTCTTGTCCTCCGCCCCAGTCTGCTTCAATTGTTCTATTTGCTGTTCCAACGCGTGGATCGCTAAACTGTTGTCCGCTATTGTGTTTCTAACGGACGTGGGACAATGCGTTTCCGCCTCTTGGACACTCGAGAGTACCTGCTGGTGCTCCCTTTGGCATTCTTCCCTCAGCTCTAGGAAATTCCTAAGCAGCCGTTCTTCACTTTCTTTAGATTCGGCATCGCCCCTCCGCTTGCTCTGTTCTAAGTCTTGCAGACGATCATCGATTTGTTCAAATGTACGGCCTAATTCTTTCATAATATCACTTTTTATTTCACTTGCCAGATTGTTTATTCTTTGTGAGATATCATCGGACACTCTCTGCATCGACTTGTCGACTTTATTTGTCTGCTGGATTAGTTTTTCGTCTATTTGTTCCCCTAGCTCCCGGATCGATTTTTCAGATTTCTGCGTCATTTGTTCCCCTAGCTCTCGGATCGATTTTTCAGATTTCTGCGTCATTTGTTCGCCTAGCTCGCGGATCGATTTTTCGGATGATTCTTTATTTTGTTGCAATAAGGCTTTCATGAGTTCTGCCAAATCAATTTGGTTAGTTGGAGGCAAATTAATTTGTGGCTCTGATGTGAGCCCGTTCGTCCTGTCTTGCATTTCGTCTGAAGTATTCCCCATTGCATTTTCGGAACCGCCCGACGCGTTAACATTCGAAATTAAATTATCCCCTTGGTCCATGTTGGTTAGGTTGTCGGACCGCTTACTTTTAGTTTGGTTACGTGTCTGCATTAGTGCAATTTATAACCGGTATGCGACACACTAATCAAAATAAATGTGTCCCACAAAAATTACGACAGTCACACGAAAGATACCCAACCTAGTACGCACTTTTTCACACGCAAAACAAATTTTTATCTTAGATCGAAACAGTGGAATTTACAAGCGAGAATAAAAAAACACACAGACATATAAAACACACAATTATAAAAAAAAAACACAACAAGACAAACAACGCAACGCCGTGAATCTTTTGAAAGTCTGCTCGGAAACAACGCAGAAGTTGTTTGAGCGCTGTAAGGAAAAAAAATTAAGATTATATCACGCTCGCAATCTAACATTTCAGAGATTCCAGAGTCTAGCGGAATCACAGAACAGGGTCGCCATGTGTAACGTTGTTACTTTAATTTTGCTATGCTGGTGTGTAATGTTGTAACTTTAATTTGGTATGCTGAAATCGGTGCTAATTGACAATGAAAGTGGGTTAAAAGCCGTGATCTGTCTGGGGACGTTAACCGTGGATTACTGGGCAACTGTTTCATCAGATATTTAGTCTAGGTTTAGCAAGTAGACTAACATTAATGATAATCTTTTAATAGTCATACAAAACCGGTAAAATATATATATAAAAAGGAGAATTTAAATAAAAAGAAAGAAATCAGTTTATATTTGGAAATTTATTTTAAGATTGTTCATTGAAATTTCAGCATATTATACGTGAGTTATAACTGAGCTGGTGCCTTATTTACGATTGAAAAGAATGTGAGATTGTAATCTTACGGAACACATAAAATATGGAGCCAAGATTTGGAAAACTGCATACAACACTCCATTCATAAAATAACACACGAAGAACATTGAAACATAAGCAAGAAGAAATTAACCACAACCAACAGATTCAGTTTTTACCCAAAGAAATTACGTTCATACCACAATCCTGTCCGTCATGTAATTACCACACACTGGTATACTAAATTCATATTAACTCTTTGTGAAGTCTTCGCAAAAAGAATAGCTGAGGGCTACTTTGATGATTACACCACATGCTCCACGTGGTCAACTTGGTTTACACAAAGCGTACAACTCCACAATAATTTTGATAATTAAAATACATTAGATCGAAAAGTAATTGACAAAAGAAAAACCTTGAACTGGTTACTAACGTCTTACTATTAACCTGATGGGTCAAACAGTTATATAAGCACGTGGTACTGGTCTCGCAAAGTACACCCCACGTGGGTTGAACATAAAGAAAAGCATAAAGAAAAGTTGCTATATTGAAAAAATATTCTCAAGACGAGACGTTATAATCTCACGCACATTCGGATTTAAGATTGATGAACTTAGTTAGAGTTACTGATCAACACGTGGTTCCACTTTACTCACAAAGTAGTAACAAAGCAACTACCGAAAAATAATCTGAACTTCACACGATAATTACACTGCGCTGCAATTTAAGATAACATCGGATATTTTAGACCTAAACCCGAAATAAAAGTGATTAAATTTTCAGTTAGGCTGAACTTAAGAAATCCATTGTCCTACGGACTTAACAGACACGCGCTTAGCCGGAGATCTTACCACTTCAGACGCTCGCCACGGCCACCCTGCAACTGCCCTACTGCCGAGCGTGCTTCCTGAAGGTGGCTCACAAAGACCAACGGAAGTGGCCAGAGGGGCAGCTTCCTATACCAACATGACAACGGACGGACAGGACCATACTAAGGATAGAAACCTCTTTGCTTTTAGGAAGCGTAGCTACCTGTTCCGACGCTGGTCCTACTGTTCTCTAGCAGACAGCCTTGTCTGCTACCCTCAAGCATGCAACTAGAAATACATATGCTCATTCATCCTCTCACACAAAAGGGAAGGGAGATGACAGTATCTTATCATATACAGTATATAAAAGAAAGCGGATGTAGGTTCCGTATGAGACTGTGTGACATGAATTACATATAAGAATTACATATAAACTGTGCTTTAAAGTGTAGTAGTGTGACAGATCGTTCTTGTTTATGTGTAAAAGTAACACGTTCCACTGCTCAGTCTCCTCCCAGATAGTCAGAAACGCCACAGTACATTTAGAAGAGGAATTTATTCCATAAATGGCAACAGATTTAAGAAATTAAACATGAAAGGAATCCAACAGAGACCTTTCAATGTAAATCATTAGAGTTGCAGTTCTCTGTAACAAGCAGAACAGCAACGAGAGTGCATCAGAGGTGTTAGTGTTTACTGTTGTTACCAGGACTGGTTAGGTATACCGGATGTCCCAGAACATTGCGAATATGGATTGGAAAACATATTTTACAGGCTTCCAGGAGTAATGTAAGCTGCAGATGGAAACCTGTCTGAAAATGACATCCACTGAGGCAACAGAGCACATCATACATAGGAGATGAGGCTTTTCTACGGAGCAGCTATCTACATTTTTTCCAATGGCGATCGTGGCATTCAGTCGCAAACACTGAACAACAAACAATATTGGGAGAAGTCCTGCATAGGTCAGCGTAGGTAGTCACATTTGCTGCCGAAGGGGTGGCCTACTGGCAGGCGCTGGTGCCTATTACTCTGCACAGCATCGTTGGATGGCGTTTATGGACAAGGGTTCCTATCCACGATTTGCTCATTAGGACACCCTTTACAACCAAGCGAACTTTGTGGCAACATTTCTGGACTGGATTGGATTGTTTGGGGAAGGAGACCAGACAGCGAGGTCATCGGTCTCGGATTAGGAAAGGATGGGGAAGGAAGTCTCCCATGTCCTTTCAAAGTAACCATCCCGGCATTTGCCTGAAGTGATTTAGGGAAATCACGGAAAACCTAAAACAGGTTGGCCGGACACAGGATTGAACCGTTGTCCTCCTGAACATTTCTGGGACATCCCATATAAGGAGTATGAACAGTATGAGATGTTGAGTGATAACTGAATGAAGCAGAGATGCCACATACTCCTGTGAGATAGTGTTATCAGCACCTGATAGAATTGCAAAAGGCCCTGACTGAAGGTCTCCATTTGGGTGGGTAGTCGAGTGACGCAATATCCACATTTATGTGGAATTTGGATGTGACATTGAGCTGATGTTGAAATTCAAGGAAATGTGGAGGCAGACATACCCATTGTGAAAATTCCAGTCGACCACATCTGACCACCACGAGGGGGGACCGCCGTACTCTACACCAAGACCATAGTATCCACGTCACATCTGTGCCTGCCATTTGGGACCAAGTGACGGACTCCCTGCAACATTTTGTGTCATCCCACAGCATTGGTTAGAGACTGGCAGCTGCTGGACTGGGGAATTATTCCCCTATGTGTCTTATGTGTAGGCCTGTGTCAACACAAACACCTATGTTTAGGGTGGTGCCATGACAGGGATGTATAGCCTGATGACGAATGGCATCGGAATGTGTCAGAGATGAGTCGTGGTTCTGCATCAGACGACCTGGCGAGAGGTCCCAATCTTCCAATGTTTTGCAGAAACACAGCAGCATTTTTCCTGACGTTATAGTCTGGTGCGGAATGGAGTGCGACGTCAGGTCACAGCTGCTAGCGACCTGGGTAACTCTGATAGCACAATGGTATGTCACGGGTGAAAAGTGGTTTTCCACTTCGTCGTCAGCATCGTTAACTATTAGGTGGAAGGATTGGAGCACGAAAAAGAAAACAGAAATAATACTGTTTGAAGACATTTCGGGATTGCAGCCGGTCGTCGTTAACTTCATTCCGCGATATTTCAACTGGACGCCTGCCAGTCATCTTCAAGTGAGCCATCGAAGATGACGAAGATGTTCTTCGCTCCGCCTTATATAGCGTGCTGATAGTATTGCCGTGCATGCGTCAGAGCCACGGTGACAGAGCTACCACACCGCCCGGAGGCAGTGCTCTCGCTGGTTGGAACTACAAGATGAGCTTTTTTGGCGTTGCCGCTCGCCGCAGTTATGGGAGTATTCTGGAGTTAATCTCGGAGATGACAGGATTCCACACATTATCCAGCTGTTAGCAGCTGTCACATTTCATTAGATTTTCCTCGAAGCGTATTTCAACGTATTCCTTGCAGTTACACCAGCGAGTGCACTGCCGCTGGGCGGTGTGGTGTTTCTGTCACCGTGACTGGCGCATGACCCGCAATACTACTGTATTAGCACGCTGTATAAGGCCGACCGGAGAACGTTTCCGGCAGTCGTCGATGGCTCACCTGAAGATGGCCGGCAGGCGTGTAGTTAAATTATCGTGGAATGAAGTTTACGGCGACCGGCTGCAGTCCTGAAATCTCTTCGAACATTTAATTCGCCGGGAAAATTTTAAATTTCACAGGGAATAATATTCCAAATACTGTTCACAATTTAATAACAGATTTCAATAAACATTTGCTTTAAAGGATTAGTTCATGTATCACTCCTAATAAATCCGTTTAAATATTCATTGCAAAGCTTTAAAACAATCAGATTTTCAACAAGAATATTTTGATAGCCGCTATCGGTGACCATCACAAATCTGGAGAGCCCAGTCGCCATAACAGGGTCACCCAACATGGGCACAGGCACGGACTGAAGGGCAATTACAGCCAATGGCTACAACAGACTAAAACCTAAAATTACATTTCAAATCTAAACAGAGCGCCAACAAATTCAGTTTCGAACCAAAGCAAAAGCCCCTTAAAACCTTAGACCAAAGCATAGTAGAAAGATGAGGTAAATTTTAAAAAAGTTTTCTTTTGAATACTGAGGTTGGCTGAGCATAAACAGTCAAAAATAATGTAAACCTTGAAACAGTCGGTCGCTTTAAGAAAATTCTAATTCGCTTTCAGAAGGCCTCTGGTTTGAACGGAACCGATAATAAGAAATGTATTAAAATTAATTAAAATACCTGTTTGAGGTTTAATAACTAAGAAATTCAGGACGGCAACGGCTAGTTGTGCAGTAAAACTTACTCATATATTGGATAAACGACAATTAAATAAGAAAGTACAGTATAGCAGTCCTTCAGGGGCAACTGCAATTTGTGAATTAAACTACTCAATGAAATGGGTGTTCTACCCGCTGCCCAGTGCCCTAAAGTGGCTCCAAAATGTGATTCAGACTGCGCAGCAGCTTTAAAACTTAAGAAACACTTAAAATTTTGTAGGCTTAAAAGTGTGTGCCGGCCCGAGACTCGAGCTCGGGACCCTTACCTTTCGCGGGCAAGTGCTCTACCATCTGAGCTACCCAAGCACGCCTCACGACTCGTCTTCACTGCTTCAGTTCTGCCAGTACCACGTCTCCTACCTTCCAAACCTCACAGAAGCTCTTCTGCGAACCTTTCAGAACTAGCACTCCTGAAAGAAAGAATATTCCGGAGACATGGCTTAGCCACAGCCCGGGGGATGTTTTCAGAATGAGATTTTCATGCTGCAGTGGAGTGAAAATGAACTATTTTTTTGCGTTGTCTTATTAAGCACAATGAAACAAACACTAAGATCGTTTGCTCGGAAGTTTGGTCTCAGTTCACATTCAATCGTTAATTATAAAATACCAAACACGCAAAGTCTTCCCGTCAAATGGTTCAAATGGCTCTGAGCACTATGGGACTCAACTTCTGAGGTCATCAGTCCCCTAGAACTTAGAACTACTTATACCTAACTAACCCAAGGACATCGCACACATCCATGCCCGAGGCAGGATTCGAACCTGTGACCGCAGCAGTCACGCGGTTCCGGACTGAAGTGCCTAGAACCGCACGGCCACCGCGGCCGGCCCTTCCCGTCATTTCACTTTGCATTCACCGAAACTCACCACTTCTGCCTCACACAAATATGAGTGGAATCAATCACTATTATTGTACTGAATACTGTCACGTTTGAAGCTGCAAAATATGGATATAATTAAATTAAAATCACTATTTAAATTTGAAGGGTTTGCTATACTGCAGTTGAACAAGCTGGTACTGCAGGTTTTACAGTGACTTGAACTTGAGTCACACGCATAGTAACTACAGCATCACGTGACAACAAAATTGCTCCCTAAATCATATGTAATCTTGATAAATAGCCAGGTTAATTAATTCACGTACATTCGTGGTATAGGCAGTTGACGTAAAAGTGCGTGAAATCCTGAGCAAGGTTTTGCAGTGATACGGCCACACGGTACAGCCCGATAACCATGCAGGCGACTTGTTATACGATCACGGGTTGCCAACCGCCCAAAATCCCACAGCCATGCCTTGCCAACTGGTCCCAGCTTGACGTTCTTGCACACGTTATCACTGCTCACTTCCTGGTGCCTGACCGAGCCGACCCTCCATGGCTGCCCCTGGCTGTCCGAACGCTGTCCAAACATCACTTACGCTCTCCGCCCACCCCCTCTATCTCTCCCAGCGTGGCTCTCAATAGAAGATAAAAACTCCCGTCGGAAAACAAGATAGGTAGAAGGCCACACGGCTCAACGGACGTCCTGCGTCCTTATGTTTTTCTTCTCATGTGAAAGTATCGTGGGGCCATTTTTCAACAGGACAACGCTTGTCCACACGTCTGCTTGGTGCTGAGGTAATCCCTTGACCATCAAGATCCCCAGACCTGTCCCCGACAGAACATGTGTGGCATCAGCTCGGACGTCCTCTCTGTCCCAGTGCCACTCCCCAAGATATCTTGGACCAGTCACAACGTGTGGACAAGCTTGACTCAGGAGAAGATACAACGGCTTTATAGCACCCTTCCTAAGCAAATCAGTGCATGCTTCCAGGCCAGAGGACTCGTACTGCTAGCTCTGTAAATTTGACTCAATATTGTTGTCACTAAAATACAATCACATGCTCTCTCGATCTATGGAGATTCATTTCGTTCTCCTCCACTTCTGGGTACTTAATATTTTGTCGGGCAGTGTAGAAATAAGAACAGAGCTGTGGATGAACACCGAAGTGTATACCAGCGAAATACTAATTCATACTGAAATGTGGGTCGCAAGGATAGGTTAGACGCCAATATCTAGTGAGACTATTACTGGTCCCCGTTGTGGAATAATATGGATGAAGTTAAGCTTTGAAGGTGGGGCAAACATGGTAATCTGATGCTGCTACTGATCACCTGCATCAGAAGCTGCATTGCTAGAGCACCTAAGAGAGAACGTCCAGCATATAACGTTAGCTAATCATTATGATTTAATGGGGAGGGACTTTAATTTCAAGATCTGCAAAAGGTCGATGAGTAGGTTGTTGACCTTGAAGTTGTAACAAAAATAACGCATTGCGCGTAAAGAGACGAGGCATTCTACTACTGTTTGATTAAATTATTGACGAAAAGTCAGTGGAAACAATAACTACCCTAACATACATAGGAGTAACCATGCGGAATGACCTACAGTGAAATGGTCATATAAACATTACAGGAAAGGCAAATGCAAGGCTCATCCACGAACGAAGTGGATTACAATACACTCCTCCGTCATTGTCCGTAAGTAGGCTGGCTTAGAGGCTGCGAAAGAGATGAATTAAGAGCGGCACTTTTTGTCACGGGATCCTTTAGTGGGTGCGAGAGTGATACGGATATGCTCAAAAAACTTCAGGAGCAGTCGCTACAAAAGAAGCGTTGTGCGTCACGGACAGGTTTACTGTCGATCCCGAGGGCGTGCGTTCCCAGAAGAGTAGGACAACGTATCACTTCCGCCCACGTATGTCTTGGAAAATTACCAGAACAATAAAATAGGTAAGATTATACCTCATACGAAGATTTACCGATAATCTTTCTTCCCACGCGTCTTTCGCAAATGTACCTGGAAATAAGGAACAGGTAGAGGTATCAGAAGTAGCCTCCGTCACACGCGTTCGGTTTCATAAAATTATTTACAACAGCCTTCACAGCAATTTTCTATAGATGGTGTCGAATAACTGTAGGTAACACTGTATAAAGTGATTCGCTATGACCTTTATTTGATGCCGCAATACGAATATTGCCAACTAGGCTAATTTAAATAATTTTACGATATCGAAACTGGTAGTAAATAAAGAACTGTTTTATGAGCAGCTCTTGGCGAGTTTGAAATATTTTTCTAAAGCAGAATGCAATAAAATTCAAAGCCAAGGTATCCTACTCCGTCTTATTGAGAGACCTGTCAAGCCTCTGGTGTATAATATAGCCTACAACCTCACTACTGTTGTACCATCTATTAGGCCAACGCTGTCACCTTATAGAAGATTGGACGATTTCTTATGCCCATCGCAAGGGACTACCTCTGAACTATTCTGATATGTTAGTAGCGTTCTACGTAATACCTGTGGTTGTATTTTCTTTCTTTCTTTCTTTCTTTCTTTCATAGAGTGTTGCTGTTACCTGAAGTGTTCATTTCAGATGATCTGATGGCTCCGAGCACTATGGGACTTAGAACTACTTAAACCTAACTAACCTAAGGACATCACACACATCCATGCCCGAGGCAGGTTTCGAAGCGCCTAGAACCGCTCGACCATACCGGCCGGTTTGTTCATTTCAATTCGGCATATGTCAGCCCCGACATATATTTTATTTATTACCAGTGCTTCGAACAGAGTGACAATGTGGTTACAAGGAACAATCATTTTTGGAAGCTTTCGAGCTTTGTATCGGTAGGTATGAAGTTGTACTATTGCAATATTATTATGAACACCTATGCAATCAAAATTCAGTATCAAAGTCAATATCATGGTAATGTAATTGTGAAACAGGAAAAGAAAATAACTATCTGTCATGATATTCATCAATACTCCTTGTAAAAAGAAACTTAAAGTTCTTAATTTTACAGCCACTGAGCTAAAACGCAAGGCATCTAGATAGACATAAGGAAATGAAATAAATAAACTTCAAACATTGAGAAGTTACATGGTTTTACTTTAGTTACTAGAAAAACGAGTTAAATGAGTTACTAAATTTGCAGTACTAGTACGCTGCTGACAGTTTAACAATAGAAGCAGGCCACTCTTAGACCTAGATTCGTGGCCTAATTTTATTAGTAAAGAAATCATACATCCTCCTGAGGTACGTGGGCCCACAACGTAAATAGACTCCGATACCCTGAAAAGTGGTAATGGGATACTTAACGACGACAGGGCAGGAGTCCTTGCTGTGTAGTCCAGCAATGTAGCGTGTTTATGAGCACTGTCCTGTTGAAAAATGTAACGGGGTACTGTCGGTCATTGGAGAATAACAGGTGAGTAAGGAACATGTCTGTGACTAGTCCCGTGTAGTCAGAGTATTATGATTGACTAACAGAGGTGTCCAGATGGTTGCCCACATCATGATAAGTGCAACACCAAAATGACTCGCCAAAATATTCGTAGGCTTAGTCTATTCCCTTCGGCGGCACCATAGTCGCAGACGATGGTCAACCAATTTCTTGCAGAACCGAGGTTCATCGCTGGAAATGGTGTAATGGTACTGGCGAACAGTCCTTGCTTAACAGCTACGGCACCTCTCAGCATTCTGGATTCTGCTACTCTCCATCCAGTCGCTTGGGATGACACTGGGTGTTTACGAGATCCTAATACTTGTATCCAGGTCGCAGATGCGGATATGTAAGGGCTGCAATCCGCCCTTTTGTGATCAGCTTTGTTCGACCAGAACTTTTAGGACTCGTGTGGTTTCCGTCGAATATCGGGCCACTAGCAAATCCAAATGACTACCCCACATGGACGGATACAGCACAAGGCAGTTAGCCACCCACAGTCGCAGAGATGCCGCTTTCAGACTCTGCAGTATGCTGGTGCTCACTAACGATCTGATGGAGTGCACAAGCATTGTGTGCCCTGCCAGTCGTGATACTGTCTTTGTGAGGTGACTACACTTCCACAATCTGGTGGCCTTTGGAACCTACACAGCTCATTTGCAACTCTAAGCATTTCGTTAGCTGCTGAAGGTACATACGCGTACTGATTTGAGTCCACATTGGACCATTCCCTCCAGTTATTACCTCTCTTGCCATAATATGAAATTGTTTTTAATGTACCAAAACGTATCCCAGTGCTGAATTACCAGATTTTAAATTTGTAAAACAAATGAGTGGAAGTTCTTGGTTATTCGTGAATGGCGACGAGACTGAGTGAACGGAAATTTCCAAGAAAAGAAGAAGTGTCACATTACGCTCTAGTGAAGTAATGGAAAAGTAATGAAACGCAGCCTTAGAACAGATTTAACATCTCAATGCGGAAATCCTAGTTGTGCTGCAGGAATGTGACTGTATGGACTGTGCAGACTAACTCATACATCGACTGCTGGACTGAACATATTCAAACAAGAATCGTTTCAGTGGTCTCTAGACATGATTACAAATAACGCAATGCATTCTGTTCTTTACTTGTTCTAAGAAACTGGTAAAATCGACAGACTACATTACAATTCTGTAAACTGTGTAGAATAGCTATTTCAGCCAATTTTTCAATTAACCTTCCCTGGTATATTTTGTGATGGATTTTGTGTAGCTGTTTGTGCAGGAGCATTTTATCTCATTCATGAGTGTTGTTGATGTAACCCCCACCATATTGTTCACACGGTGCGTAAGATTTCAGTTTCGCGAAGATATATGTAGTACCCCGAAAAACTGTTCGTTTTTGAAGATAAGGGCAAAAATCCTTATGCTTATACAATGCGTCGTTTACTTCCAATAAAAACCGGAACTAATGACGGAATTTAGTACAATCACGGTTGTGTTATCAAAGAACAGCCTTAATATTAATACACATACGAGAATTAATACGAACCCATATTAATAACGTTATCGAGTGACTCCGTTCACTGATTTTTTCTGGGACACTAGACAACAGTAAAAACTGGTCCGATCTCTAAATTCACTACAAGATTTTCTGGAGGTTTTGCCCTGGGTGTAATGCTGGAAATTATAATTCTTGTCATTCATTCCCAACTGCGGATCACTCTGCCCCACTACTACCTCACACACTATCTAGCTGAAAAGGATCGAGACTGTATAATTAGCCTCATCTTCCCTCTTGGAGTAGAGTGAAACGTTTAATGCCTTTTTTATGTATTGTTAAGTTATTTTACGCAGATGTAAGACCTAAGCATATTGTCTGTCGGGTTTTGTCTCGGGATCTTGCGCCGACGTTTGTTTAACGATTTTTCTGACGTTTCGCCATCACTAGTGGCGGCCATTGCCAAAGATTCACCCTGCATTGCTGATGACACCGTAAATCTTTGAGAATGCCAGCCACTCGTGATGGGGAAACTTCTGAAAAATCATCAGACAGACTTCAGCCCAAGATCCCGAGACGAAAGCCAACACCAATTGCATCAACCACAAGTGGACAGTAAAACCTAAACAGCTTTGTATTCTTCAGTTATGTATACAGTGTGGTCAGAAAATGTCTGAAACGCTTGTAGGGATGTTGCAGGGCAGGTTGTACTGAGATATGAATGTTAAAAAAAAAATCGATACGTTGCGCCGTTTCGAGTTATTTAGCATTGAAGTTAGCCAATCAGATCGTCGCGCGCGTAAATTCAAGTTTCAGCTAACGAGACAAAGCACTCGTTGGGCAACACCGCCCCTGGCAGGCCGCTTGAGTGTGAGCGCGCGACGCCCCGATTGGCTAAATTCTATACTAAATAACTCGGACACGGAGCAACGTATCGAATTTCTTTCTTAACATTTGTGTCTCAGTACAACCTGCCCTGTAACATCCCTACAAGCATTTCACACATTTTCTGACCACCCTGTATAATGCAATCTATACGTTAATCTTTTCCTTGCAGGCCGGCCGAAGTGGCCGAGCGTTTCCAGGCGCTACAGTCTGGAACGGCGCGGCCGCTACGGTCGCAGGTTCGAATCCTGCCTCGGGTATGGATGTGTGTGATGTCCTTAGGTTAGTTAGGTTTAAGTAGTTCTAAGTTCTAGGGGACTGATGACCTCAGTAGTTGAGTCCCATAGTGCTCAGAGCCATTTGAACCATTTTCCTTGCAGTTTCAGGTAATAAACAAACAACTACTGTCTTCCAAAGACAATATGTGACAACATATGAGTCTCATCCCTATGTAAAAAGTACTTTCTATAAGTAATTTGCATGCTGCATCTGTCTTTCTTGGTTCCAAAGTTGCAAGTTCTGGTACTTCTATATGGTCTTCACTAGTTGAACAATAATCGTGATATTCTGTTTACGGTAGATGATGACTAACGGTGTTTTGGATAACTTATAAACAGAAGACATAGTTCGAACTTAAAGTTTCGACAGCTTCGATTTCTGTCACCATCACAGCATATCGAACGGTAGAGTCATTTCCAATGCTTGGTTATGCACTTTTCTAAGAAAATAATAATTTAAAAGGGTTTAGTAAAATTTAGGAATATCCTTGTCTCACAATGCCACCATAGGTTCTCTCGAATATCAGTTAGGTGACCACGGCCTGAATCGTCGTTAACAACGTCACAGGATCACGTTCTAAAATACTGTACGAAAACTTCTGTGAATGAACCTATGTCACTGGCACAGAGGTTGATGAAAGGTATTGTTTTTTTTTATTTTTATTTTTGACAAGATCACTTGTTAATGCTACAAGCATAACCGGTTTCGGCATTTAAGGGCTACCTCCATACGCTATGGGTACCATTTGATGAATAAGTGTTCGTGCGTTGACAACTGTGTTGCCGCCCATATCATCTGAAGATGGTCTCTGACAGCCGAAACCGCTTATGATTGTACCATTAAAACGATTGTCTCAAAAATAAGTAATAATACTTTACAATAAGTCAGTCACCGACTCCGCAAACGGACTGTGATCTTTTCGAGAAACAGAGATTGAATGGTGAGCTAGTATATTCTTTGGAGTCAAATATCGGCCTCCATCACTAGATCGCGAACCTCCGATTCAAGCAGTGCTGTGCTACCGTGCCGCAGGAAGCTCAGCGGAGGAAGATTCTATTTATGCGTATTGTTTTTAGCAGAAATAATGAAAGAATTTGTGTTTCCTTTACTTCTTGCCAGTAGTGGCCTTTCCTTCAAGGTGAATGGTATGCCATTATTGATTTGGTTGTTAACAGATACAGAGCGTTAGGCATAATACCGAGTTACGTTTAGGACTAAAAAGCGTTTACTCACGATGGAGCGCATTGTACTCCGCAAAAGTTATTGTGTGGTGCGCAATATCTTCATTAGGGATCATCGGGCTCCACTTTTTTGAAGATGACTTTGGTAATTATGTAACAGTGACTTCGCAGAGATACGCAGACATGTTGGGAGACTTTTTTACTCCCCAACTAGCACACTACGAGGTGAACGATGAGACGTTTCTCCAGAAGTCCAGAAGGACGGAGCAACCTCCCAAATTGCTCGAGTAAACATGAATACTATCAATCGTTTGTTTGCAAATCACGTGATCTCCCGAAATGGGGGTATTGCGTGGCCCTCTCGTTCATCTGGCCTCACCACATGTGACTTTTTCTTGTGGGTTTATCTGAAAAGCAAAGTTTATCAAGATAATCCTCCTCGAACAATTGAAGCCCTGAAAGAGCGGGTCCGACAGGAAGTTGTTCAAATCCCATTGGCAATGTTGCGCACTGAGATGAGTCACTTCAAGGTTCGGCTGGATAAATATGTGCGTGTAAACGGACGCCTTCTTACCGGAGTTATCTTCAAACAATAACCGATATTTTGCTATTGCAGAAAATGATTTTTCATCTATTTTCAGATTATGAAATAAAAATTTTTTAACGAAGTGTTTTTACTTAACAGCCTTTTAAAAATCGCTCTTAATTGTGCCTCACCCTGTAGTTGGGGAAATAGACGTTCCAGGCGGGAGCTTCCATATTTTCGAAGACCGACACACGACACCATTTCAAACTCAACTGACTATAACTTAATTAACTTAACAACATTTCCTTCCGTTGCTTACATCCCTACGCTACTTTCCACGATAGGGGACTATTGAGATAAGCACAGAAGAAGTATGTGCTAATTACATCAATGGAATGTAATTCGACTTTGATTTGCCTGAGCCTCAAATATACAGAGGTAGCAGTTATGTGAAGAAATTTTTCGAGAAGCGAATATGCAGTAATAAGTAATGACAAGCTACTTTGGAAATATTCTATCTTAGAAAAAAAAGACTTCATGCACGGGAGTGCTTCGTAACTACAGAAGTGACATAACCACAGTAAACTCGAGAAGGGGTCCCATTAGCGCCCTTGCTTCAGGCTCACGCAAGGATGATTTGTAGGAGTCACGGTCATTAGTGTTTGGCAATTTACATTTTCAGCCGGACCATACCTGTCGGCACTCGGGCTTCTCGCAGCCTCTCAGTGAGGATTACAGAGATGAATTTGTTGTTTGATTTCCCATCCAGCGAGGTTTCACGACTGGTCTCCTCTACTTATGCGTGAGTCATCTTCTGTGTGAGAAGTGGAAAGTTTTCAGAATGCCAAAGGCTCTTTCGTGTCCGCGAGCATACTCGCAGAAAGCTTTCAACGACTATGCGTGATGAACCTTATGCAGAACATTTATCCACTAATATGTAACCTATATTAAAAACGCAAAAATTGTCTCATCTATAGACAAAGGCATTTTATTTTTCTGTTGTGCGCTAAAACTGAGAAAATTAACTCTTTTAAAAATGAAAATAAACGCGAACTTTATACAAAGACGTTATGATGTCAGCGTGAAATAGAAATATTTATAAATAAAGAGGTCACATTACATGCAAGGTGGCCAGAAAGTGTCTGAAAAGCTTGTAAGGCTATTTCAGGGTACGTTGTGGTGAGGAATAACTGCTAAGAAAGAAATTCGGTACTTTACACCTTTTACGTGTTAGCTAGAAATGAATGTGGTAATTAAGCAGTTGCGCGCGCTAATTCAAGCGACAAGCCAAGGATGGTTTCACCAAATGTGTACTTCGTTTGGTTTCATATAACGCAAAAGAGCGATACAAAAATTAGACAAGAGTCGAACCCCAGCCAAATGCTGAGCAGTCTAGTGCGCTGCTATTTATGCAACGGGTTCTCAAACCGTGTTTCGCGGAACATGTTGTTCCGCAGGAAGTGAAGGAGTTCCGCGAAAAACTGTTATTAAACAGGGCACTTTCCCAAGTTTTTCCTATTTGTTTAAAACTTCATTATAAGCCCTGTGCTGGTAGCTGTAATTTGAAGCTGAAGTAATCTCTGCATAAAACACGTTTTCTCACTAAAAAACTGTATTACTTGTGTTGTATATTCAAATTGAACAAAGTGTTCCATCAAAGTACCAGTCTTCTCAAAATGCTTCGTCAGGTGGAAAGTTTTGGAAATCCTTATCTACGCTATGAAAAGGACTGACTCTAATTGTTCTGGTGGGCCGCTTGAACCGGTGCGCGTAACGATCTGACTGGCTAATTTCAGTGCTCATTAACTGGGGAAAAAGGTAAACGTATCGAATTTTTTTCTAAACACTTATTTCTCAGCAAAAAATACTATTACAAGCTTTCCAGACTTTTTCTGACCACCCTGTATGCTATAAAATAGCTTGTTTTTGGTTGAAATTACCCTGTGAAATTTCTCTGCAAATTACTGCGAAGTACATACAGTTATCAGCAATAAAATTAGAAATAGTAAATGTGTTGGAAAGGCAGAACCTCCATTGCCATAGTGAACTGAGTAAGTTTTTGGATGTGCCACCTGACCGAGATATCATTACTCCTTCAATCAGCCTTCGGCGTGAAACTTGAACGTATTGTGGTCAGGGAATGTGATTCAGCGCATTTGATTGCAGCCATATTGTGGTGCATGGTGCATGTGATATTCCACTTCAAGGGTCAAGTAGCTACATGGTATTGGCGCATCGTCAGTGCATGACGCGTGTGGCATTCCACTTCAACGGTCGTGCAGCCACTGCGCTTTTTATGAGGCGCAATGTCAGAGTTGTGCCACGAGTGTCTCGATTCTGAGACATCTTCTGAGGCCAACAACGTATTGACGACTGGAGTTATCACCACTTATGTCGGATCCTGAGTGCGGATAGGTAGCCCACGGCACCTCAAGTCACATATCAATCCAGTGATGTACAGTATTAGTGAGTAGCCATTCCATCCGGACCAACTTCCTCATTGCAGTGTACAGAAACCATTGCCTGCGCGTGTTGCAGTATACGTCAGTATACGCCGGTGGAATATTACGAATACCAGGATAAACACTTGACATGATTCATCACAACATACGGGCAGGTGGTGGAACTACTCTTATTTTGGGAATGTGTAAGGGGCACTCAAAAAGTTTTGGTTCCAAGATCGTACAGCCCAGAATGAGGAAAAATCGAAGTGAGCATTGTGACAGTCATCCCACCGATACACCAGATTGAAGACAACCGTTTAGTAAAATACCGTATTCTGCTGCGTAAAGAAGTTCGTTACTGTGCACATCCTCACCCGACAGGAATCGTCAGCCCTTCAAGGCATTTTTTAAGGGACGATGCATGATAATCGTTGGGGGAAGATTATGACAATAGGAGGCGTGCTCAGTTGTCTCCCACTTTCTTTTTTTTTTGAGTCATCAGTCTTCTGACTAGTTTGATACGGTTCGCTACGAATTCCTCTCCTGTCCCAACTTTTTCATCCCGGTTTAGCACTTACAACCTACGTTCTCAATTATTTACTGAATGTATTCCAATCTCTGTCTTCCCCTACAGTTTTTGCCCTCTACAGCTCCCTCTAGTACCATGGAAGTTATTCCCTCAAGTCTTAACAGATGTCCTATCAGCGTGTCCCTTCTCCTTGTCAGTGTTTTTCACATATCCTTTTCCTCTCCGATTCTGCGCAGAACCTCCTCATTTCTTACCTTATCAATCCACCTAATTTTTAAAATTTGTCTGTAGCACCACATCTCAAATGCTGCGATTCTTTTCTGTTCCGATTTTCCCCACAGTCCATGTTTCACTACCATACAGTCTTCCTCAAATTAAGGGCTATGTTTGAAACTACTACATTTCTCATTGACAGGAATGCTCTTCTTGCCTGTGCTAGTTTGGTTTTGATGTCCTTTTTACTCCGTCCGTCATTGGCTATTTTGCTGCCTCGGTAGTAGAATTCCTTAGCTTCAGCTACTTCGTTACTATCAAACCTGATGTTAAGATTCTGCTGTTCTCATATCTGCTACTTCTCATTACTTTCTTCGATTTACTTTCAACTCATAATCTGTATTCATTAGTCTGTTCATTCCATTCAGCAGATGACGTAATTATTCATCACTTTCACTAAGGATACCACTATCTTCAGCGAATCTTGTCACTGATATTCTTTTACCTCGAATTTTAATTCCACTCCTGAACCTTTTTCTATTTCCATCATTACTTCTTCGATGAACAGACTGAACAGTAGGGGCGAAAGACTGCTTCTCCGTCTTACACCTGTTTAATCCGACCACTTCGTTCTTGGTCATCCACTGTTTTTATTCCCTTTTGGCTGTTGTTCGTACTGTATCTTATCCTTCTCTTCCTATAGCTTACCTCTAGGTTTATCTGAATGTGAATATCTTGCACCATTTCACATTGTCCAACGCTTTTTCCAGGTCAACAAATCTAGTGGTATTTATTCTTCTTTATCCTTGGTTTCATTACCAAGAGCAACGTCAGAATTGCCTCTCTGGTGACTTTACCTTTCTTAAAGTCAAACTGGTCGTCATCTAGCACATCCTCAATTTTCTTTTCCATTCTTCTGTATATTATTTTTGTCAGCAACTTGGATGCATGAGCGATAACGAGATGATTGTGTGCTAATTCTGGTAATTGTCAGCTTTTGCAGCGTTCGTAATTATGTGGATGATATATTTTTCCGCAAGTCATATGGTATGTCGCCAGACTCATACATTCTATACACTATCATCAATAGTCGTTTTGTTGCCGTATCCCCCAATGATTTTAGAAATTCTGATGGAATGTTATCTACCCCTCTTCCCTTATTTGACCTTAAATCCTCGAAACATCTCTTAAATTCTGATTCTAATACTGGGTACCTATCTGTTCTTAATCGACTCCTGTTTCTTCTTCTATCACGTCAGACAAATGTTTCCTCTCAAAGAGGCCTTCAATGTATTCTTTCAACCTATAAGCTCTCTCCTCTGCATTTCATAGTGGAATTCCCGTTGGACTCTGAATGTCACCACCTTTGCTTTTGATTTCAGCGAAGGTTATTTTGACTTTTCTATATGCCGAGTCAGTGCTTTCAATTGTAGTTGGCGTAATTTCTGCGTTACGGCATTTTGATATGGGGACGTCCGGTTTCATGTAACAACAGCACCCCTTGGCGCACAATTCCACAGTGTTGGTTTTCAATAGACATGCTGCCCATACACATTCTTCATTCTCCGATGGATATCTCCGAGGTTTGTCCTTCGGCAGCTAAGAAAGGAATATGCAGCACGTCTGTTTGGACGCATTGTAATAGCGTCGCCATAGTTCACGTTTCCGTGTTTATCGCACGTCGAGAACGCACGAATGCCATACTAATCTCTTCCTACATGTTAGTACATTCATACCCGCACTGATGTTGCGTATACGCTGCAACAACACTCTCATATGGAAAATCTTTGATCGCTATTCAAAAAAGAAGGAACAGATTTCTAACATTTATTACTTCCAAACTACAAAATACAGAAACACAATTTCAACGTACCTGAAAGAGAAAAATTCAAATTTTTATGCACTGAGTCTGAGCACCGTGTGTTACACCATAAATATCAAAATGGTGGCTCATTTCCTGACACACACGAAGCAACTGGTCTCTCGTTATCGAATAAAGAGTGCCAACAGTGTGATGTCAGGAATAGGAGGGATAAAAACGCGGTCTTTTATGTAACAACACAGCTAAAAACCACATTCCGTGAGGTCAGGAGACCTGGGAGGCCACTGGCGATAAGTTCATCTTCTCCTCCTCCTCTTACAATTCAGCTTCCTGGAATGGTGTCATTCAGAGAAGCCGTGCTCAAATGAATTTTGTTTCGTCCCTTCCTTTATACCGCCCTATCTCCCTCTGATGTAAATACTTCTGAGCACATCTGGGAGGCTACATGCACCTTGAGTCGAGCCCCAATCCGCCGATAACGGTTCAGTGCTCATGTATTTCCACTACAACTTGCATTTCGGTTTTTTAATTCCTTAATCTACATAACCGATTAAGGGATCTTCAGAATTATCTTATCCAAGAGGGTGCAGAGGATACCCGCCAGGGTAACCGAGAGGGCTAATGCACTGCTTCCTGGACTTGGGTAGGCGCCCTGGCCCTGTATCGACGAGTGCTGTTATGCTGGCCAGCCTGGATCTGGTTTTTAGGCTGTTTTCCACATTCCAATAGGTGAATATCGGGCTGGTCCCCACGTTCCGTCTCGTTTGCACGACTCGCAGACATTTGAAAAATATTCACACTCTTTCATGGCTTACACTAGATGCAGACAGCTTGGGTACACTAATTCCATCCTGGGGGGTTTTGGGGTGGCGACAGGAAGGGCATTCGGCCACCCTCTGACACTAACATTGCCAAATCCATGGTAACAAGGTCCTGCATCGAAGCTGGACAAAGGCCCAAAGCAAATGGTGAATGAAGAGGGTACATAGGATACTATCATCTTTAAGCCATCGAGCTGTATGTTCTTTGGAAATTTAACGGCTACTGTTTGCCCCTTGATTTCACCTAGCCACAGTATCCACTTAGCAAGGCCACATTGGCTAATGTTACAATGACAGATCAGTTATCCCGACTGGTGCCTCTGCAACTACAGGAAACGCTGCTGCTTCTCTTCAGGAACCACATGTTGTTCTGGACTCCGCACAATTCATCTACGGTACCCGTCTATGTCATGGCATGCAAACCATTACGTCAAGGCCGTAGGCTCGTCGGGAGAGGGGGTGAATAATTATGCAATAAACAGAACAAGGCATTAAAATTAACAGTAAAGGGAAATGTACAGGGATTCCTTAGGTCAGGCAGAAGATTCTTGCGAACGAAGCTGTTTCAGTAGGGATAAATTGAAATATGAATCTACCTCACACGAAATTTTATATCAACCGCACTGTAAATTTTATACGATAGGAAGAGTGGAACTTCCGAAGAAAATTAAAAGATGGTTATTAGGATGCAATTGAAGACAACAAGACATGGAAAACTTGGTTTCATAAAAACAACTGCTACAGAAGATGCATATTCGGCTACAAGACGTATGATAATGGTGATAATGTTTCGGTTCATTCGTGTAGATCTTCGTGTTTCCATTTAGGGTGATTACATCGACGGCGCGATGTTCTTCATATGAAAGAAACAATAAAAATGTTGTAATAAAGTGTGGAAGGCCGTGGGCACCCTCACGTATAATGACTGATGAAACTACGTGTACGAGTGTATCTCAGGTTAGTGGCTTATCCGATCATATAATGAATTAACACTCATATAAAAGCAATGAAGGGTTCCCAAAGGGCAGAGTGGTATCGCGATACCCACTTGATTTCAATCTGTAGCTTGCATATGCCGGAGCTCGCTGTCTAATTAATATGTATGCTATTGGTTCGATCCAACCCATCTGTAGACCTACCGTTAGGCAAACTGAAGCTCGTAATTACGCAAACAGAATCATCAATGTGGTACATAAATAAATATCTCTATCCAATTTAATCATTTCTTATGACTTGTCACATTACGCTTAGAACACGTACATAGCTAAACACAACCTTGAAACTACCTGATCTCAATTTACCAACTATTTAGAAGTTTACAGTATTTATAACCGAAATTCTGGCAAATAATTTGATGTTGAATAATTAATTTCATTTTCAGTTCTGTCTTTTCACTTCTTCTACTTGAAGTGTTGTATACATGCCATCTAGCACCATCGTTCTGTTTCTTTTTTTTTCTCTCTTTCTTCAGCTTCTTGCCACTGTGCAGAGGAGTGGAATTACTATGAGTTTTAATGTAAGTAAACGTTACCTTGAGGCAACGTGCATTCCTTACTAGCGTTAAAGCACGCACTATCGATTTTTATCATTTTTCACATCCTGTTACACTGGATTTAATGGTTCTGAGAAAGACTGATTAAGTTTTTGACCGCTACGTAACCTTTATTTTATAGTACATCAGTTAACATATGTAAAAGTACAGTTCCAATAACAAATCGCTTTATTAATAGTGTTGTCCTACTGGACTGGCGACTACCTTATTTGCAGTTTACCTAAATTTTTCCACCTAGGCCTCCTCTAAGCACCATCTAGCTCCCTTTTTTGTAATGTTTCGTCATGATTCCAGTTATAATTTCTTCAATAATTACTTTGATTATCGCCACCACTAGAGTCTCTTTAATAAAGATGAAAGCAGAAGATCAGAAACAAACTAAAAACCTTTTAAAAAACTACTGAGTATGCATAGCAAAAGATGCCATCTTTACGTGTATTTCTTCAGATACGTTGTATCCAGTCAGTTCTACAGATATCAGATGTACACAACTGCTTACACTAATTGTGATGGAACCAATTTCCAGTGTGTTAAGTGTGTAAAATGCTTTTACAGTGTAGTTCGCAAAAAAATTGTTCAAATGGCTCTGAGCACTATGGGACTTAACTTCTGTGGTCATCAGTCCCCTAGAACTTAGAACTCCTTAAACCTAACTAACCTAAGGACATCACACACATCCATGCCCGAGGCAGGATTCGAACCTGCGACCGTAGCAGTCCCTCGGTTCCGGACTGCGCGCCTAGAACCACTAGACCAGTGTGTAGTTTGCACTAAGCAGCATAATGTAATCATATTATGCCACAAGGAAAATGGCAGATATCTTCCATTATGGCCAATAAATTTTTTCTGGGCTTTTGGACACATTGTCAATATGTAAAACTACCGATGTCCCGACCACTGTCTTCCATTATGATCTGACAAATGGATGCAACCATCAAGCACGTGTCCTGCAAGGTGTAAAATATCCAGGACGCAGGGTACCATCTCCGCAATTGTTCAGCCGTTTTTTTCCAGCGACTAGCAGACTGCATTCTATAGGTGGTTTGCGACAGTGAACAGCTTGTGTTAGAAGAGATGTGTTTCATGTTAGCGAAGCTGAATAAATGCTCATAGATCTTAAGGTGCGGAATTTTAGAACCCAAATTTTTTCGACTATTTTTTCTTGTTTTAGTCCATACTACCAGCTCTCAAATTACGAAATGCTTTTTTAAACACCCTGTATACACTCTCTTATTTCCTATACCTGACAGTTTTCTTCCCTTATGCGATAAAATAAAACGACGAATGGATGAACGCATATGCTTCGAATATGTGTTTCAAGTATGGCAGCTGGAAGTGTAGCAGCCGTAGTTCTTTGACAGTTGTCGAGAGGAGTATGAATGTTGGTAACACTGTAGGGAACACATGCGGTCTGCTTTATCGCCGTGAGCGCAATCGAAAGGAAGAGGCAGCGAGATCGCAGCAGGTGGCAGCCGTCTGAACGGATGTGGGAAAAGAAATTCCTGGTCTCGATAACGAACCGGCAATGGCACAATTTCACTACATCCTCATCTGCTTTCATATGCAGCAAGACTGGAGTAAGGTGCGCGATTTTTTCCGCCTTGTTTTCCGTGCGGTAGCAGGCGCTCCGCAGCATCCCCGCTTAAATTGGGTGCGGTTTGTAATTAGCGCACTGGGGAGTGTTCCTTTTGTTGTGGGCGTGCGCACAGAAACAGTGGGTCGAATGGCACAATGGAGAGCAGCCTCCCCAATCTGCTAATCCGGCCGGCCGTGCCGTCCCATCCCGGCCCCCTCTGTTGCGGCGTGTCGTGTTTTATGCTCTCCTGCAATTAATGCTGCGGTCTTGCGACGAGGGATTTGCACAAACTGTGTAAGACGGTACGTACTCATTATAATGCCGGTATTCTATGTCTTTGGTACCTTGAACCTTAGTACTGTGTAACAAGTTGTCGTGATACGTTCAACAAAAGACTGCTGGCTGTTAAAGAATTTGCATCAGTATGTATGTTACAGAAAAATGAAAAGAAATTGCTAGAAGCCGAACATGGGGATGATCAGTTAGCGTCCCGGAAAAATTTGGGAACATCTCAGGCAGGACTGATCCTGCTGCATATCTTAGAAAATACGTCAAAGAAAAGCAAACCTACTTTTATACCATCTGCAGATTTGGACGTTTATAGGGTTTGTATATTTGGACTACGTTGACTGGAATAAACTCTTTAAATTCCTGTAGGTAGCAGGGTAAAATACAGTCAGTGAAAGGTTCCTGAATATATACAGAAACCAGACGCCAGTCGAAGGACACGAAGAGCAAGCACTACTTGAAGAGAGAGTACGACGGTGTTGTAGCTTGTCCGCAATATCATACACTCTGTGCATTAACCAAGTAGTAAATGATACAAAAGAAAAGTTCAGAGAGAAGAAATAAAAACTATGAAGTTAGCCGATGACATTGAAATTCTTTAAGAGACAGCAGAGGACTTAGAAGAGCAACTGAATTGAATGGACTGTGTCTTGAAAGGAGGATTTAAGGCTTATTCAATGTACAAATTGAATAATGTCGAGGGTAGGCTACAATCCTGTCTTATTCCTTTCCCATATATTGCTTCCCTTTCACATCCTTCAACTCGCATTACTACAATGTGGTTTCTAGAAAAGTTATAAATAACCTTTCACTCTCTGTGTTTTACTACTGCTGCCTTCAGATTTTTTTTTAAATCTCCAAATAATAAAAAAATGTGCATTTGCCTTTTAGTAACGTCATCTAAGATAAGTCTAGGGTCAGTCCTGCCTTGCGTGTTCCTGTACGTCTACGGAAACCAAACTGATCTTCCCGAGAACCTGCGAATAATTGTAACCAGCGTGGTAAGGAGGAAACAGTGATCTGTTCTTGACGATCAATTAACAAAAACAGTCAAGATAGCTAATTCTCTATTTTATTAAAAATACTGGTTTAGTATGTAACGCTGGAAATGCATCTCCTCCTATTTACATCTATTGTACTATAATTTTTTTCCCTTATTTTGTTACCTGAAGATATAACATTTCTGTGTCTTTGTATATTGTAATTGTTTTACTTTTTGTATATATATTCATTTATGTCGATGTATAATTGGTTTGTTTTGTGAATATTATTTGTATTTATACGCTGGGTCTGGCCTAGGGAAAACTATGCTATCGAACGAATACATCGATAGGTTGTGTGGAGAACCAAAGTGTTTAGGATCTTTGGTAGTGTTAACTCTGTCGCGTGTAGCGCGGGCAGAGCAGAGTCTGGCTGGAGGAGGGCAGTGGAGCAGGTGTGTTGTGTGACGCTCCCGCGAGTTGCCGCGCTTTCGGGGTTTGGCAGCATGTAATTGCGCTCGACTTGCTATGTTAGTTTCTGACACGGTGTCTCGGACGGGAAGCGTTAGCTGGCACACATCAAGAGCCCGTTTCGCCTGGTGACCGTGTCGAGAAGAAGGCGCGCCAACATCCAGCTTCTGCAACAGCGACGGCCGACAATGAGTGACTGTCGCCACCTCCTCGATCGACGGTTTCAAACCTACAATCAACCAACAAGGAAGACTGGAAGCACGTAAAGTTTTAGAACTGTATGGCAGACCTCAGCTTTTCAAACTGTTCCATTTTTGTAACTACAATTACAGCAACTTAGCATGAACCTTTGTTGCTCATTGTCCCAATTGCATTACCAAGCAGGGTCCCTTCCTTTTCTGGAATGAACCCGAGTGTAGTTGAAATTCAAACGCCAGCATTAAAGTAATATCATTCCATTTCACTGCTTTAATTTCAAAGTTCAGTTAAAGTATTCATAGCTGGCTACAGTATTTAGATTACACAAGCACAAATTAAGAGTGCGAGTTTTGTTACCGTATTTTAGCTTACGTGTGACTGCAGCTCAGCTTGGTACGTACTAAATTTTACTATTGTTAATTGTTCAGAATCATTTAATTCAAGTTCAAAGTTAAATCTCTTATTTCTAAATTGCGTAGATTCAAGTAGCTTTTGAAATGATTGTTGAGGTACCCCAAGACTAACCGTATTTTACTGAATTTCGATGTGCTTCAAAAACAAAGCTCACTATTAATTTCAGTCACTAAATTAACTTTCAATTTTCCGGTTTTATTAATTCTTTTGTTAAATTAAGTCAGAGTGTAGCGAAATTTATTACTTCTGACAAACATTCAGTTTTCACACTACACGTGTCAATCTTCAGTTGCCACGCTTTTAGTGCTAATTATGTGTGCATTAATCTTTCATTTTCAGTTACTGTAGTAATTGTCCATAGGACTGGCGACCGTAATTTTTCCCAAATCTCAAATATCTAATTAAGGCCAATTAATTGTTAACGTAACGACAGCACATTTACTTTCTTTATTAATTTTACCCTTTTCTCAAAATTAATTTCCACCAATTTCATTTGCATTTTTCCTTTCATTTAGATGTAACCCTTTCCTCTCTCTTTACGGACAGATTAACTTCGGTAACGATTGCTTTTCCCAAATTTCGATTAGGTGCACGCGGTTTAATTTTTCACTGTCATTGAGGTCGATAAGTGAGGGGGAGGTTCAAGTAAATGAGATATTCTGCGATATCGACTGGTTTTGCTAGTTGATGTTACGTGAATAATTCGTGTCAGTATTTTGCAAGAATTAATTATTAAGTTGATCGCTAATATTCAAACCTATGAATATTCTTCTTGAAGTCTCAGGGTATTTCGCCTGTCTGATACATCTTGCACACCTGGTGGAATAGTTTTGTCATGGCTGGTTCTCCCAAGGTTCTCAATAGCTCGGAGAGAATGTCGCCTACTCCGTGCCACTGCTTCGACTTTGTCTTTCAATGCTCTCTCGAATTATTCTCTTCTATCATATCCCCTAACTCACCTTCACGTATTTCCTCTTCTCGTTCTATAAATTAGTTTCCCTCAATAACCATTCCGCATATCCCGGCCACCTTTCCCGCCTTTGGTCAGTGATGGCTTCTTATCATCTGAGCTCTTTATATTCGTGCAGCTGCATCTCTGTTCTCCAAGAACCTCTTCAGTTTTCCAATATAAGGCGGCTGGCTTTTCCCTTGCTAGGCATTCCTCTACATCCTTGCATTATTTTTTGTCTAGGCATCCCTACTTAGCCATTTTGTGCTTTCTATGAGTCTCCTTTTTATACGTCTGTATTCTCTTTTACGTGTTTCATTTGCTGACTTTTCTCCCTTCGCCAATTATATTTAATTTTTCGTGTGTAATCGAAGGACTTCTTCGTCGCGTTATCGACTTTCCTCTGCTTCTTTGACTATTTGATTTATCAATGCTACCCATTCGTCTTTGTTTTCCAGTCTCCTTTTGCAGTCAATCATTACCTAATGCTGTATTTGAAACTCTCAGCTGCCTCCGGCTCTTTCAATTTATGCAGGTTCCATCTCCTTAATTTCCTACTGTTCTGTAATTTCTTCAGCTTTAATTTGCGGTTAATAACCAATAAATTATAGTCAAAAGTCCACATCTGCCCCTGGAAATTTTTGCATTTTAAAATCTGGTTTCACAAATCCTACTTTACCATTATGGAGTGCACACGAAACCTTTGAGTGTCTCCAGGTCTCTTCCACTTACAAAGCCGTCTTTCACGACTCTGAATCCAAGTGTTAGCGACGGTTATACTGTAGTATATGCTGAAGGCTATGTGGCAGCTTCCTTTGTCATTACTTTCTCTCAGTCCATGTTCTCCTATTACTTTTCCTTCTCCACCTTCTTCTGCTGTCGAATTACAGTCATCGAACTCAATAAATACCCATCTCCTTTAACTGTCTACATAATTTCTTCTAACTCATCACACATTGATTCAATCTCTTCATGGTCTGTGGAGCAAGCATATAAACTTGTACTATTGTGGTAGGTGATGGTTTTGTGTCCACATTGTCTATGATAACGCTTTCACTATGCTGTGCACAGAAGATTACAAGGATTCTCGCTTTTTTATTCATTATTAGATGAACTTCTTCATTAAGCTCTCCAGTACAGTGATGCCATATGGCATCACCATATGTAACTGTTTCTCAAGGCCAAATTATTTCTCCAAATATTATAAACATAACTGCAGGACTGTCTAAATTTAATTGTGGTTAAGTTGACGATTGTGAGTTCTATAAAATGGAAGGCATCAGGCTACAACGCATTGAAAAATGTGTTGTTCCATGGGTGTCTAACAAGGGGAGGCCGCCAATTGTGAAATTCAGATTCGATTCATACTGCGCATAATAAAAGCTCATGGCCAGAGGTGTAATGTGGCAAAGCACCAAGATGCACTTCTCAGCCGTTGTCGAGAAAATCGACAGTTAAAAGAAACCGCTGCGGTGAAATAGTCTCTACGATTAATGATTTTCTACAGCGTCATAGCGCAGCGGTAAGCGCTGGGGTTCGTAATCCGAAGGTCGCCGGATCGAATCTCGCGCCATGCAATATTTTTTTATTATTAGTTTTTTGCAATTCAAATATATATATATAAACTATTAATGAATTGCTTATGCATGTTGGTGAAGGCGGATCGCTCTCCAATTGTACCGCCTCCATTTTTCCGTTTGTTTAACAGGGTGTACCAAAGCTGTCCCGTCCGCACTGATTTTCGACGATGTTATAAGGTGCGCTAGGGACCGCATCTACCTTCTTTCGAAGTTAGCAGGCAAGTACGCTGTTAAGGGGCGGCTCGTTTCGGCCCATTCAACATCTGTCCTTCAAGTGTAACGAGCAAGTAACGGAGTTTATATTTCATACCTGCCACAGCAAGTTTGTGTTCGTGGGGTCTCTGTTCTAATTCGAACGTTTGACCTACGCTATACGTATTCGTTTCTACGTCTTCCGTTAACTATACTAGGTTAACATTCTGATGACAATTAATAACATTTGTGAAATACAACTTTGTTTGCGGGAAACATAATGATGTTCGAAGTCGCCAGTTTTTCCACGACAAACGACTTTCAACAACTTATTATATGCATAATTGTTGTAACTGATTGCCGGGAATTATATATATATATATATATATATATATATATATATATATATATATATATATATATATATATATATATATTTTACAGAAAACAAATACTAAAAAAAAGTTGCATGGACCGAGATTCGATCCGGCGACCTTCGGAATACGAACCCGAGCGCTTACCGCTGCACCACCACGCTGTAGAAAATAACTAATCGTAGAGAGTATTTCACCGCAACGGTTTCTTTTAACTGTCGATTTTCTCGACAACGGCTGAGAAGTGCATCTTGGTGCTTTGCCACATTACACCTCTGGCCATGAGCTTTTATTATGCACAGTATGAATCGAATCTGAATTTCACAATTGGCGGCCTCCCCTTGTAAGCTACAGTACACGCAGCAGGACTTTCAAAACATTATATCGAAATAAAAGAATCAAAATAATTTGAAAATTGCACTAATAATTTTTTATTGATTCCTAAAATTAAGTAGTGAACAGATCCAAAACGATGTCAGTTATGGTAACTCGTTGCTTGGAAGTCACAAATACGTGTTGTACCATTTGGCGTCATTTGGAATTTGATATGATACCGTACGTAGTATATGCAAAATCCTGGACTAACATTTACCACAAAGTGTAACTCTAATAATCTTAAGTTTCTTTGAACCCTATGATATGCTGTACTATTTGGTCATACAAATATTTTAATATTGTGTATTGACATATATACTCAAAAAAGGTTTTGTATCACCTTGGTTCCGAGAGTTCCGGAAGCTGTACAGAAAATTAAAATAGAGATCAACATAAACATCATTTCAACATTTGTTATTGTTCATGAAATCCACACATTGCATGTTGTACCACCATACAACGAGACCTTCAGAGATGGTGGTCCAGATTGCTGTACACACCGTTACCTTTAATACCCAATTGTACGTCCTCTTGCACTGATGCATGCCTATATTCATCGTGGCATACTATCCACAAGTTCATCAAGGCATTGTTGGTCCAGATTGTCCCACTCTTCAACGGCGATTCGGCGTGGATCCCTCAGAGTGGTTGGTGGGTGACGTCGTCCATAAACAGCCCTTTTCAATCTATCCCAGGCATGTTCGAAAGGGTTCATGTCTGGGGAACATTCTGGCCACTCTAGTCGAGCGATGTCATTATCCTGAAGGAAGTCATTCACAAGATGTGCACGCTGGGGGGCGCGAATTGTCGTTCATGAAGACTAATTATTCGCCAATATGCTGCCGATATGGTTGCACTATTGGTCGGAGGATGGCATTTACTTATCGTACAGCCGTTACGTCGCCTTCGATGAACACCAGCGGCGTACGTCGGCCCCATATAATGCTAACCCAAAACAGCAGGGAAGCTCCACCTTGCTGCACTTGCTGGACAGTATGTATAAGGCGTCCAGCCTGACCGGGTTGCCCCCAAACACGTCCCCAACGATTGTCTGGCTGAAAGCATATGCGACACGTATTGGTGAAGAGAACGTGATGCCAATCCTGAGCAGTCCATTCGGCATGTTGTTGGGCCCATCTGTACCTCGCTGCATGGTGTCGTGGTTGCGAAGATGGACCTCGCCATGGACGTCGGGACTGTAGTTGCGCCGGGCGTGGTGACCGAGCGGTTCTAGGCGCTTCAGTTCTTTTCTTGTTATCGTGAAGCATTTCCTATTTGCAAAATGGTTCAAATGGCCCTGAGCACTATGGAACTTAACATCTGAGGTCATCAGTCCCCTAGACTTAGAACTACTTAAACATAACTAACCTAAGGACATCAAACACATCCATGTCCGAGGCAGGATTCGAACCTGCGACCGTAGCGGTCGCGCGGTTCCAGACTGAAGCTCCTAAAACGGCTCGGCCACAACCGGCCGGCTCCTATTTGCAGATAATTTAGAAAATAACGACCCAGTGATGATGGTGCAGATGTAATAAAACATGTTCCCGCCAAAAACTGATAAAAATGTAAGTTTTGACCAAAATGTGGTGAATCCAATACTATAAATATATTCAACATTGTTGTTCGTGCGTATTTTGTTTACGTTGTACAGGACTGAATCGAGAGACGAAGATTGGAGAAATGCAAATGTGTGTGTTTAAACGCTGTCCATTAATCCCGAGTATGAGATCTTTTGCTCATGCCAAACGCCCACAATGTATTACCACCAGTGACCTCCATTCCTCAATTAAGATCGCAGATAGACGGCGTGCCTGTAACTTCACTTTCTACTCATTGTCACGACTATTTTAAAGGTCACTGTCGTGACTCCACCAGCCCGATTCTTCAAATTCTGGCGTCTTCTTCGGTGAATGAGGCGTCAGGAAGCAACAGCTCAAAGATTAGGCCGAACCGATGTACAGTTGCGTTTCATAAGATTGTATTTAGTCTCACGTCATTGTTTGCGTTCTCAAATTAACATCCACCATTAAATAAAAGCATAAATAACATAACTAGCAAAGCTCGGTCACCACAATATTGATTTCAACATTTTTTCTCAAGTTCACTGTTGCCAATAAACGTGGAGACTGTTTGTTACTCTATTTACATAAACCAAACCAAACGCGTTTTTGCCTTGCTTCACAAAGTTTTATTTTCGTACGACCTAGGTCTGTGTTTTTAGCCCATTTTACATGACACTAAAGTTACGTGCTAGAAAATGAACTAACATCCTGAAAAATTCGTCGCAGGAAACTAAAGTTTTGCGAACAGTTTATACAACATACTGTGGTGTCACCGCCAGACACCACACTTGCTAGGTGATAGCCTTTAAATCGGCCGCGATCCGTTAGTATACGTTGGACCCGCGTGTCGCCACTATCAGTGATTGCCTGCCACACGCAGGTCTGGAGAGACTTCCTAGCACTCGCCCCAGTTGTACTTTGCTAGCGAAGGTTCACTGACAAAATACGCTCTCATTTGCCGAGACGATAGTTAGCATAGCCTTCAGCTACGTCATTTGCTACGACCTAGCAAGGGGCCATTACCAGTTACTATTAAGATTATGAATAATGTACCGTCAAGAGCGACGTTCACCATTTATGGATTAAAGTTAAGTATTCCACCAGCTACGTCCGTTTTTCTAAAGTCTAAATTCCTTGTCCTGTTCCAGACCTCACGCCAGCCTGCGTGAGCTAAAACGCGTGCCTTTCGGCTTCCTTTAGTACCCGGTGTTGGCTCTCCTGCCAGCCCACAACACATACAGTGTTTCTACCCAGGACAAACGTTTGAATCAATTAAAGAAATAAGGAATAAATAAAATTACTTCATTTATTGGCAGTCCGCCGCACTATTAACTGCAGGGTATGCTACAACATACATACACAGTGCGACAGCGAACTGAGCGCAGTTTCTCAACTGCTGAGGTCATTAGTCCCCTAGAACTTAGAACTAGTTAAACCTAACTAACCTAAGGACATCACACACATCCATGCCCGAGGCAGGATTCGAACTTGCGACCGTAGCGGTCCCGCGGTTCCAGACTGCAGCGCCAGAACCGCGCGGCCACTTCGGCCGGCCGCAGTTTCTCGATATTGCTAGAAAGGAAATAGTCGTGCCAATGAGTAGGAAGTGAAGCTGGATTTTGTGTATTCACAATAGGCCACACATTCACCATGCAGAATGTGGAAAGTAATGTTAAAACAAAAGCTACAGTATTACCGTTATTAGAAATGCAAGTTTTGCTTGCTGCTGATTTCGGATGTCGCATAACGTTGAGTCAGTGAATACATCAGCGCTTTATGTTCGAAATGCATTTCGTTGTGCACGAGAGTTTATCTTATGAAGCCTGTTTCACTAGAAACGAAATTCTTAACAGTCGCAATAGTCACAGCAGATCTGTATAGACTGTTGAGAATCCGCAGAATACAGTCGAGAAGAGCAGTCAATAAATGTTATCAATAAATCTGCAGTCAAACAGGATGATTGCGTAATAGTCGTTTCTGATAAACTATACTGAACTTTATTTCTGAGAGACGCTTTGCCCATGTAGTTGAAAGATATTCCATTCTTACTCGTGATTAACCATGTTAGTACTGCAGTATGTCAAGGGGCCCAGTTTAGTGGCCAGTCCGTTCGCCTGATCTGGTTCCGCTTCACTACTTGTTTACTTATGTTTAACTGGAGGGGACCTACTGCCAAGAAATCTTGCTGCCTATAACAGTGTTCGAATAATACAGTAGTTGTTTGAACCGGTACAATAGAAAGGTTGTGAGATAGTGCCATACCTGCTGTATGCTGTTTTACAGTTACCTTCCTGTCACTGCGACTAAAGGCCATTCGAGCTCATTTGGAACCTAATTAACCTAAAATATTATAATTACTTGCTTACAATGTTTAATAGAAGACATTGAAGGAGTTACATAAAGCTGCATAAATGCGACAGCAGTAGAAGATTGGTCGAAAACGCACACAGAAACGTTCAAAAGAAATATTTGTGTCGGGATACTTTAACGGATCGGGAAATAAGAAACGATGGAATGCAGAATGGGCTTGAAGGCAGTGACGAAGGTGACCCGGACGCCGACGCCATCCAGTTAGTAAGCGACGACTCAACAGCTGCTGCCACACAGTCTGATGCTGCTGATGGATCCGCAATTTCAAGCGGAAACACTACATCCGTGCGAAACTCTCAGAATGACAGTATTTGGAATAAGTGTAGTCGTTGGGATAAGGGTAGTTGTGGGAATAAAGAGAAAACATCCTTAATAATGATCAGAACGGCATGAAATAATAATCATGAATTTATGATACATTCCTGTATATACATTTCCATGCACGAAACTTTAAACAAAATTTAGTTACATTAAGCACGTTAGGCCGTAGTAGCAGCAGGTAAATCACAATTCAAGGCAGCATTGACAAATAAGTTTGCCGTTTCGGAAAGTTCATTCGTTTAGAAAAATAAACTTGTAAGATGGGTGAAGATAGTGGACTAATGCAGTGCTTACGGTTCTTATTCATGACAACTGTATGTAAATGATCCAGTTAATAAGTACGATAAAACAAATAAAATGATATTTGTAATAATATAATATGAAGAGGGTCTCTTATTCGTGATTAATAAGTTAGTTTCGTAAAATATAGGTATGAATCTGGACATTCATGATGCCCTGTTGCCTGCGGTAGTAAAAATCTCTTTTGTGTTAAAATTTTTCACAGATAGTAAGTTTCATCGCAAAAGCAGTATGCAGTGTCACAAACCGGTCGAAAACCTTTCTAACGATACCGCATTCATCTCAGTACGATTAATGTATGATCAGAAAAAGGGACGATGACTTGAGGAATAATATGTACATGATGATGATTTAAGACTAGGTACACTGTTCAACAAGAAGGACACGTAAATGAATTACGGCTTATAAGAAGGACACGTAAAAGAATTACGGCTTATAAGCTGGGTAAATGGAAACTTCCATTTATTCAGTACGAACAATGTTTTCAAAGAAAGTGTACTGGGGTGCCAGCGGTGAGAACTACAATTAATGAACACCATCGCCCTCGCTACACATCGCTAAAGCTATGCCAGGAAAGCGGTACGTTCTGTCAAGAGAAATTCTTAGCTGATCTGGCAGTAAAGTTTCTGAGGACACAGTTGTTGTATCACAGTCGATACGAGAACAAATACAACCTCTGTGAGGTGCGAAAACGTGAGGTTAAGCGTGTCTGAGCTCAACGGTGAGTTTTATGGTGGCCGAGTTTGAGCGTTCGGGTGTGGTTGGTAGCGAACACTCGACCGGAAGTAGTATTCGAAATAAAGCCAAGTAGTGTATTGAAACGTATCGTTCGTGTGTCGGAAGAATACCGTACAGTAATTCGCGAGTAGGGAATCTCGTCCAAGTTTGAAGCATTCATGAAAGTTGAATTATTTCAATCCCGTGCCATGATTTCGTTACGGTGGTTCAGTAATACTTCACACAACCGATCATCAAATTCCATTGATGAAGAAACAATATATATCGATATGAAGAGCAGTAATTATCAATGAAATGAGCAAACAAAAGTAAAGTCACCATTGCAGAATCTTACTTCAAATGGTTCAAATGGCTCTAAGCACTATGGGACTTAACAGAGGTCATCAGTCCCCTAGACGTAGAACTACTTAAACCTGACTAACCTAAGGACATCACACACATCCGTGCACGAGGCAGGATTCGAACCTGCAACCGTAGCAGCAGCGTGGTTCCGGATTGAAGCGCCTAGAACCGGCTCGGCCACAGCAGCCGGCATACTTACTTCACCAACAAGATTTAGATTCAGGTGCTTCGGTCTTCTGTAGTCTCGATTCTTGGTTATCAGATTTCTTTTACGTTTTATCCCTCAGTTTCGATATCGAAGGATTTATTGTGAACTTTTTAGATATAACAACTCTCACAACTTACGGCTGTACTAGGCGTTGCGTCATCATCGCACTTCAGCAAGTGTCATGCATGCTCTCGACCAGTGGTTTTCTGTACCTGAAACAGGAAACACAGGATTAGTAGAGGCATTCGTGGACAAACGGAATATGAAAATACTATTTTACACAGGGCAGGGTTGAAATGCGATATATATGAAAATGAAACCGAGATGGATAGGAAAAAAATGAACAGTTCATTATTTCTAAAGTAGCTGCCATAGGTGTTAATACCTTTATCCATCTGTGAGACATGACAGTCAATGCCTTCACGGTAAAATGTTTGCGGTTACCTACAGAAACACTGTTGTACCCCGGCGTGCACCTCTTCGTCCGAAACTCCTTCTTCGGGCCTCCATTTTGTGTAAATCGCTCGATGAGAGATCGGGCCTGTATTGATAACGTGTAAGGGTTTCCCAGAGAAACTTCTGCAGCGACGCAGAAAAAACCTTGGCAACATATGGGTTGGCAGAAGTTTCTCAGGGGAATCATTACAGTACTCCATACAACCAGATCTCTCCCCATGCAATTTCCATATTTTTAGAGCTCTGAAGAAAACCATTCGTGGCCGTAGATATGCTTCTGACGAAAAGCTGCACGTCTGAGTACAATCATGGTTTTGTAGGTAACCGCAAACATTTTTCCATCAAAGCAAAAAATGGTTCAAATGGCTCTGAGCACTATGGGACTCAACAGCTATGGTCATCAGTCCCCTAGAACTTAGAACTACTTAAACCTAACTAACCTAAGGAGATCACACAACACCCAGTCATCACGAGGCAGAGAAAATCCCTGACCCGCCGGGAATCGAACCCGGGAACCCGGGCTTGGGAAGCGAGACCATGAAAGCATTAACCACCTTATCTCACAGTGGGATTTTGTTATTGTTATTTCTTTTGAAATAATAAACAGTTTACTTACTTTTTTCCATCTGCATCGTTTACAGTTGCCTGACCCTTGTATTTACTAATTCTCGATTAACAAAAAATGTCATTTGGAAACGTTAAAAAATGATGACGTTCACTTTAAAAGAGATAGTATACTCCACAAAATTGCCTGCATTTTCATGAGTAGGCTCTGCTACCCTCTGCTGTGCTGCGAACTCTCATTAGCGCGCATTTTTAATACAATGATTCATGACATTGTAACGATAATGTCATACACCTCATTTGATAATGCAGCCAGACGTCGTATTGTCAATATGCACTGCAGTGCGCAGCTTCGAATTTACTAGACGTAGTAGCTACACTTCGTTGCAAACACAAGATATTGACAACAAGGTTCCAGGTGCCGCTCATATCAGTGAAAAACGGTGGTGCAACTGCACTACACACGAGATACACATAAGTAGAACGCGCAACTGAATTGAAGGATTCATTTTTTCGAAATCCCGTAACTGTCTCCCTAAGTTTGAAATTTAGTTCACTGCTGCGTACAGCCATCCTCTCTGAAGGTGCAATGGATTACGGAAATAAAACGGCAAAGAGTCCTTCTAAGATCACCAGTTGGGCAACGCCTTGGATACCACCATCACACCTTAGTTGAACACGTTACAAATGTACTTGTCTGGAACTTCGACACACATTCTACATTGCGGCTGCCCTAACGCCCTAAGGCAGGCGAACAACTCCTGAGAGGTGTCGAAGAGGTTGCTTAACACTCAGGCGCTAGAGCAGCCACGAGGCTTAACGTGTGTCGAAGTTTCAGACAGGTTCATTTGTAACGTGCACAACTGAGGTGCTTGGGTTCTACACGGACTGTTGCCGAACTGGGGGTTGTTTTATACAAGAGTGCGTCAATGTCGCAATCGCTCCCGCCCCACCCTCCCGTGCTCATGCTACAGGAGGACGTGAAATACAAACGATAAAAATGCGGATCACGTTCAGATTTTGCAGAATGGTTTTTAAAGGTCCCTAGCTGTTCCAATAAGTACACGAGAACCAACATTGCGCTCGCACTGCCTTCCAAAGAGTCAGGTCACGTTTAATGGGGATGCAGCCGCACAATGCCCTTTGAGAGTGGTTGAAATGTCAGAAGGTGTAAGCAGCGTCGAACATTGTCAAGAACTTGGGTTTTTTTGAAAATCATCCTTATGCAAACACAATTAATTTATTTTTATATTTACCCAGACATGTTTCAACACCTATGTGTCATCTTCTGTTGGTCAAATTTTTATTTCTGTAAAGTACAATCTCTAATTAATAATAATTTAACTGTTGTAGGCCTAAGAATTTTAAAATGTGCCATTTTCTTTGTTTTGTTTAGACGCTCACCTTAAAACTACGTCACTAAATGAACTGCATTATTATACACCAGTTTTTGTGCTTTTTTCTCGTCGTTTAATTGACAGCATGTCATCTACAAACTAGCCATGAAGATAATTATTGCGTATTTGCTACGAACTGTTTCGCGGGTAGAGGTTATGTTCGTTTCTCTACTTATTTTTCGTCCTGTTGCGTGCCTCTGGCATCCCGATCAACTGCTATTCACTGCACTGCTTCCACACAGTATTTTTACAAAATGTTCGCTCACCAGTTCACCTCACATGCACTTTCGCGAAATGTGGCTGAGCAGAGACTTCTGACTCCTTACTCAGCGAGAGGTGTTGTGTTACTGTCGCTGCTCACTTCTTCGTCGTTGGTCTTGTGTTTTTTCTGGCGCTAACTGTGAATGTTTCGTCAGTACCGGTGCGGTGTGGCTGCTGGGAGATGGCAGAATGTATGTTTTAACGTGTGTGTGTGTGTGTGTGTGTGTGTGTGTGTGTGTGTGTGTGTGTGTGGAATAAGAGAGAGACTGAGAGTGACACGTTTATAGGATTTGCAGACCTGGAAAATGCGTTTGACAATGTAAGTGGTGCCAGAAAAAATAGGGGTAAGCTCTAGGGAGAGACGGGTAATATACAATATGTACAAGAGCCAAGAGAGAATAATAAGAGTGTACAACGACGAAAGAAGTGCTCGGATTCAAAGGGCCTAAGACAGAGATGTAGTCTTTCGCTCCTACTGTTCAATTTGTACATCGAGGAAATAATGATGGAAATAAAAGAAAGATTTAGGAGCTGAATTAAAGTACAAAGTGAAAAGAATCAGTGATACGATTCGCTGATGACACTGACATTGAGTGTAAGTGATGAAGAATTACATGGTCTACTGAAAAGAAGTCTAATGAGTACTGAATATGGATTGAGAGTAAATCAAAGAAAGACGAAAGAAATGAGCAGTAACAGAAATGAGAACAGCGAGAAACTTAACACCAGAAGTGATGGTCTCGAAGTAGATGAAGTTAAGGAATGTTGCTACGAAGGTAGTAAAATAACCAATGACAGACGGAACACGGAGGACATAAAAAGCAGACTAGCAATGAGAAAAAGGGCATTCATGTCAGAGAGAAGTTTACTGGTACCGAACATAGGCTTTGATTTCAGGAAAAAATTTCTGAGAATGTGCGTCTGGAATACAGCATTGTATGTTAGTGAAATATGGACTGTCGGAAAACCAAAATAAAATAAAATCGAAGGACTTGAGATGTGGTGCTACAGACGAATGTTTAAAATTAGATGGACTGCTAAGGTAAGGAATGAGGAGATTTGCGCAGAATCAGAGAGGAAAGGAATTTGTGGGAAATACTGATAGGAGAAGTGACAGGATGTTAGGACGTCTGTTAAGACATCAGGGAATGACTTCTATGGTACTAGAGGGAGCTGTAGGGGGCAAAAACTATAGAGGAAGACACTGATTAGAATATATGTAGCAAATAATTGAGGACGTAAGTTTCAAGTGCTATTCCGAGATGAAGAGCTAGGCACAGGAGAGGAATTCGTGGCGGGCCGCAGCAAGATTGACGACAAAAAAGGAAAAAAAGGAAAGCTTCCTTGCAGACTGAACTCAACGCTCTTAATGGAACAAAATCGATAGATCTGAAGGTAATTTCCGGCATACCTCAGGGAAGTGTGAGAGGACTGTTACTGTTTACAGAGTATATAAATGATGAAGCAAAAAGCGACGGAAGCTCCTTAAGAGTATTCGACAATGATGCGATTTTCTACAAGAAAGCAGGAGACAGTATGGATTTCTAGAATGACCTGCAGAGGATTTATAAATGGTACGCTTCGGCAGTTAGCCCTGAACGTAAATAAATGTAACGTGTTGCGCATACATAGGAAAACAAGGCCATTACTGTACAACTACACTGTTACGGACAAATTGCTGGAAATAGTATCCACAGAAAATTATCCGGGAGTAAGTATCTAGCGCGACATGAAGTGGAATGGCCGTATAAAACGAATAGTAGCAAACGCAGTTGCTAGATTCAGATTCATTGGAAGAATGTGAAACGTCCCCTTAGAAAAATTATACAAGACTGTGCTTAAACTGACACACAATATTTTTAGCGCAACGCAATCTGACTTGCAATAATCCCTACAAAAGAATGGCCCTGTCTAACATTAACCTATACCTTTCACAAATCACTTACCTCACAAAAATCTTCGTTACTCGAACTAGTGCAATACAGCGAGCGCCACTACTGCCAGCTAAATAAAAGATTCAAACTACGGAAGGCACTAACTACTGATAGGCATAGTTCGCAAATGAAAGATTTTAATAGAGAAAAAACAATGTATTTACCTTAATAGTCATAATATATATAGCAGTTCATGACATCCATTCGTACAAATGTACTGTTTCTGATGGACACACCTCCAGATTATCCATTCTCAAAAATCCGCCATCTCACTTCCCCACATCCACCACTGCTGGCGGCTCGCCTCCAACTGCGCAACGCTACGCGCTGTTAACAGCCAACTGCCCAACACTACAATGGCAGACAACAATGCAAACCAGTCACAGACTGCACACAGCACAGCCAGTTATTTTCATACAGAGCGCAACGTGGCGTTACCAATAAGAAAACCTAAACAGCCTACTTACAAATGTTAAGGAAATGTAACTCATCCACTAAGGAAACGGCTCACAAAGCGCTTGTTCGATCGATTCTTGTATACTGTTCATGAATCTGGGATCCTTACCATGTAAGACTGACAGAAGAGATAGAGAAGGTCCAACGAAGAGCGGCGCGTTTCTTCACGGGATCAGTAAGCCGGCGCGAGAGTGTTACCGAGATGCTCAACAAACTACTTTTGCTGACGTTACACAAGAGGTGTTGTGCATCGCGGAGAGGTTTACTCTTGAAATTTCGAGGGAGCAATTTCCGGGAAAAGTCGCGCAAAATATTACTTTCTCCCACATACCTCCGGCGAAATAATCACAGCGAGACAACTCCAGAAATTAGAGCTAATACTAGGGCTTGCCGACAGTCATTCTTTCCATGCGTCCTTTGCGAGTGGAGCAGGGAAGCGGGTATCAATTTTTTTGGTAATCCGTGGTAAATTCCTATGGGACCAAACTACTGAGGTCATCGGTCCCTAGGCTTACACACTACTGAATCTAACTTAGACTAACTTATGCTAAGGACAACACACACACACACACACACACACACACACACACACACACACACACACATGCCCGAGGGAAGACTCGAACTTCCAACTGGGGCAGCCGCGCAAATCGTGGCAAGGTGTTGTGACTTGGCAAGACAGCCAAGCCACTATGATTGGTAGCCGAAAGGCACGCGTTAAAGCTCACGCAGGCTGGCGTGAGGTCTGGAACAGTTAAAGGAGTTGAGTCTAGTAAAAATAATACGTAGCTGCTGGAATACTTAACTTAAATCCATAATTGGTGAACATCGGTCTGACGGTACATGCATCACAAGATAAATAGCAAATGATAATGGCGCCTTGCTAGGTCGTAGCAAATGACGTAGCTGAAGGCTATGCTAACTATCGTCTCGGCAAATGAGAGCGTAATTTGTCAGTGAACCATCTCTAGCAAAGTCGGCTGTACAACTGGGGCGAGTGCTAGGAAGTGTCTCTAGACCTGCCGTGTGGTGGCGCTCGGTCTGCAATCACTGACAGTGGCGACAAGCGGGTCCGTCGTATACTAGCGGACCGCGGCCGATTTAAAGGCTACCACCTAGCAAGCGTGGTGTCTGGCGGTGACACCACACAAGGCATCTTAGACAACGCGCGGGGGTATCAATTAGCCGTGCCAGACGTATCCTCCACCACACATCGTTAGGTGGCTTGCGGAGTTTGAGGTAGATGTACAGGTAGAAGCAGCCCACTGCAGACTCTTTTCGCCTGGATAGTTAGGCTGTCTCGTTCATCCTCACTTGGTGGAGTAAAATCTGTATTGCCTGGATCGCGACTCGGGAATACGTCACTATTGAGACAAGAGATTTCTGCGATATTGAATGTGAGTATGTCACCAAAATTAGACGTATGCGACACTGCTACATGCGTGGCGGATGAAAGGGAAAGAATCGTATTTTATCCGGAGGACGGAGGTTCGGTTTTTTTTCGATTGCAATTGTGACCCTAAGACTGCAGGCAACCATGTGTCACAAAAAAAGGAAAGAAGATTAGTTTATCGTCCCTTCGACAGCGAGATTATTAGAGATGCAGCACAAGCTCTGATAACGAAAGGACGATGAAGAAAATCGGCCGTGCCCTTTTCAAAGGAACGATCCCGGCATTTGCCTGGAGCGATTTCGGGAAGCCACGGAAAACATAGGTCTGGATGGCCAGTCGGGGATGTGAACCGTCGTCCTCCAGAATGTGAGTCCAGTGTCCTAGCCACTGCACCACCTCGTTCGGTGGTATCACACAAATATGCAGTTGTGTCGACTACAAAATAAAAGCGTTCGTGAACGTCAGATTACAAGAAAGAAAGAAATGAAATAATATTTCGGAAGAGGAACAGATACCAATTCTAAAATTCGCAGGCGAAATGATCTGTTGAGTGTCATTGGTAGCAAGGTTTGCACAGAAACGTAATAAGGATAAACAAGGCTACAACCGTCCTCACACGAGAGGTGAAGGTGAAGGTGAAGATGCACGTGAGCCCTCATAAACGGTCATAAGGAACACGCTCGTCAACGTGATCTGCGACCTCACCTTTTTATAGCAGCAGCTGTGTCTACTTCTAAATCTATATGCACGTGATTGCTCTGTAATTCATTGTTAAGTGGCTGGAACGGAGTTCATTGAACCACTGTCGAGCTATTTCTCTACTGTTACCCTCTCGACCAGCGTGCGGGAAAAAACCAACACTTAATTTTTTTCTGTGCGAGTTATGATTTCTGTTTTATTATAATGATTATTTCTCTCCATGTAGAGGGGCGCTAAAAAATATTTTCACACTCTCAGGAGAAAGTTGGTGATTGAGATTCAGTGAGAAGAGCTCGCTGCAACGAAAAACGCCTTTTAAAGACTGCCACAACAAATCGCGCATCACATCAGTGACAATGACTGCCCCGTTTGCGATAATACAAAACAAGCTGCTCCTCTTTCAACTTTTTTGACGTCCTCCGTAAATCCTATATCATGTGGATCCAATACAACACAGCAGTACTCCATCAGAGGTCGTAGAAGAGTAGTATAAACAATCCCTTTAGTCGACCTGTTGCATTCTCTGAGTGTTCTGCCAATAAACCTCAGCCTTTGATTTGATTTTCCCCACAACGTTATCTTTGTGATCGTTGAATATTGTTATTCGAAATTGTCAATAATAATCCGCAAGAAATCGCAACATCAAGAGCTCCAATCACATTGCACTCAAATGTGGATATGCGTAACACTGCTGCGATAACTATAGTAATGATTTTAGAAAGCGGGCGGAGAAAATCATAATGAACATTACTGACACCTCAGTATACCCAATTATTCAGAAGAGAGGTTTGAAAATCTTGCATCTCCTCCTTGAATGAACGTTACTGACAATATATTTGAAAAGGCCAAACATCTGGAACTGTATGAAGAGATAAAATCAACCATAAAATTATAATTACTGCCCACCAGGACATTTAATACAACCAGATGGCATCGCGGCCACGTGACCCACAAGGACAGTTTATAAGCCGAGAAGGGACGAATGGGGAGTCATTCTGCTTCGACATCTGCATCTACATATATACTCTTCAAACAACCACACGAAGAATGGCACAGAGTACCTTCTACTAGTCATTCCCTTTACTGTTCCACTCGTTAAATGAGCGACGGAAAAAGGACACTCTGTATGCTTCCACAAGAGCCCTAAACTTGTCTTTGGCGTCCTCACTTAAAAAGTGAGTTGGCCGCAGTGGAATCGTTCTGCAGTCAGCCGCAAATGCCGGTTCTCTAAATTTTGATCCACAGTATTTTACGAAAACAACGTCGCTTTGCTTCCAGACATTCCGATTTGAGTTAACAGAACATTTCCGTAATGCTAGCGTTACCTGCCGGTGTGAAGGCCGGCAGTACGACGCCGAATTGCTTCGATATCTTCCTTTAGTCCGACCTGGTTGGGAACACAAGCACACTAGCAGTACTGAACTATGAGTCGCACTAGTGTTCTACAAGCGGTCTCCTTTATAGATGAGCTACATTTTCCTATAATGCTCCTAATAAATCGAAGTCAATCATTCGCCTTCGCTTCTACCGTCCTTACGTGCTCATTTTATTTCATGCTCATTCTATTTTATATCCCTTTGCAGGTCGGAGTGGCCGTGCGGTTCTAGGCGCTACAGTCTGGAACCGAGCGACCGCTACGTTCGCAGGTTCGAATCCTGCCTTGGGAATGGATGTGTGTGATGTCCTTAGGTTAGTTAGGTTTAATTAGTTCTAAGATCTAGGTGACTGATGACCTAAGAAGTTAAGTCGCATAGCACTCATAGCCATTTCAACCATTTGATATCGCTTTGTAAAGTTCCTCATCGATATGTAATCGACGTGACTGTGTCAACCAGCAAAACACTTATACTGTATTCGTTCATTAGAAGATTGTTGTTCTGCTCATCTGCATTACCTCACATTCTTTTGCATTTAGAGCAAACTGCCATTAATCATAGAAAATAAAAATTCTCTCCCAGTTATCCTGAATACTCGTGGGACGATAGTTCCCTGTACACTATGGCGTAATAAGCAAAGAATAACGACTTTGCGCGTCCTACCCGTCGGGTCAGTTATGTGCACTCCAAAAAATAGCGCACCGCCAAAGAGTTAAGCAAATTGGTCAAAAACTGATATTCGTACAGGTAGCGGCGGAAAAAGAAAAAAAAATGTATGGCGGCTGATGTGTGAGGCTGCAGCATAGTTTCACCGTGCAGCTTGCAAGGATAATAAACAGGGGACATGTCGATATCAGGGCATAAAGTCTTTGAGAAATTCATTCCGTGTACTCAGCTGAATAGTAACTATGCCTCGCAGACGTGTGTGTGAACGATATACAGAGGATTTGAGAGAGGATGTGAAGTTGGGCTCAAAGAATTCGGTGTATACCTTGACATTTGAACAGGAGAGTTGCTACTATTGCCGGCCGGTGTGGCCGTGCGGTTGTAGGCGCTTGAGTCTGGAACTGCGCGACTGCTACGGTCGCAGGTTCGGATCCTACCTCGGGCATGGATGTGCGTGATGTACTTAGGTTAGTTAGGTTTAAGTAGTTCTAAATTAGCACAAATTATACAAAAGTATTGGCAATAGGGGGAAATAAGGAAATAAAAATTGTGCTGAATGGAGAAACACTAGAACAAGTGCAAAATTATAAGTATCTTGGAAGTAGGATAGACACCAACTGGAAGTGCACTACAGAAATTAAAACAAGGATAGCAATGGCAAAAGAGGCGTTTTGTAAGAAAAGGAGAATCTTCTGCAGCGGTCTGGACAGAGAACTCAGAAAGAGACTCATAAAATGTCTTGTATGGAGTGTTCTTCTATATGGCGCTGAAACATGGACTATGAGGAAAAAAGACAGAGAAACACTGGAGGCTTTTGAGATCTGGACCAGGCGGAAGATGGAAAGAATAAGTTGGATGGACAGAGTAAAAAATGAAGAGGTACTGAGAAGAGTGGTAGAGAAAAGACATTTACTAGATGTAATAAAGAGAAGAAAAAGAAATTGGATTGGGCATATATTAAGAAAGAATGACGGACTGATAAAAACAGTTTTAGAAGGTTATGTAGAAGGGAAAAGGAAGCGAGGAAGGAAGAGATTCCAGATACTGGATGACATGATGGACGGTACAACATACAGCAGCCTTAAGAAGGAAGCAATGGATCGCAAAAAATGGAGAGGCAATGGACCTGCTAATATAGCAGATAACTGATGATGATGATGAGTTCTAAGTTCTAGGGGACTGATGACCGCAGATGTTAAGTTCCATAGTGCTCAGAGCCATTTGAACCATTTGATGCCACTATTCGACGCTGTTGGCAGGAATGGGTGATCCATGCCAGAACACGCAGTCAAAAAGGAAGCATTCGACGTAGACCTAGAGAGAGAACAGAATGTGAGGACCGAGCAGTCGTCAGAAGAGCACTCAGAGCCCCGGATTGACCACTATCATCGATCCGACGTGCAAATGGCGCTGCAGGACGGTTAACAGATATCCGTTCAGACGACGCCCTTGTGCCAATTGCCATTGACCTCTGTACACCAACAAGCCGGTTTGCAATGTTGGCGAGCACATTCGGCCTGAAATGTCATTGACTGGAGTAGAACTGTTTACAATGTGCTTCGAATTGAGCATTGACGACCAGCGAAGACATGTCTCGAGACGCACCGGACAGCGGTGGGATACCGACCCGAGTGTCGTCCACCATAGGGCCGGCATCCAGGAGTGATGGTCTACGGGTCCATTGATTTTCACGGCAGGGCTCGTTCGGTTGTCACCCACAGCACCCTTACGGTACAGCGGTACGTCGATGATGTTCTACGCCCCGTTTTGCTGCCATTATGGCAAGCCATCCTTGGCTTACATTTTAGGAAGATATTCCCGCTCACACAAGGGAAGAGTTTCTACTGCTTTTCTCCATGTTTGCCAAACCTTACCTTTGTCAGCAAGATCGCTAGATCTCTCCCAATTGAGAACGTGTGGAATATTATGGGCAGCGCCCGTCCAGCATTTCGGGACTATCTAAAGCTCCATTCTGACCGTATATGGGACGATATACCTCAGGACATTCAACAATTCTATCAATCACTGCAAGCCGAATAACACCTTGCATATGGGCCAGAGGCGGTCCAACATGTTACGGTTTTGGTCAGTTTGTGAAGCTCCTTCTGTTGAATAAGTTAACAATTTTTTCTGGAATTGTAATCATTTGTTTGTCTGGATATATACATCGTAACTACGGATTTCCATCCCATTCGAAAAATTCTATAGTGGTGCGCATTTTTTAGTTGTATATAGTGAACAAGAACACATATGGAGAACACTTCTCTAGACCTCCTGACTCTACCCTTGCTTCTCAAGAAGACTCGCCGCCCAGTAAAAAGCACTGGGTTCATTTACTTAGGAATTCTTTCGGCCAATCATATATTCCGTATGCTATCACCTTCTAGAGGTGATAAGCGCCGTAAGTGAGGAATCCACTGACATAAGAGACTTTGACAAAAGACAGATTGTTATGGCGAACGACCATCTGGGAAACTGGGAAGAGGGTCGGCCGTTCATGTGATACCGTCGTGAGCATCTATGAAAATTGTTTTAAGGACGTTGAAACCACGAGTAGGAGACAAGGTGTTGGACATCCACACCTCACCACAGAACGGCGAGGTCGGAGGGTTGACTGGTCTGTGAAGTACGACATGCTAAGATCTGTGGCGGATCCCACCACAGAGTACCAGCTGCAGGTACAAGCACATCGTTCAGTGCACACTGCTGAACACGGGGCTTGTGGATCAGTTAAAATATTTCACGTGTTTCTTTTCAGAGGAAATAATTAATGAGTAAATGTTAAGAGATGCTACCGTTTCCGAACGAATAGGTCAGTTCCTGATTTATCTATCGATTTGATTTATTTTCGACGCTGCTAATTCCTGTATTTTGTAAACTGTGTTAGATATAGTCCTGTGTAGTTTTCGAACAGAAGATTACAATTTCTGTAAGATACATTTGAATTATAGTTTTTGATATTATTCTGACAACTGCTAAGAAGCAACTGCCACTTGCTAAGAGGCAACAGACAGTTCCTACCGAACAGTAGATGATTGCTACGGAAGACCCGACCAAAGGCGGGACATATTGGCTGCAGCGAAGCCTGTGTATGAGTGCTCTGTATGCATTCCACAGATCATGCAGTACAGTGTCTGACGGAGGTTGTTTTGGAACCGATTATTGCGACGTTCCATTTGGTACAGCAGCATGTATGCAAGACATCTGTAAGTAGGCTGTTTAGGTTTTTTTTTTTTGGTAACGCCATGTAGCGCTCTATATGAAAATCACTGACTGTGCTGTGTGCAGTCTGTGGCTGGTTTGCATTGTTGGAATTTGCTATTGTAGTGTTGGGCAGTTGGCTGTTGACAGCGTGTAGCGTTGCGCAGTTAGAGGTGAGCCGCCAGCAGTGGTGGATGTGGGGAGAGAGATGGCAGAATTTTAAGAGCGGACGATCTGGACATGTGTGCGCCAGAAAGAGTAAATTTGTAATACTTGATATTATGAACTGATATATATATATATTATGACTTTTGAACACTATTAAATACATTGTTTGTTCTTTATCAAAATCTTTCATTTGCTAACTATGCCTATCAGTAGTTAGAATCTTTTATTCAGCTGGCAGTATTGGCGCACGCTGTATTGCAGTAGTTTGAGTAACGAAGATTTTTGTGAGGTAGATCATTCATGAAAGGTACAGGTTATTGTTAGTCAGGGCCATTCTTTTGTAGGGAGTTTTCAAAGTGAGACTGCGTTGCGCTAAAAATATTGTGTGTCAGTCTAAGCACAGTCATTTATAATTTTTCTAAGGGGAAGTTTCATACATCATCTGAGTGCTTACGATCGTGGACGAGCCGATCGAAGTGTCACTACTGTGGCCAGAGCAACGGGTGAGTCCAAGAGTGTCATCTCGCGATTAAAAAGGCCGTTGAAGGTGGAAATGCTATACGAAAGCACGCCGGTGGTCTTAAACGGACCACCACACTGCGAGAAGAATGATATGTAACCCCAGTGGCGAAAAGGATCAGATGTCTCACTCCTAAACAAACAGCTGCAGACATTGCAAACGCTACCGGTACTCGTGTCTCTGCCACAACCATTTCACGGCGACAAGGTCGGGCTAGTTTGTATGCTCTGAATCCTCTTAAACTGATGCCACATTAACCAACCATCGTCTAGAAAGTGTTCGTCGGCATAGGGAGCTTGTTCGTTCGAGCCAGTAACAGTGGTGCAGAATGATGTCGACTGTGACAAGTTATTCTGGCCACCAATTGGTACGGGGAGATATATATATATATATATATACACCACACAATGTTCATAAACGTCACCTAGGCGTTATGTCAGGCCCGATGTCTGAGTGGCCAGCGTGACGTATTGCCGTCCTACGAGCCCGGGTTCGATTCCCGGCTGTGTCGGGGATTTTCTCCGCTCAGGGATTGGGTGTTGTATTGTCTTCATCATCATTTCATCCCCATCCGGCGCAGGTCGCCCAATTGGCGTCGAATTTAATAAGACCTGCACCAAGGCGGCCGGACCTGCCCCGTAAGGGGCCTCCTAGTCAATGACGCCAAACGCTCATTTCCATTTACCTAAGCGTTACGGTGTGGCCAGTCTTTATGCGCAATGGCCGAACACCGGTGAATTTCTTTTCGCGTGGTACCGTTGGAAAAAACGGTAGTCCAGGTAGATTATTCTGGATAATGTCCGTCTTTTGTGTGTGGTAGGACCAGACTTCTGTTTATGGACGACAATGCCCGTCCAGGCGGGACGGCTGAGGTGTCGGACACAGTTGAAAGTGAAGATATTCAACGTATGGAGTGGCCGGACCCAAACCCTGTAGGTCAAGCCTGGGATGCTGTTAGCAGACGTTTTGTTCAACTGACGCCCCCTACCCAAACCGTGCAAAAACTGAGAAAGGGGTGGGACAATATCCTCCAAGAACTGCTAATAGTTTGGAGCCAGTACGTGTAACAGTTGTAAAATGTGCATTAGTGCCCGAGGAGGCCATTGTCGTTACTAAGAGTCCGATATAAACCTTCATCTTTGTCAAACATGAGCGTTATTCAAGTCTGTTATCCTGTTTTCCAGTGTGGAAAAATCTGTTCCACTTTCCGTTATACACTGTGGCTCCAAACAAACTGGTAAAGGCATACGTACTCAACTACAGAGATATGTAAACAGGCAGAATACGGCGCTGCGGTCGGCAACTCCTGTATAAGACAACAAGTGTCTGGTGCAGATGTTAGATCGGTTACTGCTGCTGCAATGGCAGCTTATCAAGATTTAAGTGAATTTGAACGTGGTGTCGGCGCACGATCGATGGGACATAGCATCTCCAAGATAGCGGTGAACTGGGAATTTTCCCGTACGACCATACCACGAGTGTACCGTGAATATCAGGAATCGGGTGAAACATCATTGAGCACATCTGGTATGCTTGTTCAGAAGAGATCTCCAACCCCTAGTACTATTTATAGTGTCAATTCCCTCCAGCATTATTTGAGACAGTAGTCGAGCCCATGCCACGTCGTGTTGCGGCACTTCCGCGTGGTCGCGGGTGCCCTACACCATATTAGACAGTTGTATCAGTTTCTTTGGCGCTTCAGTGTAAATATACCACTCAGCCTCTATTACGTATTTATTGTGATTCTTGTCGTCTAACGTTGCCTATGATCAGTCGTGTCCAACTATGTCTCCGTTCTTTATCAAATGTCGAGCAGTGTATGTAAGAAGCGCTTAGGGTAGCATAATTCTCAGTTAGTACGTTAACTCTGCGTACATAGCGATGGTCTTTCGTAAGACTGCCACTTGTAGTTCTGCCACTAGTAGTTGCAATATGGAATACTGAGACACAGCTCTTTCAAAGTTTTATCATGAACAAAAGCAGCTCATTGACTGTAAGTAGATGTAATCAGCTTTTAGCCTCCAACTTACGGGCCGTAATGGAAAACGCGATTCATTGCTTCATCAAATCCGCAAACAAAGCTCGGGAGGGGCGAGAGCGCCGGCGGCAGTAAAGGAGAGATCTTCAATTACCCCCAAGGCCGGTGTGGATCAGTCGCCGAGAGCGGCCTGTTTTACGGCGCCGAGCTGCCTCACTGCCTGATCCGGCCTAGAATGGCGTCGTAAAGCCCGCCACCAGCATAGGGGCACCAGTGCTACAGTGTAATTGTGCTACTCCTCGGCGGAGGGTTTCAGTGCCCCAGAGCGCAGTTAATTGTACACTTATTGCAGGCTGTATTAACGAAGAAATTATCCGAGTGGGATGGAAATGGGTAGATGCGATAAACACTTACAAACAAACAAATGATGAAAATTTCAGAAAAATTTGATGATTTATTCAAGAGATAGAGCTTCACGAATTGAGCAAGTCAGTAATGCGTTGGTCCAGCACTGGCCTTATGCAAACAGTTTTTCTGCTTGGCATTGACTGACAGAGTTGTTGGAAAGCCTCCTGAGGGATATCGTGCAAACTACTGTCCAATTGGAGCACTAGATCGTCCAGATCCTGGGCTGGTTGGACGGTCCTACTGGTAATGCTCCAAACGTTCTCGACCTCGGTAGCCATGGTAGGGTTTAGCAAGCATGAAGAAAAGCAGTAGAAATTCACCTGCCTGTCGGCGGGCATTATCTTGCTGAAATATAGACCCAGTTTGGCTTGCCATGAAAGGTAACAAAACAGAGCGTAGAATATCGAGAGTGTACCGGTGTGCTGTAATCGTGCCCCGAATGACAATCAATGGGGTCCTGCTATGAAATGAAATGGTCCCCTAGACCATCGCTCGTGGCTGTCGGGTTGATGTCCTACCACTATCCAGTGCGTCTCAAGAAGCGACTTCGCTGGTCATCAGGACTCAGCTCGAAGCGTAATCATTACTGAAGATTATTTTAATCCAGGCAGTGAGAGTCCAGGCCGAAGACGGAAGACGTGTCTCCAGGTGTCCCAGACAACTGTGGGGTACCAGCGTGACTGTTACACACCATACGACATGGCAACCAGGAATGATGGTCTGGGATGCCCTTTCTTTTCATAACAAGATCCCTTTCGTTGTCATCCTCGGCTCACTCGCAGCACAGCGGTAGGTCGACGTTATTAAATGCTCCTTTTCGTTGCCCTTCATGGCAAGCCGTCCTGAGTTTACAGTTCAATTAGGTAATGTCCGAATGCACACGGCAAGAGTTTCTACTTCTTGTCTTCATGTTTGCCATACCCCGCTCTTGGCCAGCAATGTTTCCGGATTTTCCCCAAATGAGAATGTCTGAAGCATTATGGAGAGGACCCTCAGCTAGCGACTTTGACGATTTAACGCGCCAGTTGGACAGAATTAGGCTCGATATCTATCACGAGGACACGGTTAGGGGTTAGAAAATTAGAAAATGTTATTAGAACTCTTTCACCTTGCTACAAGCAAAGTGCGGTCACGCCAGAGGAAGAGACAGAATGAGGAAATAAGCCGTACGTCGCAAGAGTGTCAGGTCTCAGCACGTTACAACACTGCACAGAGAGAGAGAGAGAGAGAGAGAGAGAGAGAGAGAGAGAGCGAGCGAGCGAGAGAGGGGGGGGGGGGGACGAGTTCAGCAGGAAATAGCACGGGACAGAAAACCACACGTTTCCACGTGATATGCATATTCGCTAGCTCGTAAGAGATGTCGAAAGAAACTGTACCTATTTCATAATAACCAGTATCAGAGAACCTACGCTGCACTTAGGAGCCTGTTAAGCGCGTATAGCAAGGAGTTGATCATCGGGACGATTGCGTTCAGCCGGCCAGGGTGGCCGAGCGGTTCTAGGCGCTACAGTCTGGACCCGCGTGACCGCTACCGTCGCAGGTTCGAATCCTGCCTCGGGCATGTATGTGTGTGATGTCCTTAGGTTAGTTAGGCTCTGAGCACTATGGGACTTAACTTCTGAGGTCATCAGTCCCCTAGAACTTAGAACTACTTAAACCTAACTAACCTGCGGACATCATACACATCCATGCCCAAGGCAGGATTCGAACCTGCGACCGTAGCAGTCGCGAGGTTCCGGACTGAAGCACCTAGAACCGCACGGAAACCGCGACCGGCTAGGTTAGTTAGGTTTAAGTAATTCTAAGTTGTAGGGGACTGATGACCTCAGAAGTTAAGTCCCATAGTGCTCAGGGCCATTTGAACCATATTTGATTGCGTTCACAGTAATAGCACTCGCTCCCATGTTTACGAGACTATATGGAATCTATGTCCTAGATAGTCCAGAACAGTGTACGAACAAGCCGAAGATGAATGGTTCAAATGGCTCAACATTTTAGGTCATAAGTCCCCTAGAACTTAGAACTACTTAAACCTAACTAACCTAAGGACATCAAACATGGTTGATAAGTAATTGAACTCTGATGATGTTTTACTAGCGTCAGAGACGCTTCACACGTATCGAACTGCTATCCTGTCTTCATGTCGAGGAGACTCCGCTCGACTCCTCTGTCTCACCCAAGTACTCTGTGAGTTAATGGCAAGCCGAATAACTCCTTGCATAAGGGCCAGCGGTGGACCAACGCGTTATTGGCTTGCTTAGTTTTTAAAGCTCTTTCTCTTGAATAAATCATCCAATCTTTCTGAAACTGTAATAATTTGTTTGTCTGTAGATGTACATCACATCTACCAATTTTCATTCCAGTCGCATAATTTCTTCATGATACGTCAGTTTCTCTTTTTTGTTTTTTGTCTTGGACTGTATAACTTGGCTGCCGCTTCTTCCACGGCCTTATCAGAACAATTTATGAACATAATGTGTCATCGGGATCAGAGCCTACTTGCGCGGCTTGCCTGTAGTTGCGGAGTTTTGGCTGCCGAGTTCCGTATGCTGGAAACTGTGGCACGGATATGCATTACCACGGTGAGTGCGGAGTTATGAATGTTTGCTCAACAGGGACATTTGTTATTACTTGTCTGAAGCTCGTGGTCGTGCGGTAGCGTTCTCGCTTCCCACGCCCGGGTTCTCGGGTTCGATTCCCGGCGGGGTCAGGGATTTTCTCTGCCTCGTGATGACTGGGTGTTGTGTGCTGTCCTTAGGTTAGTTAGGTTTAAGTAGTTCTAAGTTCTAGGGGACTGATGACCATAGATGTTAAGTTCAAGTGGTTCAAATGGCTCTGAGCACTATGGGACTTAACATCTCAGGTCATCAGTCCCCTAGAACTTAGAACTACTTAAACGTAACTAACCTGAGGACAGCACACACATCCATGCCCCAGGCAGGATTCGAACCTGCGGCCGTAGTGGTCGCGCGGTTCCAGACTGAAGCGCCTAGAACCGAGATGTTAAGTCCCATAGTGCTCGGAGCCATTTGAACCATTTTTGTTATTACTTGACGCCTTCCGTACAGTAGCCGCCCGCGGCCTGGTTATGTTTAGTAGGCAGTGTCATCCCCAGCGCTATGTTGTAACACGCGGTGGCTTGTGGAGCACAGCGAAGATGCTGATGCGGGCAGGCCCGAGCTCGGCAACTTTTAATCAGTGAGCCGTGGCAGCTCGGTTTGCTGGCCTAATGCCTTTGTCACCGTTATCGATAGTCACCTCCCTTGTGACGTATCTTTGGTTCTCCTGGTTGAGGTGTGGAGGCTCGGCGCGGCGACAGTCTGTTGTGAACGGCACGTGACGGAAGGAGGAGTGCTGGAACACCAGCGCCTGGCGACGGGCCGATTTGGGTTGGACAACGCATATACCCAGCCGGATCGCCGAGCGAATTTTCGAATGTTGGGCAGCCGCTAAAGAAGGGGACGAAGGTCGTGCTCTGGAGCTCTGGTGACGGGGACCTCCTTCTGTTATTTGAAGAGTAGTTGAAAGGATAATTCACGGTGGGGAGAGTGCACCATAGCGTACTGCGTATGGATGTTCTGGCCATGTGGTTTTATTGTTCAACGGAAAATTGGTGCAATACTATTGTGTCTTGTTGAGTGAATAATATTTATTTGTTTGTCCTACAGTGTGCCTCGGATTGAGAGTGGCCAATGGTTGTTCTTCTTGGAAGCCACGTGATTCTGTTAATTGGTAAAGCGCTTGTGTGCACCCGCTTGGGATGCGATGTTATGAATTGAAGTGGTAACACCGGTGAGTGGCTTGCACCCGGTGGCAATGTCATGGTACTGCATAAATTTGAAATCTAATTGTGATTTAGTAAGGTGTATTTATTCTAACCTACGTTGATGTGTCTTAGTCATAATTGAATTATGTAGGGCTACTACTGAGTGTACTTTTCTGCTTTGCTTAAGCTCATCTTAACTAGTTTTTCTTAAGGCGTTGTAGCAATAATTATTCATGCTTCAGGGGCTTTAACTACAACTTCTCTGTTTATACCTGCACCTTGTTAGTTACATGTACTCTCTTATCATTTTACCTAGACAGCGTCGTATGTATTTATTGTGTACGACAAAATTCATTCTAAACTCATGCTCATAAATTAAGGATAATTGCAGAATGTGGTGCCACACAACGTGGCACTACACAAAACTGGCGCTAATAGCATAGGCACATAGTGAACACACACGACACAGATCTGCAGGTCCACGGGATTGGTGATAAGTTGAGAAACCCGTCCCGAAAAACATGTGCTACAAAACGCCACTGTTTCCGACATCAGTATGGGATATGACCACCATGCACACGTACACAGGCCGCACAACGGTTTGCCATACTCTGGATCAGATGATCGATCAGCTGCTGGGGTATAGCCCAAAATTATTGCACCAGTGCTTGTCGGAGCTGCTGAAGTGTCGTAGGGGTTTGAAGACGTGCAGCGATACTTCGACCGAGAGCATCCAAGACGTGCTCAATGGGGTTTAGGTCTGAAGAACAGGCAGGCCACTCCATTCGTCTGATAGCTTCTGTTTCAAGCTACTCCTCCACGATGGCAGCTCGGTGGGGCCGTGCGTTATCATCCATCAGGAGGAAGTGGGACCCACTGCACACCTGAAAAGGCGGACATACTGGTGCAAAATGACGTCCCGATACACCTGACCTGTTACAGTTCCTCTGTCAAAAACATGCAGGGGTGTACGTGCACCTATCATAATCCCACCCCACACCATCAAACCACGACCTCCATACAGGTCCCTTTCAAGGACATTAAGGGGTTGGTATCTGGTTCCTGGTTCACGACAGATGGAAACCAGGCGAGCATCACTGTTCAGACTATACTTGGACTTGTCCGTGAACATAACCTGGGACCACTGTTCTAAATACGATGTACTGTGTTCTTGACATCAGGCTTTACGGACTCTCCTGTGACCAGGAGTCAACTGAACACATCTTGCAGGTCGCCGGGCGAATAAACTATCTGTTCAATCGTATGTAGACTATGTGTCTGGAGACAACTGTTCCAGTAGCTGCGGTAAGGTCTCTAGCAAGGCTACCTGCAGTACTCCGTGGCCGTCTGCGGGCACTGATGGTGCGATATCGGTCTTCTTGTGGTGTTGTACACTGTGGACGTCCCGTTCTGTAGGGCCTGGACACGTTTCCTGTCTGCCAGAATCATTGCCATAATCTTGAGATCACACTTTGTGGCACACGGAGGGCCCATGCTACGACCTACTGTGTTTGACTAGCCTCCAGTCGCCGTAGTATTCTACCCCTCATAACGTCATCAATATGCGTTCCTTGAGCCATTTTCAACACACAGTTACCATTAGCACGTCTGAAAACTCCTGCGCACTTACTCGCTGCACCGTACTCTGACATGCACCAACACACCCCTGCGTATATGGACTGCTGCCAGCGCCAACGTGCGACGACCGCAGGTCAAATGCACCCCGAGGTGGTTTAAACCCGCAAACTAAAGCAAGCTTCATGATTTGTTAGTGTATATTCTGTTATTGTTTGAGGGTGCTGCCTCTCGTGTGATTTATGTTCACAGTTTGTAGAGAAACATGCGAGTCTACCGTAGTGTTTGCAACGTTGACTTCTGGGCCGCTGCCTTGGCGGAATCCTGCCCAACGCCCGAGTTGTAAGTTATTGCCGCGGGAGCTCTTCGCCGCGTCGTCTGTTCAAATGGTTCAAATGGCTCTGAGCACTATGGGACATAACATCTATGGTCATCAGTCCCCTAGAACTTAGAACTATTTAAACCTAACTAACCTAAGGACATCACACACATCCATGCCTGAGGCAGGATTCGAACCTGCGACCGAAGCAGTCGCGCGGCTCCGGACTGAGCGCCTAGAACCGCTAGACCACCGCGGGCGGCGCGTCGTCTGTCATACCTAGCAAAAGTTGAGTAGTTGTCTTGTTCCTTGGAGCTATACATGGGTTGAGCGACTGCCGCCAGGGTTGTAGGCAGTGGAGTTTAGCGGGATTAACTCATGAACTCAGATGCTTTGCGTTTATTGAATACTGTTTCCTCTGCTTATATAGGTAAATGTCAGCAGTTTGTCACTTTATATATCACTATAATTCTGATGGTTTTCATGTTGTTATTAATCTGGCATTTAATTTATGAGTATGTTTCTCTTAAATAAATGATAATTTGGTAAAAACAACGAACTACCTGATGGGTCTCCCTTCCACGTGTTGATGTTTGATCCCTTCCTATCCTGAACCTGTTACCTGGGTTTCAGTGAGCACAACAAGGATACTGTGAAAGTGTCAGTTAATCCGACATATCGAATTCGGCAACTCTGTACGCGGGTAGCACGACGGCCCGACCCTACGTATCAGTTAACGGGGGTGCTGTTGCTGGCCCTAACCGAACTCGTTGGTCCTGTGAACGACAGCATCTCGCTGATATCAGTGCAGAATCGCGTCATGTTTTGTAGTGCAGTTAAAGCGAAAAATATGGCAGAAGGCACGTTTTGCAACCCATTTTTAGTGATCGTGCTAATATACATTCAAAACGTACGGGAAAGTTTAGAAACTGAAGAATGTGGATGGTGATGCTGTGGTAAAAATTTACATTTTTTACAGCATACAGCGAAAACTTTTTTCGCGTTTGGCAGACACTCATGAACACACAACAGTTCCAGAACACTTGTTAAACAGGAGAATGTTACGAATTCTGCTGGAAGAAATGGCGACCACATTGACGAAGAAGGATGTAAGGTATAGAATGAGATTTTCACTCTGCAGCGGAGTGTGCGCTGATATGAAACTTCCTGGCAGATCAAAACTGTGTGCCCGACCGAGACTCGAACTCGGGACCCTTGTCTTTGGAAGGTAGGAGACAAAATACCGGCAGAACTAAAGCTGTGAAGACCGGGCGCGAGTCGTGCTTCGGTAGCTCAGATGGTAGAGCACTTGCCCGCGAAAGGCAAGGGTCCCGATTTCGAGTCTGGGTCGGGCACGCAGTTTTAATCTGCCAGGAAGTTTCATGTAAGGTATAGTCACAAAGATACAGTATTAGTCACGGTCGTCTGAAGAGTATGCCGAAACTGTCAAGATTCGTGATGGAAATTCACCTTGCCTTATTGCAAATCGGGTGACAACTACAAAGGCCTTCGTTTTCAATAACGATAAAGGAAATGGTCATATTGTTTTTCAACCGACTCTAGTCTATAACACTTATGACAGCAGCAAACTATATTGATAGCTGGTACTTTTCAATATGCAGCACAACACGTTCTCTAAGTTATTGACGATCCACAGTTACTCTGGAGGTTCTTACATACCATTAGTGTTCAGCCTATGAGAGAATAAGGAAAAGTATTTGATAATTATACAGCATGTGTAAGATGAACGTAGAATGACTAAACTGTTTTTTAATCGAAGAACTGTGGTAAAATGGAAATGCCATGTGGCTAGGGCCTCCCGTCGGGTAGACCGTTCGCCTGGTGCAAGTCTTTCGAGCTGACGCCACTTCGGCGACTTGCATGTCGATGGGGATGAAATGATGATAAGGACAACACAACACCCAGACCCTGACCGGAGAAAATCTCCGACCCAGCCGGAAATCGAATCCGGGTCGTCGCGCTGACCACTCAGCTACCTGGGGCGGACGAAGAACTGTGGTAACTGACTCCGAATGGTCTCACCATCGGAATATTAAGGTTGCCTTCCATTCAGTCAAGATTACCGTCTGTCGGTTTTACCTGGTTCGAGCTTGGTAACTACAAGTGTAATCGTTATTTTAAGAAAACCGTATTATTATTGAAGGATAAATTGTCATAAATAGATAGAATATTGTTTTCCTCTTTTTAAAACACAGTAGAATATTGTTATATCAAAAACTACATTATTCCTAAACTTAACTATAGAGTAGGGTAAGGACAATGTGATACAAAATCACAAAATTCGTCTGCATTTTGTAATGAGAAAAATTTTAAGTGCTAGTGAATATAAGCTGCTCCGAAATGACATGATATTTAATTCTTTTACAATTACGAATACAGACTCAAATTCTTAAATATTGTATGTCATGCCTCATCCAAAATATGATACAAATGTGATAATAGTATGCACAATGAAGAGGTCTTCAAAATGAAATAGGAACCACTAAAACGATGTATGTAAGTGTGGCTGGGACTTTTCTGTGGGGGTATTTCTAGGAAATTAATGGCAGGAAACCTACGTTAGAGATAACTTCAGAAAACTATCACGTCAGCCAGAAATGTGTAGAAACTGTTTACAATTGTAATTAATGTATTGACATTAGTACAGAAGAAAGATATACACAAAAGAGAATCATTGGCTTATATTTTTTCATGAATATCAATTGTACCGCGCAATGTAGATTCCTCGTTCGATATCTCCCACCCCAGTAGCAATTTGTAAATTGGGAATTTCGGCATCACATCGCTCTTATTAATAAGCGAAGTGTCTATTACATTCAACTGAAGAGCTATTGCGTTTATGTGCACAGACTTTAGAGATAAAATTTAAGTAATTTGCAGCTGTTCTTTTTTTCATGGTGCTGAAATATCTGTAGCTATGTGAATACCTGTTTCCTCCTCGAAATCTAGCCAAGACAATCTCCTGCACCATCATGTGTTGGATCTGTCATTACAATAGGATATAGTGTACGTTCTCCAAAGGGATTATCCAAAGAGGTTGCCCGTACTATCGACACTCATCGAAGAGATGTCTGAATCAGAATGTCTCCTCAGTTCTTTTACTATTTTGTATACGTGTCACAGATTTGGTCTGATTCTCCTGCATTTTGCCTACCCGTGTTTTGGTTAGAGGATTTTCTTTTTCAGGAATGAGTATACCTGCTAGAGATTTGGTCTCTGGCGGTAAGGTTGAGGGCGTATGGGAAGGGCGGCAATCCGCGGTACACCTCTGTGTGGCCGGTGGCTGGAACTTAGGCGACAGCGTATCACTTTTAGGAATCAAAGAAGTGTATCATTGGGATAGAGCGTATCACATTTAGGGGTAATATTGGGTGCTTAATAATTTATTTTCTGTATGAATGTGCCGTTTGTCAAAATTATTTCTTATCGTCAAAATGAAGCTGCTAATAGGAAGACAAATTATGGCTAACTATTCCCAGACAATCGCTGCGTAACTAACAGTAGGAACATTTGTGAGAGGTCTGGTTTTCTTATGAATAGAATAAGAGTATAATTTTTTGGTAAGTTTTGCCTGCATCAATTTTAGGATACTTTACCCTGCATCAGTCATGTTAACAAGCTTAAATTCAACAAAAATTATTTTTTCTACGTACTTCATGTGGCGAAACATACAAACAATTGGGCATCTTCAGGCTTAGTAACTTAAATTCTCAAGATGTTGCTGATGTTTATACTGACCTGGTCAGCATACAACCAAAAGACTAACAGGTCACCAAATTTACAGAGAATGTAACTGAAATTAATTGATTACGTAGAACATGTGCTATTTTCTATTCACGTTTGGACGGCTTCCTTATGGAGAACGGCTAACGCGAGTGAAAGCAGTCTTTCCATTTTCAATGATTCGTGTGAATCTCTTCATCCAGTTACCTTCAAGTTCTGAAAAGTCTGAAGCATGAACAAACTGATACCTACATAAGAATGAACTCTGCAAAAGTGGCCACACCACCGAAACGGGCTCAAGAACCGGAAAGAGGTAGGCTTTCCTATAGCACAAATTAGATTGACTGAGAAAATGTGAAACTAGCAATTTAGAGTTTGTAAAGTGCGTTTTATACAGAGCCAATGTGATCAGAACATAAAACCGCTTTTTCTAAGTCGACAAATCCTATGAATGTTTCTTTATTTTTCTTCAGCCTTGCCTCGATCATCGCGCGCTACTTCAGAACTGCCTCTTAGTGCCTTTACTTCCGCTAATGCCAAACTGATAGTCAGACGACAGATCCTTAATTTTCTTTTGCATGACACTTTGAATCCGTGTAAGTGATTTCTCGTTTAGCCACACCAAGGCAGTGGGATCTTACTTCGGAAGATACCGTCCCTGAAAAATCTGAAGTCCTAACATGAAATAAATTTGCTGCTACTTGTCTATAGGCAGATACGTGATGAAGTCATAATGTTTTCATTAACATCCCTCCCCCCCCCCCCCCCCAAAAAAAAAAGTTCAGATGTGTGTGAAATCTTATGGGACTTAACTGCTAAGGTCATCAGTCTCTAAGCTTACACACTACTTAACCTAAATTATCCTAAGGACAAACACATATACCCATGCTCGAGGGAGGACTCGAACCTCCGCCGGGACCAGCGGCACAGTCCATGACTTCAGCGCCGTAGACCGCTCGGCTCCCCCCTCCCCCCCCCAAAAAAACTACCTACGACCATGTATATTTTAGTGGTGACTCTTCTCCAAAGATTCACGTTTCAATGTGTCACATGTTCCCCTACGATGGATGACTTGCCAGGGATCTTGGCTTTGGAAGTCTGAATTTGTGCCGTTGAGGACACGTTCCATCTCGAAGAATTACCTCATTGTCTTTCTCGAAATTTCTGTCAAGTAAAGGTTTTTTTCATCGCACGTAAGGCGAGGTGAAAAGAAGAAAGAAGGGAGATTGGGTTTAATGTCCGTTGACATCGAGGTCATTAGAGACAAATCACAAACTTAGTTAGTGTGAAGGATAGTAAAGGAGTTCGGCCGTGCCCTTTCAAAGGAACCATTCCGGCGTTTGCGTCAAGCATTTTAGGGAAATCATGGAAAACCGAGATCTGGAGGCCGGACGCGACTTTGCACCGTCGTCGTCCTGAATGCAAGACCACTGTGCTAACCACTGGGCCACCTCACTCGGTGAAAGATAATGTCGCCGGGTGCCATCTCCAGAGGAAATTAGGGGAGATGGGGAAAAATTTTATAGCTGGAAGAAGGAGCGTGTGTGACAGTCTTCTGTGCAGAATGATCTGGGACGTTTTCGTTGGGCAGAAACGTCTCCGTGGGCAGCTCCCTGCGGCCATTTGTCTTAAGGGCTTCCGGCAGCCTCACTCGGTAGCATGCTCCTGTGACGGTGAGGCGCTTAGGAACTAAGCTATTAGCAGTACACCATGCCAGCTCCAAAAACACTCAGCATCACAAGTCCTTATGACAGTTGGTTCTTAGCCTCTTTTTGCTGGTTATCATGTTTGCTTTCTTGCTGTATCATAGTGATACATAGTGACACAACTGTAACATTTCCGCTACTTTCTTGGTTCGTCATAAGGGGCACTGACCTTCGTCATGATCCACATGTTGTAGTAAAGGTTCAAAACTCATCTATTTATCTTCCGCTATCGCTTCGATCGTGATACGCCGGTTTTCGGACATCAGAGCAATAATTTCTTTCCGACTGCCAATTCGTCAGAGACAGATGGTCTGCCACTTAGCTCTTCGTTATTCCCCACTTGTCTGTGCCTCCTAACCACTGTGCTGAATTGTTGCCATTCAATTCCACCCATTCAGCATGCACTGTTGGAGCATTGTTCCCATTGCAGACAACTCAACGAATTACGACACCATACTCCATTTTACGCAGTTTCATTTTTAACTAGCGGCGTGCTGTGATGCTGCAGAGCGGGGAATTTGTAAAGAAAGACGACGCACCGCGAAGGAATTATCCGAATGTGATCGAAATCGGTAGATGTGATGCACATAAAAGGATCAACAAATGATTACAGTTTTATAAAAATTGGATGATCTGCTCAGGAGAAAGCGCTTCACAAATTCAGCAAGTCAATTACGCGTTGATCCACCTCTAGCCCTTATGCAAGCAGTTATTCGGCTTGGCGTTAATTGATGGAGTTGGTGGATGTCTTCCTTAGGGACACCGTAGCTAATTCTGTTCCAACTGGCCCGTTAGATCGTCGAAATCCCGAGCTGATCAGAGGCTCTTGCCCATAATGCTGCAAACGGTCTCAACTGGCGAGGGATCCAGCAAAATGGCTGGCCAAGGTAGTGTTTGGCAAGCAGAAAGCACTGTTGCGGGCGGGCATTATGTTGCTAAAATGTAAGCTCAGGACGGCTTGCAGCGAAGGGCAGCAACGCGGAGCGTAGGATATCCTCGTCGTGACACTGCGCTGTAAGGGTGCCTCGGGGGGAGACAACCAAAGGTGTTCTGCTATGAAATGAAGTGATACCCTAGGCATCAGTCCTAGTTGTCGGGTCGCATGGGGGGCGACAGTCAGTTTGGTATCCCACTGCTCTCTGGGGCATCTCCTGACACGAATTCATTGCTCATCGGGATTCAGTTCAAAGTGGGACTCATCAGTGAACACAATTCTATTCCAGTCAATGAGATTACAGACCGAAAGTGGCCGACAACACTGCAGAAAGGCTTTTTGTGTACGGAGGTGCGTCATGAGCTCAGTCCCCTTCCAGGGGATCCTGTTAATGATCCTTGTGGTCACTGAAGAACCAGTTGCACGTCAGAGTGATGATAATGAAATGTTGAAAAGTGTGTGAATTCCTAAGGGACCAAACTGCTGAGGTCATCGGTTCCTAGACTTACACACTACTTAAACTAACTTACGCAACACGCACACCCATGCCCGAGGGAGGACTCGAACCTCCGGCGGGAGAGGTCGCGCAATCCGTGACATGGCGCCTCTAACCGCGCGGCCACTCCGCCACTCCGCACGGCGATGATAATGATATGGGGCTCTGAGTGCTTCTGTGATGATAGAAGCACTCAGATGATGTTCAGTCATCTCTTTATGTTGACCACTTCCTTCTTGACGCTATGTTTGACCACGGTTCACCATTTCGGCAAACAGTGGCTTCACTCCTAACCAGACTTTGACATTCGCCGATTACTCGAACCGGCTGATTTGAGCTCATTTGTAAGTCTTCTCTCGATTGCTGACGTCTGCATATATTATTCACGCGCCTGTCAGCGAGGCATAGTTACTGTCCAACTGAGTACCCGGAATTAAATTGGTAAAGATTATATGCCCTGGTATCGACGTGGCCCCTGCTTACTTTCATTGCCAGCTGCGCAGTGAAAATGTTCTGTAGCGTCACACATTCATCACCAAACGGCTGTCAACGCTTGCAGTTTAGCATTTTTCTCCGATATCTGTATGAATATATGTTTGTGACCAATTAGCATGACGCCTCCGTGGTACGTTCTTTTTTTAAATTTTAGAGCATATTTACGTAACTTTTTATTGGTAAGGATTATCAAAACCTCATTTTTGAAGTTCGTATGTTTTCATTAGGCTAAGGAAGCAGCGTATGTTAGCACCAGACAATCTGGATACGACGACTCGATCGATCACAAATATTTGTATGCAGATGTTTGATGAACATCGTATAAGACGATAAGACGACAGGACGATGAAACTAGGTAGCTTTTTCTACAACATATACGTCACATTTGTCTGGTAATTTTTGCACGAAGAAAGAGGCACAGTAACTCGCAAATATGGAAAGGTGACTATACGGAAAAAAGAGGAGCTCGTAACTTATTCAGTTTTCATTCTTAGCATTGCGCATAGGATACGCCTGTAACACTTGAAAGTGGGAACATGCCTGAAATTTGTTATGCGACGAACGGAAATCGTAATTGACCTAATAAATTTGTTATTTAAGTTAATACTGACACAGTTACAGACTTTCAACATCATTTATGGCAATTAAAATTAAAGAAGTAATTGAGTAATACATTTACGCGCCATGATTCGTTACGGATATTCAGACAATTTGACTTAAAGAGATATAAACAGGCAGATTTCAGTGAGATATGGCTAACTCCGTTATCCAGTCGCTGCGTCTGGAGTACCGAGTGAGGTGGTATAGTAATAAGACAATGGACTCCAGTAAGATTGTGGTTAAAATCCCCTTTGGCTATCTAGATTTAGGTTTTCCGTGATTTCCCTATATCTCTTAGGGCAGAGGCCAGAATGGTTTCCTTGAAAGGGAAGGGCCTATTTCCTTCTCCATCACGTGGTTTTATTCCTTCTCTAATGACTTCGTCGTCGACGGGACATTAACCCTTGTCTTCCTTCCTTCCGTCCTTCCGTCCTTGTATCCCTTACAACACTTGCTGGTTGTAAATCAGGCAACCTGAGTAACAGTTAAGTTGGCTGGGTTGCCTCCCGCCCAGGCGTCATTCTCATGTCACGTATTGCTTAATTCGTTGATGTTCGAGACTGTGACCTATGTACAAACGTGCACGCTCGAATGTGAGACAACATTTATTTACATTAACAGCGACGTTTTTCCTTATGTACAAGCAGCTATTTACATTATTATGTTTAGACTGACCTTAGAATTATTTAGTATTTATGATCATCAATTGTGCATCATTTACGTTGTAATTCGTTAAGTACCACATCAATGAAACAGAACTGATCTGCTTGATCCATGTTTGATCCTATGTTTATACACTTTTTTCTATCTAGTGTGATTTACGCGAAGTTCTCATTTTTCACATTCCATTTCAATCATGAAGATAACATAATTATGTCATCATATAAGAAAAACGTGCCTGAATGTCAGTTTTCGCGAACTATTTCCAGTTCGATGAAGGACAAGGGCGTACTACCGCCAACGAGATTATCCCTAGCGAAATACTTTGTTAATGATATCTCCTGTATTCTCCTGGGTGTCGACTCTTTATTAGCCTCATTACTCTGAAACTGTACCTGTGAAAATTCTGTCATTTGTGCCGCTATTGGAGTATAATTTCTCATTATCTGATACTCGTGTTATGACATTAACATCTGATACAAAGGTAAAGCAGGTGCCTACTGAGGCACCAAAAAGAAAACAACTTGTGAATGTCAAATACCTTTAATGAAACTGTATGACCTTTCGCGTAGCAAATACCGACGGAATGTGGGGTCAGACATTTGTGAAAACTGAATAACAGGCTTTGAGTTAGGTTTTGCAATAATAAAAGAAAATTGCATTGTGTAAATGACACACGATAATGCCGCTCCAAAACTGGGATAATACAGTTACTCGATGACGTACCAAATTCAATGACGAGAATAAAAGCAAATTCTAAGTTGATTCAAAGCTTCATTTTGGTCGTTCTAGGGGGGATATTCCTGTGGCAGACCTATTCAACCGAGGCAGAAGTCATATATTGGCATATTTTAAAGTCGCATTGATCGACAGTATGTTCGTAGTATTCACATTTATGAGAAGAGCTAAAATTTCATCACTTCACCATTAGAAGATACGTAATTAGAAGATACGTAACCATCAGCAAAGTACGAAATCAAATTATAAATAAATTTTAGAAACTGGGGAATAATACAAAACAGATATATGCTACAGATGGAGACACTGCACAGAGAAACAATATTTGTGGGAAAGCTCATAACGACCCCTGGTCTCCGATGACTCGCTTTTTATCTTCGTATCTGTATCCCATTGAAAATATATATGCACAATAGTGCAAATGTGGTCAGTATTCGCTTTTGTCCTATTTTGAAATACAATTGCAGCACTGAGTCATGATGCTTGATGTTGAGAACAGTAATGCAGACTTTGCTCATCGCCGTCAAACTTCTATACAGTACTGTCTCTAGACTGTCCGCCCCCGGTAGCTGAATGATCAACGTGGCGGATTGTCAACCTTCGGGGCCCGGGTTCGATTCCCGGCTGGGTCGGGGAATTTTCTCAGCCCAGGGACTGGGTGTTGTGCTGTCCCCATCATCATCCTATTACCCTCATCGACTGCAGGTCGCCGAAGTGGCGTCAAATTGAAAGAGGCGGCACCCGGCGAACGGCCTGCCCTAGCCGTACGATTAAATTAAAAATCTCTAGGCTTTATTTTTATTCAGCAGTGTTCGTTGTACGCTAATGATAGCACACAACAGTACGGATAGATTTACTGATGAGCTGACCGGGGCCTACCTCGTGTATGGCCTCACTTAACACAGTGGATGAACGGCACAATGGTGCTATGGTTAGCATCTCACAGTACTTTTTTTGCATCTGAGAAATGTTGCATGTTACGGTGATGGATTATTGCAGGCTTTTTCTCTGTTTTGAAGGTATTTCCACAGAAACAAATGTAAACGAGGTAACAAACCATCATACTTTTTCTTTGAACGAGCCGGCGGTGCTAAAGAATCTATTACACCAAACTATTCACGAAATATCCCTGAACAACCTAAGAAGCAATGTCGGTGGAGTTCTGGTTCATCCTACGTATATATGTGTCTCAATGAATCTACTACTACGAAATGCTAGTGGAATCGTCGAAACTTCAGGCGTGTGTTGGGGCTTTTGTTGCTCATGTTTCGTTTTAAAGACCTGCCCGACATCGTTAATAGTAACTTCAGAATTTTGCAGATGATGCAGTTATCTACAATAAAGTACTATCTGAAAAAAATCTGCGCAACCATGCAGTCAGCGGCTGATAAGATTTCAATGTGGTGTAAATATTAGCAACAAGTTTGAAATCTTCACAAACGTAAAATTGTACATTTCACAAAAAGCATGAGAGAATTATGTATTACTATATAAAGACAAGACATTGTTTACAGTTGATGCCAAAAACATCGAAATGTTCTTGATCGATTTACATGTAATTACGAGGGCTGTTCAATGAAGAATGATCATAATATTTTTATGGTCATAATTTCTCGAGCTAAAATTTTATCTTATGATATTTTGTTAGCTTAATATGCAACAAAACGCGCTGGTAGTTTCATTGTTGGGACTCCTGGTTCCCGCCTGTGAGAAGCAGGCAAGGTCAGAAACGCTCAGTATCGCCTACCTCTGCAATGGAGGTAAAACGCGAGGAACAAAATGCGGCTTTGAAATTCTGCTTTCGTCTCCATAAATCTTCAGCTGAGGCCTATACAGTGTTACGGGAGGTCTAAAGAGAGTCTGTTCTTCCCTACAGCACAAATTAAAGGTGGTTTAAAATGTATAAGGAGGGGAGACAATCAATTTCAAAGGAAGGTGGACCCGGTGCTCCAGTTACTGCTCTTACGGTAGAAAACATCAACACTGCTGATGTCATTGTGAGAGAGAATCGACGAATTACCATAAGATCGCTTTCTGAATTACTGAACATTTCATTGGGTGCCACCCACACGTTAGTGACAGAAAATTTCACATGACACGTGGTACGCGATGGATTCCAAGACTGTTGATTCCCGAACAAAAGGACGTAGTTAATGTTAGTGGAAGATCCGGAATTTCTTTCGAATATAATCACCGCTGATGAAACTTGGTTGCACCATTTGGATCCTGAGAGCAAACCGCAAACCTCAGTGTGGAAATCTCCTTCATCACCAACTCCCAAAAAAGCAAAAGTGGTTGCCTCTGCTGGGAAAGTTATAGTCATCTCATTCTTTGGTATTCATATAATTCTTTATCAGCATGTTGTACTTGCACACACATCAGTAACTGGACAATGCTACAGGGATATCCTGGAAATATTGCAAGTCCATATCAGGCGCAAAAGACCACATTTCTGTGAAGCAGGCTGGATGCTGCACCACAATAATGAACGGCCGCATATTGCCAGCGCTGTTGCTGAATATCTTGCAAAATTCAACGTGAAGTGCATCCCTCACCCTCCCTATAGTCTGGATTTAGCCCCATCTGACTTTTTCCTATTTCCTAACATGAAGAAACGCCTTCGTTGAAGGCATTATAAACTATCAGAAGCAGTGGTGAAGGCGGCGGAGGCGATTTTGAAGGACCTCTCAAAAAATGGTATCCAGTATGCATTGGAAGACTGGCAGAAACGCTAGAACAAGTGCATGGCATTCGTGGGAGACTATTTTGAGAAGGAACATCAAAATTATGAGGAAGAGTAAAAGTATGTTGTAAAAAAAAATATTATCATTCTTTATTGAACAGCCCTCGCATTAACGACATTGAAATAACCACTTGAACGGACATAGGCTACATATTTTATTGCAGTTACATAATATTTAAATATTATACATAAACGTTATATACAAATGTAAAATGTTATTAGAACAAACCTCGAAAAGTACTCTGACAAATATGCAGACAGACGTAAGCTATGTATTTATTTGAACAATAGTATTATGAAAAGGATAGCGGAGACGCTGAGTTGCGGATACGCACAACAAACTGTCAGACTGTCAGAAAGTGATGTTTCGATCAACGAGGCCTTCGTCGAAATAGACAACACACACACACACACACACACACACACGACAATATTCTTTGGCTGCTTAGGCCAGACCATGGTGAAAGGCTACTATCTTTTTCATAATATTGTTATAGTCCAACCTGGATTTTACATTGTTTTATTTAGACAACAATGTGAAGGGTGTTTGTTAAAAACGACTTTGAGAAAGAAAATGCTATAATGTGCCGTGGAGATGTTCGATTTAGTTTTGTTTCTGGCAGTCAGTTTTACAATTCCTACGAAACACGGAAAACATGGATTACCACATGAACAGAGCAGACTACACTGCGACATTACTAAGACTATATACGGACAGATCGGTTAACAACAAAGCTTCATGACATGGGTGTCACCTCAGACATTCACATAAAGCTCGTGGGTAATTTCTCGCAAAATCAAAGATTGTTGTCAAGAATGAAGAGCAAAAATCAAGTACGAGGGTGTCCCTTAAGGGTTGGTATTGTCACCGACTCTCTTCACACTCTAGTTTAACGATTTGCCTACAGCTCGTTTTAGCACAATTTGTTTATGACACCACCCTACTTAGCAGCAGAAGGAGAGTAAATGCTGTCGTTCACAGAACGCAAAGACAGCTTACAGTAACCGAACAATGGGCGCGTGAAAAACTCATAGCACTCAGCGTAGACAAAACAAAAGTGGTACCGTTAGAAAATGAAACGCCTACACCAGTAGTTGTGATCTTATTTATTGTGTCGCTGCCAATTTTGGCGCTCCAATGCGCCATCTTCAGGCCGAAAGTGATAGCTACACGATATATATTATCGTAAGGACGGCTATAGGCGTTTCATTTTCTTACAGTAGTGAAGAAGCTGGAATTTACAGTATTCCGTGTAGTTGTACGGAGGTGTACATGGCTACTACAAATTGCATGAGGGCAATTGCAGAAGAGGCGAGACTGTTGCGGAACATGCCTTACACCCAGGAGACTACCACATTCATTTTCACCGGACTCAAGTACTGGCACCAACAAACGGACATCACGAAAGGCTATACAGTGAGTCCACAGAGATTGTGAAACACCGCAGGAATTTTAATATGAAGGGGGAGGGCGTGAAATTGAATGAAATTTGGCTCCGGTGTTGAAGAAGCTTCCACCATGGGTTGGTAGTAACAGCGGACGACGGCAGTCGACAACGGTCAGTTGCGCTCTCGTATTCAAAACATGTGACGTCACGCCACTGTGCAGAAGCGGAATTTTACCGTAATCAGTAGCGAGCCAAGGTGTGAATCGGACGTTCAACGAAGCTATGATCCCCCTTGAAAATGTCCTCCGTAGATGGAGACGAAAGGTCGTGTTTCAAAGTAGAATCCCTTCGACCGCGTCATAATAGCCCGGAATATTTTATTAATTGTAAAAATTAATCTGTAACAACTCAAGCAGGAAGTCCAGCCCTCATGGAAGGCAACACTTCTGCGGAACAACGCCAAAAAGGACAAAGTAATTGTTTCTCCTGTATACCATGTTGTTTCTCTTTATGCATGGTTTTAAACAAAAATTGTATGCACAAGAATGTGCTGTTTTATTTCCTTCCTTTCTTTTAAAAGAAAAAATGGAAGATGTGAGTACGGACTATCGGCTTACGCCCAGAGCACTGCTACAGAACTTTCTAAAATTACCCGTTCGCAGATTAAAACCTGGCGAAATACTGCCATTGAAGCTACTACCGTCACAATCAAGCTGCTGGAGAGGTCCCTCTCATACTCTGTGGAATGATGTTCCCAATCGATATTGGCACGCATTTTATGCACCATCGGTTCCCCGTTAAGTCGCATTACAACAATAAACGAAGCCCATTATCAATGAATGGTTGGGGGGCGGGGGGGGGGGAAGGAGTGAGGGGGAGGAGGATGAGGAGGAGGGTGGGAGGGAGGGAGGGAGGGAGGGAGGGAGGGAGGGAGGGAGGGAGGGAGGGGGAGAGAGAGAGAGAGAGAGAGAGAGAGAGAGAGAGAGAGGGGGGGGGGGGAGAGATGGGGGAGGTAGGAGAAGCAGACGGACACACGGTAAGAGAGAAGGAGATTAGGACTATATATCCAGTGCCGTTACATATTTACCAACTGCGAAGCACTTCCGGGTTTGCTAGTATCATAGAACTACAATATCAATGAGCTATCAATGAGTCTATTAATACAAAAACATGTAATGGAATGATCACACGGGTTTAATCGTAGGTAACGAAGCTGGTAAACTTTGGTTCATTGGCAGGAAAGTGCAATCTACAAAGGAGACTGCCTGTTAGTCACTGGTGCGTCCAATCTTAGTGTATTGCTCAAGTGTGTGAGACTCACACTCGATAGGACTGACACGGAACGCATACAAACAAGAGTAGTTTGTTTGACTCAGGAGAGAGTGTTACAAAGTAAGGTCCCCATATCTGCGGAAATCTCCGATGACAAGTTGCATTTCACTCAGTGACTAACTTTGTAAATGTAAACATATTAATGAACACTGAAGTCAAATCCCAATATAGCAGTTTGATTAGAATAAATCACCATTCAAAAAACAAACTTTGCATTCATTATCAAACCGTGTAAACCCACATGTAATAAATGGAAATCGTCGCACATGACGTAGGGACGTTACACATTTGTGTCAACCGAGAAGATATAACCCCTGGAAAGTAATACAAAGGCAGTTTGGACCACACGGACGCCGAGAGCGAACACTGACGAGTGAGGTGAATTATGTGAAGAAAAAGTGGAAAAATTAACCGAATATTGAGGTTGGAAAATAGCGCTGAAAATAGAATATAAAATTCCTTGAAAAGTTTTATTTTTTTTAAAGTACAACATAGTGAAAACAAATGGTTCAAGTGGTTATTAGCACTATGAGACTTAACATCTGAGGTCATCAGTCCCCTAGAACTTAGAACTACTTAAACCTAACTAACCTAAGGACACCACACACATCCATGCCCGAGGCAGGATTCGAACCTGCAACCGTAGCGGTCGCGCGGTTCCAGACTGAAGCGCCTAGAACCGCTCGGACACATCGGCCGGCTCATAGTGAAAACAATAGATAATAACAGTGTGTGATAATAGTTTGTGAGGCGGTACAACAGTGGAAATAATAAGAGGTAATACAAAAGGAATGCCGGCCGCGGTGGCCGAGCGGTTCTAGTCGCTTCAGTTCGGAAACGCGCGACTGCTACGGTCGCAGGTTCGAATCCTGCCTCGGGCATGGATGTGTGTGATGTCATTAGGTTAGTCAGGTTTAAGTAGTTCTAAGTTCTAGGGGACTAATGACCTCAGATGTTAAGTCACATAGTGCTCAGAGCCGTTTGAACCATTTTTACAAAAGGAATGAATGTAGTTCTTTCCTGTGTCAGTAAGTCATTTGCCTACAAATTCACACCGAGAACAGATCGATGCTCTCCATCGAAGCTCAACCACATCTTAAGGTAACAGAGAAGTGAATTTTGCTGGGTGAGTTGAAGCACAGTTCTTCAGACGAAAAATACATCTTCAAGTACACCACTTGCGGCTGTCAGTGTTGTTTATGTGGCACTTAATCACTAAATAATTTTACTTGCAGCCAGATTCCACTCACTCATAAATACAGTCTTATTCAGTAATACGAACTTGTACAGGGCGTATCATAATTAATGGCCTACACGCATACTGTTGAAAGTAAACGATATTAGAAGCATAAAGGTCCAGTAAAAACGGGCTTTAAAATGAATGCCTGAAGAATTGTGGGCAGCATTTTCGATATTGTGAGAAAAACCTCTTCTATTGCAAACTCTTTGATACCATATTTTGAGATGAAAGGGTCCTGTAGCCACCTTTCATTAGTCCGGTAGCCCATTTTCAGTAGTATTTCTCTTTCTTTTCCTTGTTTCTCTTTTCTCATAACTCTCATAGTGGTGTGATTGAATGAATGTGGTTGTGTGTCACGCTGCTAGACGGTGGCGTAGTCTGCTGCAGAAACTCTGCGATAATGATACAGATTCGCAGCAATGGTACAGAACAGCCAACTCTCGTAGTGGTCAAGTAGGCAAAGAGGTTTGCGCTTGTGATAAATCCACCTGCGTTAGGTTGGTGGCGGAAATGGCATCTTTGGGTTTTCCGGGCCACGCGGAACATGGAGGAGGCTGAAGATGAAAAAGGGAGGCAGTCTGCCGCCGGTACAGGAAGCGTCCACAGCTGTGCTCCAGTCGAAGAAGGGTGAGTTAGACTGACCACGTGGCGCGTTGTTACTTGACGAGAGGAGAGCTGTTAGCTTTTGGTCTCTCTTTTCAACTCTGAAAGATTGCTTTGCCTTGTCGTAGCAAGGAATGCAAAACTTTGGCAAATTTTTCTTTTAGTAAATTTCTGTAGCAGACTTGGATCCGCTGGAAGAGCACCACACAAAGGTGTCGATAAGAAGTGAGCACTCGCTTCTGTATGAATGTCTGTTTGCCTTCAGCTGTGCCTCTATAAGCTTTCATTTTTCTAAATATTAATAGCTTTGCCTTCTCGTAAATTTTCCTTGCTTTATGTATCTTTCGCCGGGGGGGAGCCGACCACGTGGTTGAACATTAGAATTTGTTGGGCTACCGTCATCATGTTTGTTTTAAAGAATGTTAACTGTTCATGGATGTGTGGTGTGATATTGTTGCAACTTGGCCACGACACCTAGAAATTGCGTCTCCACAACCCACGTGGGCACGCGGGTGTACTGCGAAACGTGTACCGTATCACGAGTTATTGCGATCAGTTATCAGGCTACAGCAGTTGTATGAATGATTCAAACCAATGATTTTAGGTGTAGATTATAACGGTGTATATATCGATGCTTTTTTTAATGTTTTAGGAATTAATGTTATCAGGATTTGTGTACATGACTCACATCCATATCTTAGGAATAAATGGTTTTATACACAATCTTCTCTTACATTTCGAGATTACGTTTTTGCACCTAAGCCACTCACCTCGTAGCTTTCCTGTCAGCACATCCAACGTGTTTCCTTACATACAGATCCAGTGATTAGTTTCTCCTTTTATTTTAAAACTAATGCTTTAGATGAAGTCTTATTTTCAGGGGTGTTGCTGGGAGCTGATCTTCTGCACAGTGTTCATGCATGTACTATTTTGCTTTAAATGGTTGATTCTCGTGGACAGTGCACGGGAAATACTATTAATTACATCGCATCTCCTATGAGCGATATCACGACGTACGAATTTTTACGAGTTTTTGGTCTGTGATCAAATTAATTTATTTTCCGACTCGGCCAAACCTTTGATTAGTAGTATGATTAGAGTTAGTGGCGACCCTAATCTTCTCACGTTAGTTTCACAATCAATAAGCATTTACATTCCCACTCTTAACGTAATAACCCGTAGAAACAGGTTAGTTACAGAGATTGGAATTATGGACAAAAACAAGAAAAAATGTCCACTAAATATGGGCTCTAAACTTGATGCCTTCAGAGCGATGAGGACTTGTTCACCTCTGCTACTGTGGAAACAGACCTTTTCTACTGAACAAGTGCGCATAGCTCTTGTAACGCCGGAAATGCATATCCTCCTATTTCCATCTATTGCACTGCAATTTTGTTACCTGAAGATATAACACTTCTGTGTCTTTGTATATTGTAATTGTTTTACTATTTGTATATATTTATGCATTTATGTCGATGTATAATTGGTTTGTTTCGTAAATATTATTTGTATTTTTACGCTGGGAAAACTATGCTAACGAACGAATACATCGATAGGTCGTGTGGAGAACCAAAGTGTTTAGGATCTTTGGTAGTGTTAACTCTGTCGCGTGGAGCGCAGGCAGAGGGAGTCTGGCTGGAGTGGTGAAGTGGAGCAGGTGTGTTGTGTGACGCACCCGCGAGTTGCCGCGCTTTCGGGGTTGGGCAGCATGTAATTGCGCTCGACTTGCTATGATAGTTTCTGACACGGTGTCGCGGACGGGAAGCATTAGCTGGCGCACATCAAGAGCCCGTTTCGCCTGGTGACCGTGTCGAAAAGAAGGCACGCCAACATCCAGCTTCTGCAACAGCGACGGCCGATAATGAGTGACTGTCGCCACCTCCTCGATCGACGGTTTCAAACCTTCAATCAACCAACAAGGAAGACTGGAAGCACGTAAAGTTTTAGAACTGTATAGCAGACCTCAGCTTTTCAATCTGTTCAAATCACAAAATTACAGCAACGTAGCATGAACCTTTGTTGCTCATTGTCCCAATTGCATTACCAAGCAGGGTCCCTTCCTGTTCCGGAATGAACCCGAGTGTCGTTGAACTTCAAACGCCAGCATCATTCGATTTCACTGCTTTAATTTCAAAGTTCAGTTAAGGTATTCATAGCTGGCTACAATATTTAGATTACACAAGCACAAATTAAGAGTGCGAGTTTTGTTACCGTATTTTAGCTTACCTGTGACTGAAGCTCAGCTTGGTACGTACTAAATTGTACTATTGTTAATTGTTCAGAATCATTTAATTCAAGTTCCAAGTTAAATCTCTTATTTCTAAATTGCGTAGATTCAAGTAGCTTTTGAAATGATTGTTGAGGTAGTCCAAGACTAACCCTATCTTACTGAATTTCGATGTGCTTCAGAAAGAAAGCTCACTATTAACTTTAGTCACTAAATTAACTTTCGATTTTCCGGTTTTATTAATTCTTTTGCTAGATTAAGTCAGAGTGTAGCGAAATTTATTACTTCTGAGAAACTTTCAGTTTTCACACTACACGTGTCAACCTTCAGTTGCCACGCTTCTAGTGCTAATTATATGTGTAATAACCTTTCTTTTTCAGTTACTATAGTAATTGTCCTTAGGACTGGCGACCGTAATTTCCCCCAAATCTCAAATATCTAATTAACGCCAATTAATTGTTAACGTGACGACCGCACATTCACTTTCTTTATTAACTTTACCCCTTTTCAAAATTAATTTCCCTGAGTTTCATTTGCATTTTTCCTTTCATTTAGATGTAACCCTTTCCTCCCTCTTTACCGACAGATTAACTTCGGTGACGATTGCTTTTCCCAAATTTCCATTAGGTACACGCGGTTTAATTTTTCACTGTCATTAAGGTCGATAAGTGAGGGGGAGGTTACACTCTTCAGATAGAAATTATAGAAACCACGTTACTAGTGAAATTTTTCGTGTTATACCATCTCATCCCAAAGCATGGAAAACAAAGACTTGAAGTAGAAGAGATTTGTTTCACAGTACCGAAGATGAAGAAATGCTCATAGCTCTATGCTCATACCTCTTCAGGTATGCGTTTTAGAGCACATGATTACCAGAAATCTTTCCTTCTAGTATCACGTACTTAAAGCCGTATGTGTTTACATCTTTAATGATGGTACACCCTGTACATAAGGTTCGTAGTGCATAGACTACAACCGAACGAGGTGGCGCAGTGGTTAGAACACTGGACTCGCATTCGTGAGTACGACGGCTCAGTCTCGCGTCCGCTCATCCTGATTTAGGTCTTCCGTGATTTTCCTAAATCGCTCCAGGAAAATGCCGGGATGGTTCCTTTGAAAGGGCGCGGCCGACTTTCTCCCACATCCTTCCCTGATCCGATGACACAGATGACCTTGCTATTTGGTCTCCTCCCCCAAACAACCCAACTCAACCATAGACTACAATAAACTATACCTGTCTTACAATACCAGACCAATCATAACGAAAGGACGCTTTATAACGGAAATATTCTAAAACCTGAATTGACAGACCCTCAAAGACAGACGTAAATTGTTCTTCGAAAGGCTACTTTTTAATAAATCATCTGTTTTCCGAGTGGTTTGATGCGGCCCGCCACGAATTCCTCTACTGCGCCAACCTTTCCATCTCAGAGTAGCACTTGCAACGTAAATTCTCAACTATTTACTGTATGTCTATCAGTCTCTGTGTTCCTCTACAGTTTTTGCCTTCCCTCTGTTATCGTGGAAGTTATTCCCCGACGTCTTAACAGCCGTCCTATCATCCTGTCGCTCCTTCTTGTCGGTGTTTTCCATATAATCCTGGCCTCTCCGATTCTGCGGAGAACCTTCTCATTCCTCACCATATGCACCCACCTAATGTTCAACATTCGTCTGTAGCACCACTTCTCAAGTGTTTCAATTCTCTTCTGTTCCTGTTTTCCCACAGTCCACGTTTCACTACCATGCAATGTTGTGCTCCAAACTTACATTCTCAGAAATGTTTACCTCAAACTAATGCCCACGTTTGATACTAGAAGACTTTTCTTGTCCGGGAACGTTCTTTTCTCCAATGCTAGTCAGTATTTGATGTCTTCTTTGCTCCCACCTCAAGAGTTATTTTGCTGCCTAAGTAACAGAATTCCTTAACTTCATATTCTCTGTGATCGCCAATATTGATGTTAAGCTTCTCGCTGTCCTCATTTTTGCTACTTCTCATTACTTTAGTCTTTCTTTGATTAATCTCAGTCCATATTCTGTACTCACGAGACCGTTCATCCTATTCAGAACGTCCTTTCACCCTGAATTTTAGGCCCTTCCTGAATCTCAGTTATATTTCCATCATTGCTTCTTCAATGTACAGATTGAACAGAAGGGGGGAAGGACTACATCACTGTCTTACATTCCGGCCGGGGTGGCCGAGTGGTTCTAGGTGCTACAGTCTGGAACCGCGCGACCACTACGGTCGCAGGTTCGAATCCCGCCTCGGGCATTCATGTGTGTGATGTCCTTAGGTTAGTTAGGTTTAAGTAGTTCTAAGTTCTAGGGGACTGATGACCTCAGAAGTTAAGTCCCATAGTGCTCACGGCCATTTGAACCTGTCTTACGCCCTTTTTAATCCGAGCACTTCGCCCTTCCATTCCTATTATTCTCTCTTGACCCTTGTACATGTAGATTACCCGTCTCTCCCTATAGCTTACCCTATTTTACGCAGAGTTCAAAACATCCTGCACCATTTGACATTGTCAAATGATTTCTCCAGGTTGATAAATTCTATGAATGTGTCTTGATTTTTCTTTAGTTTTGTTTACAGTATGAATGGCAGTGCCAGGACTACCCCTCTGGTGCTTTCACCTTTCCTAAAGCCAAACTAGTCGTCATCTAATAGATCCTCAGTTTTCTTTTCGATTCTTCTGTTTACTATTCTTATTAGCAACGGATGTATGAGCTGTTAAGCAGGTTGCTTGGTTTTTAGAAACAGTATTAAGTGAAGAATTACAGAAGCTCTTCATACAACTATGCGTTGCCCCTGCAGAGATCGTGAATATTAGACTAATTACAGCGCGCATAAAAATATTTCGGCAGTTATTCTTCTCATGCTGCATACGTGATTGGCAGGGTAAGATATCCTAACATGCTATCTACCCTTTACCATGCGCTTCATAGCTGTGTGTACACTATGCATATAGCATAGCAGATAGGCTCATATTACGAACGACATAGTGTTAACGAGAAGTAATTTTTTTGCACGGCCTTACAATTCAGAATATAAGTGATAGGTTTTCACATTTTTCTCTCGTAGCAGTGAAACAATTACGTAATTCCATTACAACCTGCGTAAGACAGAAAGTTACGTTTGCGAGATTACATTTATTTCCATGATTTTTCTCCGCGATTCATTTCGCAAAGAGCCACGAGCACTTTTTTAAACATCTGTGCTGCGAGACCGTTAATTCTCGCCGCTTCCTGCTCTTGTTGCAGGTTCTGAATTTACGGCTTTTCTTTCCCTCTCTCATCCTTACCTCTTTATGTTCATTTTTTTCCGCTACTCCCGCGCAGCACCCCTCACCACCACTCCCGGTAGGAATACTTCGCACTTTTTAGCGCCGGCAATTAACAAGTTGTAATGAATTTGGCAGCGTGGCTGGGACCACAAAGAAGCCAGCCGGGCACTTCTTCACGTTCGCCGGCAGCTGGTCAGAAACTTGCGGCCGGCTGTTCCCGTGCTGGACCCACTCCACTGGACGCACCTCGGTCAGAAGTTGGCCTGCCGTGCGTGGGGCGGCAGGTGTGAGGTGAGGTGAGGTGAGGGGCGGAAGCCGCCCTTCGCGGGTCGATAGGGCCCTTTAAGGTCGCGCCACACCGGCCGCGGAGCGGAGCCGGGCCCTGCCGGGTGGCCCTTCGCGACTAATTTCCCTGCGGTAATTGGAAGTGGCGCTCTTGGGCCGAGCTGGCACGCCCAGCCAACGGGCCTCTTCGGTCGTTGCCCCCTCTCTCTCCCACTACACTTTCCATCCAATCACTTCCTCCTTTTACAAGCACTCACTTTATGTAATCTGGAACCTAATGCACCCACTGCAGCGTAATCAAATATCAGATTGTGAGGCCAAACAGCGAGACAGGAGGGACACTGGGTATTCCCTACCCAATGAGCCCGATCTATGTGCACTACTGGCCATTAAAGATGCTACACCACGATGAAAACGTGCTTCAGACGCGAAATTTAACCGACAGGAAAAACATGCTGTGATATGCAAATTATTAGCTTTTAAGAGCATTCACGCAAGGTTGGCGCCGGTGGCGACACCTACAACATGCTGACATGAGGAAAGTTTCCTACCGATTAAAAAAAAAATGGTTCAAATGGCTCTGAGCACTATGGGACTTAACATCTGTGGTCATCTGTCCCCTAGAACTTAGAACTACTTAAACCTAACCAACCTAAGGACATCACACACATCCATGCCCTAGGCAGGATTCGAACCTGCGACCGTAGCAGTCCCGCGGTTCCGGACTGAGCGCCTAGAACCGCTAGACCACCGCGGCCGGATTCCTACCGATTTCTCATACACAAACAGCAGTTGACCGGCGTTGCCTGGTGAAAAGTTGTTGTGATGCTTCGTGTAAGGAAAAGAAATGCGTATCATCATGTTTCCGAATTTGATAAAGGTCGGATTGTATCCTATCGCAATTGCGGTTTATCGTATCGCGACATTGCTGCTCGCGTTGGTCAAGATCCAATGACCACTGGCAGAATATGGAATCGGTGGGTTCAGGATGGTAATACGGGACGTCGTGCTCGATCCCAACGGCCTCGTATCACTAGCAGTCGAGATGACAGGCATCTTACCCGCCATGGCTATAACGTATCGTGCAGCAACGACTCGATCCCTGAGTCAACAGATGGGGACGTTATCAAGACAACAACCATCTGCACGAACAGTTCGACGACGTTTGCAGCACCAAGGACTATCAGCTCGGAGACCATGGCTGTGGTTATCCTTGACGCTATATCACAGACAGGAGCGCCTGCGATGGTGTACTCAACGACGAACCTGGGTGCACGAATGGCAAAACGTCATTTTTTCCGATGAATCCAAGTTCTGTTTACAGCATGATGACGGTCGCATCCGCGTTTGGCGACATCGCGGTGAACGCACATAAGAATAGTGTATTCGTCATCGCCATACTGGTGTATCACCCGGCGTGATGGTATGGGATGCCATTGGTTACACGGGTCGGTCACCTCTTCCAGAATGAGATTTTCACTCTGCAGCGGAGTGTGCGCTGATATGAAACTTCCTGGCAGATTAAAACTGTGTGCCCGACCGAGACTCGAACTCGAGACCTTTGCCTTTCGCGGGCAAGTGCTCTACCATTTGAGCTACCGAAGCACGACTACGCCGTGAGTCGTGCTTCGGTAGCTCAGATGGTAGAGCACTTGCCCGCGAAAGGCAAAGGTCCCGAGTTCGAGTCTCGGTCGGGCACACTGTTTTAATCTGCCAGGAAGTTTCGGTCACCTCTTGTTCGCACTGACGGCCCTTTGAACAGTGGACGTTACATTTCCGATGTGTTACGACCCCTGGCTCTACCCTTCATTAGATCCATGCGAAACTCTACATTTCAGCAGGATAATGCACGACCGCATGTTGCAGGTCCTGTACGGGCCTTTCTGGATACAGAAAATGTTAGACTCCTGCCCTGGCCAGCACATTCTCCAGATCTCTCACGAATTGGAAACGTCTGGTCAATGGTGGCGGAGCAACTGGCTCGTCACAATACGCCAGTCACTACTCTTGATGAACTGTGGTATCGTGTAGAAGCTGCATGGGCAGCTGTACCTGCACACGCCATCCAAGATCCGTTTGACTCAATGCTCAGGCGTATCAAGTTTGTTATTACGGCCAGAGGTGGTTGTTTTGGGTACTGACTCCTCAGGATCTATGCACCCAAATTGTGCGAAAATGTAATCACATGTCAGTTCTAGTATAATATATATGTCCAATGATTACCCGTTTATCATCTGCATTTCTTCTTGGTGTAGGAAATTTAATGGCCATTAGTGTAAATGGTGGTTTTATTTTCCTTTAGCCCATGACGATAGAACTGCACCAACGTTTAACTCCAGTAAACACACACACACACACACACACACACACACACACACACACACACACACACACACACACACATAAAATCGGGCGATACTGAGGTAAACCCTCTAGTACTAAAAATCAATTAATAACACTCAAAGCGAGCAAAGCACTGATCTCAGATGAAATTATTACTAGATTTCACATAATACGCTGCGAAATTAGCCTCATTCCTAGTTTGCGTCAACCAAGAATAGGTTTCCGAAGCCACTAATTAATGAAAGGTCTCATGCAGATCGTAAAATACAATGAAAAGAGCAAAGTAATTCGAATTACTGTAGCTTTTGATGGTGTCATATGGGACATGTTGTAACATGTGATCCATGACTTTGAGGTGCGAAACACGTAGTATCATTACTAAAACGTCCGTATAACTGTCATACAGTAACCATGAAAATGGATGCTGAATGCAGTTTCTCGATGTGACAAATGACCTCAGACTTCGTTATTTACTGTCAACTCAGATTTATAAAATCTACGCAGAGTATGTCATCACGGACGCACTGCATAGTTGGGATGGTATAATTACAATTACTGGCAGTAAACAACCTATGCTTTGCAAATGATACAACAGGGAGTGAGGGAGAATTTAATGATCTTCTCTCCACATTGAAGAGCGTTTGTGTTACTTTTGTTTTAGAGACAAACATGAAAAAAAAAAAAAAAACTAATGGTTACTAATCACCAAAGTTTAGATCAGATCGCCGCGAGGGGTAGCCGCGTGGTCTTAGGCGCCTTGTCACGGTCCGTGCGGCTCCCCCCGATGGAGGATCGAGTCCTCCGTCGGACGTGTGTGTGTGTGTGTGTGTGTGTGTGTGTGTGGATAAATTACACTCGAAAATGTGATAAAGGAAATGGCGAATCGTCCTCGGCAGAGCCGCATTGGTTAAAACTACTAACATCTGACAGATCCGGGCAATATCCAAATCGATGAACTGCGCTTGATGGAATTATTGGTGGTCCCTGGTTCTTGTACAGCTGCGAGACCTGAACCATGAAAGCTATTGACAAGAGTCGAATTGATGGCTTCGAGATGTGATGCTGGAGGAAGATGTAACGCGTACCATGGACAGAGAAAAGAACCCGTGCTTCCATCATAATACAACTTGGTGTCACAGGAATCTTATTTTCTCGTGTAAGCCAAAATACTTCCAGTTCCCTGGGCATTTTTGAGAAGAGAAGAGGATGATTTAGGAGTGATCATCTTTAAAGGCAAAATCGAAGGAGGAAGACGACGAGGAAAGGCAGAAAGTAAATGGTTGGATCAAACGAAGATTACAAGCCTGCCTCTTCACATTAAATTAGGAAGAGATGAAGACAGCTGTGGATGGAGACCTCTAGTAGAAGAGTCGATTAAGTAAGAAATGAATGAAGAAATGAGCTCACGACACTCAGCACTGGATAGGCCACCTAATGATGATGACTTCAGCTGTTTTAAAAAGTGCATAACACAATGGTCTGCAATAATGTTATTTTATTTTGCTACAGGTTTCGGTTGTGAGGCATAATAACTGGCAGATGTACAACAAACAAAACAGAATAATATGACACTAACAAACGAATAAAGAAGAACAGAAAAAGAGTAAAATCGATCAAAATTCGAAACTTATTACACATTTATCACAGGCCATACAGGCTTTAAAGATTAGCTATCACAGAAAATCATAAAAGCGAGGCTAACATAAAATCGAAAACTGTAACAAGACAAAAATTTGATGCTTCATTGACACAAGGACAACGAGTGATAAACAGCATTGCAAGTCAAAGAACTTCAAGGCTAAAGATGGCACTCCTGATCAAATCCAAAGCAACTGTCATTAAATAATTACACTATATGATCAAAAGTATCCGGACACCTGGCTGAATATGACTTATAAGTTCGTGGCGCCCTCCATCGGTAATTCTGGAATTCAGTATGGTGTTGGCCCACCCTTAGCCTTGATGACCCTTCCACTCTCTCAGGCATACGTTCAATCAGGTGATGGAAGGTTTCTTGGGGAATGGCAGCCTATTCTTCACGGAGTGCTGCACTGAGGAGAGGTATCGATGTCGGTCGGTGAGGCCTTGCACGGCGTTCCAAAACATGCCAAAGGTGTTCTGTAGGCTTCAGGTCAAGACTCTGTGCAGGCCAGTCCATTACAGGGATGTAATTGTCGTGTCTCCGCCACAGGCCGTACATTACGAACAGGTGCTCGATTGTGTTGAAAGATGCAATCGCCATCCCCAAATTGCTCTTCAACAGTGGGAAGCAAGAAGGTTCTTAAAAAGTAAATGTAGGCCTGTGTTATGATAATGCTACGCAAAACAACATGGGATGCAACCCTCTCCATGAAAAACACGACCACACCATAACACCGCCGCCTCCCAATTTTACTGTTGTCACTAGACACGCTACCAGATGACGTTCACCGGGCATCCGCCATACCCACAGCCTGCCATCGGATCGCCAAATAGTGCACCGTGATTCGTCACTCCACACAACAATTTTCCATTGTTCAATCGTCCAATATTTACCCTCTTTACACTAAGCGAGGTGTCGTTTGGCATCTACCGGCGTGATGTGTGGCTTACGAGCAGCCGCTCGACCATGAAATCCAAGTTCTCTCACCTCCCGCCTATTGTTTTGTATGGAACTGGGGACCTAGAAACGACAGAGGGGCTTCGTCCCCGCCGTAACCGGTAGTGGTGCACAACCCCACAACAGGCTACAGCAGTCCACTCACCCCATCGCAACCCCACACCGAACCCACGGTTATTGTGCAGTTCGGCCCCCAGTGGCAGAAGCTAACTATTTTTCTAGCCACTTTCCAGTCATTGTAGCCATTGAGACTCTGTGTCCTTTAGTTCCCACGGAAAATTTTCAACCTCTGCTTTCTGTAAGTAGCGGAGACATTCCGCCATATAGGCATCAAGATTTTTCATGAGCGCTTTCAAGCCGTCCGGCGCGCGTTACCCCCTGTCCTGTTAGCACGGCCAGCGCCGCGTCGGGGTTAGTGCCACGGTGGAGGCTGCGTCGGACCTGAAGACCACTTACAGCTGTGGCGAAGGTCGAATACTTGCGTCCCTCCACCGTCTCTCTCTCTGCTAGACTGCTGTGCTGAACAAACGGGAAAATACAGCTTCTGACAAACCGAGCGCACGCGGAAATGGAAGGAAAGGTTTGGCCCTAACACGTGGACTGTAGTTGTGTGGCCCGATTAAACATTAATAATTACTAAGTAGTGTTGAGGCCTATCAGCTACTGTAATGAAACAAGGGTTGCAAATTACGTACTTGTGTTGGTTATGAATTCAATGACTGCTCAAAACACACAAGGATCAAACACTACTCACGGGAGAATGAGTGCATATACACATTTGAATGTGTGATAACTAAGGATCTTCAGAAGGGAAGGATGGTAAAAGTTCTCATAAAATTGAACAAATAAAAAAATGACATTAACTTACTGCTAATCGTGAAGTGTTGGTGAAGACTGCATCGGAAGATTAGTGAGAAAAGAGAAATAGATCGTGGCCGAAAAGTGAACGATCACGCCTATCATCCAGCATGAACTTCGTGCGCCGTTGCTGCGACACGTACAAAATTTGCGGAAGACGAGGCGCGTGGGGTTGCAGGCAGGGACGAACACTCATGGAGCTGACCGCCTGCTCGTGAATGACTGCTCCTCTCCTGGTCCGATCCTCTCTCGCGCCGACCAAGTGTCTTCCCACTACGCCTCACGGTGAAAAATTCTGTTCTCTAAGCCTCTCAGAGACGAAGTGCCTGATACTTTGCTATACTGCTACTCGTGGGTGTGAACCAGCCTGCATTTTTGGTCGGTCTGAAACTGCATACTTGGTTTCTCCAAACAGAAACCTCCTAAAAATTTTCTTCTGGAAGATTCAGGGCCACTTTCTGGAGGATTCTGAACGCTGATACATCCCAACTCTTCGTTCCAAAAACTTTCGAGTGCCTCTCTATGACACATCGGCACTCCAAAAGACTTCGCCAAAAAATTTTCATAACTTTGCAAGACTACACTTGACTTGCTGTATGTTTTTAAAGGCGAGAGATGACTGAGTTATAGCCCTTACAGCAATCACCTTCACTAGTAAACTTTCGACTTGACTACCTGCTCCATGTTTCTGCTAAATTGATTTTGCCCTTTACCTGTGTTTGTTATTGATAGGCTGCATTAGAGGTTATCACAGTTATCAGACTGTAAATGAGGTTAAATGCGGATATCGTATTAATGAAATTGTGACCCTGCCATTATTGTTGTCAGTTGTTGACAAGTGATTAATATATCAACAGGCGATTGATCTTTTGTAGAGGTAACGGTACTAGTTTATTGACTAAATATTAGACAAAAGTACATGTTAAGAATGATGACAAAAATAAAACATGATCTGATGGCAGCATGTACATGCAACAAACAGCTAACAAGACTTTGTGGCGGCTAGTTGGCAAAGATTTAAGTTTGTCTAATTGAATCATATACTCTGACACAAAATATGGATAGCACAATCTGAAATTATCCAACATTGAATTGATCTTTATGGATTTATTCTACACAGGCGTTGGCGCAGCTGAGGACAAGTGGCGAGATTGTGATCTTGTTTGCCTAACAAGCTGGAGCAGCAATACAACACCCCTATTCTCAATGTGTGGCACTGGCTCAGGTAACGCTCGTGGTTAAAGCGTCTGCAGAGCAGCGATGTGCCGAGGCTGTAATTTCCTATCGTGGGCAGGAAATATGCAAAGTAGTGGTTGGTAATCTGTTAGATGGATTGCAATTGCTCTCTAACGGAGCCCCAAAATCTAGTCAGATTCCAGCGTGTGATACTCCTGTTCGCCGGTCATACCATGGACCAATCTGACCCACCTATACAGCAGTATGAAGGACATCAAATGTCAGAGTAGCTGACCCATCACGAATAAGCCTGCCCTCAGCACAGTGAGTTGTCCGAGATGACTGAGGAATAAGCTATCAGTATAGCTAAGTACACACTACAGGCTTCCAAGTCAAGACCAATGTTAGAGCAGAGCCACACTCTGGACAAGTGTCCAAAGTACACCCCACTCATAACGAAATTCAAAACCAATATCCTCTCTAGACCGGACTCTGAATCAGAAGACCCACTCAAAATAGGGATCTGAATCAGAAGACTGAGCATCTCCTCTCCACACTTTCCATCAAACCTCAGTAAACTCTCCAAAAGCACTCCCGCAACCACCTCCACAAGGGTTTCATGCCAATCACAAGACTACATAAGCTCCAAGTCTCCCCTCTAACTTATCTACTCTACTCACCGGCCAGTCCTAATCGAACTTAACAATATTCTTCTCTTTTCAAGAAAAGGGTCCAATCCCCACACACACAAAAGATGTTCTGCTCCTGACTTGTTTCTTCTTCCCACAGCCATTTTAGGTAGCATGTTATTCTGAGTTTCTGGGAAGTTCTAAAGTGAACAACACAATTATCATGGATATAATTATCAAGACCGTCTGAGTGTTACTATGTGTCTGACCAGAGCCTGGATAAACCAAGAGACGTGGGTTTGAGTACAAACGTAGATCATTTCAGAGCCGCCATAAATGTTATGTTATTTCAAAAATTCTGTTGAAGGCCTGAGGCTTCCCAAAATCTCTGCACGCCGACGGAGGACACCACCTGACGGCTACCTCAATAGCATCCTGTCCACAGTGAACATGGAAACACACAAATTTTTTCTGGCCGTCATCCCTATTCACAAAGACGTCTACGACACCGTCATAACGCGTTGGCTGGGTGACCTAGATTTCTTCCAAACCCACCGTCTCTGCTGTAACAAGAGGTGCCTAACAGGTAAGTCGAGGTAGGCTGCTTTCCTGTGTCATCCACCAAACACCGTGTGCGAAATTCTTGGACCCAGCATCCTGTCTCCCGCAAGTGCTTTGAGGTGTTCCTTTCACTAATAGCTGCACGTGGCTTTCAAGCCCCAAACGTTCACTGCAAGATATTCTGTTAAATGTCCAAACTGCCTGCTTAACTCCAGAATAGCACTATTCAATGGATAGCAACCATAAGGACCCCACATGCATTAACAATGTACATGCTTCCATCATTGTCTTCTTAAGCTGATACCTTCCTGTCGTTTCACAAAGAGAACACCTTTGGTGAAAAATAAACATTAAATTGCGCAACTGAACATGGAGAGTAGTGAGAGAGGCCGGCCGGTGTGGCCGTGCGGTTCTAGGCGCTTCAGTCTGGAACCGTGTGACCGCTACGGTCGCAGATTCGAATCCTGCCTCGGGGATGGATGTGTGTGATGTCTTTAGGTTAGTTAGTTTTAAGTAGTTCTAAGTTCTAGGGGACTGATGACCACAGATGTTAAGTCCCATAGTGCTCAGAGCCATTTGAACCATTTTTTAGTAGTGAGAGAGTGACTCATCCTCTCTCAGCGTTACCTTCTCAGTGGTTACGCTCAAGACATCAGAGAATTGTCAGCTATAAACAAAAGACTCGCCTATGGAGGCGTCATATGGCTACTTCACAACAGTACTATGTTACTGTACGGTGTACGCCATTTACATGGGTGGTCTGTCCTTCGAAGAAACCTCTGTATTCATATTCACCAACTGGCGAGGACATTCCGAGTTCGCTGAAATCAGCAAGCATGTACGTTATTCCTCGTGCGATGCTAAACTTGCGAAAGACACAAGCAGCCCTCTACCGTTCACAGGACTCAGGTGTCACCCCCAGTATGAGTCCAATCAGCGGCCTGGCCAGCTGGAGGCAAGCCGAAGCTAGACGAAGCGAACGGAAACTGAGGGCCATGTTTTCAGTACCCGTTAACTATAAGAATGAATTCAACATGCACTTTAGAATTAAGAGAAATTAAGAAAATTACAGTCGTCACCAACTCCCACGGATAAACCGCTCTTTTGAATATACATCTGAATTTAGTGATTAATTAGAACTATCATATTGATGGATTAAGTGTTATAAGTGAAGAAAGCAATGGAATACGTGGCTGGCTACGGCCTGACACATTTCAGTCCACGCGTACATTAATCTCACACTCATTAATAAAACGCATGTTGTTATTGTTAAAAAACTGTACTGCTTCCATCAAAACTCCAGCGACTGACTGACTATGAAAACTTTTGCTCCACATCGTCATCACTGCAATGCCCAACCAACGAATTCGGCATTGGTAGAAATGGTCCCCATACACACTGCTCCTAAGTTCCCTAGCCGCTAGAGCTGACTTTTCTTTCCATGCGGATACGAAATTCATAATTCGGGACATCCGGTATGATTTGGAAATGTAGTCAATGGCTCCAATGAAACGTATACAAAATACAGCCTTTCGAGGTTATAACCAACACTCCCCGCTGAACTTACAAAGCACATATTAGACAACGATCGATTTGGCTCAACAGGCAGCAAATATCCATAATTATTGTGTAAAAAATTCTCGTGCTCATTATCTGTTAGACCACGAACCCCCACATTTTTTCACAAGAGATCCAAGACTACCCACACACGATGCCTCAGGGGCCGACATACATTTACAGGCAGCACAAAACACTAACACAAAGAACATAGTTCGTTATTTTTCTAGTACGTGGTATGTTCAGAAAGTAAGTACACTAAATATTTATACCTTTTTAGAAAAAGAGAATCTGAAAAAAAATTACAGTATATTATTGATACACTTGTTGAATTCCCAAATAATTTCCACCACGTTCAATTCAAGTTGTGAGCCGTGGCACAAGCTACTTCATGTCCTTCTCGAAGAATTCTCTCACCAGCTCCTTCCCCCACTTCACAACCTCTTTCTGCAGCTGCTCGTGGTATTTAATTCCATTCATACTCATGTGTACCTCCATGGACTTGAAAAGACGATAATGTGAAGGCGCCAGGAGAAGGCAATCCGGGGTTTGGTTCAAAATATTCCAACCAAACGAATCCAAGAGCGCCATCACGGTCTCCAAGGCTCTCTGAGGACGCGTGTTGTCATGCGACTCTTGTCAGAATTCCTCTCCTTTTGCTTTGAATGCTATTTTTGAGATATTCTGGGATCTCCTTGCGTTGCATTGCATTTACGGTATCCCCCTGAGGCAGAAATTCGACCAAAATGATGCCCTTCCGGTCTCAAAACAACGAGGCCGTGAATTTTTGCCCGAAACTTTGATTTTGAAGTTTTTGGCAGATGGGGTACTGAAGTGTAATGAGCCAGTCACAACAGACCTCAGAAAATGCTAATCTTCCAATACATTTCGTTCACGAAACTCGCGGGCGCTATTCATCCTATTTTTCTTGTGCTGGTCTGTTTTGGGATCCTTCCTGTGTTCAGTTTCCTGTATCCCACTGTTTCTGTGAGCGTCTCGTATAAAAGAGTTCTGGAGAGTTGTGGAAACATCGCAGAAATTTCATCCATTGCAAACGCGCGATCTTCATGAACAGTTTCCTCTAAAATAATCGAAGTTTCGACCCCTCTGCTTCTTCAGGATCTTGCGGTGTCCACACTGCTTCGTTTTTTTTATTTTTTTTTTATTTTTGCACCAACTCATCAGTCGAACTGGAAAGTCTTTCACTCCTCTCTTCGTCACGAATATTTCTTCTATCTTAATCAAACAGCATAAACCGCCTAAGACACTCGCTGTGTTCGTAACACCATCGCTGAAACCAGTTATGAATTGTGAAAAAGTTCGGTAGGTGCTTTTCCTTCTAGGATATGAAGCTGTTCACAGTGCGTGACTCGCACTTGGCGGGATTTTATACCGTTATCTTTCACGTGTGAGTTTAGATACTACCGCGTTGCTGTGATGCTGTCTGGTCAGGGGTCCCCTCTACCACTCCGTGTTGCCAACCCTCAAAAAAAGAAAAAAGAAAAAATAGCCAGTTATATCCACAGTACACATACTTTCTGAATATCTATAGCATTGTCAGAAGTCAGACGAGCGCAATGCTTTGTGGATCTTCTGTCATATTAACCCTTAACTCACGAAGTGTTGTCTCTCAACGGCGCGAAAATTTTCCAACTCGCTCTACAATATCAGTTCTGGAGGAATGCTTCTGTATCCCACCTACCCTCCTTAATTCAGCAACCCTGCAATGTTTTGTTGCCATTAGTATTCTTTGTTTACTGTTGACACGTGTTATTGACAGATGTTGTGGCCTCGTGAAATATGGATCGGTTTTCTTCAGTGTAGTACGAAATGTGTTCAAAGTAACGTATCAGTTTTAACGATCCTACATTTGATGAAATTTTAGTCAGTGGCTGCAAGAAGATGTTAGTGATATAGACCAAGAAACGGCGGGAAAAGACGACGATTTTACAATAGGCAGCGATCACATTTCTGTTACCTGAAGGTGGAAGAACTGCAAGACAATTGTGATGGGTTCTCTACTCCTCCAAGTATTAATTAAAATCAAATATGGTGATAAAGAAAGTAGTGGATCCCTGCACTAAATGTCACTTGTTCAGACTTCTTTTTTGTACCTAACGAGTGCAATTTTTATGTTAAATTTTAAACGGGGGAATTTAATTTTATGTAAAAATGTACTTGCTACAGAGCTACTATAATTTTTCAGAATGTAATACTCAGTTTTCTAAACGTTCGTTTATATATACTAATTCAAAAAACCGCACAAAATGTGCGATTTCTGTACGCTAAAAGTAAATTCCTGCAGGCTTGATTTATCGCAATAAGAACAATAAGGAGAAGTTAGACTACATTTAAGTAACTATAAAAGTTTATGTTATTCAACTAAAATTAAAAATTTGAAATGATTTGTGCCTTGATACTCTGTTTAAACGTAGGAGTTCCCGAGACCCCACCTCGTAGTATACGTTACAGAGAAGTCAGCTAGTGAGTTAAGGGTTACGAAGACCACATGGAGCCTCCAGATGCTACCTATGTTTGCACTCTTAAAGTTAGTCATCTATTAATGTTTATCATCTACTATCCGACAGCATCTCGGCCGAAGGCTACAGCTACTGTCAAGGACTTTCTACTGTGATGGCTGTATTCTTGCTTGCTGTTTACCGAAGAACACATCTGGACTTGAATGAGATTTTTCACTCTGCAGCGGAGTGTGCACTAATATGAAACTTCCTGGCTGATTAAAACTGTGTGCCGAACCGAGACTCGAACTCGGGACCTTTGCCTTTCACGGGCAAGTGCTCTACCGACAGAGCTACCCAAGCACGACTCACGCCCCGTCCTCACAGCTTTACTTCTGCCAATATCTCGTCTCCTACCTTCCAAACTTTACAGAAGCTCTCCTGTGAACCCTGCAGAACTAGCACTCCTGAAAGAAAGGATATTGCGGAGACATGGCTTAGCCACAGCCTGGGGGATGTTTCCAGAATGAGATTTTTCACTCTGCAGCGGAGTGTGCGCTGGTATGAAACTTCCTGGCAGATTAAAACTGCGGCCGGACCGAGACTCGAATTCTGGACCTTTGCCTTTCGCGGGCTAGTGCTCTACCAACTGAGCTACCTAAGCACCCAAGCACTTGCCCGCGAAAGGCAAAGGTCCCGAGTTCGAGTCTCGGTCCGGTACACAGTTTTAATTTGCCAGGAAGTTTCACATCTGGACCTATTTGTGTGCATTAAACTTGTACTTTGCGCAAACTGTTCTTGTGCAGTGTGTTCAATAAATTGTTCAATAACGAGACGTGCACCACGGTTCTACTACTCGCGTGAGATTGAGCTGTGCTGTGGGCACAGCCGCGGAAGACACCACCAAGCAGCGGTCACGTCCAGCCTGTGTGAGACGACCAGGGCCGCTGCAGGCCGTTTCTCAGCGCTAATTGCATTCCCAGCGCCACGGGCGGCGCATTTTTGCAGGCGGCCCCCAGCTGGGACGGGAGTGCTCGGACACAGTGGCGGCGGCGCGGTGCGAGTAATTACTCCGCAGTGCAAAAAGCTGTCGCCGCGCCGCTGTAGTGCTGCTCCGTGGAGCTTCGTTCCGTCCCAGGATTCGCCCGACTCCACCAAAATTCCTCGCCCAGTGGTGTGGCTTGCGCGAAAAATATTCTCCCGTGTGACGAGCTACTGTGAAATTTCTGAAAGTGTTTCTCCTTCCACACATAGGGAAGCGCGTTTCGCTTCGTTTTACACAAATGTGGCCACCGCCTATGTTCGACGTCAACGAGCAATATCCACTCACAGACCACCGGTGGCGGCACTAGCAGTGGAGGGTATACAGGGTGCTACAAAAAGGTACGGCCAAACTTTCAGGAAACATTCCTCACACACAGATAAATAAAGATGTTATGGGGACATGTGTCCGGAAACGCTTAATTTCCATGATAGAGCTCATTTTAGTTTCGTCAGTATGTACTGTACTTCCTCGATTCACCGCCAGTTGGCCCAATTGAAGGAGGGTAATGTTGACTTCGGTGCTTGTGTTGACATGCGACTCATTGCTCTACAGTACTAGTATCAAGCACATCAGTACGTAGCATCAACAGGTTAGTGTTCATCACGAACGTGGTTTTGCAGTCAGTGCAGTGTTTACAAATGCGGAGTTGGCAGATGCCCATTTGATGTATGGAGTAGCACGGGGCAATAGCCGTGGCGCGGTACGTTTGTATCGAGACAGATTTCCAGAACGAAGGTGTCCCGACAGGAAGACGTTCGAAGCAATTGATCGGCGTCTTAGGGAGCACGGAACATTCCAGCCTATGACTCGCGACTGGGGAAGACCTAGAACGACGAGGACAAGTGCAATGGACGAGGCAGTGCAGTTGACGATAACCCTAATCTCAGCGTCAGAGAAGTTGCTGCTGTACAAGGTAACGTTGACCACGTCACTGTATGGAGAGTGCTACGGGAGAACCAGTTGTTTCTGTACCATGTACAGCTTGTGCAGGCACTATCAGCAGCTGATTGGCCTCCACGGGTACACTTCTGCTAATGGTTCATCCAACAATGCGTCAATCCTCATTTGAGTGCAAATGTTCTCTTTACGGATGAGGCTTCATTCCAACGTGATAAAATTGTAAATTTTCACAATCATCGTGTGTGGGCTGACGAGAATCCGCACGCAATTGTGCAATCACGTCATCAACAGAGATTTTCTGTGAAAGTTTGGGCAGGCATTGTTGGTGATGTCTCGATTGGGCCCCATGTTCTTCCACCTATGCTCAATGGAGCACGTTATCATGATTTCATACGGGATACTCTACCTGTGCTGCTAGAACATGTGTCTTTACAAGTACGACACAACATGTGGTTCATGCACGATGGAGCTCCTGTACATTTCAGTCGAAGTGTTCGTACGCTTCTCAACAACAGATTCGGTGACCGATGGATCGGTAGAGGCGGACCAGTTCCATGGCCCCCACGCTCTCCTGACCTCAACCCTCTTGACTTTCATTTATGGGGGCATTTGAAAGCTCTTGTCTACGCAATTCCGGTACCAAAATGTAGAGACTCTTCGTGCTCGTATTGTGGACGGCTGTGATACAATACGCCATTCTCCAGGGCTGCATCAGCGCCTCAGGGATTCCATGCGACGGAGGGTGGATGCATGTATCCTCGCTAACGGAGGACAATTTGAACATTTCCTGTAACAAAGTGTTTGAAGTCACGCTGGTACGTTCTGTTACTGTGTGTTTCCATTCCATGATTAATGTGATTTGAAGAAAAGTAATAAAATGAGCTCGAACATGGGAAGTAAGCGTTTCCGGACACATGTCCACATAACATTTTCTTTCTTCGTGTGTGAGGAATGTTTCCTGGAAGTTTGGCCGTACCTTCTTGTAACACACTGTATAAAACGTGACGGGGAATGCGGAAAACAGTGAGGCCATTTGCTATAAGATGAATACGGAACGATTTACCTGACGTCCAATAGGGCTTGATCATTGGCCAAGGGTGGAACAATTTCCGAAACGGCCACACTTATAAGATGTTTGCGTACTGCGTGTTTAAACAGCACTGAGTATCGCAAAATGGCGCTATCCAAAACCGGTGCTGAGGCAACGGTGGTGCAGCACAGGCCGTAGATGGCAGGGGCGAACGACGGGTGTCGAGATGTGTACAGTCGTATAGACGTGCAACTGTTGAGCAGCTTATCGTCCAGATCAACCAAGGGGCCTTCAAAGAGTCTCTCTTCAACGACCGTTCGGTGAACGTGTAATGCTATTGTAAATATAATGGTGCCATTAATCTGTATATTTTAAAATTTTTTTTGTTCCATAATAATTTTGAAAAATTAAGAAAATACCATAGTGAGAGTAAGCTTTTGTTAAGTGTAGATTATCTATTTAAAATAACCTCTTTGACGTAGGTGGAATAAATGTATTAAAACATATTTTGTAAATAATTATGTAATATTTCAAGTACAACTGTAATTAATTATGTCAATTTTGTATGTATATGCTGTAGACGTACAGAAAGCTTTTGACAATGTCGACAGGAATACCCTCTTTCAGATTCTGAAGGTGGCAGGGGTAAAATACAGAGAGCGAAAGGCTATTTACAATTTGTACAGAAACCAAATGGCAGTTATAAGAGTTGAGGGGCATGAAAGGGAAGCAGTGGTTGGGAAGGCAGTGAGACAGGGTTGTAGCCTATCCCAGATGTTATTCAATCTGTATATTGAGCAAGCAGTGAAGGAAACAAAAGAAAAATTTGGAGTAGGTATTAAAATCCATGGAGAAGAAATAAAAACCTTGAGGTTCGCCGATGACATTGTAATTCTGTCAGAGACAGCAAAGGACTTGGAAGAGCGGTTTAACGGAATGGATAGCGTCTTGAAAGGAGGATATAAAATGAACATAAACAAAAGCAAAACGAGGATAATGGAACGTAGTCGAACTAAGTCGGGAGGTGCTGAGGGTATTGTTGTTGTTGTTGTGGTCTTCAGTCCTGAGACTGGTTTGATGCAGCTCTCCATGCTACTCTATCCTGTGCAAGCTTCTTCATCTCCCAGTATCTACTGCAACCTACATCCTTCTGAATCTGCTTAGTGTATTCATCTCTTGGTCTACCTCTACGATTTTTACCCTCCACACTGCCCTCCAATGCTAAATTTGTGATCCCTTGATGCCTCAAAACATGTCCTACCAACCGATCCCTTCTTCTAGTCAAGTTGTGCCACAAACTTCTCTTCTCCCCAATCCTATTCAATACCTCCTCATTAGTTACGTGATCTACCCACCTTATCTTCAGCATTCTTCTGTAGCACCACATTTCGAAAGCTTCTATTCTCTTCTTGTCCAAACTAGTTATCGTCCATGTTTCACTTCCATACATGGCTACACTCCATACAAATACTTTCAGAAACGACTTCCTGACACTTAAATCTATACTCGATGTTAACAAATTCCTCTTCTTGAGAAACGCTTTCCTTGCCATTGCCAGTCTACATTTTATATCCTCTCTACTTCGACCATCATCGGTTATTTTACTCCCTAAATAGCAAAACTCCTTTACTACTTTAAGTGTCTCATTTCCTAATCTAATTCCCTCAGCATCACCCGACTTAATTTGACTACATTCCATTATCCTCGTTTTGCTTTTGTTGATGTTCATCTTATATCCTCCTTTCAAGACACTGTCCATTCCGTTCAACTGCTCTTCCAAGTCCTTTGCTGTCTCTGACAGAATTACAATGTCATCGGCGAACCTCAAAGTTTTTACTTCTTCTCCATGAATTTTAATACCTACTCCGAATTTTTCTTTTGTTTCCTTTACTGCTTGCTCAATATACAGATTGAATAACATCGGGGAGAGGCTACAACCCTGTCTTACCCCTTTCCCAACCACTGCTTCCCTTTCATGCCCCTCGACTCTTATAACTGCCATCTGGTTTCTGTACAAACTGTAAATAGCCTTTCGCTCCCTGTATTTTACCCCTGCCACCTTCAGAATTTGAAAGAGAGTATTCCAGTTAACATTGTCAAAAGCTTTCTCTAAGTCTACAAATGCTAGAAACGTAGGTTTGCCTTTTCTTAATCTTTCTTCTAAGATAAGTCGTAAGGTCAGTATTGCCTCACGTGTTCCAACATTTCTACGGAATCCAAACTGATCTTCCCCGAGGTCGGCTTCTACCAGTTTTTCCATTCGTCTGTAAAGAATTCGCGTTAGTATTTTGCAGCTGTGACTTATTAAACTGATAGTTCGGTAATTTTCACATCTGTCAACACCTGCTTTCTTTGGGATTGGAATTATTATATTCTTCTTGAAGTCTGAGGGTATTTCGCCTGTCTCATACATCGTGCTCACCAGATGGTACAGTTTTGTCATGACTGGCTCTCCCGAGGCCATCAGTAGTTCAAATGGAATGTTGTCTACTCCCGGGGCCTTGTTTCGACTCAGGTCTTCCAGTGCTCTGTCAAACTCTTCACGCAGTATCTTATCTCCCATTTCGTCTTCATATACTTCCTCTTCCATTTCCATAATATTGTCCTCAAGTACATCGCCCTTGTATAAACCCTCTATATACTCCTTCCACCTTTCTGCCTTCCCTTCTTTGCTGAGAACCGGGTTGCCATCTGAGCTCTTGATATTCATACAAGTGGTTCTCTTCTCTCCAAAGGTCTCTTTAATTTTCCTGTAGGCAGTATCTATCTTACCCCTAGTGAGACAAGCCTCTACATCCTTACATTTGTCCTCTAGCCATCCCTGCTTAGCCATTTTGCACTTCCTGTCGATATCATTTTTGAGACGTCTGTATTCCTTTTTGCCTGCTTCATCTACTGCATTTTTGTATTTTCTCCTTTCATCAATTAAATTCAATATTTCTTCTGTTACCCAAGGATTTCTATTAGCCCTCGTCTTTTTACCTACTTGATCCTCTGCTGCCTTCACTACTTCATCCCTCAGAGCTACCCATTCTTCTTCTACTGTATTTCTTTCCCCCATTCCTGTCAATTGTTCCCTTATGCTCTCCCTGAAACTCTGTACAACCTCTGGTTCTTTCAGTTTATCCAGGTCCCATCTCCTTAAATTCCCACCTTTTTGCAGTTTCTTCAGTTTCAATCTGCAGTTCATAACCAATAGATTGTGGTCAGAATCCACATCTGCCCCAGGAAATGTCTTACAATTTAAAATCTGGTTCCTAAATCTCTGTCTTACCATTATATAATCTATCTGATACCTACTAGTATCTCCAGGATTCTTCCAGGTATACAACCTTCTTTTATGATTCTTGAACCAAGTGTTGGCTATGATTAAGTTATGCTCTGTGCAAAATTCTACAAGGCGGCTTCCTCTTTCATTCCTTCCCCCCAATCCATATTCACCTACTATGTTTCCTTCTCTCCCTTTTCCTACTGACGAATTCCAGTCACCCATGACTATTAAATTTTCGTCTCCTTTCACTACCTGAATAATTTCTTTTATCTCGTCATACATTTCATCTATTTCTTCATCATCTGCAGAGGTAGTTGGCATATAAACTTTTACTACTGTAGTAGGCATGGGCTTTGTGTCTATCTTGGCCACAATAATGCGTTCACTATGCTGTTTGTAGTAGCTAACCCGCACTCCTAGTTTTTTATTCATTATTAAACCTACTCCTGCATTACCCCTATTTGATTTTGTATTTATAATCCTGTAATCACCTGACCAAAAGTCTTGTTCCTCCTGCCACCGAACTTCACTAATTCCCACTATATCTAACTTTAACCTATCCATTTCCCTTTTTAAATTTTCTAACCTACCTGCCCGATTAAGGGATCTGACATTCCACGCTCCGATCCGTAGGACGCCAGTTTTCTTTCTCCTGATAACGACGTCCTCTTGAGTAGTCCCCGCCCGGAGATCCGAATGGGGGACTATTTTACCTCCGGAATATTTTACCCAAGAGGACGCCATCATCATTTAATCATACAGTAGAGCTGCATGTCCTCGGGAAAAATTACGGCTGTAGTTTCCCCTTGCTTTCAGCCGTTCGCAGTACCAGCACAGCTAGGCCGTTTTGGTTAATGTTACAAGGCCAGATCAGTCAATCATCCAGACTGTTGCCCCTGCAACTACTGAAAAGGCTGCTGCCCCTCTTCAGGAACCACATGTTTGTCTGGCCTCTCAACAGATACCCCTCCGTTGTGGTTGCACCTACGGTACGGCCATCTGTATCGCTGAGGCACGCAAGCCTCCCCACCAGCGGCAAGGTCCATGGTTCATGGGGGGGCTGAGGGTATTAGATTAGGAAATGAGACACTTTTTTAAAGTAGTAAAGGAGTTTTGCTACTTGGGGAGCAAAATAACTGATTATGGTCGAAGTAGAGAGGATATAAAATGTAGACTGGCAATAGCAAGGAAAGCGTTTCTGAAGAAGATAAATTTGTTAACATCGAGTATTGATTTAAGTGTTAGGAGGTCATTTCTGAAAGTATTTGTATGGAGTGTAGCCATGTATGGAAGTGAAACATGGACGATAAATAGTTTGGACAAGAAGAGAATAGAAGCTTTCGATATGTGGTGCTAAAGAAGAATGCTGAAGATTAGATGGGTAGATCACATAACTAATGAGGAGGTATTGAATAGAATTGGGGAGAAGAGGAGCTTGTGGCACAACTTGACTAGAAGAAGGGATCGATTGGTAGGACATGTTCTGAGGCATCAAGGGATCACCAATTTAGCATTCCAAGAGATGAATACACTAAGCAGATTCAGAAGGATGTAGGTTGCAGTAGGTACTGGGAGATGAAGAAGCTTGCACAGGATAGAGTAGCATGGAGAGCTGCATCAAACCAGTCTTAGGACTGAAGACCACAACAACAACAACATTCTGTCATGCAATTGTAGATGGTTCTTACTTAGGTTTTTTGTAAGCAGAAGTGTAAATTGAAAAGGTGTAGGGATCATAGATAGAACGGAACTCCGTTCTGTGGTGAAATGGAAAAGGTCAAGCACTAGAGGCCCCGAATTTACCTGCAAGACTGGGTTTTTGGCCTCGTACGCGCAGTACGGCAATAAATTAATAGCTCTGAAATTTGCAATTTTATCGTCGCCACCAAGAGGAAGACAAAGCTATGTACATCAATAGCCGTTCCTGCGCAATGTTACTACGCAGCACCGCCTCACGCTACCTTCGAGATCAGTAACAGGCAAAGTACTTTATTTAGAAGTGTATCACAGTATGAACCATTCATCTTCAATCAGTGGAATATAAGTGTTAAATGTACCTTTGTGTTTAACCGTGATTTTCCTATGTCATTTACCTCAGTAGGGTCCTTACCTAAACGAATATATTACGAGTATCCTGATGTTTTTTGAAGCTTGAATAACAGTACATTACTGGCAAGAGTACTGTTTTGGTAGTAAATTCTGAAAATCATTATTACATACTAAAGTTTGCACGTATCAGTTTAAGGGCCACCGCTTTACGTGATCATGAGGAAAAGTTTTCAACAGTATTTCTGAGAGCAAAGTAACACAATTGTTTAACTGCAACAATCTTAACAGTAATTATTCGTGTTGCTTCTTCATGTCAAAGAAAGCCAGACAAATATTAGTGTTAGTAAAACGTTAACAAATAACAGTTCTAATGAAATGAAGTTTAGTCGTGTTAAATAATAGTTTTGGTCATATGAATGATAGCTATAAGATTAATACGTTTTTTGTATCCTTGTTGAAACACATGTGTGTCTTCTTTAAATAATTACTGAAGTATAGTGATAAATTCCATAAATAACAGAAAGTGGGATTAGTAGTACTTACTGCCAAGTGACCGTAGTAAGTGAAAGCAGTTATTTATTCAGTGTCGAAAACTGACTTCATCTGTTTGTGTAGACACTGTACCCGATTTGGACTGGCGGCCGTTTTATTAAGCGAAACAGTTTATTGTTACAACAGGCTTTGTCTGATAAAAGGTTTCCAAAAGTAATTATTCTCACTGCTTTTCCCCCAAACTGTATGATTTGGAGAAAAATAGTTCGATACTTTACCATTGGGTTGAACACGGTTAAAATCTCTCTCCGAGAGTCGATGTTTTGGAGTGTTAGTGCTGCGCGATTTTGTGGTGGTGTTCCTGCCGATACTTACTGCACAATTCTGTGTTGTGTCTAGACAAGACAGTCTAGACACGGGGTGAGGTTACCGAAAGGCACGCGTACACACACGCCGACTGGTGTGAAGTCTGGAACAGGATAAGTTATGAATGCTAATAAGAAAAGTATGCAGCTAAGTTAATACTCATCTTTAATCCATCATTGTGGTACATCGCTCTTGACGATACAAATTAGACTCTCTCCAGATATGGTTAATGGCGCCTTGCTAGGTCGTAGTCATGGACTTAGCTGAAGGCTATTCTAACTGTCTCTCGGCAAATGAGAGAAAGGCTTCATCAGTGTAGTCGCTAGCAAAGTCGTCGTACAACTGGGGCGAGTGCTAGTCCGTCTTTCTAGACCTGCCATGTGGTGGCGCTAGGTCTGCAAGTATTGACAGTGGCGACACGCGGGTCCGACATGTACTAATGGACCGCGGCCGATTTAAAGCTACCACCTAGCAAGTGTGGTGTCTGGCGGTGACACCACATTCTGACATTCCGAATCGCGGATCTTCCGTCTTTACAGTGGTAGAACATAAACGTTCTGGTACCGTATTGACGAGAACGCGAAAGTACCGTTGCAAACGTTGCTAGGTATGGACCTCTGCAGCAGGCGTCGTAATGTAGAAATATAAGAACAGTCATATGTAAAAAATGTGCTGTAGTCTGCCAACGTAATCGTATTCTTAATGACTCAATAGTAGCGGTTGAAAACACTTTTCTGAAAATGACTCACAAGAATCTTCTTAATAGTGCAGTATCTTTTAAGTTAGCCCGACACAGGTCAGTAATTAATAAACTGGCTCAGTTCTCAGGGTAGTTACGTAATCGTCGATAGTTAATTGTCCTTTACTTCTTTACCCAACACCACATTATTACAGGCTCGTGAGAAGTTGTGTACTTATTGCACCAGAGAATATTTCACAAGTCTGTTCGATGTAAACTACTGCAGTACGTAACTTAATAACGTAGTTTCGTCTCGATTCCCCAATACAAGATAACAAGAGTAGCATCTACAAATGAAATCCTATAATGGAACTGGAATCCTATGGCCAGACCTTTTCTGCCTGGGATGTTATCTCGTTATATAAAGAAAAGCTGTAAGTAAAAATTTGTTAAATTATTATCAGCGGCCGCCGGGCTCGTAGGATCTACAAGAAAGTTAATTGTCCTAACCAACGGCACGTCTGAAAGATGAGCTTAAAGAAAAATGTTGAAGATCTTCTAAGAAGGCCCCTAACAATGAATATTCTTTGTTAAGGCCCATATCTACTTAGGACAATCCGGGTATCAGATTACAAATTGATTGACCGCACTCACAAATTCTTTTGACAAAATAACCATTATATTTTTCCGGTTTTAAGGACAACTTACATTATTAGCTGGTACAGCAAGATGAGCTTTACACAAGAACGTCCTCTTAGGTCCGAATCCAAGCAGATAAGATAAGCGAATGACAAAGGAAAGCTAGTTCATGCACAGAAGCGCAAGAGTCCTTGGAATAACATGTCCATTGTAGTTCATCCTCGTCTTCCTTGGCGTAACTTGTCGGTTCTTTATAAAATTTATCGTAATATTTAGTTTATATTTCTTAAAGCGCAACACCCACCCAGGAGAAACAGTACAGCGTCTGACTCATGCAGCCATACTGACTGCGGGCGGAAGTATAACATCGGCGATGAAGGTCGCAATTTGCACGCCTTTACCGTAACTGAACGTCCACTGAGTGCTGACACGTTGCCCTTCCCGATGAACCACCCCGTTGGCGTGTACGGTGTGAAATGTCCAGGCCCAAGGTGGGATCATTATGGTCCAGGGGATGTTTTCGTTAAATTACCCGGATAATCTCGTCATTTCTGGAAGGCACAATCGAACAACACAAGTATGCATCTCTCCTTGGGGACCTTGTGTAGCCCTACACGCCGTTGGAAAGTACCAGTAGGACAACGCAACGTGTCATACAGATTACAGTATACGTGCGTGATTAGAAGACCACCAGCATGAGTTAACCGTACGCTTTTGGTCACGGAACTCCCCGGATTTCAACCTAGTCGAGAATCTCTGGGAACGCTTCGATAGAGCTGTTCGCGGCATGGGTCCTCGACCGAGAAACCTAGAGCAGTTGGCCATGGCGTTGTAGGCGGCCTGGCTCCACATGCCAATCGGTACTTCCGCTGACTCTCCTCCCCACGTCTCGCAACTGTCTGCGCTGCAAAATGTGGTTCAGTTTTTTGACAGGTGATCGCTTACGTGGCTGTCCTATATACTTATGAACCATCTTCAGTGGCCTGTAACACGTTTATTGTATTCGTATAGTAATGTGTTGTATAAAGTTTAGAGATGTATTACTTATTCTTATATTGTTAGTTAAGAAATAACATTTTGGAGAGCAAATTTTGTATTGAAACTTCCTGGCAGATTAAAACTGTGTGCCGAACCGAGACTCGAAGTCGGGACCTTTGCCTTTCGCGGGCAAGTGCTCTACTGTCTGAGCTTCTGTAAAGTTTGGAAAGTAGGAGACGAGGTACTGGCAGAAGTAAAGCTGTGAGGACGGGGCGTGAGTCGTGCTTCGCTAGCTCAGATGGTAGAGCACTTGCCCGCGAAAAGCAAAGGTCCCGAGTGCGAGTCTCGGTCCGGCACATAGTTTTAATCTACCAGGAAGTTTCAAATCAGCGCACACTCCGCGGCAGAGTGAAAATCTCATTCTGGAAGTTTTTTATTGTTAAATTACTGTGTTGCGCTACTCACAATTTCTCCTTAGGTGTTAGTAGAACATACGACGTCCATCAAAAGTATCCATAGACCCATTCGTGGGACTGGTCGCCCTTCGCCTCTACGACAGCTTGAACTCTGCTGGGTATACTTTCAATGAGGACTCTGTGGAGGAATGGCGGCTCATTCTTCCTCAAGATCCGAAACCAGAGGAGCTATTGACATTGGACACTGGTGCCTTGACCAAAGTCAACGTTGCTCAAATTTAATCCTTTTGACCTAAAAGTTAAATTCAAAAATTTATTCAGAGACAGTTTATTTCACGTCAAACCATTCATCATCCCAAAAATATTCTATTGGCTTCAGGTCGGGACGCCAGATCATTTCCGGAATATTATAGCGGCGCCGCGCGGAGTGACCGAGCGGTTACAGGCGCCATGTCACGAATTGCACGGATCCTCCTGCCGGAGGTTCGAGTCCTCATGGGTGTGTGTTATCCTTAGCGTAAGTTAGGTTAAGTAGTGCGTAAGTCTAGGGACCGATAACCTTAGTAGTTTGGTCCCTTAGGAAGTGACACACATTTGAAAATTTTGAGTGTTACTGTCTGCAAATAATTGCCTAAAGGACGCTGCTGCATATCAGGTTGCACTGACATGCCGGTACAGATGATGATGCTGTTTGGTTTGTGGGACGCTCAACTGTTCGGTCATCAGCGCTCGTACCAAGTCCCACTTTTTACACAGTCCAGTTTTTCACGCAATCCAATCGAGGCACTGTCACGAATGATGATGATGAAATGATGAGGACAACACCCAGTCCACGGCCATAGAATATTCCCAACTCGGCCGAGAATCGAACCTGGGACCCCGTGATCCAAAGGCAGCAACAATAGCCGCTAGACCATGAGCTGCGGACGACAGGCCAATATCATCTTCGTCTCCCAGCTATTCCTCTACTGTACGCAGTACATAATACTGTAAAATGTTCTCATATACCCTTCGCACTGAGCGTTTTCTTAAGCGCAGTAAGGAGACCACACATTAACGATGAAAAAAATCCCATACCGAAACACCGCTTCCTCCGTCCTTTATTTTTGACCCTACGAATGAAAGCAGGTATCATTTTCCAAGCAATTACCAAACTTAAGCCACTCCACGTCACCAGCCGGTGTGGCCGTGCGGTTCTAGGCGCTTCAGTCTGGAACCACGTGACCGCTACGGTCGCAGCTTCGAATCCTGCCTCGTTCATGGATGTGTGTGATGTCCTTAGGTTAGTTAGGTTTAAGTAGTTTTAAGTTCTAAGGGACTGATGACCACAAACGTTAAGTCCCATAGTGCTCAGAGTCATTTGAACCATTTTGAACCACTCCAAGTCACTCGTCCCCACTCATCCAGTGTCCAATGGTGTCGCTATTAAGACCACCTAAGGCAACTCTTAGCACTGACTACAAAAATTTTCAGCTTATGCGGACCTGCTCGACAATTGTGCCCCATTATTTTTAACTACCGAACAGTCATTGTGTTGGGTGGAGTGCTGGTAGCACTCTGGAACTCGCGAGTGAGTGTTTCCGCTGATTTCATGCGACGTTTTACAGCCAGCCTCCGCAGTGTCGTCGTAACTGCCGTCTGCTTCACGTCTGCTGTGCAGCGAGCTACCTTAATTTAAGTGTTAACTGTATTTTTATTACTTGTCACTTCTTCTTCCGTGTGTATTTGCTTTTAGGAAGCTTTAATTGTCGGGTGCTATTAATAGTGTTCCATAGATTTCGTGTTTGTTTTGAATACAGTCAGAGAGAGTCCCTGTAGTCAACCATAGTGCCAGTAGTGCTAGTGTTTGTTTTCAATACAGTCCAGAGACAGGTAGTGCTGTTTTCATTGTTTTCTACAAGAAGTGGCTAGCAACCACAGTTTAGTGAATAAACAGCCGCCTTTAGTGAATTAGCAGTCTAGTTAAAGGTTGATTAACTCTCTTCAGTAAATTGATGCCTTAGGATGGATAGGATGTGTAACTGCTGTGTTCGGACGCAGGAGGAGCTGGCCACTGTTCGCGAACAGCTGAGCGTGTTGATGGCCGCGGTCAGCCGTCTTCAGGCTGCTGCCTCGGAGTGTAGCGGCAGTGGGGAGTCTGGTGCGTCGCAAGGTACACCCCCAGGTGTTACATGCTTCACCCACTGTCCCTGCTGTCGAGACATCTTCGCGGGTACCGGGCGCGGTTGGGCCACCCTCTCCCCAAGGGGTGTGGCGGGTTCAGCGGCGTTCGCGGCGCACGAGGCGGAGGGTCAATGTGGAGGCTGGCCGTGTGGCATCGCCCGCTCTGCCTGTGAGTGGAAATGTGGCTGCTCCTTCAGCAAGGTCCGAGCAGGCACACGGGGGGAGGGGTTTATTAGTTATTGGGAGCTCCAACGTTAGGCGGGTGATGGAGCCCCTTAGGGAAATAGCGGGAAGGTCGGGGGAGAAGGCCAGTGTTCACTCTGTCTGCTTGCCGGGGGGTCTCATCCGAGATGTGGAGGAGGCCCTACCGGCGGCGATGAGAGCACTGGGTGCACCCGACTGCAAATTGTTGCTCATGTCGGCACCAATGACTCCTGCCGTCTGGGTTCAGAGGTCATCCTCAGTTCGTACAGGCGGTTGGCGGAATTTGTGAAGGCGGAAAGCCTCGCTCGCGGGGTGGAATCAGAGCTAACTATTTGCGGTATCGTTCCCAGAACCGATCGCGGTCCTCTGGTTTGGAGCAGAGTGGAAGGCTTAAACCAGAGGCTCAGACGATTCTGCGGAGATCTGGGGTGCAAATTTCTCGACCTCCGCTATCGGGTGGAGAAATGTAGGGTCCCCCTGAATAGGTCAGGCGTGCACTACACGCCGGAAGCGGCTACAAGGGTAGCGGAGTACGTGTGGAGTGCACATGGGGGTTTTTTAGGTTAGAGAATCCCCTACCTAGGCCCGACAAGACGCCTCCTGAGACGCGGCAAGGTAGGAGTAGGCAAAATGCAACAGGGAATAACATTATTAATGTGCTAATAGTAAACTGCAGGAGCGTCTATAGAAAGGTCCCAGAACTGCTCTCATTAATAAACGGTCACAACGCCCATATAGTACTAGGGACAGAAAGTTGGCTGAAACCAGACGTAAACAGTAATGAAATCCTAAACTCAGATTGGAATGTATACTGCAGAGACAGGCTGGACAGTGAAGGGGGAGGCGTGTTTATAGCGATAAGAAGTGCAATAGTATCGAAGGAAATTGACGGAGATCCGAAATGTGAAATGATTTGGGTGAAGGTCATGGTTAAAGCAGGCTCAGACATGGTAATTGGATGTCTCTATAGGTCCCCTGGCTCAGCAGCTGTTGTGGCTGAGCACCTGAAGGATAATTTGGAAAATATTTCGAGTAGATTTCCCCACCATATTATAGTTCTGGGTGGAGATTTTAATTTGCCGGATATAGACTGGGAGACTCAAACGTTCATAACGGGTGGCAGGGACAAAGAATCCAGTGAAATGTTTTTAAGTGCTTTATCTGAAAACTACCTTGAGCAGTTAAACAGAGAACCGACTCGTGGCGATAACATATTAGACCTTCTGGTGACAAACAGACCCGAACTATTTGAAAAAGTTAACGCAGAACAGGGAATCAGCAATCATAAAGCGGTTACGGCATCGATGATTTCAGCCGTAAATAGGAATATTAAAAAGGGTAGGAAGATTTTTCTGTTCAGAAAAAGTGATAAAAAGTAGATTTCAGAGTACCTGTTGGCTCAACACAAAAGTTTTGTCTCAAGTACAGATAGTGTTGAGGATCAGTGGACAAAGTTCAAAACCGTCGTTCATTATGCGTTAGATGAGTATGTGCCAAGCAAGATCGTAAGAGATGGAAAAGAGCCACCGTGGTACAGCAACCGAGTTAGAAAACTGCTGCGGAAGCAAAGGGAACTTCACAGCAAACATAAACATAGCCAAAGCCTTGCAGACAAACAAAAATTACGCGAAGCGAAATATAGTGTGAGGAGGGCTATGCGAGAGGCGTTCAATGAATTCGAAAGTAAAGTTCTATGTACTGACTTAGCAGAAAATCCTAAGAAATTTTGGTCTTATGTCAAAGCGGTAGGTGGATCAAAACAAAATGTCCAGACACTCTGTGACCAAAATGGTACTGAAACAGAGGATGACAGACTAAAGGCCGAAATACTAAATGTCTTTTTCCAAAGTTGTTTCACAGAGGAAGATTACACTGTAGTTCCTTCTCTAGAATGTCGCACAGATGACAAAATGGTACATATAGAAATAGACGACAGAGGGATAGAGAAACAATTAAAATCGCTCAAAAGAGGAAAGGCCTCTGGACCTGATGGGATAGCAGTTCAATTTTACACAGAGTACGCGAAGGAACTTGCCCCCCTTCTTGCAGCGGTGTACCGTAGATCTCTAGAAAGCGTAGCGTTCCAAAGGATTGGAAAAGGGCACACATCATCCCCGTTTTCAAGAAGGGATGTCAAACAGATGTGCAGAACTATAGGCCTGTATCTCTAACGTCGATCAGTTGTAGAATTTTGGAACACGTATTGTGTTCGAGTATAATGAATTTTCTGGCGACTAGAAATCTACTCTGTAGGAATCAGCATGGGTTTCGAAAAAGACGGTCATGTGAAACCGAGCTCGCGCTATTCGTCCACGAGACTCAGAGGGCCATAGACACGGGTTCACAGGTAGATGCCGTGTTTCTTGGCTTCCGCAAGGCGTTCGATACAGTTCCCCACAGTCGTTTAATGAACAAAGTAAGAGCATATGGACTATCAGGCCAATTGTGTGATTGGATTGAGGAGTTCCTAGATAACAGGGCGCAGCATGTTATTCTCAATGGAGAGAAGTCTTCCGAAGTAAGAGTGATTTCAGGTGTGCCGCAGGGGAGTGTCATAGGACCGTTGCTATTCACAATATACATAAATGACCTGGTGGATGACATCGGAAGTTCACTGAGGCTTTTTGCAGATGATGCTGTGGTGTATCGAGAGGTTGTAACAATGGAAAATTGTACTGAAATGCAGGAGGATCTGCAGCGAATTGACGCATGGTGCAGGGAATGGCAATTGAATCTCAATGTAGACAAGTGTAATGTGCTGCGAATACACAGAAAGATAGATCCTTTATCATTTAGCTACAAAATAGCAGGTCAGCAACTGGAAGCAGTTAATACCATAAATTATCTGGGAGTACGCATTAGGAGTGATTTAAAATGGAATGATCATATAATGTTGATCGTCGGTAAAGCAGATGCCAGACTGAGATTCACTGGAAGAATCCTAAGGAAATGCAATCCGAAAACAAAGGAAGTAGGTTACAGTACGCTTGTTCACCCACTGCTTGAATACTGCTCAGCAGTGTGGGATCCGTACCAGATAGGGTTGATACAAGACATAGAGAAGATCCAACGTAGAGCAGCGCGCTTCGTTACAAGATCATTTAGTAATCGCGAAAGCGTTACGGAGATGATAGATAAACTCCAGTGGAAGACTCTGCAGGAGAGACGCTCAGTAGCTCGTTATGGGCTTTTGTCAAAGTTTCGAGAACCTACCTTCACCGAAGAGTCAAGCAGTATATTGCTCCCTCCTACGTATATCTCGCGAAGAGACCATGAGGATAAAATCAGAGGGATTAGAGCCCACACAGAGGCATACCGACAATCCTTCTTTCCACGAACAATACGAGACTGGAATAGAAGGGAGAACCGATAGAGGTACTGAAGGTACCCTCCGCCACACACCGTCAGGTGGCTTGCGGAGTATGGATGTACAGGGTGTTTCAAAAATGACCGGTATATTTGAAACGGCAATAAAAACTAAACGAGCAGCGATAGAAATACACCGTTTGTTGCAATATGCTTGGGACAACAGTACATTTTCAGGCGGACAAACTTTCGAAATTACATTAGTTACAATTTTCAACAACAGATGACGCTGCAAGTGATGTGAAAGATATAGAAGACAACGCAGTCTGTGGGTGCGCCATTCTGTACGTCGTCTTTCTGCTGTAAGCGTGTGCTGTTCACAACGTGCAAGTGTGCTGTAGACAACATGGTTTATTCCTTAGAACAGAGGTTTTTTCTGGTGTTGGAATTCCACCGCCTAGAACACAGTGTTGTTGCAACAAGACGAAGTTTCCAACGGAGGTTTAATGTAACCAAAGGACCGAAAAGCGATACAATAAAGGATCTGTTTGAAAAATTTCAACGGACTGGGAATGTGATGGATGAACGTGCTGGAAAGGTAGGGCGACCGCGTACGGCAACCACAGAGGGCAACGCGCAGCTAGTGCAGCAGGTGATCCAACAGCGGCCTCGGGTTTCCGTTCGCCGTGTTGCAGCTGCGGTCCAAATGACGCCAACGTCCACGTATCGTCTCATGCGCCAGAGTTTACACCTCTATCCATACAAAATTCAAACGCGGCAACCCCTCAGCGCCGCTACCATTGCTGCACGAGAGACATTCGCTAACGATATAGTGCACAGGATTGATGACGGCGATATGCATGTGGGCAGCATTTGGTTTACTGACGAAGCTTATTTTTACCTGGACGGCTTCGTCAATAAACAGAACTGGCGCATATGGGGAACCGAAAAGCCCCATGTTGCAGTCCCATCGTCCCTCCATCGTCAAAAAGTACTGGTCTGGGCCGCCATTTCTTCCAAAGGAATCATTGGCCCATTTTTCAGATCCGAAACGATTACTGCATCACGCTATCTGGACATTCTTCGTGAATTTGTGGCGGTACAAACTGCCTTAGACGACACTGCGAACACCTCGTGGTTTATGCAAGATGGTGCCCGGCCACATCCCACGGCTGACGTCTTTAATTTCCTGAATGAATATTTCGATGATCGTGTGATTGCTTTGGGCTATCCGAAACATACAGGAGACGGCGTGGATTGGCCTCCCTATTCGTCAGACATGAACCCCTGTGACTTCTTTCTGTGGGGACACTTGAAAGACCAGGTGTACCGCCAGAATCCAGAAACAATTGAACAGCTGAAGCAGTACATCTCATCTGCATGTGAAGCCATTCCGCCAGACAAGTTGTCAAAGGTTTCGGGTAATTTCATTCAGAGACTACGCCATATTATTGCTACGCATGGTGGATATGTGGAAAATATCGTACTATAGAGTTTCCCAGACCGAAGTGCCATCTGTTGTTGAAAATTGTAACTACTGTAATTTCGAAAGTTTGTTTGCCTGAAAGTGTACTGTTGTTCCAAGCATATTGCAACAAACGGTGTATTTCTATCGCTGCTCGTTTAGTTTTTATTGCCGTTTCAAATATACCGGTCATTTTTGAAACACCCTGTGGATGTAGATGTAGAATGTCCGACGGTGCCTACCCGAAAATTTATGCGATCTGCCTGGTCTGGGTTTTGCTATGATTGTTCCTTCCTATTTATAATACACACTTACATCACCAACAGTCGACCTGGACAACTTTGCAAGGGTTCAAATGTCCCTGATCGATTTGCTTCTCGTGTGATATCCAGTGACTAATCCACGTTCGGTGAATCTGCGTACTCCGGACTGGTCCATTAAGCTTTCACTGTTTCTGTATTGACAACACAATGCACACTTACTTTTTCAGTGGTGTGTCTGTCTCTTGTGATACCTAGTGGTAAATTATGCATTACATACGCTTGTTCAGATACTTTTTGTGTACACCAAAATGTCTGATTTTCGGTGTTTGCAAACATATTGCACTTAAAACTGCACTTTCACTGTATTTATTTTTTCAAATATATGATTGTTTATTGTTTATACTGTTGGCAATTGCCGCAAAATGTTTTTCTGTCGTCCTTTGTTCGCATGTAGGTGTCGGTATGCAATCTGATAGTGGCTTGTTTGTTATGTAGCTGTGGTCGAGGATGCTCCTGACTGGACGAAATAGCAAATATTAGTTATTGTACATCGGTGGCAGTGTCAGGGGTGAGGCGGTTGAGTAAATTACCATTTTATCTCGTTATGTCCTGCAGATCGTTTTGTTGTTGTTGTAGTGGCTAACATGATCAGCGAACGAGTTGTTACTATTCTTAATTTGACCAATCATAGCTTGCTCGATCATTGCAAGTGTTGCAAGTACGTGGAAATTGCCTGTAATGTTAAGAATTTTCTGTTGTGATCGTGCATTGTAGCACTTTCACATATAGTTCCATATTGAATGATTCACGCCATGCTTTATCAAGTATTAAGTGACGGTTGGTAGAATCAAACTTACGAAAATTGCGGTGCAACAAAAAAATTTTTCTTACCTAACAATAAGAACATGATGAAAAGAAGTTTGTATAAAAAATACGGGCAAATGTTTTGTATCTATATCTGCATCCATACTCCGCAAGCCACCTGACGGTGTGTGGCGGAGAGTGTCTTGAGTACCTCTATCGGTTCTCTCTTCTATTCAAGTCTCGTATTGTTCGTGGAAAGAAAGATTGTCGGTATGCCTCTGTGTGGGCTCTAATCTCTCATGGTCTCTTCGCGAGATATACGTAGGAGGGGGCAATATACTGCTTGACTCCTCGGTGAAGATATGTTCTCGAAACTTCAACAAAAGCCCGCACCAAGCTACTGAGCGTCTCTCTTGCAGAGTCTTACACTGGCCTAAAAGAAATGAAATAGATCAGAGGAATATTTAACACGCCTTTGAATGATGCTCGGAATCATGTACAGCAAATGACGGGGAGATTGAGAATTTAAAGTTCAATGTTTAATGTGTCTGTTGGTATATGTAGACCAGGGGTGTCCAACCCGCAGCTTCCGGGTCACGTGCGGCACAAATCCAGTATCAGTGCGGCCCAGGCAGTCAGCATCCATCACACGATCGGGAACAAAATAAATAAGTTTCTATGTAACGTTAGGATAAGGTGAATATTTTCAATTTGAAATTACAGCCACACTGTGCTATTTCCTCATGGCATTTTTTGTTTATTTTCTACCCGAGCGGTGTATAATGTGCGGAAAGAAGTACTCGTCTTCTTTCGATGTGGCCCGCGTAAGCTAAAAGGTTGGATACCCCTAATGTAGACCTTGCAGTCAGCTGTTGTCTGGTGTTGAAATATTATTGCTGTGTGAAGTTAATAGGTAATGTGTTATTAATAGGCAGCGGCGAGACGGATTTGACGATTCCCGTCAGATCAACGAGGTTAAGCATCCTTGGGCGTGGCCAGTACTTGAATGGGTGACCTTCCGGGTACGACGTCTGTCGTTGGCAATTTTGTCTTTGCCTTAACGACAGGGGATACAGGAGGGGTAGTGGCGTGCGACACTGCTGATGGTGATCCTTCCGTCGGATGGGAACGTTAAGCTCGGCGGCGCCCTTGCTGTTCTTCGACAGGAGAAGGCGACATACGCCGGCACTGGGTTATATCTCCCTTCTTTCCTCATCTCCAACACGCACGTGACCTACACTCCACACATACCCACTACAGTCCCATACAATTAACAGACACATTTACGTAAACAGTTCTCACGCTTCCGGCAAGAAAATCTGCCTGCTGGCGTGAGGGAGAGGGAAATTAAAAAAAAAAAAAAAATGGTTCAAATGGCTCTGAGCACTATGGGACTTAACTTCTGAGGTCATCAGTCCCCTAGAACTTAGAACTACTTAAACCTAACTAACCTGAGGACATCACACACATCCATGCCCAAGGCAGGATTCGAACCTGCGACCGTAGCGATCGCAAAGCTCCAGACTGTAGCGCCTAGAACCGCACGGCCACCCCGGCCGGTTACAGGGAAATTGTTTCCAATTATTCAACTGAATCTCCCCTTCAGAGTCTCCCAGTCATTCATACCTTACGACTGTTCGCTACTATGCAGCTGTGAAAAGTCAAGCGGTTAAATATTTTGACGATAAAGTTACTACTGCTTTGCAAATCATTAACCTTAGCATTTGAGATAACCATACGTTAGCAACGTAAGGGGGCCACTCTGTGAAATTCTGCAGCAGATTCCAACTGTTGCCTTATCCGAAGGTTCTAGTTCTGCACCATTTTTTGGATAAACACTTTCCTATTGACGAACATTATTGAGCATGAACAGCGTTATCAACAGCAATAGGAAGAGATGCACATATTTCCTGTACTAGATTTCGAGCGTCACTCCAAGTAGCTTCTATTTTTTCTCTAATCTGTTTTGGACGAATCATTTCACGAAATATTTGAGTTTTTTTCAAATGCTTTTATGAAATATGTTTAAAAATTGGTCGGTATTCTATTATTATTAAGAGTCTGTTCCAATATGATACATCATTTCTCCATTTTCCTTCAAAACAGTAATTAATTTTTTCTGAATTCCACTGATTCCTTTCGAGCAATTAAATATCGTTCTTCAAAACTAGACCCGGTTAATTTGATATTCCATTTCTCATTTCTCAATCTATGAAAGTTGACGGAAATACTCTCTTAGATTGCTAATTACGTTTTTCAAAGGACTAAATTTTTCGTACCTCTAGGTGGTCAGCTTGATACCCCATCTGTGCATTACCCATTCTTCCTTTGGCCATGTGGCCGAGCGGTTCTAGGCGCTTCAGTCTGGAACCGTGCGACCGCTACGGTCGCAGGTTCGAATCCTGCCTCGGGCATGGATGTGTGTGATGTCCTTAGGTTAGTTAGGTTTAAGTAGTTCTAAGTTCTAGGGGACTGATGACGAGAGAAGTTAAGTCCCATAGTGCTCAGAGTCATTTGAACCTTTAGCCATGAAAATTTGGACAGAAGTCCATTGAGTAATTTCTAGGTACTTCACTCCGCTCAAACATTTGACCAAAAATGTAAATACAGAAACATATATGAAAACTTTACATAACACATTTATTATGTGCTACAAACGTGTATTACAGGCCACTAAGAATACTACACGAATAAAAGGAAGTATGGCATAAAATCAAACCGCTTTTTATTTAGTTGCATACATGGACTATATCTCCAAGAAAGTAATAACAATAGTAATAATATTAATAATAATAATAATAATATATAAGAAATTGAAGAACGACAAAAAGCATAAAACGCTATGATACTGTATGTTTTATATATAGCTCTACAAACGTGTTTTTTTTTTTTTTGCCATCCTTAAATATAAGCAAGACAAGCGAATAATTAAAAACCAAGAAGGAAAACTTAATCTTGAATTCTTAAAAATGACATTCTTCTATCATAGATTACCTTATCCTGTGCCATAGGATGTAAGGAGATGTCAGGAGCACCGGCTATTACTACCGTAGTATCAAATTCACAGAAAATAAAGTTTCGTATTGCGATCCTGAATTCGGAATCACTGATACCGATTATTGTTGTTAAAACGTTAGGGAGGAAAATCAAGGGGGCAATCGACGACATTAACAGACTTCTAACGTCAAGGGTCTACATGTTAGAGAAATGTTCTACTTTCCAGAGTAGCTAATCCACCGATGGCACATGCATGTAGAATGCTTGAGAACTGTGGGGATTTCTCGGCCTATTATTAGACGTGACGTATCATCGTTTGGAACTCTGGTGTCTTCTCTTAGTCAGCCTGGCAAGGTCGCTGTTTATAACTCATCGAATGCAGGTTGTTGGATTAAATGCTGCTTTAGTGACAGAAGACACAGAGATCAAGGAAATGTTAGGCCGCATTTCTTGATTGGAATCTTCCGACTAGATTACCTAAATTTCTTTGCAATGTGCAAGTACACTGCGGGTAAGGTGGTTTATGTTTATCAAAATAAGATTTACTGATAATATATTCGGCAGCTACCACATGTATTTCACACGACTTTAGGCTGTCTTCGACGGGACTGCATCACTATTAAAGTGTCATCACACTTAACTCTACGTATGGACTACAGTGACTTAGCTAAACAAGGTGGACTTTTGTTTTATTACACGTTAGCACCTGTTTCAAGAGGTGTAAACATTTTGTCTCCCTCAAAGATACTGCAGGAAATAGTGCAGTGTTACGAAATTCGTAGGACCGTGAAACCGTAGAATTTTATAACCATCTTAACTGTTGAACCGTCTTGCATTTCCAGCAGGAGCGTGAATCATGTTTTGAAGAAGCGCGTGGCACCAAATATTCGGTCGCCCCAGTGTTATGGGAAGAAATCGGTTCAGCGTATTCCCAAATGCTTTTAAGAAAATGTTGAATTAATATAACAATTAATACCACCAAATATCACTATCCACGCTCGAAACTGTCTATAGATTCCGATACCAAGGTTGAAATGGCTCCTGTGCCAAGTTCTTTTTAATTTTTTAAAAAAATTTCTTTATGAAGACGAACATTACCGAACATAACTAACGCCATAAAAAAATCTTTTGTTCCTTGTAAAGTATTGCAAGTAACTAAATTTTACGACGTGTAATCTGCATTCAGCACAACGACTTGGTTTACTATCATCGGCATGAAACAGCTCATTTCCGTAATCGAACCATTTTGCTCCTGTTCCATATTTTTTCAGACTGCGGTAGTTTCTTATATTAATCTAAAAATATTTGTAGTCATGTTTTCTTCTTTTAATTTCATAGCGTTCGCTTCAGTAAACACACACATTTGCTTAACGTTCTTGTATTTTTGTGTGTGAAATTTTCTGTACCTATCAGAAACATGAAACGTCTGCGCGAAATAATTCACTGTATCACTAAATAGCATGTTAGTTAAAATCCAGAATGTTGACCAACTGAAATGTAGTGAATTTATTACTAGCAACATTAACAAATAGTGACTGACAGTCTCTGTGAAGAAAACTCAGATAAGCAACTAAAACTCTTTGAAATATGTTAATTTCTTTTGTTAAGACTTCTGTTAGAATCACGCTACCAATATTTTGTGTTTGTTTTGTTTATTTCCAAATCGAGGAGAAACGTAGGGAAAAGGTATACGTAAACGTCGTACGAAACTTCCTGTAAGTTGTGTTATTGGATACGTGTCTTCGCACAACTGAAGAACGTAAAGAAAGACGAACCACGTGTTTTGCTTAACGGACGATGCAGATTTTTTTTTTTTTACCAGAACAAGGAGGCGGTGGGAGAAGCACCTGGGAGGTTTCTGTCTGTGATATACTCTTAGGTACAAAGGCAGTTAGTGATTCTTGCTTAGGGAATTAAGCTGTCATCATTACTTTAAAACTTAAGAGTAATCGTTAGTAACAAGCAGCTTTCCTGTTCTGTATCAGATTGTGATGTAAAAACCATTTGAAACCATAGATGTTTGTGCTTGGTCTCCAATATAAAGACGATAGCCTGTATCTATTGGTTTGTATCTAAGTGTACTTGCCTGTTTATTTTCATTTCCTCTCAGTTTTTTGTCTTACCATATAATGATGTTGTGAAATTTGAGCTCTGTGTACATCCAACAGCTTGACGTTGTGACTAAAAATGCATCAAAAAACTGTTTTCTACTGCGTGTGTAAATATTCTTATCTTGAGACCTAGATGGCCTATGTTGCTTGAAAAAAACCTTTCTTCACTCCCTTAGTGACACCTCTTCTCTAAAGAAAGGTTGTTGAAGAAAGGAACTGCTGTATTTTGGAAAGAGAATTTCGCTCATTTACATAGTGTACTCATAGACCATACTAATGAACATTTTACTGTTGCCTAGAGGCATCAGGCTTTATTTGTAAAAGAGAATCCTGTTTCTAACAACGTTAAATGTTATTGCCTCAGTGAACCAGCCCCGTGCTTTATTGAATTGTAGTACAGTTTCAGTAAATAGCTAATGTAAAACAACACTTCACACAAGCAAATCACCCCTTAGTAAACTTTTAGCCGATATGTGAGCAACTCACAAATTTATTGCACAGTAAAACATATAGGCGAATAAAGCGACAGAATGTAAATTCCATTCTGGAGTAACTTCAATTTTTGGCTAAGAAATTGGAATGAACACAATTTATAATGAAACACTACTGTTTTGGTACTATTGCATTACTCAGTTTGTGCCGTAGTTCTATAGATTTTATTAACAGTAAAGCACATTTGAGAAATTCGTTGCATTTTCTCGCAGAATGTCGTTTCGAATGGACGAGGTCGTTTCTCAGGGGAAATGTCCGGCAGCATTTGATTTACGACGCAGCGTGGCACTAAGGCATCGATGTGTAGTGGAGCAGCCCCTTTAAACAAAATAAGGGCCTCGGCTAAAGGGTCGTTCCCCATCACACACATCCCATTGAAAAGTTTGCTGGCCTTGCTGAAAAAAGCTGTCCGGCCATATCTTAACGAAATAAGACAAAAATTTGTGTGTCCGCAAGTTATATACACCTCTTACTCAACAAATACTGTAACTCTTTAATACTGCTTAGGTGGATTTGACTTTATTTGTAAAAAAAAGAATCGCATTTCGAGCAACATTAAATGTTGTTAATCGTTGCACAAAATAGGGACACTTAAAAATAACGTTGCGTCAGTATCAGTAACCTAATACAAACGCTATTTATTTTCCTAACCGTATTAGTTCGGTTAAGTGACACTGAAGTGGTTCAAATGGCACTGAGCACTATGCGACTTAACTTCTGAGGTCATCAGTCGCCTAGAACTTAGAACTAATTAAACCTAACTAACCTAAGGACATCACACACATCCATGCCCGAGGCAGGATTCGAACCTGCGACCGTAGCGGTCTCTCGGCTCCAGACTGTAGCGCCTAGTCCGCAGCTCGTGGTCGTGCGGTAGCGTTCTCGCTTCCCGCGCCCGGGTTCCCGGGTTCGATTCCCGGCGGCGTCAGGGATTTTCTCTGCCTCGTGATGACTGGATGTTGTGTGATAAACTTAGGTTAGTTAGGTTTAAGTAGTTCTAAGTTCTTGGGGACTGATGACCTCAGATGTTAAGTCCCATAGTACTCAGAGCCATTTGAACCATTTTTTGTAGCGCCTAGAACCGCATGGCCACTCCGGCCGGTGGCAATTACACTGAATTGTTAAGAGTTTCTGAACGGACTTACAATAAGATCATTCGTATAATGTAAATGAGAGATGGGCACTACTCAATATCTCAGGAATGATATTGAGAGATCTTTCTATCTGAAGTGTCGAGCGCAAGCAGAATCGGACGTGGAAGTAGGGTATTATGATGAAGCCGCAAGAAATTTAGCATTATGATTATTGGGACTCATTTTCGAGAATCAGTGCGGAAGGAAGTGAGATGCTAAATTACTGAGGAATAATGAGACGCATTTAAAGTGGGCTAAGGCTGTGGGTACTGCGGTAAGGAATGTCTTTATAGGCAGTTCAGTCGAAGAGGAGTGGACATCTCTAAAAGGGGCAATCATAAATGTTGGACTGATAACTCCAAAGACATATTGGGTAACAAGAGAAACGCTTCAGTTGTCCGATGAAAGATATGAATATAGTAATATAAATCACTTAAATAAGTGGAGGGCAGCCAAAGCGAAATGGCTGGAGGAAAAATGTGAAGAAATCGAAAAAGACATGATCATCCGAAGGACTGATTCAGCATATAGGTAAGTCAAAACAACCTCCGGTGGAGTTAAAAGCAAGTGTGGTAACATTACGAGCGCACTGTGGAACAGGTGACAAGAGTACACTGAAGGATTGTATGAGGGACAGGAATTGTCTGCTGACGGGATAGTAGAAGAAATTAGGAAGTCGATACGGAAAACATAGAGGGACCAGCATTAGAGCCAGAGTGAAAAAAAGCTCTGGAAGACTTGAAATCAAATAAAGCAGAAGGGATAGATAACGTTCCATTGGAATTTCTAAAGAAATTGGGGGAAATGGGGCCTAACGACTATTCAGACTCTTGGGTAGAATCTATGAGACTGGCGACGTACCATCATATATACACATCAAAAAAGTTTTGCATCACCTCGGTTCCAAAAACTCCTGAAGATAGCCGTTGACTGTGAATATTGTATCACGGACACAGTCCCTTTGACTGTTCAGAGATGTCAATAAACCCGCCCAAAAAATGGTTCAAATGGCTCTGAGCACTATGCGACTTAATTTCTGAGGTCATCAGTCGCCTAGAACTTAGAACTAATTAAACCTAACTAACCTAAGGACATCACACACATTCATGCCCGAGGCAGGATTCGAACCTGCGACCGTAGCGGTCGCTCGGCTGCCGACTGTAGCGCCTAGAACCGCACGGCCACTCCGTCCGGCAAACCCGCCCAGAGATGTAAACAACCATGAATGCGCAGCGCCTATTAGACGGAGGGGCTCAGACGCCGATCAGTTCCAGTCATTCCACCAGGAAGGAGGTACACGGCTCGTGTCGTCTGTAGTACAACCATGCCTAGAAGGTCAACACCGGGGTTCGATCGCGTCCGCATTGTTACTTTGTGCCAGGAAGGGCTCTCAACAAGGGAAGTGTCCAGGCGTCTCGGAGTGAACCAAAGCAATGTTAATCGGACATGGAGGAGATACAGAGACACAGGAACTGTCGATGACATACCTCGCTCAGGCCACCCAAGGGCTACTACTGCAGTGGATGACCGCTACCTACGGATTATGGCTCGGAGGAACCCTGACAGCAACGCCATCATGTTGAGTAATGTTTTCGTGTAGGCACAGGACATCGTGTTACGACTCAAACTGTTCGCAATAGGCTGCATGATACGCAACTTCACTCCCGACATTCATTCATGGCGAGGTCCATCTCTGCAATCACGACACCATGCAGCGCGGTACAGATGGGCCCAACAACATGCCAAATAGACGCTGTTTTGGGGTGTCATTTGTGAGGCCGACGTACGCCGCTGGTGGTCACGGAAGGCGCCGTAACGGCTGTAGGATACGTGAATGCCATCCTCCGACCGATAGTGCAGCCGTATCGGCAGCATATTGGCAAGGAATTCGCCTTCAAGGACGACAATTCGCAGCCCCATTGTGCACATCCTGTGAATGACTTCCTTCAGGATAACGACATCGCTCGACCAGAGTGGCCAGCATGTTCTCCAGACATGAACCGTATCGAACATACTTGGGACAGATTGAAAAGGGCTGTTTATGGACGACGTGACCCACCAACCACTCTGAGGGATCTACGCCGATTTTCCACTGAGGAGTGGGTCAATCCGGACCAACAGTGCCTTGATGAACTTGTGGGTAGTATGCCACGACGCATATAGGCATGCATCAATGCAAGAGGTACCGGTGTGTACAGAAATCTGGATCACCACCTCTGAAGATCTCGCTGAATGGCGGTACAACATGCAATGTGTGGTTTTCTTGAGCAATAAAATGGGCGGAAATGATGTTTATGTTGATTTCTACTCCAATTTTCTGTACAGTTTAAGGAACTTTCGGAACCGAGGTGACGCAAAACTTTTTTGATCTGTGTTCTTCCGTAGAGAATCATTCACACAGTTCCGAAGGCAGCAAGGGCAGATAAACGCAAAAACTACCGCACAATCAGTTTAACAGCTCAAGCATCCAAGCTGCTAATAAAAATAATATGCAGAAGAATCGAAGAAAATTAGAATCTATTAGATGAGGTTCAGTTTGGTTTTAGGAAAGTTTAATAGAAGCAACACGAAAGAAATCTAGACACATTCAAACGCTTTGTCGATGTAGAGAAGCGTTTGGCAACGTAAAATTGTGCAATATGTTTGAAGTTATGAGAAAAGTATGAGTAAGCTTCAGGGAAATGCGAGTGATATGCAGCGTGTACAAGAAGGAACAATAAGATTGGAAGAAAAAAGAATGAAAAGCTCGGATTAAAAAGAGTGTAAGATAGCAGTACAGAGTTTCGCTCCTACTGTTTAGTTTATACATCGAAGATGCAATGACGGAAATGAAGTGTTTCAGGAGGAAGATTAATTCAGTGCTGAGGGACATCAATGACAAGATACGCTGATGACAGTGCAATACTCAATGGAAGTGAAGAAGAATTACAAGATCTGCCTGAATGTAATCAACAGTCTAATGAACATAAAATATGGATTCAGAGTAAACCGAAGAAAGACGAAAGTAAGGAGAAGCAGCAGAAATAAGAATAGCGAGAAACTTGACATCAAAATTTGGGGTCACGAAACAGACGAAGTTAAGGAATTCTGCAGCTTTGTAAGCAAAATAATTTATGACACATGAAGTAAGGAGCACATAAAAAGCAGACTAACACAGGCAACGAATGCATCCCTGGCCAAGACGAGTCTGTTAGTATTAAACATAGACTTTGAGGAAGAGTTTTCTGAGGCTTGGGACTGAAGGAGAACACTGTATGGTAGTGAATCAAGGGCAGTGGGGAACGAGGAGCGGGAGAGAATCGAAGCTACAGAATAATGTTTAAAATGACGTGGACTGATAAGGAACGCGTTGGTTCTCCACTGAATCGGCGCAAAAAGGGAAGTATGGAAAACGCTGACAATAAGAAGGCCAGGATAACATGCTACATATTACGGCATCAGAGAGTAACCAAGGTACTAGGATAAAAACAGAAGGGGCAGAAAGGGATTGAAATCGTAGCAAATAACTGAGGTCATGTCCGTCATCGTCCCAATTTTATTGAAGTATTCTGGGCTAAGGATGCATTGGATGATACTGAATTCTCTTTTAAAATGATACACTTACTGACACAGCGGTCCCAATGTCCACCTCATATTGCTGTGAAGTTCCGAGCAGGGATGTCTCAGTCTTTTGGATCAGAATGAAAAACCAAGTGAACAATTTTTCGCGATTCTGGGTGCTTCACAAAATTGAGAACTATTATTTATCACCAGTGTCTCTTTTTCTGGTGCTCGAGAGGGTCTGGGGAGGATGAGAGGAACCCCTACATCTGTTCCAGATTTCTTTTTCGTTCAGTAATTAAGCTTCGAGCCTGGCTGAAGTACTTTTCATACTCGGGCAGACAGAAAGCCCATTCGCTTGTGCTAGTCCTCAGGCAAGCAAGTGAAAAATATCCTGCGTCAAACGTAGCCTGCAGTTTTCTAGAAATCCTAGTAATTTTCGAGACCCTTAGTTTAGAAACTACTTCACTATCCCAGAGTTGTTTGAATCATTTGAAAATTGTTGTGTATAAAAATGTAAATCGGTTTACTAATTGGCCTGGGAATTTGAGGACAGCCAATGGAGGGGGGAGGAAGGGAGGCGGTTGCATTAGAGTCTCGAATCAGCGCCTGGGCTAGGAGTCACATTGCATTTGTTGTAGATTTTCTAAGCGAATTTATAGATTAACTAGCCTGGCACCTGCTGCCTCGCTCCCGTAGGCTCTAAGGTGTGCACAGACTTTTTTGTTTGTTATTCATTAATCAATTTTTTATGTTGTCCACATATTGCAATACCTTCTAAATTTTTCACACGAAATACGGTCATAGAGGCATGGTGTCTCCCGAATGTGCTACTGAAGAAAGAGCGATTCTGGTAGCTGGAGTCCACAGTTTTTGTTAATCATGCATTTTGCGTTCTTGCGATGGTATTTCCCCTAACCCATAGTTCTTTCTACCTAATCGAGAAGTGAAATACCAGCCTTCTTAGATTCACCTTTTAAAACTTTTTGAACACAACGAAATAATTTCTTAAAAACTTTCATTCCGTATTGTAAATCTCTTAGTGCCTGAACATCCAAAAATGCTGAGACACTTTTTTTTTGTTTCTGACTGAGAAACCAAATACCAATTTTCTTTGTTCTAGAATAGAAATTGCCTGAATTGCATTATATTTTCAAAAACACGTTCATCCCTTATTTCATCCCCTCAGAAGCGTAATTTCGAATAACCCATTCTTGAACTATGCATACAGTGTAAGATCCACACACTCTCCAAATTTCAATTTTCTATCCTGTATCATGAATAAAGGTTGTATACATGGAAGAACACTGGAGATACTAAAAGGTATCAGATAGATTATATAATGGTAAGACAGAGATTTAGGAACCAAGTTTTAAATTGTAAGACATTTCCAGGGGCAGATGTGGACTCTGACCACAATCTATTGGTTATGACCTGTAGATTAAAACTGAAGAAACTGCAAAAAAGTGGGAATTTAAGGAGATGGGACCTGGATTAACTGAAAGAACCAGAGGTTGTAGACAGATTCAGGGAGAGCATAAGGGGACAATTGACAGATATGGGGGGAAAGAAATACAGTAGAAGAAGAATGGGTAGCTTTGAAGGATGAAATAGTGAAGGCAGCAGAGGATCAAATAGGTAAAAAGACGAGGGCTAGTAGAAACCCTCGGGTAACAGAAGAAATATTGAATTTAATTGATGAAAGGAGAAAATATAAAAATGCAGTAAATGAAGCAGATAAAAGGAATACAAACGTCTCAAAAATGAGATCGACAGGAAGTGCAACATGGCTAAGCGGGGATGGCTAGAGGACAAATGTAAGGATGTAGAGGCTTATCTCACTAGGGGTAAGATAGATACTGACTACAGGAAAATTACAGAGACCTTTGGAGAAACGAGAACCACTTGCATGAATATTAAGAACTCAGATGGAAACCCAGTTCTAAGCAAAGAAGGGAAAGCAGAAAGGTGGAAGGAGTATATAAATGGTCTATACGAGGGCGATGTACTTGAGGACAGTATTATGGAAATGGAAGAGGATGTAGATGAAGATGAAATGGGAGATATGATATTGCGTGAAGAGTTTGACAGAGCACTGAAAGCCCTGAGTCGAAACAAGGCCCCTGGAGTAGACAACATTCCATTAGAACTACTGACAGCCTTGGGAGAGCCAGTCCTGATAAAACTCTCCCATCTGGTGAGCAAAATATATGAGACAGGCGAAATACCCTCAGACTTCAAGAAGAGTATAATAATCCCAATCCCAAAGAAAGCAGGTGTTGACAGATGTGACATTACCGAACTATCAGTTTAATAAGTCACAGCTGCAAAATACTAACGCGAATTCTGTACAGACGAATGGAAAAACTGATAGAAGCCGACCTCGGGGAAGATCAGTTTGGATTCCGTAGAAATGTTGGAACACGTGAGGCAATACTGACCCTACAGCTTATCTTAGAAGAAATATTAGGGAAAGGCAAACCGACATTTCTAGCATTTGTAGACTTAGAGAAAGCTTTTACAATGTTGATTGGAATACTCTCTTTCAAATTCTGAAGGTGGCAGGGGTAAAATACAGGGAACGAAAGGCTACTTACAATGTGTACAGAAACCAGATGGCAGTTATAAGAGTCGAGGGACATGAAAGGGAAGCAGTGGTTGGGAAGGGAGTGAGACAGGGTTGTAGCCTCTCCCCGATGTTATTCAATCCGTATATTGAGCAAGCAATAAAGGAAACAAAAGAAAAGTTCGGTGTAGGTATTAAAATCTACGGAGAAGAAATAAAAACTTTGAGGTTCGCCGATGACATTGTAATCCTGTCAGAGACAGCAAAGGACTTGGAAGAGCAGTTGAACGGAATTGACAGTGTCTTGAAAGGAGGGTATAAGATGAACATCAACAAAAGCAAAACTAGGTTAATGGAATGTAGTCGAATTAAGTCGGGTGATGGTCAGGGGATTAGGTTAGGAAATGAGACACTTAAAGTAGTAAAGGAGTTTTGCTATTTGGGGAGCAAAATAACTGATGATGGTCGAAGTAGAGAGGATATAAAATGTAGACTGGCAATGGCAAGGAAAGCATTTGTGAAGAAGAAAAATTTGTTAACATCGAGTATAAATTTAAATGTCAGGAAGTCATTTCTGAAAGTATTTGTATGGAGCGTAGCCATGTATGGAAGTGAAACGTGGACGATAAATAGCTTGGACAAGAAGAGAAGCTTTCTAAATGTGGTGCTACAGAAGAATGCTGAAGATTAGATGGGTAGATCACATAAGTAATGAGGAGGTATTGAATAGAATTGGGGAGAAGAGGAGCGTGTGGCACAACTTGACTAGAGGAAGGGATCGGTTGGTAGGACATATTTTGAGACATCGAGGGATCATCAATTTAGTATTGGAGGGCTGCGTGGAGGGTAAAAATCGTAGAGGGAGACCGAGAGGTGAATACACTAAGCAGATTCAGAAGGATGTAGGCTGCAGTAGGTACTGGGAGATGAAGAAGCTTGCACAGGATAGAGTAGCATGGAGAGCTGCATCAAACCAGTCTCAGGACTGAAGACCACAACAACAAAACATCCTTAGCAGTTTGATTTGGGCGGTGGTAAGTCAGCGAATCAGTCTGGCCTCACTCCTTCCCCTTAGAAGTTGAATTTCCAAAAATTCTGAAACGCGTATTTTGTTACTTCTAACCGAGAAGTGGAATAACAGCTTTCATGGATCTAGCTTCAAAAATACTTTAGTAGTTACTTAATAATCATTTATTTTCAAAAGAATCCTTCACCTAGTATTTTACCCCCATAGGGTTTAAATTTCAAAAAATTATGAAACACGTACTTCTTTATTTCTGACCAAGAAACCAAACACCGATTTTCGTATGTCTAGCTTCGAAATTCCCTCAACAGCGACATGTTTCCAGAAAGCCTTTCGTCCCCTGTTTCACCCATTTAAGAGAGGAATTTCAAAAAATCCCTTCTTAAAAGACATCTACGGTATAAGGTCAGCATTCGCTGAAAAATTTCAAGTTCCTGTGCTTAGTGGATTGGGCTAGGCGATGATAAGTCAGTGAGTGAGTGAGTCAGTCGGGAGTCTGCCTTTTATACACAGAGATTAATTTCATGCCTTAAGCTGCTAAAATCTGTTTGTACCATGGAACTCCATTCGCTGACAGCCAGATTCGAATCATAGCCGTGGAGAGAATTTAGAACAGGCCTCACATCAGCTACAGAAGCGGCTAAAGGCACACACCTTCAGACGATAAAACAGAACCGCAGCTGTGGTAGCATTCTACGTAAATGACGTTCTAATTCAAGCCTGTTTGAATCCTGTCGCTGTGGCACTCGGGACAGGCATTACCAACTAAACTTTTAGTTTTCAGCAGACTTTGTTGTATAATATGTGGGGAAGCTTTTGCAGAAAGCTTAAACTCGGAAGTGTTTAGACTTCGTGGTCACGCAGCCCTTTCGAAATACAGCTTTGTAGGCAATTTATCTGATAATTGATCTGTAGACATCATTCAATTCTGTGAACTCAGATAGTTTCGCTGGTGGTTTTTCTTAGCAACGGATATGAACAGTAAAATCATCCATGGAGATGCCTCTCATGAAATGTTTGTTCTAAGGCGCCCCTTTTCTCCCGACGTTTCTCCTCGTGGTAAACGGTGTTTCACGAATATCCTTCCTACTTCACAAGAATACATCGTCCAGATGAACGAAGATAGAAACAGCAGTGATCTTAATTGATACTCATATCTACAAGGACCCACACGGATAGTCGTCTACCCTCGCACGTTAGCACGCCACTACCTGATTTCGAGGTGACGCGCCAGCCTCGGATCGAATCCGTTCGGCGGGTCGGGGTAGGCGGTGGGGGTAAGGGTGGCGACAAGAAGAGCATCCGGCCACCCCCTTCCACTAACAATATTAAATCCAATAATTATCATGCCCAACCCATGAAGACAGGGGATAAAGGTCAGCAAAAGAAAAGGAAGAAAGAAACAGAACTGTAATCTAAAATCAGAACAGACCTCAGAAGAGCCAACGGCGTCGACCGACCGTCTTGTCACCTTGTGTCTATAGGCGTTACTGGATGCGAATATCGAGGATCATGTGGTTTGCACATTGCCCTCCAGGCCGTTTTCAGCTTTCCTGACCGATGCTGCAACCTCTCAATTAAATGATGGTCTCGGTTGCATGTTGCAATAAGGTTGAGGATCAAAATTTTCATTTAACTTGCACAAATTTTCCATGTGCCCTTCACCGGACGCACATCGAACATCAATGCGGTAATCAAACTGGTCGTACACTTTTGCGAGCATGTCGGAGGTTACTCGATTGCAGTTTGAATATGGCTCCGCGGGCTACCAGAAGTTATGGGAACGGGATGAATATAAACAAAGTCCTTAACAGACATCCAGAAAACAAAAAAAACTCGTATACCGTGGAATCAGTCGGCCTTAGAGGCCAACGGTGCAATGCGACGTGTATAGTCCACTTACGGCCGAGCCAACTTTGTTGTTACGAAGTGCTCTTATATGTAGGTGCAAGTGTGGTCATACTACATCCAGCTGAAACATAGTATATGTTCTCGCAGTTGTGGAGAAAGCCAGATCTCTAACATATCCAGACTGCTGCTTTTTGTAGCCGTTCTTTTTCGTAAAAAAGAACGGTCCCCAAATTTTTTCTCGGGAACGGCGCCAAACACATGAATCTCTCGAGTGACTTTCTTGTGTTCGACTGTGGTTGATGCGATCCCCATTTCCGACGTTGTCGCGTATCAATTTTCCATTTAAATCGAACCTGATCACTAAAAGTGAAAGGAAATTGCATCTTTCACTTCCAGCCTCAGAATGAATTCACAAAAACTCTACACGTTGCTGTTCACCACGACCATGAAGGCTCGTTGCATTTGAATTTTCTATGGTTTGAAACACAGCCGCGGCCGCAAAGTAACTCCCGACCACTACGAATAGACGAGTAAGGTTTTGTGGCCCCTTGTTGAACCCGAGTCACATGGATCTACAATATCCGAGATCTGTTGAGTAACACACGCAATAGTCTACCCTTTATAACAACCTTTACCTCGAATTGTCAAATGGTTCAAATGGCTCTAAGCACTATGGGAGTTAACATCTGAGGTCATCAGTCCCCTAGACTTAGAATTACTCAAACTTAACTAATCTAAGGACATCACACACATCTATGCCAGAGGCAGGATTCGAATTGTCCAATTGCATCCCAGAATGTGACATCGGTAGTCACCAGACAGCCAAAATAAGACAGTATCTATTAGAAATACCGAGCGAGGTGGCGCAGTGGTTAGCACACTGGACTCGTATTCGGGAGGACGACGGTTCAATCCCGTCTCCGGCCATCCTGATTTAGGTTTTCCGTGATTTCTCTAAATCGCTTCAGGCAAATGCCGGGATGGTTCCTTTGAAAGGGCACGGCCGATTTCCTTCCCCATCCTTCCCTCACCAAAGCTTGCGCTCCGTCTCTAATGACCTCGTTGTCGACGGGACGTTAAACACTAATATCCTCCTCCTTCCTCTATTAGAAATGCATCACCTGAATCCAGAAATTAGTCGGCTTGAAGAGGACAGCTGCAAAAACAGTCGTAACGCTGGTGTTTTAGTTATTTTAGTGTTTCGTGATGGCACAGCTGGATAACCAAAATAATATTGCTTAATTTGACACTGGTCGTGAGAGCCTACGAACTTATAACGGGGGAAACTGTTTGGCAGGATACCATTAAAACTATGCGAAAACTATGACAACAACTTCGAATGACAAGGCAGAATGGAGGCACGTTATTGAACAGTTAAGATGTTTGATGGGTTAAGAATTAATGAGAACAAGAAGAAGAAGAAGAAGAAGAAGAAGAAGAAGAAGAAAACTTAGATAATATTCTCAAGTGAATTTATTTATAAAAAGTACAGTTACAGCACGAATATACTACTTCAAAATATTTAACTGCTGCGGACTAAGTCTCTTAGTGAATAATATGGTGAAGACGGGTTATAAGTCTTCTTACCTCGTGCTTTGAAGGAAATTTCTTGCTCATAAATATAACTTATTTAAGAGAAAGGGATGGCAGTCACCGGCTCCTTTGTTATTTAAAAACAAAGCTGTTTCGGACGAGTCCGTATTTGCCTGCGCAAGTCTAGAAACTTCGAGAAGTGAAGCACAGTGATGTCTGATGTTATCAGGGGCAGACTCTGGGAAGCTGGCTAATCTTTACAGCCTCCTCTCCCTTGTGAGAAGGCAAGATGGTACTTTTCAAGTACTTCAACCTAGTGAACTTCTCAAACATTTCCTCAAATTCTACTGCAGTGCTATCGCTGTGAGATTGTGTCTCATGTGCTCCTCACTGCTTGCTCCTGATCCAGAGCAAGGCACGAACAAGCACATTTCTTTCGCGTTTAACAGTCCCATACAGTCTTATTTCGACTGACAGGTGGCTATCAACGTCACATTATGGGATGCCATTGGATGATTAGAAGTAAAGATTTCTATGGAGTTGTGACTGTACGGTAGGCTATTGTGTTGCTCTGGCAGGTGGAGGAACAACATTATCGTCATTTGAGACAAATTAGTGCAGACATTTCTCTTTCGTCATGTACGGACATATACGTCTGTGAACACACATGAAAATGCAGTTAAGAGTAGAACAGACTCAAAAACTGTACAGATAAATGGAATGCAGTTTTAATCGCCAAGGAAGTTTCATAAACTTTCAAGTTTCCTAAAACGTAGTTTTACTGGCACAGAAGTGCGACCTCTACTACATCTTTACGTATCCAATCGATCTGGAAGAGCACTTACAATCAGGACTGAGATTTTACAAAGAGTTTACTATGGGTTGATAATGCAATCCTGTATCAATATGTAAGTATATTTCTTACGAGTCTGCACATTAATGATAGTATCCTTACGTTTAGTTTCGTAGTAATCTTGAAAATAAGTGATTGACATCTGGAACCGGTCATTTGTGTAACTTTACAATTGAGACAATGTTCCACATACTAAATTCTAATCACTCGCTGTTGCTCTGCACCAACATGACAAATGTTACTTCTAGTGAAATACTGTTAGCGTGTTAATAAGAGGAACCAGTGCAGTTACAACGTCAGCAATGAAGTTGCAGTTCGCTTAGCTACTTCGTCTATGTGAAGTATTATAGTTGCCAATATTCGTAACTTAAAAACAGTCACTGCATCCGTTCGCGAAAGGAATAAAAGCTATTTGCTTCCGTGTTCTGTAGTAAATAACAAGAAATGTTTTTTGGAAATTCATAAAACTTCTATGTACGTTTTAAATGTGTCTTTGTAACTTCTAGCTTACAATCCATTAGATAGTCAATAAGAGTAAAACGGTTTCTTTCAGTTTTAATGTAATTAGTAAAGTTTCAGCCCAACTATGATGTTGCATGTGTTCTGGTTTGTTGACCGCTATCGTCTCTTTCTTTCCTTTCTAAATTCCATTTATCTGTAGACTTATTGAGTCTGTTCTACTCTTAACTGCATTTTCATGTGTGTTCACAGACGTTTATGTCGGTACTTGACGAAAGAGAAATGTCTGCACTTTCGCTGGCAATGTATTAGTTTCGAGTACCAGTAGTGTCCGGCACACAAATCTCTCAGTGATCTTCAAAACAGCGTACACTCCGTTGTAGACTGAAAGTTTTATTTTGGGAAACATCTCTAGGCTGTGGTTAACACATGTCTCCGCAATATCCTTTCTTCCAGAAGTGCTAGCCTCTCAAATTACGCTGAAGAACTACTGTGAAGTTTGGAATGAAGGTACTGGCAGAAATCAAGCTGTGGGGACGCATCGTGAATCGTTTGTGCTTAGCTCTATTAGTAAAAGCATCGCCCACGAAACTCAAGATTCCGGATCCGAGTCGTGATGCTTCAAGCAGTTTTAGCATGCAAAGAAGTTTCGAAACAACACAAACTTTGCTCCAGAGTTAAATGCTCAGTCATGAAAATGGACATCGTAAACAGCTCGTTTAATTAATTTTGTTGAATAAGTGAGACAGTGTACTGTATGCTATGGTGTTTACAACATGCTTTTTTTACTACAGGTTGACTGCACTATTACTGCATCAGAGACGTTGCACACACTTAAATAGCTTTCATCAGAATTGTGAGAACTCATGTTCCTGATCCTAAGTTTCTGATAATTGTTGTAAGTGTAGGATGTATAAAAAGCCTGAAACTTCAGGAATTGATTCTTGACTTCAAAAAATTACACATGAGTTCATACGAAAACGGGTCCGAAAATCCTTCGTCACGCAGGTACAAAAGGATCTATTATCCATGCTAAAGCACCGTCGTGAATAAAACACATCTCTGGATGACGCTTAGAGGTACATCATCAAGTAAATGAAGCATGTCATCTCTGTGAATCTGTAGATACGTTTGTCCAGTAAGATGTTGCAGAAAGGAGTAGGTGCCAATGAGATGATCATGAATGATTCCAAACCACATGTTGAGGCTGAACCTCTTTTGATGTCTGTCTTGTTGCACTAAATAAGCTGTTCGTAATCTCCGACTTGATTGTAATGGTAACTGACGATACCATTGCGCGAAAAACCTGCCTCATCAGTAAATAAGATACATGTTACTTAGTGCAGAAATACAGCACACTGCCTAACAAGCGTTGTCAGGAAGTCATTCTTGGCTGGATGTCTGCCATATTTAATCCTTGCACCCGCTGAAGGTGAAGCGGATACAGAAGATATTTATGGTGAATTTTCGAGATCGTCATGTGAAGCCTTCATTTCTCACAATTCTCTTTGTACTAACTGATGGAATTTCATCCTCAGTACTAAGAACCTGTTCTTAAAACTTGGGTGCTCACACAGTCTTCCGCCATTTCCAACTTTCTTCTCAAAATAAGTCTGCCTCTGAAACGCGTTGCAGGAGTCATACAAACGCCCTTGCGCACGGCAAATAAATGCCTCTCGGCATAATATTCAGCGTCATATTGACGTGTTGTATCTGCGTTCCCATTTGCCAGAACGTACAGGTAGTGCATGTCCATCATTTCAGACACTGAATATATCGACGTGATATGTTGTAATGGTAGTTACTCTAAAACAGAACAAACCACAATCCAAGTAAATAAAACAAAAGCCGTGAGCAACTATAAACAAGAAAATGAGTAAATAAATGCACATTTGAGGTTAATTACACAACTAGCACTCACTACAAGGAATTGCTTTTGAACATACCTTACAAAATATTTTCCGATCCATGTTAATATGAATTTTCTGTAATGTTTCGATGTCAAGAATAAACCCCTGAAGTTCCAGATACATGTTGTACACACCCTGTAGAACTACGCCCTACAAGCACTCTTTCAGCAATGGAATTCAAATACAATGAGAGCCTAAGGATTTTGTAAGTAATGAGTTGAGGTACAAAAACAATATTATATTTCTATTTGACTAATTGAGTTACTGTGCACTCATAGCCAGGTTCGTCTCTCAATTCGGCTAGTTATTGTCCTAGCATTTATCGAGCATAGCAGCACCTACATCTTATTTTTTATGATTATTTATTTTATCAGGTCGGCAAACCTACACTTGCTGCAGCTCACTGAAACCGCTCTAGGAAGAAGCTCTTATCTTTGTGTAACGAAACTGATCCCATAATTTTAAACATAACCGTCCTTGTGGATGTTATGATGTTATGTCAGCAAATGTGTGCTGAAGTGTTGAAACGTAAGAGAAACTCCGTAACATTTTATACAACCGTTTCACAAAAGGAGGTAAACTCTTCACCATTCAGAAATAATTCGGCTCAGACGCGTTTAACAATAATCACATTAAAACGCGATCGCATTATGAAGGTTTGAGTATGAAAGCGGAAACGTTTAAATGGTCAGATTTTAATATAATTATCATGTGTCCGTCACGCTATGGCTACACTACCAGTATTTCTGAGGAACTTTCCACTGATACGTATTAGTGAATGTACTTCGAATTCGAAATACATCCTCCCTCTGTTAGAAGTTTCAACCAAATCGCTCTGCTCACTGACAGTAGACGATCAAATACCTCATAGCTCTTGGGCTGCATCGAGATGCAAATGCGACGTAACGCCATAGCATTCTCAAGGACAAAGACAAGCACAGGTTCATAGAGTTTTGGGAGGAAAAAAATGCACAAGTGTTGCCAAATTTCTTGTCGTACCTTGCACACACACTTTCCGGCAGATCGCGGGAACCCGTCTGTACTACTCCACCCGAATACTACGCTGAATTGGTCGATAATAGCTATAGTGAAGCCTCCTGCTAAAAATTGTTCAAATGGCTCTGAGCACTATGCGACTTAACTGCTGTGGTCATCAGTCACACCGTAACAGCAGCGAATGCTGTAACTCCACACGTCCTCGCAAAGATATGGAACGCGTCTGATTATGATATAGATGGTTGCCGTGCTTCCACTAGAACGCTTATGAAAACGTGAACATTAATCTTAAAAGTAACCGTGAAAAATTCCAAGCTTGTACGTGCGTGCACGTGAAAGGAATGATCTTGTATGGCTCTGAGCACTATGGGACTTAACATCTGCGATCATCAGTCTCCTAGAACCTAGAACTACTTAAACCTAACTAACCTAAGGACATCACACATGCCCGAGGCAGGATTCGAACCTGCGACCGTAGCAGTCGCGCGGGTCCGGACTAAGCACCTAGAACCGCTAGACCACCGCGGCCGGCAATGATCTTGTAAAGCTGAACGATTTAAAAAAATAAAATAAAACATGTAGTGCCTTAGCAACACGAGAAATCTCAGTTCTTACGTATGTCTGTAGTAAAGTGAATCACAATGCATCCCATGGACTTTACTAAATCTACAGAACGAAACCATGATTCAAAGTTTATTGGTATAAGCTCCCATATCAAAGCACCTTTACAAGCTCTGCAGCTCTCTCCCATTTAGGTTTTTAACTATTCCAGGTAGCTTTAAAAACACCAAAAGCTTCGGCGGGTCACTGTAAAGTAAAAACGCGTGAGTTCAGACAAAGATCTTGCCAGATACATACATACCAAATATGGGTAAAGTATATATAGCTTTAATGAAACAAACAAGCATACAAAATGATTCACAGACGGTGCTTCATATGATACAAAAGTAGTAATTAGCATAACAGTTGATTTTTAGTGAAGACGACGTTCTTTATAACAACAGCTCAACATGTCGCTTGTCATTCATTAGCAATAGCTGCAGTCGAGTGACAATGTTGTAAAAACATTGTACAGTATGTATCAGTAGGTACGGTGAGAAACTACCATCGGACATTTGTCTTTTAGGTTCCATAATTATGTCAGACTAACGCGGTAGGCTGGCGACTTCAGGTAACTCCACAATCAATAAGCACACGGATTGACATCTGGGGACCTGGGAGGTAACACATGACGTAAGTGGCGGCTCATCAGACGATACTCACCAAATGATGTACGCGACAGATATTTCACATAAGCTAGCCGCGCGGGGTAGCCGCTCGGTCTGGGGCGTCTTGTCACGTCCGCGAGGCTACCTCCGTCGGAGATTCGAGTCCTCCTGGGCTTAGCTGTGTGTGTTGTCCTCAGCTAAGTTAGTTTAAGTTAGATTAAGTAGTGTGCAAGCTTAGGGTCCGATGACCTCAGCAGTTTGGTCCCATAAGACCTTACCACAAATTTCCAATTTCCTACATATGCTGCAGTACGGTGTGGAGCGCCATGCGACATAAAAGTCGTACCTTTCAGCAGGTGCCCATCAGCCAGGCTAGGGACGATGCGATTCTGTAACGTATCGGCGTATCTCGCACCAGTAACTATACAGCTTGAAAAGCAGCACTCAGCATTTCTTCGAAGAAAAAGGGTCCGATTACGACTGATGTGATCCACACCACACCGTGACTTTCTTGTTATGTAATGGAGCTTCCATGATTGTTCTATGATTTTGGGCAACCCAAATTCTGCAGTCGTGGATGTTTGCAGGCCCTCCGAGTGCAAAACGGGTTTCATCTATCCACAGTACTTTAGACAACCTATCATCATCTTCCCCCAAATTTTTTGTAAGTGCCTACACTGCAAACGCTCTCCACGTCACAAAATCGGTGGCTAACAGTTGATGACGAAGCTGGCGTTTGTACTGGCAGTAATGGTGAGTATGCCTACTAGCTCTCCAAATAATAATGTGTGGAATGCTGGTGTTACGTGAGCCTCAACGAGCTCCGAGTTCACAGTGGAGATACGAAGTCTTCACTTATTTCTGAATTGTCCGGGCAGCAATAGCACTTGTCTCTGGTCGCCCTCTACGGGGCCGACCTTCTGAACAACCAGTGGCATTCAAATTCGCGATCATTTTTCTTCAAAGTGACATTTGTCGGAGGTCTCTTACCCATTAGAACTTCCTTCTTAGTGCCATAATATCGTAAAGCTGCTGTAGCGGATTCTCCATTCTGATAGTAAAGCTTTAGTAACAATGCCTTTTCTGGCAATGTCAACATGCCGCGACAGGTGGCACATCTGGCATCCTCTCTCAGTGCAGCTCATTTTATACACGATTCTCATATTGCGTGACTGCCGTGTTGCTGTCCAGCACCATTTGTTGTCCAGTATTTGCACTCTTTTTTGGTTTCAATAAAACCCCATGTCATTTCAGGCGTAGGTGACAATTTTTACCTCTCTACCTAAATTATTCGTTGAATTAATGCATTTTCTATTGCTTACAGACTTTTAGTTTACCATGTATATTACAATAAAGCTGCACTGAGTTGCACGAAAAAACAGTCTACTTGATTTATAATTTCATGTTCAAAATAATCCAGATTATCTTTTTTAAGGCTGAATTAGTTCGTCTTCAGGTCTACAATACAGGACATTACATTATTTTAGATCTGAAGATGGTCTAATTCAGCCGGAACAAGTTCAATAAAAACAGTTAAATGAAAAAAATCGTGTTTCAGATAGCTTTTCTTAATAAAATGGTTACTATTGTTATTAAGATTATTGTTGTTTCTTTTTTGTTAGATGCTGTTGTACCTCTTAGCTGTTGTACTGATGGTGAAGTTACCAGAATTCTGTCTTAGATATACACCATTTCAAACTGAAAATATCTTTCGCACCTTTACTATCGTTGTCATGATATAGTAGTTATCAGCAAACCGTAATTTCAAAAAATTTGTTTAAAACATTTCTCTCAAGTCTTAATCTGGTTATAAATGACTAAATGATGTTTGAACGTGGTTATGAACCTACTGTTCGAAATCGCCCACTTTCGTTGTCGGTCGAACAGTTGATGTTTACGTTACTGAGGCTGGGTGCATTATCATGCTGAAAAATTTTCCGTAATATGATGGTACGTTAAGTATGTGGACAACGTAGAGAACAGCACAATAGCCCTGCGCTCTAGCGATGAGTAGATCATTGGACCGTATATCGATGACAAAAACAAATACCAACTTCGGCGTCGCACTAGCACCAGACTGGAGTACTGGGAGCTACGTCTTGTCATCATCAGTCCTAAACAAGCGGTGCTGTGACTAATGTGTCAAATTCGTAGGTCCCTTTGCAATGTGCCACGTTGTAGCGTATGATAAACGTCGTGATGAAGCCAGCACTCCTTTACCCGTAGCATGTTGTTGTAACCACCAACGAAATGACGAACATACATTTGATTTACTCTCAAATTAGCGTGCTTGGAGAGTTCAACCCGGTATTTCTGACGGGTATCAACGACGAAGAACACCAGATGCCCAAACTGTCTTTTCCGGAGCAGATGTCTACTACATAGTGTTCCCGATACACGAATGAAATCGTTGGTGCAAGAAAGGTAAAGCAAGAGAGAGGTTTCGTCGACATCTTTATTGGAGATGGAGATCTAGATCAATTGGACTGTAAGTGAACTTTGGAAATGATGCAAAATCTAAATCAACATGACATACAGTGAGTCAAATTTTGTACCTTCGTGTGAGCGAAGCGCTCCAATATCTGCGCAATCTGCTGATTGCGCACACAAATTTGAAAACAACCTGCGTGGTTAGCAAAATGAAACTGTCCCGCAAACTATTTCGTGCGCCCTAACACAGGCTACCCATCTTACATATGATGTATCCGGGTGTAAGTTGGGTTGCCTATCTTATGGTTCAAATGTTCAAATGTGTGTTTGAATTCCTAAGGGACCAAACTGTTGAAGTCGTCGTCGGTCCCTAGGCTTACACACAACTTAAACTAAGTTATGCTTTTTAAAAAAAAAAACAGTTTCATTTTGTCCTTCTGGTACACTCCAACAGTAACTGCCATTTTCCTTCCAGACGTTGTCGTCTTGCCATTCGCTATTAGTTTCTGTGGTAAGTATCTGAGAAAATACTACACATTGTAATTCATTGAATTACCTGGATTTTTAACTTGATTTTTGAGCTGTCTATGATCTACAACGATGAGGAACAAGAAAGGCGTAAAAACGGAAGGTAGTACGACAATTCATTGTTCCGATTTCAGTGTAATTCCAAGCACTAACTACAGAAAACCTTCAAAAATTGTTCAAATGGCTCTTAGCACTATGGGACTTAATTTCTAAGGTCATCAGTCCCCTAGAACTTAGAACTACTTAAACCTAACGAACGTAAGAACATCACACACATCCATGCCCGAGGCAGGATTCAAACCTGCGACCGTAGCGGTCGCGCGGAGAAAACCTTCCACTGTCACTGCTATAGTAATGTATAAAATGTGTAGGGGACTAGTATAAAATCTATGTTCTGCGTGCAGCTTGTCATTTGATTTAGTGGTTGACACTAGCAAATGAAGCTCATTGTGCCGTGTCTGGTGAAATAAACGATGAGGTCAGCGCAAATAAATCTCTGCATCAAAGATAGAAGCAAAACGATTTTCTGCGCATTATCGAAGACTGAATCCGAATTAATGAGCTTACCTCCCTACGCAACACGGAGAAAATGTGTTGTTAAAGTCACCATCGCTTCCGTAACAGCCACTCGCAGTCAAGTGCGTTTGAGATTTACGATGTGCATGATCGTTAATTGCGACAGGCAGACGTCTGGAATCGCGCACGTTTCTTTATTGCTTCCGTGTTCGCATGAAATACGACGTGAGCTATGTCTTATACCTAAATGTGTCATTACTGCAGTGGAGGTTTATGCTCTTCACTCTGTACGAAGGGGCGTTCCATGTAATTGCTAACTGGGGATTATTACTATATCCAACGGAATGAAATCATAACTTACACGAAAAATCAAATTTTGTGACAACTGTAAAGAGTCCGCGAATGTGAGGACTGAATTTAGCTTAGATAATGCAGTTCAGGTGATGTATCACTGCTTTGTACAACGTGTGTCTCAATTTTTGGACGTCGTAGCAAACATCGAGCCTACGCTCATTTCAGGTAACCAAGCAAATATAAAGGGTTAAGAGTTATAAAACCGACAAACTGCAGGGACGGATTACTGACTGGAAATGGGAGTAAAAATGTCCTGTGAACATATGTCCTCAAGTGCATCGTTGGCACGGTAGATGGCGCAGACGAATGACAGTTCCCCTGGCCAAGTGTCGAGTTTTCCCCGCGGGCTGCGGGCTCTGTGTTTGACGCAGAGTACTGTAAGCAGTGGTGTGGTCCGGTACTCGTGTTGCGAACAAGCCGAGATGGTATTTGTGTACTGCCAAGCAGATGGAAACGGTTGAGAGGCAGCACAGCTTTACCAAAACAAGTACCCTCGTAGATGCGAACCACATCACACGACATTTCAGCCGCTTGTTTGGCGTTTGTGTGATCGTAAGTCCTTTCAGAGCGACGAACTTGCAGGGAGCCGGCAGAGTGCGCGTGCACTAGATTTGGAGTATCCGATGCTACAGGATATTGTGACGAACCCTAGTACAGGCAAGTGGCTCGCCAACAAGGTGTAAGCAAAAGTAGGATTGGGTGTGTCATGCATAACAACTACTACTATCCCTATCACCTGCAATCCCATGGAGGCTACGTTGGACATCTGTTGTGGCGTGGGTGCGATGAAGCTCTGTACTGTGTTCCGGGACGTTTTGTCGTAGTTGCACGCACATCGTTCATTTCCGGGAACATGTTCGAACAACTTATTTTCCTCAATTTCCAAACATGAATGCATCCCTACAGTTGGTCGGCTTTGTTAATGTTGACCATGTATGATAACATACAGTAGTTGTACAAAATGTCAGTTCAGACTTAGTTCTATGTAGGTCAAAACTTACATGTCTACATTTTAGTATCAAACTTACATCTTAAAAAGCCTGAATGTTATGTTTTTGCTTTCAATGAATCAAGTTATTATTTTCAATTGTTTTTTTATTATTCTAGTATATGCCGTGTGGGTACCCTTAAAAACGCGACACTCAAGAGACCAAGAAGGAAGTTCTACTTTTCATAATAGGGCCGTAGCTCACTGATACTGCAAATGATGCTTGTTTTGATTTTCTGTGTTGCTGCTGAAAATTAGCTAGTAAAAATAAGTACTATTGCCGGCGCTGTGACCGAGCGGTTCTAGGCGCTTCAGTCCGGAACCGTCCGACCGCTACGGTCGCAGGTTCGAATCCTGCTTCGGGCATGGATGTGTGTGATGTCCTTAGGTTAGTTAGGTTTAAGTAGTTCTAAGTTTAGGGGCTGATGACCTCAGAGGTTAAGTCCCATAGAGCTTAGAGCCATTTGAACCATTTGAACCAATAAGTACTACACTCCTGGAAATTGAAATAAGAACACCGTGAATTCATTGTCCCAGGAAGGGGAAACTTTATTGACACATTCCTGGGGTCAGATACATCACATGATCACACTGACAGAACCACAGGCACATAGACACAGGCAACAGAGCATGCACAATGTCGGCACTAGTACAGTGTATATCCACCTTTCGCAGCAATGCAGGCTGCTATTCTCCCATGGAGACGATCGTAGAGATGCTGGATGTAGTCCTGTGGAACGGCTTGCCATGCCATTTCCACCTGGCGCCTCAGTTGGACCAGCGTTCGTGCTGGACGTGCAGACCGCTTGAGACGACGCTTCATCCAGTCCCAAACATGCTCAATGGGGGACAGATCCGGAGATCTTGCTGGCCAGGGTAGTTGACTTACACCTTCTAGAGCACGTTGGGTGGCACGGGATACATGCGGACGTGCATTGTCCTGTTGGAACAGCAAGTTCCCTTGCCGGTCTAGGAATGGTAGAATGATGGGTTCGATGACGGTTTGGATGTACCGTGCACTATTCAGTGTCCCCTCGACGATCACCAGTGGTGTACGGCCAGTGTAGGAGATCGCCCCCCACACCATGATGCCGGGTGTTGGCCCTGTGTGCCTCGGTCGTATGCAGTCCTGATTGTGGCGCTCACCTGCACGGCGCCAAACACGCATACGACCATCATTGGCACCAAGGCAGAAGCGACTCTCATCGCTGAAGACGACACGTCTCCATTCGTCCCTCCATTCACGCCTGTCGCGACACCACTGGAGGCGGGCTGCACGATGTTGGGGCGTGAGCGGAAGACGGCCTAACGGTGTGCGGGACCGTAGCCCAGCTTCATGGAGACGGTTGCGAATGGTCCTCGCCGATACCCCAGGAGCAACAGTGTCCCTAATTTGCTGGGAAGTGGCGGTGCGGTCCCCTACGGCACTGCGTAGGATCCTACGGTCTTGGCGTGCATCCGTGCGTCGCTGCGGTCCGGTCCCAGGTCGACGGGCACGTGCACCTTCCGCCGACCACTGGCGACAACATCGATGTACTGTGGAGACCTCACGCCCCACGTGTTGAGCAATTCGGCGGTACGTCCACCCGACCTCCCGCATGCCCACTATACGCCCTCGCTCAAAGTCCGTCAACTGCACATACGGTTCACGTCCACGCTGTCGCGGCATGCTACCAGTGTTAAAGACTGCGATGGAGCTCCGTATGCCACGGCAAACCGGCTGACACTGACGGCGGCGGTGCACAAATGCTGCGCAGCTAGCGCCATTCGACGGCCAACACCGCGGTTCCTGGTGTGTCCGCTGTGCCGTGCGTGTGATCATTGCTTGTACAGCCCTCTCGCAGTGTCCGGAGCAAGTTTGGTGGGTCTGACACACCGGTGTCAATGTGTTCTTTTTTCCATTTCCAGGAGTGTATATTACTGGCCATTAAAATTGCTACACCACGAAGATGACGTGCTACAGACGCGAAATTTAACCGACAGGAAGAAGATGCTGTGATACGCAAATGACTAGCTTTTCAGAGCATTCACACAACGTTGACACCGGTGGCGACACCTACAACGTTCTGACATGAGGAATGTTTCCAACTGATTTCTCATACACAAACAGCAGTTGACCTGCGTCGCCTGGTGAAACGTTGTTGGGATGCCTCGTGTAAGGAGGAGAAATGCGTAACCTCACGTTTCAGACTTTGATAAAAGTCGGAATGTAGCCTATAGCGATTGCGGTTTATCGTATCGCGCTATTGCTACTCGCGTTCCTCGAGATCCAGACTGTTGGCAGAGTATGCAATCGGTGCGTTCAGGAGGGTAATACGGAACGCCGTGCTGGATCCCAATGCCCTCGTATCTCTAGCAGTCGAGACGATAGGCATCTTATCCGCATGGATGTAACGGATCGTGCAGCCACGTCTCGATCCCTGAGTCAACAGATGGGGACATTCTGAAGACAACATCCATCTGCACGAACAGTTCGACGACGTTTGCAGCAACATGAACCATCAGCTCGGAAGCCATGGCTGAAGTTACCCTTGACGCTACATCACAGACAGGAGAGCCTGTGACGGTATTCAAAAATGGTTCAAATGGCTCTGAGCACTATGGGACTTAACATCCCGCATCCCCTAGAACTTGGAACTAATTAAACCTAACTAACCTAAGGACATCATACACATCCATGCCCGAGGCAGGATTCGAACCTGCGACCGTAGCGGTCGCGCGGTTCCAGACTCAAGCGCCTAGAACCGCTCGGCCAATCCGGCCGGCTGTGATGGTGTACTCATCAACGAACATGGGTGCACGAATGACAAAACGTCATTTTTTCGGACGAATCCAGGTTCTGTTTACAGCATCATGATGGTCGCATCCGTGTTTTGCGACATCGCGGTGAATGCACATTGGAAGTGTGTATTCGTCATCGCCATACTGGCGCATCACCCGGCGTGATGGTATGGGGTGCCATTGGTTACACGTCTCGGTCACCTCTTGTTCACATTGACGGCACTTTGAACAGTGGACGTTACATTTCAGATGTGTTACGACTCGTGGCTCTACCCTTCATTTGATGCCTGCCAAACCCTACATTTCAGCGGGATAATGCACGACCGCATGTTGCAGGTCCTGTACGGGCCTTTTTGGATACAGAAAAAGTTCGACTGCTGCCCTGTCCAGCACATTCTCCAGATCTCTCACCAATTGGAAACGTCTGGCCACTGGTGGCCGAGCAACTGGCTCGTCACAATACGCCAGTCACTGCTCTTGTTGACCTGTGGTATCGAAGCTGCATATGCAGCTGTACGTGTACACGCCATCCAAGCTCTGTTTGACTCAATGCCCAGGCGTATCAAGGCCGTTATTACGGCCAGAGGTGGTTGTTCTGGGTACTCACTTCTCAGAATCTATGCACCCAAATTGCGTGAAAATGTAATCGCATGTCAGTTCTAGTATATTTGTCCAATAAATACCCGTTTATCATCTGCATTTCTTCTTGGTGTAGCAAATTTAATGGCCAGTAGTGTATTAATTAAACAGTAATCAGGAGTGGGTTCGATAGTCCGTGTCTTGTGCAGATGTTTAAAGTAAAATTGAAATACACTGATTGAAATGAAGAGTGTTACACCATGAAGCAATAGTTAGATTTTTACTAAACTTTGTGGACATTTTCATCACATAATGCGTATTACGTATTAAACTTTCATTCTTTTCGGAAACAATCTCCATGTCTCCAAGGTGCGCGAATATATGCCTCCATTCGTTGTGGCACGACACCAGTCTGCGAATGCTGTCTTGAATAATTTTGTTGCCTTGTCTCATATAGTGGCAGTTCACAAATATTTCTGGTTGGAGACGGCCTAGACAAGTTCAATGGGTGACAAATCAGAAAGCCGGAAAGGCCAGCCTACAGACAAACATTCCTCAAAGCTTTTGTAGTATGAAGTGCTGTGTGTGGTCTTGCATTATCGTGCTGAAATCTGTTTGGTCCATGGTCATGACAGGTCTACCATCCTTGCCACATACTGGCGAGCATTCTGCTTCCCTTCAATTACCAAATTGTCCTGTTTCCGTATCTAACAACTACCCATGCATGAGTGCAGGGGTTAGAGAGTTATGAATCTCGAGAATCTCTGCCTTCTGCTACCTTTGACCCAACTGTGTACACATTCGTTGGCGTGAGTCTGACCGCTACAAAGAATCGAAACGCTTCGCTCAGTGCCACAGAATGCCACTTATCGCCGTAGTCGACGGTACATTACGTGTCTTTGTGGTCCGTGGTGTAGTATCTAAATATGCACTACATCTTAATCCGTAAGCCACCTAATGGTGCGTGGCGGAGAGTACATCTGAGCCACTAACTGAGCCCTCCTTCCGTGTTTCACTCGCGAACGACCGGCCGCTGTGGCCGAGTGGTTCTAGGCACATCAGTCCGCAACCGCGCTGTTGCTACGGTCGCAGGTTCGAATCCTCCTTCGGGCATGGATATGTGTGATGTCCTTTGCTTAGTTAGGTTTAAGTAGTTCTAAGTTCTAGGGGACTGATGACCTCAGATGTTAAGTCCCATAGTACTCAGAGCCATTTGAATCATATTACTCGCGAACGATGCGCGGAAAGAATGACTGCCGGTAAGGGTGGTCGAGCATTGGCTGTTGCGCGTTCCCGATCGCAAGTATGTCTATGAGCAAGGAAGGATACACACTGTCCGTTGCAATGCCTTGGGTAGCGGCTCTCCTGTGTACTGAAGTTGTGGCCGCGACAGCTGAACGCGGAGGGCAGTCCTGAGCAATGCGCACTAAGTGCAGCGTTTGTTTGTCTGCCACTTCTCGGTGTCTTGCACTGAGGACCGAGACCACATGGATGCGGGAGAGTAACAGGCATCGGGAACAAGCTGTCTGCCCGTTGGTACCTCGCTGCCGTGTGGCGGATACCGCGCACAGATGGTCGGTGTGGATTCACCAGCAACAGGTGTAAGCTGTCGGCTTGCATATTTCTCGCTGCCGTGTATGTCTGGAGTACGGCTGCAGGGTACGATTTGGGAAACAGACCGGTTAAAACGGATACCAAGATTTTAGTTCTCAACAAACAGCACTTCTCGGTATTTATTTGGTCTCGATTACAACAGTTTTTTTTACTAATAACCGGGTAAAAAACCTAAGAAATTAGCAAAGGCATCAGCGCTAAAATTTTTCGTTTAAAAAAAAACTTTAAGGAACGAGCAATTTTTATTCGTCTTATTAGCATTGCTTTGAAATATGGAGTTGTAACAGAAAAATGAGGAAAAGCGATCAGAGCTGTTTTAATGACGATGCTGACCGAAACGAGCAACAAACACATCGTGTAAGATTTGGTCCAACACTATTGAGACAATAATGTACCACTTACAGTGTGGCGCGGCGTATTAGGTAGAATACGTACATGTTCGAAAGAACAGACACCATATCCATATACGTATATAGTTTTGGCAATACCATCCATGACCTACTTCTTCTGTGCGGATGCACACATATTCCCCGAACTCTTACGGGGCTTCGTAAGAATGTCTTCCACGAGTAATGAATGTTTTGTGGTGGGACACTATGAATGTAGTGTGTGGACGTAAAAGGTGAGAATGTGGGTGTCGCGGGAGGCGTGCGCGAGATAGTCCCTGCAGTCGCGCTATCCTCTGTGCCCTCGGTGGCTCACATGGATAGAGCGTCTGCTATGTAAGCAGGAGATCCAGGGTTCGAGTCCCGGTCGGGGCACACATTTTCACCTGTCCCCATTGATATGTATCAACGCCCGTCAGTAGCTGATGGTATTAATATAATTCTAATTTCGTATTAGGTAGTACGCGTGTGCATGGAGTGTGTAAGACTTGCCCCATCTGATCTATACAGTGTTTCTCACTAATGTCATCGTATATCAGTTGTGTTGCAGTGTTGCAGCATCCCTAGTCTGGAAGTATTTTACGAAGAGTGCTATCAGTATAGTACAATGCTCCATTTTCTTTAAAACAAGAAACAGGAGGAGCCAAACAAACATGCAACATAATATAAGAAGAAAACTTGAAACTGAACAGTTCATTCATTCATAGTTTACAATAAAAGTAGGAAGCAGCGGACAAGCTGCGTGTGCCGACACAACATGCCTTTATCTGCTTTTAGCCCTTGAAAATGGACAAATTAACAGGAAAAATGTAGTTATTCAGTCTCAGTGGTAACCTTTTAGCACTAATTATGCGTAATATCCAAATAGTGGTTTGGTTCTCGATTACAGTATGATTTTTGATTAGAGTTCCAAAATATTATAATAAATAGAAGAATACTGGTGATTTTTTGTAGTGGTCAACCACTTTGCGGGAAAAGCAAACGAATGGGGGACGGACTATATTTTCTTTCATTTGCCTATTTAATTTAATATTTTGATTCTATGTATCTTGAAACTGAGTGAGTCAGAATATTTCAATGTTTCATCGATTTCTTCTTTAACAGTCTGCTTAAACTGGCGTTGATAAACCTGATATAACCGAAAGTCGGTTGTTTCAGCGATAACCGCCATCCCTAACTCAGGGGACGTTAGCACAGTCATCAAATGAGACTGCTACAGGTCGATCATGAGTGTGACCGGCGTTGTTCTGTCTGTCAAAAAAATAGCTCTGAGCTGAGGTCATCAGTCCCTTAGAACTTAAAACTACTTAAACCTAACTAAACTAAGGTCATCACACACATCCGTGCCCGAGGCAGGATTCGAACCTGCGACCGTAGTTGTCGCGCGGTTCCAGACTGTAGCGCCTAGAACCGCTCGGCCACCCCAGCCGGCTTTTTTTTTTATATAATCAAGTTCCTCTAACCTTACTCCCTTATACATTTGCCTTGGAGAAAGTGGAAAACAGAGGTATACACAAAAAAAAAAAAAAAATCAACAGAAGGGACGAATTGATCGGATTATGTCAACAGCTTTCCGCCATAAAGGAACGCCAAGACTATCAGAAAATCAGAGCTGATATTGTCAAGAAAACTCGAAGGTGTATTGAAACCGAATTTATGAAAATCAGCTTTGAATTCAGCTAAAGTGGAACGCCCATATGAAACAAATAGTAAGGTATGAAATAATGGGAAGGAAATTTTTTTTGGAAGTTTGTAATAAGTTCCTATGGAACCAAACCGCTGAGCTTATCGGTCCCTGGGCTTACACGCTACTTTTCCTAACTTAAATTAACTTACTCTAAGGACAACACACACACACACACACACACACACACACACACAGGCGCGCGCCGACGCACGTACACACCCGCGCGCGCGCCTGCTCGTGCACGCACATACACACACACACACACACACACACACACACACACACACACACACACACACACAAACGCGCGCTCGCGCGCGCTTACACACACGCACACGCCCAAGGGAGGACTCGAAACTCCGACGGGGGGAGAAGTGCGAACCGTGGCAAGGCGCCGCAGACCGATTGGCTACCCCGCGCAGCAGTGGATAGGAAGAGTGCCGTATTTTCCTTTTTTCTTCGAAAAACTGCCTCAAAAAATCAAGTGCGTCTCATGCTCGAAATTAATATAACACTCTCCAGTGTTTGATTTAAAATTCCTCACCAGTCTTAAAACTGACCATATATTAGACGACCCAGGAAACATATCTCTGTTAACGATAGATTCAACTGGCAGTAGCAGAGCACCGAGGCGAAGAACGTGAGTTGCGGGAATACAAGCTTGCTAACACTGTCACCCTTCTGTCCCGGCACTACAAACCCAGAACTGCCTAGCCTATGATGCGTCATTGCAGTCTACGGTGACAGAGAACTTGAACTGAAAGTGATTTGTGTTATCGGTAACAGCACAATATTTTGTTAGTAGCTAGTTGCGTAATGGAAAAAAATAAAAGATATTCACATGATGTGGGCTGTGAACTTAAAGTAATAGCACATACAAAAGAACATGGAATCAGAGCAGCTGAGCGACATGTTGACCTCCACCAGCAGAAAAAGCCACTCGCGATTGTAGGGCTAGTAAAGAAGAACTGGATAAAAAAATGAGGAAATCTAAATGTGCCAGTAGAGGACTGAATGCGAAACAGCCAAAACTAGAAGACGACGTACGGGAATGGATTCAGGGACATCATCACAACGGCACTGGAATTAATTCAAAACTGACACAAATACACGCTCGTAAACTAGTGCTACAGTACAACTTAACAGATTTTAAGGGTGGTGTTAGTTGGTGCTACAGGTTTACAAAGCCTGGACTTAGTATGTGAACCAAAGCCAAAATATTTCAGATAATGCCATAAGAGTATGCAGAGAACATAGTATCTTTCCATCGCTTTATCACTCATCGTCGAAAGAAAAACAGTGTAGAACAAAGCCAAATAGCGAATGTGAGCGAAACTCCTCTGACATTTGAAGTGCCGAGTAACAGGGCTGTTGCCACAAAACTTGCTAAAACTGTAACCATAAAAACAAATGCACATGCAAAAGTGGACTACACTGTTGTCCTTTCACGTTGTGCTGACGGTACTAAATTTAATCCAATGATCATTTTCAAGCGCAAAACAAAGCCAAAAACTTCTGAAATATTACCAGGTATTGTTGTTCACGAACATGAGAAACGTTGGATGGAAGAGGCTGATATGAAATTATGGATTAACAGAGTGTGGGAGAGAACGAAAGGTTCTTCAATGAAGAAGGGTTCTTTTTTGTGCTAGATCAGTTTAGTAGTCGTTTGGAAAATTCTGTGACATAGAAATTGAGACAGGGAAATACCGAGCTTGCTATTATTCCGGGAACAAATACTTCAACCTCTTGATGGTTCAAATGGCTCTGAGCACTATGGGACGTAACATCTGAGGTCATCAGTCCCCTAGAACTTAGAACTACTTAAACCTAACTACCCTAAGAACATCACACACATCTATGCCCGAGGCAAGATTCGAACCTGCGACCGTAGCAGTCGCGCGGTTCCGGACTCCAGCGCCTAGAACCGCGTGGCCACCGCGGTCGGCCAACCTCTTGATGTCTCGATTAATAAACCATTTAAAGTGTGGTGTCACCGCCAGACACCACACTTGCTAGGTGGTAGCTTTAAATCTGCCGCGGTCGATTAATACATGTCGGACCCGCGTGTCGCCACTGTCAGTAATTGCAGACCGAGCGCCACCACACGGCAGGTCTTGAGAGACGGACTAGCACTCGCCCCAGTTGTACGACGACTTTGCTAACGACTACACTGACGAAGCCTTTCTCTCATTTGCCGAGAGATAGTTAGAATAGCCTTCAGCTAAGTCCATGGCTTCGACCTAGCAAGGCGCCATTAACCATATCTAGAGAGAGTCTCACTTGTATCATCAAGAATGCTGTATACAAATGATGGATTAAAGTTAAGTATTCCAGCAGCTACGTACTTTTCTTTATAGCATTCATTACGTATCCTGTTCCAGACCTCACGCCAGTCTGCGTTAGATTATAGCGTGCATTTCGGCCTCCTGTAACTACAAGGTGTTGGCACATCTGCCAACACATCATAAAGTATGTATGCGAGACGAATGGAATAAATGTATGATGGATGAAACGCAACATGAATTCGCGCCGAAGGGAGCTTTAAAACGGCCTACAATGAAACAAGTGTGTCAGTCATGGTCTAGAGTGAGACAAGACAGTATTGTCAAAACTTTCAAGAAGGGCAGGATTAGTAACGCTGTCGAACGCAGTGAAGAACATCCTTTATATGAAGACGACAACGATGATAAAGAAAACGAGGAGAAGGAGGAGGAGCAAAACGAAGAAGAAGAAGAAGAAGAAGAAGAAAGCTCAGACGACGGTCAGATCGGTTATATAAACAAAGATTTTTTATAGTCTGACTTTGCAAAATAATAATAAAAATGGTAAAAATGTTAGGTTTTTTAAAAAAACATTGGTTAAAAATTAAGGTGCTTCTTACAGTCCGTAATATATTTTAGTCCGTACAATACGACAGTAGAACATGGTCGCTTAAAAGACCCTCGTTCCATCGATACCCGTCAATCGGTGACCCGCACCTGGTAAGATTTATAGAAGGAAGCCTAAGAAGAGCAGCGCGTTTAGTTACAGCTTCATTCAATAAGTGGGGAAGGGTGACGGAGATGTTCATCGAATTCCAGTGGCAAACGCTACAAGAGGAGCGTTGTGCATCACGGTACAACGTGTGTTCGTAGAAGACTCAAGCAATATACTGATATGAAACTCCCTGGCAGATTAAAACTGTGTGCCGAACCGAGACTCGAACTCGGGAGCTTTGCCTTTGGCGGGCAAGTGCTCTACAGTCTGAGCTACCCAAGCACGACTGGCGCTCCGGCCTCTCACTCAGTATACTGATACCTTCTACGTATGTTTCGCGAAAGGTGAAGGAAGATAAAATTAAAAAGATTCCAGCTAGCACGGAGGCCTATTAACAATCGGTTGCCCTCACATCATTCGCGAAAGGAACCAGAAAAGTGAGATGTGACACTGATACACGATAAGATAGCTTGCTGGATATAGATATAGGTTACACAGGGAGTTTCAGCTAAAGTGTATGCCTCTGTAGCTCACAAAACAACAGAATATTTATTGAAAATAGACCCACATAAGAAACGTTACAGAATGTGTGGGCCTATAAACGTAGTTTATTGAGTTGCTATCCAGAGAGTTATAGCAATTACTTTTGAAGACAACATTAGCTTTTTATACCATGTAACTGGTGTATCTTTTTTGTGGTAAGTTCCTACAGATCAAACTGTTGAGGCCATCAGTCCCTAGGCTTACACACTATTTACTCTCGGCACACCGCGCGGCTGGTGTATCTAAACCAGCTGCGTACAAATAAATTTATGTCGAATTTCTATCATATTTAGTTTGGGAGCTACAAAGCAGCTAAGTGTTACGGGTGGATGCGACGTGTTGTACTTAATACTTGGCTGTGTACAGATGGATGTTATGGTGCGGAATCTTAATTTAAGTGGAGTGTCTAAATGTGTGCCAATGTTCCTGAATGCACAACACAATGTCCCTCCTAAACGACATGCAGACGCGATGTGACGTCTCCGTTCTCACGGAGCGAGAAACTTCCTCGATGCGCTGTTCAGTTAGATTGCTGACCGTTGCGTTGTACCGCCGTATACGCAAACAAACGGGGTTCAGTGTACCGCGGATGTTGTTGTTGTTGTTGTTGTTGTCTTGAGTCCTGAGACTGGTTTGATGCAGCTCTCCATGCTACTCTATCCTGTGCAAGCTTCTTCATCTCCCAGTACTTACTGCAACCTACATCCTTCTGAATCTGATTAGTCTATTCATCTCTTGGTCTCCCTCTACAATTTTTACCATCCACGTTGCCCTCAAATGCTAAATTTGTGATCCCTTGATGCCTCAGAAGATGTCCTACCAACCGGTCCCTTCTTCTTGTCAAGTTGTGCCACAAACTCCTCTTCTCCCCAATTCTATTCAATACCTCCTCATTAGTTATGTGATCTACTCATCCAATCTTCTGCATTCTTCTGTAGCACCACATTTCGAAAGCTTCTATTCTCTTCTTGTCCAAACTATTTATCGTCCATGTTTCACTTCCGTACATGGCTACACTCCATAAAACACTTTCAGAAGCGACTTCCTGACACTTAAATCTATACTCTATGTTAAGAAATTTCTCTTCTTCAGATACGCTTTCCTTGCCATTGCCAATCTACATTTAATATCCTCTCTACTTCGACCATCGTCAGTTATTTTGCTCCCCAAATAGAAAAACTCCTTTACTACTTTAAGTGTCTCATTTCCTAATCTAATTCCCTCAGCTTCACCCGACTTGCTTTTGTTCATATTCATCCTATATCCTCCTTTCTAGACACCATCCATTTCGTTCAACTGCTCTTCCAAGTCCTTTGCTGTCTCTGACAGAATTACAATGTCATCGGCGAACCTCAAAGTTTTTATTTCTTCTCCATGGATTTTAATACCGACTCTGAATTTTTCTTTTGTTTCCCTTACTTCTTGCTCAATATACAGATTGAATAACATCGGGGAGAGGCTACAAACCTGTCTCACTCCCTCCCCAACCACTGCTTTCCTTTCATGCCCCTCGACTCTTATAACTGCCATCTGATCTCTGTACGAATTGTAAATAACCTTTCGCTCCCTGTATTTCAACCCTGCCACCTTTAGAATTTGAAAGAGAGTATTCCAGTCAACACTGTCAAAAGCTTTCTCCAAGTCTACAAATGCTAGAAACGTAGGTTTGCCTTTCGCGCGGATACTGACGGGGAATAAACGTGGTCTACACATCCAGCAAGTAAGTCGACATATTGCTTATGTTGGCGAATGGAGACTCGATGCCATTGAAGCAGCCATAGTGTATGCTGTGAGGTATCCTGGGCGAAGAGCTCTGACAGCCACTACGTTCTTACGTGTTGATCAACAACTTCGGGAAACAAATAGTTTGAGAAGAGACGGCAGGAACATGAATATGAGCAAGAAGTGAGGATATGGAGGTGTTTTAGCTGCAATACACCACGATTTTCATGTCAGGTTACGACACGTGACTGTAGTCACTGGTATCTGCCTTACAACTGTCTGACATCGGGTACAGAACTATAGGTTTCACCGTTACCGCCTGTCACTGACACAAGAGATGAACGAGGACGATTGCAATTGTAGAATTACTTTCTACGAATGGGCCCTGCGTAAACTCACTACAAAGTGTTGTGCCCTCTAATGAAGCCACGTTCGCGAAGTACTGTCATAAAACTGTCATACGCATTATTGGGCTACGCAAAATGGTAGGTGGGTGTGTCCTGTCGATCGTCAGCGGTGCTTGTCCATTAATGCGTGGTGTGCAGTCCTTGTGGATGAAATCATTGGCCCACACTACTTCGCAGATACACTGTCAGGTGTGGTATATCGAGCATTTATCATAGTCAATGTAGATGCTCTCCTTGAAAATGTCCGCATTTGGATGTAGAAGGATGGTCGCGCAGACCGTTCTGCACGTGATGTTGTAAAAGAACTGAACAAGAGATTCCATTGTAGATGGTTGGCCGGCTTTAGTGACCGTGCGGTTCTAGGCGCTACAGTCTGGAGCCGAGCGACCGCTACGGTCGCAGGTTCGAATCCTGCCTCGGGCATGGATGTGTGTGATGTCCTTAGGTTGTTAGGTTTAATTAGTTCTAAGTTCTAGGTGACTGAGAAGTTAAGTCGCATAGTGCTCAGAGCCATTTGAACCATTTCGGTAGATGGTTGGGGAGCCATAGTCCTCTGGAATGGTCTACTAGGTCACCCAATATAAAACAAGTAGATTTCTTTTTGTGTAAATATCTAAGAAACCGTGTTTGTCATTGAACCCATTGTAAGTGATAAAAATGTGATTTAAACTGATTTGTACACAGCTGGTTTACATACATCAGCTACATGATAGAAACACTAATGTTCTATTTAAAAAAAATTGTATCTCTCTGCAGAAACTCAATAAACTATGTTCATAACACCACACAACATGCAACGTTTCTTATGTGGACATTTCTCAGTGAAGGTTCCTGTCACCTGTTATTTTGTAAGTTACAGAGGCATAGTCCCTCTGAAACACCTCGTATGTAATGTGGCGGGTCTACTATAGAACACACTTGGCGTTTTCCATTGCTAATGAGAAATTGTTCTACCTAGAAATGACGAACGAATCCATTAATGTAATGAAATATTTTGTGAGGAACATCCGTTATTAATCTTCTTTTGACATTAGTAAATTCAGTTATTTCCAAATCTACATCCTTATTGTTGAGACTGCACGTCGATTTTTTGCATGGAGGCGGCCCCTTCATATCCTCACTATCAACGTTCAGTAATGGACAGTGTGACACGACGTGAAGTTGACGTTCCGTCTGGCGTCAATATACTGCTAATTGACGGGACGTTGCCGTGACACGACGTGACGTGGCGTGACAGTAAAGTCCCGTGTGGAAGGACTTCTACTCGTCAGTGAACTCCATCCACCGATCAGTCCAGGCCAGATAGTTTCTGAACGATCACCAAACCCATCGCTACACGTCGAGCGCCCAGTTTCGCAGACGGTTAAACAGCGTCAGTAGGGCCGTTGACGTAGAAGGCTACTAAGTAACTGCAGCAAATTTTCATCGATAAATGCGTAGCGGTCAGGTAGTTCTGCGAATGGCTTGGACATTAGAATTAAAGCAGGTATAGTGCTTCAGTGTCACCACGGGGAGAGAATTCTCGTGGTTCCTTGGAAGCAGCTGTGTAATGTACGTGGGCAAGGCTGAACGTTCTGAGTCCGACGTAATATAGAAGATGCACACACTTTCTGGCCAACGAGGGTCATCAGTGTTTTTCCAAAGATTAGTTTCCAGACTGATGGGTGAGTCTGAAAGATCTGCAAAATAACTATGCGTTAGAATCTACATGTCTCGCAGCTACAAAGATCGTTAGATGAGGAAATATTTGAAAGTCAGTGGATACCAAGTCCCATAAACAAGAATCTTCCATCAATTTAGACTTTAAGTCTCTCATTTATTCTCTTCGCTAAAGTAAGTACATTGTTTTTCTTTTGCTATCAAGTTCTGTTCTCACAGATGTCTCTTATCTAGTCTCCTTAGAAGACTTGAGTAGCATATGACCATTTTTATCACTTTGAATATATCTATCAATAAATATTCATTTTCAACGCCCCTAATACTCTGACGATAGTCTGTGCAACACATATTCTTATAGCACACGTTGAAACGTCTTCTAATGAGGTAATTGGCGAATTGCAAGGTACAACTAAGTTTCAGGTTTTTACGGAATTTAGCTTACACTGTTCATAGGGAATGCAAGGACTCTAACGTACAGAAAACGGCTAGTGAAATCAACTACATCTGTTTCAGCAAAATGTCATCGGTTTTCATCCACTACTATGCTTCTTGGTTTCTAGCGTCATATGATAAATCTACTTACATTCACAGCATCATATCGACGCACAAAAAAGGCTGGATTCGTTTCAGTATAGAATATTCAGAAGGTATTCGTTATCACAAATGCTTTTAACTAACATCCAACAACCTTACACATTCCCAAAGACAGTTTTCATTTGAAACGTACCATACTCTTTCTTCCATTATGTTTATGATTCAGCTATTTCATACACGTTTAATCACCTGTTATCCAACAATGTACTGTCTAATTTTTCGACACCTACCTCTATGGTAACAGGTTCAGGAGTTGTTTCGCGTAAGACTATGTTATAATTCCCTCTCCTGCTTAACTTTCTGCAACTTCGTATTTTCTTGTATTACACAACGAAAATAACAGCAAAGGTTGTTTCTGTGAACGACACAAAGACAACACTTACACTTCTAAAAACTACTCTGGAGATCAAGTTAACGCAGGACTTGTTATTGTGTAACATGTACCAACGTAACAAAAACTTTCATTGATGTCAACGTTGTTCCGAGATCTTCCCACCTTGCTGTCATAGGCCTGGCACCGCGACACTTTTTAAGGTAAGGTATTCGACACAGAACTTGGGAGTTGTGTGGAAATTCCAGGAATTGCGCTTGTCAGATGTGCTCTGCTGTATTCCTGTGAAAGAAGTTCGAGGTGCTCGGTTGTTCATTTTCACAATAAGTTTTAGCTGCTCCTGTACAAGTGCTTAGGTTACGCTAAGGAAATGTTTGTTCCCTGTCACCATTTTCCTTTTATTTCATTTCGAGAAAGCTTTTATAGATCCACATAAAGTTAACCGTAACTGGCATCAGTATCTACAGCATAATAGTTACAAATAACGTTAATCGAATGACTAACATACGTGGGGAATGTATTAGCTGTATTTGCAACAAATTCTAAAACAAATTCAAGAGTTAATTCAAATACATTCTGAACAAATATCATTAATGAGAGAAAATCAGAGAAATTGTTAGTAGATACCAGATTTGGCATAAATAAAATGTAGGGATATGACCTGAAATGATCACATAAACTGAGTCGTAACTAGAACAGATGACAGACTTCGGTATATTGACAGAATACTAGAAAAAATGTAAGGTTGTTCAAAAGTACTTCAGGGGTTTCAGAACACGACTGTGCGAAAACTGAAAGCCATACGGAAAGAGACGCGTATTGGTGGACTTTCGATTCGTAATGCTCGCAAGCTTAGTTGAAGACCGCACCACCAGGGGCGAGCGTGTCGGAACATGTAGACAAATAAACCGTATTCTCTGCATCGAATTATTTCACGCCTGCTGATAGGCAACCAAATGAACAGATCTCCAAACCGGGCTGCTATCCTTTCGCAGGTCGTACGCACGAATCGAGTTTGCCGTGTCATTAACGGTGTTGATATTGAGCACCTGTACATACATCACTATACTGCAAGTTACTTCCGTACACTTATTCACACTTAGCTTCTGGTCTTGCGAATTAAAAACTTGGGGATTTGGGGATTTATTCAATCAGCAATATGCGCATACTTTCCATATGGTTTTCAGCTCTTACAAAGTTGTCTACTGAATCATTGGTCTTACTTATGGGTAAAACTGTACACTTATTCCACGAAGGAGATAGCTTACAAAATACTCGTGTCACAGATCCGAGATTATTGCTTAATCTGTGGGGCTAATGCCAAAGTGGACCAATAGACGCCAACTGGCGAAAGCGTACTTAGTATCTTTCAAGGAACACAATAGAGGAATCTGGCAATAAAGTACAGCCCCTTACGTGTCGCATCTGTGTGGAGAGGAGATTACACTAGCCGAAGAGTGGAAGTGGAAAACCTTCTAAGTGACAAATGTCTCATTTTTCATAATGCAGCGTATCTCTGTACATAACTGATTTTTAACAAAAAAATTGAGATGGTATTCCGATACCATAGTATTATGCTACATGCCGCATCACCGCAAAAAATAAGTGCAAAAATCAGTAGAAACTTATTTTGTTAAGAACATGGTTTCTTGTCTGCAAGAATCAGCGTGTGTTTTGTACACAGCTAGAGTGTCAAAAATGTCAGTTTTCAACGAAGTAGCAAGAAGAAAATATTTGCTCCAACTGGCGTTAATACAGAGGCACTAAGTTTTATCTAGGCTCTGGGGACGTTTTCCATTTCTACTCTTCAATTGAACGTTCAAGCAATTAGCCATTCTTTCCACGCTCGATTAGAGAATAGAATTTGAGAACACTCTGAGAGTTGGTACAATGGTAAGTACCCACCACCGCGCACTTCACTGTTGTTTGCAAAGTACAGAAATATAGCATGTGCTCGCTTAAGCTGCCGCCACCGCATCGGTCGGCAAAGAAGTGGCATGAAGGTCGTTCGTAGGTGTTCGATCAAGCGGGCATACCACAAAGGGGCCAGAGACAGATTTGCAAGCAACAAACTGCCAACGTCCTCTCAGCCACAAGTATTTATATCGCCGCTACTGACCAGAGTCGCTCAATCACTGACTCAGTCACTAACTCACATTCTAGTTTGGCGTCTGGCAGTTTCCTCGTGGAGCAGGACTAGCAGTGACACTGAAGTTGGAAACAGCAATTTACTGATAGTCTGCAAGGGGACTATTACGGAAGAGCTTGTACCACAACACACGAAATCTGTTAAAGTTAAGTAGCAGCTATCTGCTCACATAAATAAAGAACTGTGTTAATCCTCTCTTTTGCTTTATACAGTACAAGACTACAGTGGCGACGAAGACACTACACAGCATCATGTTTTTAACTAACAGAACTGTATCAACAAAAACCATATCTCCCGTCTGTTAAATTTTGGACCTCCAGAGAAAAGCTCAGCTTGTCAGAAAGACCAAGGGCCATCTATTGATACATGTCTGAAAGACTTCCTCCTTGGTTTGGCAGCAGGATCAAGTATAGGTACATGAAACACAGAGCCGAGAAAACGACACTAGAAACTCGTTTTATGAAAAACCTGAGCTGGGGACGTTTTCCATTTCTACTCTTCAATTGAACGTAGAAGCATTTAACCATTCTTTCTACGCTCCATTTGTAAACACAATTTGAAAACACTCTGATAGTTGGTACAATGGAAAGTACCCACCGCCGCGCACTTCACTGTTGTTTGCAGAGTACGGATGTAGATGTAAGCGGTCAGACGGCAGTACCTGTTTGCTGAGAGGACGCGGTGCAGCAGCGGAGCGGCGGGTGGTGCGAGTCGGCGGGCGGCGCATGTGGCGGCTCCCACGTGGTCTGTCCTGCCTCGCAGACGCGTCTGGGACGGCGCGCCGCGGCGGGCTGCAGCGGTGGGCGTGGCCAGCGAGCTGTAACTGCACGCTGACTCAGCGCTCGTCCTGCCGGCTTCCTCCGTGCTAACTCTTCTTCCTCCCAGCTCGTGCCGTTTTCTTCTATTTGTCAACGGGAAATCTTCTGCCGTCACCAACACCCATATGGCAACAGCAAGCGATGGTCTCCATACAGGGTGTCCAAATTGTCTTGACCACCGCGAATAACTTTTTCTTTGTTAGTCAGTCAGTTACGTAGTTAGGTAGTTAGTTTCTTGGTCCATGAATGGTTTCACACGACAAATCGTAATGATGTGGAATGAGTTATTTCGCATCCACATTTCAAGTTAATTTCTGAGTATGGCTGAACGCTGAACATTTCTAAGTTTTTTGTTTTATTTCATTTTTAAATTTACAGATGTGAGTTAGTAATTCCTCCCAGCACCTTCTACTCATTACAATAACAGAAATTCTTCTACGAAACATTTCGCAAGGAGAAGCTTTTTCAGTTTGTTTTCAAATTTGACTTTCCTGTCAAACGTTTTATATCACTGGGTACGTAAGCAACAATTTTTGTTGCAGTATTTTGCACCCCGCATTGTGCTAAAGACACCCTTAATGTGGAGTAATGAATGTTGCTTTTCATTTTGATATTGTAATCAAGTACGTCGTTGTTCCTTTTGAACTGTAGTGGATTATTTACAATAAACTTCATGAAGGAATAAATATACTGTATACCCTGAAGCAGTGGTCATAATGCTCAGCTTCTTAAACAGATGTCTACAAGAGGATCGCGGGTGAGCGCCACATATTATTCTTACAGCACATTTTTGGGCAATAGAGACTTCATTTCTTAAAGATGAGTTACCCCAGAACATTATCTCATGTATGTCAACTTACTGATTTGTCTTTCCCCAAAAATTTGCAGTGATTCGAAGTGCAAATGTGGCTGAACCAAGTTATATCAGGAGATCCAAAATGTTCTTTTCCCAGTTTAAATTCACATAAATATGGTCGCCTAAGAATTTTGAAGTTTCCACTCTATTTGTCATTTCCTCATCATGCATTACGCTTACCAGTGGTAAATGGAAATGAGCGTATGGCGTCAGTGGTCGGGAGTTCCCAGTCGGGAAGTTCGGCCGCCAAGTGCAAGTCTTATTGAGTGCGACGCCACATTGGGTGACTTGCGTGTCGACAATGGGGATAAAATGATGATGAGGACAGCACAACACCCAGTCCCTGAGGGGAGAAAATCTCTCTTCCCAGCCGCGAATCGAACCCGGGCCCCCGTGCGTGGCATTCCAACGTGCTGACCATTCAACTATTGGGGCGGACACTGACCATTGGTGTAGTACCCTATATGCGCAGAACTGAATATGTTGTGTCTTTTTTAAAATTAGGATTGAGTATTCGCGGAAAATCAGTCAATGATACTTTTAAGAACACTGTTTACCATTTCTTCTCTTTCTGTTAGTATGTTTTGATTGATTACGACAGTAGTGTCAAATACGAAAAGAAGTAATTTTTCTCATTGTATATTAGACGGAAGATCGTTTACCTAAATGAGGAACAATACTGGATGCAAGATTGAGCCTAGGGAAACCCCATACGTGATTTCTCCCCAGTCAGAATCACGTACCCAGACAACACTGTTTGAATTACACAAACCAAATAAATAATGCACATGCAAATATTGTTTGGCTACCGCAGAATATTAATCAACATTATTGCTTTCCTTCTTTGTTGGTTAAGGAGATGCTGGTTAAGGAGATGTGAACATCAGTTCTTAGTTTTTTCAAACGCACCCTATACCTTTTGAAATACAGAAGTAAAAATTTCAACGACCGTGCTCGCTAGTTACAATTTATTTTGCGATGACTGGTTTCGGCAAATCTATGTTGCCGTTATCGGATCTGTGAAGCATACAGGTCGAAAATTAATGCGTAATCAAGTCAGATATAATCAAGTGGGTACATATTTTCACAAGTGTACATTCACAACACACTTTATGCAAATACAGCTCAATGCGGAAATACATCTCAATACATCTCCATGTTACGTACAATGCATAACGTCAAGTCGTACCACATCATTACAGGTCCACGGGGGTCTCATATAGGCTAGTCAATAATAAAGCAAGATTAACACAAAAATCACGCAGGTTGCACCGAAAGTACAAGCTCGTTTTCACACAACAGATGAAAGAAGCCTGGGAATCATAAGTCAAAGGCAAAGATGTCACGAAGTACCAGCAAGGGGCACTGTAGTAGTAAACTTACAGAAATACAATCTTAACGTACTGCATAAAGCGTAACGAAGAAGTTACATTCAAGGAGTATATAAAACAGTGCAATATATACAATTTTGCATGTAATTACATAACACTAGTAATCCAAACCAGAGTGTATTGGAACAACAAAACTCGTCTTTTAAAACATTTTTTTACACAACTTTCTATTTTTATGTTTAAAAGTTGTTTTAAAATTTTAGTCGTTACCGTCATTATACAAACATAAACGACAGTATCCTACACCAATTGTACCAACCAGCAGCGTATACGCTACAAGGCAACCACAAGACGGAAATTATGTCGCCACTGAATAAGGTTACAGAAGGTCACCCGAGGTCTAGATGATGAGAATACTGAAACTCTGAAGGAAGTACATGTCTTAACGTATGTAGGTAACAAAACGGAACATTTAAAATATTGCATTCTTAAAATACTGTGTTCAAGTATCAGAATTATTAACCAACAGCAGTTCAACATAAGCTCTAGGTGGTAACGTAACACGGTGTTCGAAGCTTAGATTTGATTTAATACGCACCTAGTATAAGACCAGAAGCTAAGTGTGAATAAGTGTACAGAAATAACTTGCAGTATAGTGATGTATGTACAGAATCAAAGTAATTGCTATTAAATTATTTACAAACGTTAGAAAGCAGCCATAAAAGATAATAGTAGCTGAAGCTCTAGGTGTAGAATACATGTATAGAGCCATTAGCGCATGGAAGGATATCTGTAACACGTAATACATCGATAACACGTACAGCATTACAGTGCTCAGTTGACATAATATCGAAAAATGGAACACGTTATACTGTAACAAAAAGTGTAGTATAATACAAGGTGTCAGTGTCATCGTAACATCATATTCCTGTTTTTTTTTTTTTTTTCCCTGGCTGTTTTTGTACTTCCCTCTTTCATTGTCCAATTGATGTATTTGTTTTGTTACCCATGGTTTGTTAGTAATTGACTTCCTTATATCTACGGTATGTTTGTCTGCACCTCCTTGCGCCATTGCCGTTTTATAGAGACGTCCAGCCTCTTGAGTTGAACTGCCTGCTATGGTATTTATTATCGCAGTATTTTTTCATTTCTTTCTGTTTATTTTGAGGGAAGGTATAATAGAGCTCTCTACAAGCTATAAATTATTGTAGGATCTGTCGACAGACTTTGTTCATATCGAGTATTTTCGGTCCTACTGAAATCATTTATGTAATGGACATTAAATGTATGTGAAGATTCATTTCATTGCAAGAAATAGGAGTCTACTGTAATCTATCCTTTATAGCCTCTTAATACTACACTGACGCTCTTCAGTAGAGACGTGTTTGCTGCTGTAAAGCGGTGATCAATTTTATGTTTTACGTTTTGGTGCGATTTGATATACTAAAAAATATCAGATGGGAATGTGATAAAATAATTATTAACTACAGCAGTTTCTTCCACTATTGTCTTTGCTACGGCTATTGTTATTACAGGTAACAACCCAGCACATTTCCATATACGTCGATATTACAGGAACAACAGGCAAATATTTTTCCGTCAACATGATAACTTTTCTCTGGAGTCTCGTCACAAACACTGAAACGAGTTACGCTTGGTCAACAGAAATGGAATACTGTAATTGTTTCCGCTTCCGCGATGAGAACAATTTGAACTGTCATGACCCAATTTCCGGCCCGTTTTCATTGTGGTTTATGCAGCAAACGTAGTTTTGTCGACTATGAGAATATGCCATGAGTCACTCTCCAACATTAGACGAGGTTAGTTTTAAGTATTTTAATTGCGTTCACAGGATAAGCATTCTAAATAAAACTTTATGCACGAGCAATGATATATGCTGTTACACAGGGATGTGTATTTTTTCACAAAAATAGTTCATTTAATTGGAGCTATTGTTCTCGTAAGTGGTAGCGAAGTTTTACTTAAAGAACTAACATGTCGTGTTGCCCTAAGACTGTGAAAGTCCAAGGAAATCGGTACAGTAATTTTTTTTCCAAAGAAAAGACTGATATTCTGTACAATCAAGTTTCCAAAATTAAGTGCATAATGTTGTTACTATAAGGGACTTTCGGTATGAGTTCCAGAGGTATAAAGTAATAAACGTTTTTCCTCAGACGAATTTTCTCGTCTCCTCCAAATATCGTATTGCTCATCTTGATACTTTGAAGGTTTCAGAAATAAATAAACTTCCGTTTTTTCTATAATTCATCAGCATGTCAAGTGATTCGATGCTGTCTTTTATCTCTTCCCATTTTGCACTACACCCGACATCCTCTATAATCCCTATTGTATATTTTATTCTTTGTCTTCTGCTGCAGTTTTCCATTACTTGTGTCTGCCATCAGTGGGCAATGAGCCACCAGTTTACTCCATCTCTTGGTATGATTTTTCCGAAGACTTAGTCCTCGCCCACCATTGCTATGCGTCAACAAAATTTTTATCATTCTCTTACGGCAGCACTACACTCACAAGTTTTTAGTTTCGTCTTTTATGTAAGTCGTACATACAACATTTTTTTTCATAGATAGCAGACACACGCACTTCCACGAACGTACCCTTCCACATCCTATCAATAGCTGATGCGTCAGAGAGTCACTAGAGTGTTCCTTCAGGAACACCTGTTAACCTATTTTCTTTTCTTTGGCCGTCCTGTGTAATTTAACTTGCAGTGTTTATCTTTCTTGATGACTTCTGTTCCGAGTTTTATTTGTTGTTTTGGTGATTGTAATGGATAAATCAGTTTTTCAGTAGTTTATGCGTTGATCCATACTATACTTACGGCGACATTACTTTACAGGACATTAAAGCCAAACAGCCAATCAGAATGTAATACCAGCACCAGTACCAGCCAACTGTGCTCAAAAGAATTTGATACAACTTGTTTGTTTCTTTTAACTTTTTGTTCAGAAGTCTTTATACACAAAACTACGTACAGGGTGTAACTTGTAGTATTTCCTTATCTGAAATATGTCAGAAACACACAAACAATGTCGATGACGTGAACTTAGAGATATAGCAGCAATTGTGAATATCCTAAATTCGATTAGTTTCCTATAGCTACAAGTAACGCTCTAAACAGACAATTGACAATTCATGTTTGGCCTAAATGACACAATGCAGCAAAACAAATATGAACAAGGTCATAACTACAGAAAACAAATGTCTGCTAAAATAGTATGCTGAACTGGCATGTACACAAACAAATAAACACCTAAATATTCACATTTCGTGACGTGTTCAAAATCTCTTGCCACAGATGTTTTCCGTGGGTCATAACTTGACTTAAATAGTAGCCCAAATACGGCAATTTTAAATCGAGAACAACTCCTGTACTTCTACATGCAGCTCGCTTCGCTAAGATGTCACCTTGCTGATTATAGCAGATGCCAGTGTTCCTCCAACCATGCATTTCCCCCACTTTATTTATCGCCATCAGCAAACTGATTATTTGAAGCAAATATTCTCAGTATAAATTTATGATACCCGTTCATGTGCATACATGATCGGTTACAGTCCCTCGCTCTCTTTGACGTGACATTTTTGTCCACTGAATGAACTAAGTGATGTCGATTGCTGTACATCGTTGGGATCCTTTATTGAGTCTGCTGCTGCGAGTCAGATATGAAACCTTAAGGGCGAGCAGTATGACAGAATAAAAAAATCGATCAAAAGGTTTCCGTCAGCAGTCCGTATCGACGCGCAAGTCGCCGAAGTGGCGTCAAATCGAAAGACTTGCACCAGGCGACCGGTCTGCCCGACTGGAGGCCCTCGTCCCACGACGTTGATTTTAGTAGTCTGTACACTCCGGAGTCGGTATGCCAAGAAGGCAAAATCGCCGTGAGCACTAAGGCAGTCATCCCACTGACATATCAAGTTGAAGATATCCGTTTGGTAAAACACTGTGTGCTGCTGTCTGAAGAAGTTACTGCCTGCTGCACATCCTCGTCCGACAGCAATCGTCAACCAGTTTCTTTTTTCTTTCTCTTGGTCGTCAGTCTTCTGACTGGTTTGATGCGGCCCGCCATGAATTCCTCTCCTGTGCTAACCTCTTCATCTCAGAGTAGCACTTGCAACCTACGTCCTCAGTTATTTGGTGGATGTCTTCCTCTACAGTTTTTGCCCTCTATAGCTCCCTCTAGTACCATGGAAGTTATTCCCTCATGCTGTAACAGATATTATATCATCCTGTCCCCTCTCCTTGTCAGTGTTTTCTACATGTTCCTTTTCTCTCTGATTCTGTGCAGAACCTCCTCATTCTTTACCTTATCAGTCCACCTAATTTTCAACATTCGCCTGTAGCACCAGATCTCAAATACTTCGATTCTCTACTGTTCCGGTTTTCCCACAGTCCATGTTTCACTATCATACAAAGCTGTACTCCAGACGTACATTCTCAGAAATTTCTTCCTCAAATTAAGGCCGATATTTGATATTAGTAGACTTCTCTTGGCCAGGAATGCCCTTTTTGCGATTGCTAGTCTACATTTGATCTCCTCCTTGCTCCGTCCGTCATTGACAATTCCCTACCTAGGTAGCAGAATTCCTTAACTTCATCTACTTCGTGACCATCAATCTGATGTTAAGTTTTTCGCTGTTCTCATTTCTACTACTTCTCACTACCTTCGTCTTTCTTCGATTTACTCTCAATCCATAGTCTATACTCATTAGACTGCTCATTCAGTTCAACTGGTCATGTAATTCTTCTTTCACTCAAGAAAGCAATGTCATCAGCGAATCTAGAATGAGCGTTTGTATTACCCTTTTCAGATTACTAGTTTCCCTATAACGTTCAAGCTTCTGACGTTCCAAGCCCCGACTCATAGAACGTTACCTTTTCGTTGATTATTCAGTCTTTTTCTTATGGTAACCTCCCACTTGGCAGTCCGCTCTCGGAGATCCTAATGGGGAAATAGTCCGGAATCTCTTGCCAATGGAAAGGTCATCATGAAACTTCTTCAATCACAGGCCACATGTCCTATGGATACACGTTACGTGTCTTTAATGCAGTGGTTTCCATTGCCTTCTGCAACTTCATGCCGTTAATCACTGCTGGTTCTTCGGCCTTTAGGGGCAGTTTCCAACCACTAGGACAAGAGAGCGCCCTGAACCTCAGTTCGCACCTCCGCCCTCTTTGATAAGGCCGTTGGCAGAATGAGTGCGACTTCTTATGCCGGAAGTCTTCGGCCGCCAATCCTGATTATTAATCAAAATTTAAGCAACGGCGGAATTCGAACCCGGGATCGAAGACATTTTGATTATGAATCAAAGACGCTGCCACTAGACCACGGTGAAAAGGTCGTCGACCCGTATCACGTATGCGTGATAATAGCGTGGGGATAGATCAGGACAATAGGGCGGGTGCTCGTCTCACATTTAGTGGAACTTCTGCGCTACATCTGCTCTATGTTGGCGCCTTGTGTAGAATCGGTTTTAGACAGACATACTGCCCCAAGCACATTCTTCGTCCTTCAGTGGATGTCTACCGGTGTCTGTCCTTCGACGACCAAGAGTGAAATAACAGCAAGTTGGTCGTATCTGGGCGCATTTGGTAATAATGTAGCCATACTTTAGGTTTCCGCATTTACCACATGCACGTCGTAAAGACACCAATGCCATGCTCACCCATAGCCAACTGTCGTTGATTATGTATCAGCATCGGAGTCACAGTACGTTGCACATACGCTGCAGAAACGCCATCAAATGGAAGCTCATTGATCGCTCGTTACAGAATAACCAGCCACGGTCAAGTAGTCCGTGGTTTGTCATCGTGGTAACTCCCATAAGAAGATGTTAACTTCATTAAATAAAACCGAAAAAGTTGGATCCGAAGGAGTATATGTAGACTGTATTTCAACCGGATAAGCAGACATTAAATTTGTTAAATAAAACTGAAGAAATTGAATCCAAAAGAATATGTAGACTGTATTTCAGCCGAGGCTGATATGATGCAAACGAAGTATAGCAGGGAGCCAAGAAAAATCAGAGGGCAGAGATAAAAAATTGTGATGAAACCCCACATGTACACTGCAGTGGAGGAGGTAAGAAATGAAATGTTTCGGTGATCATGTATTTTTGCTTTTCTTTTTCAGTGCAACTATGTTCATTCCTTCAAAAACGCTCTTTTTCCATCTCATGCAAAGGATAACTATGTCGTCACGGTACTAGAATACATAGAACAGGGGTTCTGCTTGCGATGGTTTGTGTTACTGGTGGCAGAGTTACGTTAGCATTTTGCAAAACAACAATGAAGAGCAAAGGCGGTGGCTGTTCTCATCTAAATGAGGCAAAACTGAGCCATACATATACTACAAAGCGGCGTAGCTCAGGTAAGGTGCCAGACCATGAATACGAACAAGAAAAAAATTATTAGGTCAGACTTCCGCAAACATTACAAAATCACTAGAAAAGGATTATTTGAAAAACAGATCTCAACATTTAATAAGAGTACTATATTTAGCCATTCAGATCTCTGGACAGGCACTACTCAGGTGGACGACGCCATCAGGAGAAACAAAACTTGCGTTCTACAAGTCGGAGAGTGGAATGTTAGGTCCCTTAATCGGGTAGGTAAGTTAGAAAATTTAAAAAGGAAAATGGACAGGATGAAGTCAGATACAGTGGAAATTAGTGAAGTTCGATGGCAGGAGGCCGCGCGGTTTGAGGTGTCATCTCACGGAGTGCGTGTCCTCTCCCGCCGGATGTTCGAGTCGTCCCTCGGGCATGGGTGTGTACGAGGTGTATTCAAGTTCTAAGGCCTCCGATTTTTTTTCTCCAGACTGGAAAGAGATAGAAACATGCGCATTGTTTTAAAATGAGGCCGCGTTCATTGTCAGTACGTCCCAGAGTTGGCAGCACCGTACGGCAGATGGAATTTTACCGCTAGCGGCGAGAATGAGAACTGTTTTAAATACTTAAAATGGCGACGTTTTCCTTACTTGAACAGCGTGCAATCATTCGTTTTCTGAATTTGCGTGGTGTGAAACCAATTGAAATTCATCGACAGTTGAAGGAGACATGTGGTGATGGAGTTATGGATGCGTCGAAAGTGCGTTCGTGGGTGCGACAGTTTAATGAAGGCAGAACATCATGTGACAACAAACAGAAACAACCTCGGGCTCGCACAAGCCGGTCTGACGACATGATCGAGAAAGTGGAGAGAATTGTTTTGGGGGATCGCCGAATGACTGTTGAACAGAGCGCCTCCAGAATTAGCATTTCTGTGGGTTCTGCACGCACAATCCTGCATGACGACCTGAAAATGCGAAAAGTCTCATCCAGGTGGGTGCCACGAATGCTGACGGACGACCACGTGGCTGCCCGTGTGGCATGTTGCCGAGCAATGTTGACGCGCAACGACAGCATGAATGGGACTTTCTTTTCGTCGGTTGTGACAATGGATGACACGTGGATTCCATTTTTCAATCCAGAAACAAAGCGCCAGTCAGCTCAATGGAAGAACACAGATTCACCGCCACCAAAAAAATTTCGGGTAACCGGCAGTGCTGAAAAAATGATGGTGTCCATGTTCTGGGACAGCGAGGGCGTAATCCATACCCATTGCGTTCCAAAGGGCACTACGGTAACAGGTGCATCCTACGAAAATGTTTTGAAGAACAAATTCCTTCCTGCACTGCAACAAAAACGTCCGCGAAGGGCTGCGCGTGTGCTGTTTCACCAAGACAACGCACCCGCACATCGAGCTAACGTTACGCAACAGTTTCTTCGTGATAACAACTTTGAAGTGATTCCTCATGCTCCCTACTTACCTGACCTGGCTCCTAGTGACTTTTGGCTTTTCCCAACAATAAAAGACACTCTCTGTGGCCGCACATTCACCAGCCGTGCTGCTATTGCCTCAGCGATTTTCCAGTGGTCAAAACAGACTCCTAAAGAAGCCTTCGCCTCTGCCATGGAATCATGGCGTCAGCGTTGTGAAAAATGTGTACGTCTGCAGGGCGATTACGTCGAGAAGTAACACCAGTTTCATCGATTTCGGGTGAGTAGTTAATTAGAAAAAAAATCGGAGGCCTTAGAACTTGAATGCACCTCACATGTTGTTCTTAGCATAAGTTAGGTTAAGTAGTGTGTCAGTCGAGGGACCGATGACCTAAGCAGTTTGGTCCCTTAGGAATTCACACACATTTGAACATTTTTATGATTGCAGGAGGAGCAGGATTTCTGGTCCGGTGAATACAGTGTTATAACTACAAAGTCAAATAGCGTACGCAGGATTAGGATTAATAACGAATAAGGAAACAGGAATGCGGGTAAGCTGCTGTGAACAGTGTAGTGAACGCCTTATTGTTGCCAAGGTAATGACAAACCAACACCCATCACAACAGTATATGTTTATACGGCAGCTAGCTTCGCAGACGATAAAGAGACAGAAGAAATATGTAACGAGACAAGGAAATTATTCCGATAGTTAAGAGAGACGAAAATTTAAGTGTGACGGGGGACTGGGATTCGACGTAGGAAAACTGAGAGAGGGAAATATTGTAGGTGAATATGAATGGGGGCAAGGGAATGAAAAAGCAAACCGCCTGGTAAAATAATTTAATCATAGCTATCGCTTGGCTTAGAAACCATGAAATTAGATTATATACATAAAAGAGACCTGGAGACACCGGAAGGTTATTGATTAATGATATAATGATAACGTAGAGATTTTGGAACCAGATTTTAAAATGTATGACTTTTCCAGGGACAGGGGGTGGTGGACTCTGACTACAATTCATTGGTTATGAACGGTAGATTAAAGCTACAGAAATTGATAAAAGGTAGGAAATTAAGGAGATGAGAGCTGTGCAGGTTGAAAGAAGCTAAGATCGTTGAGAGTTTCAGAAGGAAAATTTGGCAACAATTGGCCACAACAGGGGAGAGGAATCCAGTGGAATATGAATGGGTAGCTTCAAGAGAAACAATGTGAAGGTAGCAGAGGATCAAATAAGTAAAAAGACATTTCTTGCAAGTCACGTTAGATATTGAATTTAATTAATGAACAGAGAAAATATAAAAATACAGCAATGAAGCAGACGAAAGGGAATGCAAACAGCTAAAAAGCGAAATTGACAGGAAGTGTAAACTGGCTAAGCAGGAATGGATAGAGGACAAATGTAAGATTTACAAGCTTGCTCCACTAGGGGAAAGACAGATACTTCCTAAAGGACTGCCGGCCAGAGTGGCCGAGTGGTTAAAGGCGCTACAGTCTGGAACCGCACGACCACTACGGTCGCAGGTTCGAATCCTGCCTCGGGCATGGATGTGTGTGATGTCCTTAGGTTAGTTAGGTTTAAGTAGTTCTAAGTTTTAGGGGACTTATAACCACAGCAGTTGAGTCCCATAGTGCTCAGAGCCATTTGAACCATTTGAACCTAAAGGACTTTGGAGAAAAGAGAGGTAGATGTGTTAATATCAGATGGAAAGCCAAGCCTAAGCAAAGAAGGGAAAGCTGAAACGTTGAAGGAGTATATAGAAGGTTTATACAAGGGAGGTGAAGGCAGTATTACAGAAATGGAAGGGGACGTTGATAAAGATTAGATGGGAGGTATGGCACTGCGAGAAGAATTTGACGAAGGACTGGAAGACCCAACACGAAACATAGCTCAAGGAGTATACAACAATCCGTCAAACTACTGACAGCCTCGGGAGAGCCAGCCGTGGCAAAGTTATTCCATCTAGTGTGCAAGATGTAGGAAACAGGCGAAATACCCTCAGACTTCAAAAAGACTAGAATAATTCCCCTTCCAAAGAAAGCTAACAGGTGTGAATGATACCGAATTAGCAGTTTGGTAAGTTATGGTTTTAAATACTGACACGAGACCTTTGTAAAAGAATGCAAAAACTGGTGGAAGCTGACCTGGGGGAAGATGAATTTGCATTCCGGAGAAAGGTAGGAGCATGCGAGGCAATACTGACCTTACGACCTATCTTACAACATAGGTTAAGGAAAGGCAAGCCTGCTTTTATAGCATTTGTAGCCTTAGAGAAAGCTTTTGACTGTGCTGACTGGAATACTTTCTTTGAAATTCTAATTGTAGCAAAGGTGAAATACGGAGAGCGAAAGGATATGTACAATTCGTATAGTAACTACACGGCAGTTGTAAGAGTGAAGGAGCACGAAGGGGAAGCAGTGTTAGAGAAGGAAATGAGACAGGGCTGTAGCCTATCACCTATGTTATTCAAAGGACACAAAAATGTGGAGTAGGAATTGAAGACAAAAACTGTGGTCTGCTGAGGACACTGTAATTCTGTTAGCAAAGGACTGGAAAGATCATCTGAACGGAATGGACAATGTCTTGACAGAAGGCTTTAAAATGAACATCAACTAAAGTAAAACTAGGATAATGGAATGTAGTCGAATAAAATCGGGTGACGCTGTGGAAATTAGATCGGGAAATGAGAAACTGGAAACACTAGATGAGTTAGGTTATTTGTGCAGCAAAATAACTTCTGGTGGCTGAAGCATAGAAGATATAAAATGTAAGATGACATGACAAGAAAAATGTTCCTGAAGCAGAGAGATTTGTTAACATTGAATACAAATTTAAATGTTAAGTACTCTTTTCTGAAAGTATTTGGAGTATAGTCATGTATGGAAGTGAAAATGGATAACAACAGTTTACACAACAAGGAAACAGAAAGCTTTAAAATGTGGTGACAAAGAAGAATGCTGAATATTGGGTGGGTAGATCATGTAGCTAATGAGAAGGTACTGAATAGAACTGGCGAGAAAAGAAATTTGTGGCACAACCTGATTATAGGAAGGAATCGATTGACAGGACACATTCTGAGACATCAAGGGATCAACAGTTTAGTACTGGAGCTAAGACTGGGGATAAGAACCGTAGAGAGAGACCAAGAGATGAATACAGTAAGCAGACTCAGAAGGACATAAGTTGCAGTAGTTACTCGGAGATGAAGAGAGTTGTGCAGGATGAAGTAGCATGGAGATCTGCATCAAGCCAGACTTCAGACTGAAGACCGCAACACATTTACTCGGATTATTAGTTATGTAATACTAGTGAAATTAATAAGCAATGAAGGCCTACAAATGACTAGCGTAAGTAATTAAACGACTTTTACTTCAGCACAATTAAAGACATGTACTTCTAAGATAGTTAGATTCATAGGCGTAAACATAACAAGCCCACTGGGGCCTTGGTATATTAAGCATAATAAATGACGCAGTACTATATCTCTCTGTCTCTCTGTCTCTCTCTCTCTCTCTCTCTCTCTCTCTCTCTCTCTCTCTCACACACACACACACACACACACACACACACACACACACACACACAGAGAGAGAGAGAGAGAGAGAGAGAGAGAGAGAGAGATAGAGAGAGAGAGGGGGGGGGAGGGAGGGAGGGAGGGAGGGAGGGAGAGAAACGGAACTAGAAGGAGCATTATATCATTGAAACACCAATTAGGCAATCAGTAACATTTGGCTATAGAAAAACAAAGGAATGCCAGTCAGTGGAATAACCCAAGTCTTAATATTCTAGATGTTCTCCGTAAATATTGAAAAGTCGCAGCAGAATATAAATAAAAGATAGTTGCGGTTAAGGCTGCTAAAACTATGCTCTGCTTCGTTACTCCCTGAATTATTACAATACCTTAACAAAAAAGCAGTACATTGAAAACATTAACACGATAATCAACAGTTAGTAACCGGCCCAGAAGAAGAAAGTGTGTATCCTGCTAATATTGGTAATTTTCATCACTAAAAATTGATTAAAAACAGTCTTGAGCCGTCAATACTGATTGTTTTTCCATTTTTAAAGTATTTTAGCTAGACCGCTGTTTCGCCAAGAGATAAGTTCCCAAAAATTAGTCATCCCTAATATTTAGACGATATTGATAAATTCACTAGTAAAATACTAACCATGGCAATCAGAAAACGTATATTTTCTGGTTAGATCCGAAGTGATAGAAATAATGAGATTAACAAAACGTACTCACTGAAGAGTTTTTTCTCTTTATTTGTCCTGTAGCAACTGATTCAAAGCGTCTGATTGTGTGGCAAACTTAACCAGCTCAGACTAACTTCCTTCTCAAGGCGCCTCACCTAGTTAACACTTTGTCGTCCGCACGTCTTGTACAAATGTATTCGCTTGGCGCCGGCAGCGCTAATTCGGATTACTTGGCTTGTCGCCAGCCGCTCTCGACATTATCAGGGGATTATAAATTGTTAAGTTTTACTAATCTCATCGTTAGTTCTCATGAGTTCTCAACCATTTTTCCCTACTTTCATGAAATGTCGAAGATATACATGAGTAAATATATATAAAATTTGTTTGTTTCATATATTTCCTTATTTGCATTGTCTTTGGTACTTAGTATTTCTCTTTCATTTGATATGCATCTCCAAGATGTAACGCAGCTCCACAAGACTTACTCATTAAGTTTGTAGTTGTTCTTTTTTGTTATTGGAACACACATGGCAGTTTCTCAGTTTTCCATTATTCGTTTCGGAAAAAGTATTAGTTGGTGTTGGTTCATGTGACCCCCGAGTTTTGCTCAGAAGCAGGTACAGTGAATGGTCTTTTATCCACAAATCAGACACTTTCAATAAAAAATCGTGAAATCGGAGACTCTTGTGGACTATATTGAAATATTGCCATGTACGGAACACATGAAATAATGCGCAATTGAAGAGGTACATTTGACCATTTTATAGTTTTTCTGTATATAGGGTAATAACACGGATAGAGGTCTGCCCGATCCACTCCTTTCATGTATGTATTGTAGTCTAATAAACTTTTAGGTTTTGTTATTGTGCAATTGGTTTTTCTACATTTTCTGTGAGTGCCAGGAAAGTGGCACTATATATTGTAGAGATCATTCGTATCGTTTTAGTTTTCGAAGTTCTCCATACCTGGGCGAATACTTCACCTTTCCGTTGGTGACAAGCTTCAAACACATTGACTCTTGCGCGCTTTAATTTTTCCGGAATCCTCTATGTTGCCGTATCGTTCCACAAACTCGAATTTTATTTTCAAGTAACTTCTTGCAAGTTCTGCACTGTTACAATAATTATCCATGTAGAGGTGATTCTACTTTCCATAAGAAGGTGTCAATAGTTCCAGCACTGTTTTTGCTAAAGGCTATCCAGCGCCGAATATATCTTGAATGAGAGAATGTGTCCCGTACACAAATCACACAGCATCCGAAAGACTGTGCCTTTTTTTGTAATTTTCGATGGATTGTAAACTTTAAAATTTAACCGTCCACGACACGGTATCATTCCTTCATTGGTTGAGATGTTTTGACTTCGATTAAAAGTTTCTTTAAACTTTTTGGAAAAATAATCAATTACCAATTGCACTTTGTAAAGCCGGTTTGGCATTATCCAGTTTGTTGTTGTTGTCGGAAAAATGTAAAAATAATCATATTTGTCTGAATCGGCTGCGGGGACATCGTTTTGCGAAATATCAGTGTGCCTATCAACGGATTCGTTGACCAATAATCACCGGTACTTGCGTTTTCTACAATTCACGTAAGGATAGCAAGCGGAAACCATATTCTAAGTTCGGGTCCTGTAAGGTCGACAAATTGGACTTTTTTTAATCCAGTTTCCTTCTATTGCAATTTTGACTGTAGTACTCGTTGGTTTCGTTGCTAATATATTCAAATAGATCGTTCCCAATATATAATTCTACGATATCCTTGACGCTCTGTGTATCTTTGGGAAATATGTTTGGACTCGGAGATCCTTCAAATTTATTATTGGTCCTCGGTAAATCAAAGCCTGACCACTGTGCACTGTCTTCTTCGTCCGATTCATCCGAATCAGTTGGCAACCGTAGCGTTCACCGAATTCTTCTTGGACGTATTTCACTATCTTCCGACTACTCTCCTTTACTTTCATTTTTCTGTTATCCAATGTCTTCTTCCCAATCGGCCAAGTCGTCCGGAACGTCAGACAAGACGTCCGTGTATTCATCGTAAATAATCGTATCGTCTCCTTCGTCTGCTACGATGAAAGGGCACAAGTACTTATAAAAAAAAAAAACAAAAAAAACATGTTTACGTGTGTAACTTATAGTTACCTAAACAGAACACCAACAGACTGCAAAAGATACGCGTGATACTATGCTCACGACACCACTGTGGCGTCGCCGGCCGTTGACCACTATTTCGCGGACGACACCAATGGGGTGTCGCCGGACGGCTTAGTGTTAACATCAGGCCTGGACTACGTGAAACACACCGGGAGTAGAAAGGCGCCAAGAAGAACTTTCTCAATAGGCCACAACGCAGAATAACGTGTCACTCTGACACCCATCGCCGGTGAAAATGCCAGTACTCACTCCTGCAGACGACTAACTCGGTCATTAAGACCAATCCGCTGAAGTAGGTATATCTTAGGCTGCTCTGTGTGGGCGCGGAAAGTAAACAAGTTATCGCAAATTAAGAAAAGCTACACTGCCACATGCAATTGAACATGCGCATTCTTAAGGGCCAAAAGTTCTGGTCCTTTTCTTTACGTGAAAGATGTGTCATCAAAGATTTCCCCCCAAGTGCTTGGCGTTCGTCTGTTGACTAACCTATTCCGAAACAAATTTCAAAACGCACTTTGAAAGAGGTGCCTGGAGTGTTGAGAGGTGATAGATTTATCCATATTCTACACTATGTGACCAAAAGCATCCGGACACCTGGATGAAAATGTCTTACAAGTTTCTGGCGCCCTCCATCGGTATGCTGAAATTCAGTATCGTGTTGACTACCTTGATGACAGCTTCCACTCTCGCAGACATACGTTGTATCAGGTGCGAAAGCTTTCTTGGGGAATGGCAGCTCATTATTCACGGAGTGCTGCACTGAGGAGAGGTATCGATGTCGGTCGGTGAGGCCTGGCACGTAGTCGGCTTTCCAGAACATTCCAGACATGTTCTATAGGATTCAGGCCAGGACTCTGTGCACGCCAGTCCATTATAGGGATCTTATTGTCGTGTAACCACTCTGTCACAGGCCGTGCATAATGAAGAGGTGCTCGATCGTGTTGAAAGATGCAATCGGCGTCCCCGAATTGCTCTTCAGCAGAGGGAAGCAAGAAGGTGCTTCGAACATCAATGTAGGCCTTTGCTATAATAGTGTCACGCAAAACAACATGGGGTGCAAGTTACACCATAACACCATCGCCTACGAATTTTCCTGTTGGCACTAGAAACACAGGGAGTTCACAGGGAATTCACCATAACCACACCCTGCCATCGGATCGCTACATTGTGTACCATGATTCGTCTCTCCACACGTTTTTCCACTGTTCAGTAGTCCAATGTTTACCCTCTTTACACCAAGCGAGGCGTCGTTTGGCATCTACCGGCGTGATGTGTGGCTTATGAGCAGCCGCTCGACTATGAAATCTAAGTTTTCTCATCTACCACCTAACTGTCATAGTATTTGCAGTGGATCCTGATGCAGTTTGGAATTCCCACGTGAAAGCCCGGATAGATGTCTGCCTATTACACATTACGACACTCTTCAACGGTCGGCGGTCTCTGTCAGTCAACAGACGAGGTCAGCATGTACGCTTTTGTGCTATTAGTGTCTCTTCACATTTCCACTTCATCACATTGGAAACAGTGGACCAAGGGATGTTTAGGAGAGTAGAAATCTCGCTTACAGGCTTATGATACAAATGACATCCAGTCACCTGACCACGTTCGAAGTCCTTTAGTTCCACGGAGCGGCCCATCCTGCTCTGTCACGATGTCTAATGACTACTGAGGTCGCTGATATGGAGTACCTGGCAGTAGGTGGCAGCACGGTGCACCTAATATTAAAAAGAAAGTGTATTTCTGGGGGTGTCCGGATACTTTTATTCACATGTGTGTGTTTTACAAGTGCCACTGAATCCAGAGGAATAGTGCGAGAGAAGTACGGATTATACTTTTACAAGTGTATGACGTTACGTAGCCGCTTTTGTGAAATCATGAGGTTCTTCAGCTTTGATTTGAGGTTGAGATGGACAGATAGATTAAAAAACTACAAATTTGTGCTCATATGAGTCATATTCGAGATATTCATTGTAAAATTTGAAAGCATGTATATTCCTGTGTCGATGAGCATTAGTTTCTCTCCAAGTGTAGGAGTTGCTTCACTAATTTCATGGCTTTAAACCCTGGTAAGTATGGGGAGAAATACTGCATGGCTGTCGGCAACGATTACAAATATATGCGAAGTTGTTTTCCATATTTTAGTTAAGATGAAACTCGTCCTAGTGATAAACGTCTTATTGATTTTGTTGTGGAGAAACTCGTAGGTGCGTAACTAAATAAAAGAAGGAATGCTACGTGTGACAATTTTTTCACTTTACTCTCACTAGCATGACATGTGAAAACAAACCGAAGAAGATTTAGTGGTAAAAAAATACAAGGGAAGTGCCCAATAACTACAAGATCGTTGCTGACAAAGACGATACGTTCCTCTCAGTACATCAAGGAAAGTCAGGGAAAAACCTAATAATTCTCAGTTCGCTGCATCCAGATGTGAAAATCGAAACTCAGAAAGTCACAGTGACATGTTACAATGAAACAAAGCACGGAATAGATGTTGCAAATAGGAAGCATATGACTAGGTCATCTACAGATAATTAAGAAACATCAAAACAGCAAGACGAGATTTCCGTCTCAAACTCGCGGTGAAAATGTTTATGGATTCTACAGGAAACAAGGTCAGAGTTCTAGCTTTTTTTGTAGAATCATGATACGTAGGCGGACGCTGCCAGGTGCGAAAATCTGGCAAAGAAGAAAAAAAAATCTCGTATAAATCTAGATCTAATGACAAACCAGTTTTCAAACTAAAGTATTGTCCCAGTTTCCTATGTCTGTGCAGCTTACAACGCTCAGTCTGCTGACAACAACCATTTTCACTTTATCTGAAAGTAACATATTTACGCAGGCTGTAATGTTTACCTAGAGATAACGAACATCGAAGTACGGACCTTGATTGGAAAAATACTGTTTCGTACTGAAAAATTTGTGACTTACCTGTGTTTTTCGAAAAGTGTAGCATATTTTCGTTATATTCGACATAGTTTTCAACTATTTGCATATTTAAGTTTATCAGCACAAAAATAATAAAATAACCACTTTTGATTATGTTACATGAAAATACGAGAGCTTGTTAAACAGTAACATCTCAATTTTTTTATTCTGTTCCCAATGTTTGAAGTATTACGTGTCATGTATGTTACTCGGTCGTGTTTACCGCTTCGCTGATGCAAGGAGCAATCATCAGCCGCTAGAGGGCTGCGAATTGTACGTGGCGGTGGGTAACATAACTTCGCTGGTGCTTGAGAGACCCTCAGAATGCTGAAAGCATGAATTCAAGAGTCTACACACAGAGCTCCCTGTCCTTTAGAATAACAGTGACAGACCACACATGAATGCTGCGACATTTGCAGCAATCCAGCTCTCTGTGTTGTCTGGTTCACTGTTACTCATGCAACCCGAGGCGAGGCTGTGGCTCCGTCAACGAAGTCATTCTACAATGATGGTATCAACAAAGTAATCTCTTGTTGGGAGAAATGTGTTAATCGCCAAGGTGACTATGCTGAGAAATTAAGATGTATACATGAAGATTAAGATGTAGAATGTTAATAAAGTTAGTTTCATTTAAAAAGCTTTAAGAGTTTTGACATAAAAAAATTCAAAGGCGTTAGTCTTCAGAACGCCGTCGTAATTTAAAATAAATTATATTTAGCACGACTGTGCTTAACGCTTAGAGGCAAATCAAAATTACGGACCATTATGGTAACTATTTGTTATAGAAAAAATCATTATCTGAAATAAAGTTACTAAGAGCGACTTGTAAAGGCATCGTCTACAGCTGGGACGGTTTTGTCCTGATGGCGGATTCAGGGCCTTCAAGATATCTGGCGATTCTAATGTTAACCAGCATGACTGCCTTTCTTTTAGCTTTGTTCGTTACGATGTTATAAACAGCAGCATTTTTTTTAAATAGCACCTTATATTTTTTACTAGGCAATTCACTTTCACGAAAAGCGTGGTAATTGGACGAAAGGGAAGAAAAAGCCATATGAAAATATGGGGAGTGGAAATGGAGAAAGTGAATAACTTCAATTACTTGGGAACAGTAATAATGGATGATATGTATTGCTCAACAGAATTAGCAAAAGAATTGCAATGACAAGAGAAGGAGTCAAGAGGAAACATAAACTGTTTTGTGGACTAAAAAAAGATCTGAGGAAAAGACTTGCCAAATGTTACATCTGGAGCGTTGCACTGTATGCTGCGGAGACCTGGACATTGAGGACGGAAGATGAAAGAAGACTGGAGGCACTAGAGAAGTGGATATGGAGAAGAATGGAAAAAGTGAAATGGAAAAAAAAGTTCAAATGTGTGTGAAATCTTATGGGACTTAACTGCTAAGGTCATCAGTCCCTAAGCTTACACGCTACTTAACCTAAATTATCCTAAGGACAAACACACACACACGCATGCCGGAGGGAGGACTCAGTTGTCTTGTGACAGCCAGAGCGAGAGCACCAGCAGCAGCGAGTACTGTTTGTATAAAGCGTTTATTTTGCATTTTGTTTACGACCTTCCACTAAGGAAGGGATTCTATTTGTGTTTATCTGCTCTGCATAGTAACTAACAGTTCTTGATAAAACTTTACGTAGTTTTCGTGTTAGATTTCTTAGTGTTTTCTTGATCGTTTAGAACAGAAAGCGCCCTAAAACCGTCTTTTGTTTGTTTCGCGGCCGTTAGCCACTAGTCACTTGAATCAGCAGTTGTCTTGTGACAGCCAGAGCGAGAGCACCAGCAGCAGCGAGTACTGTTTGTATAAAGCGTTTATTTTGCATTTTGTTTACGACCTTTCACTAAGGAAGGGATTCTATTTGTGTTTATCTGCTCTGCATAGTAACTAACAGTTCTTGATAAAACTTTACGTAGTTTTCGTGTTAGATTTCTTAGTGTTTTCTTGATCGTTTAGAACAGAAAGCGCCCTAAAACCGTCATTTGTTTGTTTCGCGGCCGTTAGCCACTAGTCACTTGAATCAGCAGTTGTCTTGTGACAGCCAGAGCGAGAGCACCAGCAGCAGCGAGTACTGTTTGTATAAAGCGTTTTTGTACTTATTTGCTGCGCTTAGCTTTTAAATAGTTTTTCTGGGAAAACCTAGCGTAGTTTTCGCGTCTCGTATTTCAGTGAGTGTTTCTTGATTATCAGAGTAGCTCATCAGAAGATTATCTTGGGAATTTGTCACCGTATAGGGTAGGGTAAACATAGTCATGTATAGGGACTGTGGTTGTTGTGAGCGGACGCAAGGAGAATTGGCCACTCTTCGGGGGCAGGTGGAGGCTTTGTCTGTTAGGCTCATCGAGCTCGAGGCGCAGGCGTCGGCTCGTAGTGGCGTTGGGGCAACTGTGGTGAGACCTATGCCTACTTCGGTGGCCTTGGAATCACATGGAACCCCTGATGTCGCTGCGTCTTCCGGCAGTGAGCATCTTACCGGTCAGCCATCACTCCAGGGTGAATGGCGGACAGTGGTGGGCTCGCGCGTGCCTGGCCGAAAGGCGAAGGTGGGATCTGGCCGCGTGGCAGCTGCCTTACCCCTTTCCAACAGGTACGGGGTGCTTCCTAGTGGTGATGACATCGTTTCCGAGCCACCACAGGATGCCTCGCCTGTTGGGCCAGTGGCCGATTCTCCGGCAAGGTCCCGACAGTCACAGAGGGTGGGCCTATTAGTTATAGGGAGCTCCAACGTTAGGCGGGTTATGGAGCCCCTCAGGAAAATAGCGGGTAGGTCGGGGAAGAATGCCAGTGTGCACTCGGTGTGCTTGCCGGGGAGTCTCGTCCGTAATGTGGAGGAGGCCCTTCCGGCAGCTATTGAACGCACTGGGTGTGACCGGCTGCAGATAGTAGCACATGTCGGAACGAATGACGCCTGCCGCTTGGGTTCTGAGGCCATCCTTGGTTCCTTCCGGCGGCTGGCTGATTTGGTGAAGACAACCAGCATCGCACGCGGAGTGCAAGCTGAGCTTAATATCTGCAGCATAGTGCCCAGAGTCGATTGCGGTCCTCTGGTTTGGAGCCGTGTGGAGGGTCTAAACCAGAGGCTCAGACGACTCTGCGATTATAATGGTTGCAAATTCATCGACCTCCGTTATTGGGTGGAGAACTGTAGGGCCCCCCTAGACAGGTCAGGCGTGCACTACACACCGGAAGCAGCTACTAGGGTAGCAGAGTACGTGTGGCGTGCACACGGGGGTTTTTTAGGTTAGAGGGACCCCCCGTTGGGCGAAACGATAAAATACCTGACGGCTTACCAGAGAGGACATTATCATCGTTGATAAAGAACGTCCGTCCTCAGAGACCAAAAACAGGAAAAGTTAACGTAATATTGGTAAACTGCAGGAGTATCCAGGGCAAGGTTCCTGAATTAGTATCTCTTATTGAAGGAAATAGTGCGCATATAGTATTAGGAACGGAAAGTTGGTTAAAACCGGAAGTGAACAGTAACGAAATCCTAGACACAGAATGGAATATATACCGCAAGGATAGGATAAACGCCAATGGTGGAGGAGTATTTATAGCAGTAAAGTATTCAATAATATCCAGTGAAGTTATTAGCGAATGCGAATGTGAAATAATCTGGGTTAAGCTAAGTATCAAAGGTGGGTCAGATATGATAGTCGGATGCTTCCATAGACCACCTGCATCAGCAACCGTAGTAGTTGAGCGCCTCAGAGAGAACCTGCAGAACGTCGTGAAGAAGTTTCGTGATCATACTATTGTAATAGGGGGAGACTTCAATCTACCAGGTATAGAATGGGATAGTCACACAATCAGAACTGGAGCCAGGGACAGAGACTCTTGTGACATTATCCTGACTGCCTTGTCCGAGAATTACTTCGAGCAGATAGTTAGAGAACCAACTCGTGAAGCTAACGTTTTAGACCTCATAGCAACAAATAGACCGGAACTTTTCGACTCCGTGAATGTAGAAGAGGGTATCAGTGATCATAAGTCAGTGGTTGCATCAATGACTACAAGTGTAATAAGAAATGCCAAGAAAGGAAGGAAAATATATTTGCTTAACAAGAGTGATAGGGCACAAATCGCAGAATATCTGAGTGACCACCATCAAACGTTCATTTCTCAGGAAGAGGATGTGGAACAAAAATGGAAAAAATTCAGAAACGTCGTCCAGTACGCCTTAGATAAGTTCGCACCGACTAAGGTCCAAAGCGAGGGGAAAGATCCACCGTGGTATAACAATCATGTACGAAAGGTACTACGGAAACAAAGAAAGCTTCATCATAGGTTTAAGAGTAGTCGAATCATAGCTGATAAGGAAAAGCTGAACGAAGCGAAAAAGAGCGTAAAGAGAGCAATGAGAGAAGCATTCAACGAATTCGAACATAAAACATTGGCAAACAATCTAAACAAGAACCCTAAAAAGTTTTGGTCATATGTAAAATCGGTAAGCGGATCTAAATCCCCTATTCAGTCACTCGTTGACCACGATGGCACCGAAACAGAGGACGACCGAAGAAAGGCAGAAATACTGAATTCAGTGTTCCGAAACTGTTTCACTGCGGAAAATCGTAACACGGTCCCTGACTTCAGCCGTCGCACGGACGCCAAAATGGAAAATATTGAAATAAACGATATCGGAATTGAAAAACAACTGCTATCACTTAGTAGCGGAAAAGCATCCGGACCAGACGAGATACCCTTAAGATTCTACAGTGATTATGCTAAAGAACTTGCCCCCTTTCTATCAGCAATTTATCGTAGATCGCTGGAAGAACGTAAAGTACCTAGCGACTGGAAGAAAGCGCAGGTCGTTCCCATTTTCAAGAAGGGTCATAAATCAGATGCGAATAATTATAGGCCTATTTCGCTTACGTCAATCTGTTGTAGAATAATGGAACATGTTTTGTGTTCTCGTATTATGACGTTCTTAGATAATACAAATCTCCTTCATCATAACCAACATGGATTCCGCAAACAGAGATCATGTGAAACTCAGCTCGCCCTATTTGCCCAAGAAATTCACAGTGCCGTAGACACTGGCGAGCAGATTGATGCCGTATTCCTGGACTTCAGGAAGGCATTTGATACGGTTCCGCACTTACGTTTAGTGAAAAAAATGCGAGCTTACGGAATATCGGACCAGGTTTGTGATTGGATTCAGGATTTCCTAGAAGAAAGAACACAACATGTCATTCTTAACGGTTCAAAATCTGCAGATGTAGAGGTAATTTCGGGAATACCGCAAGGAAGCGTGATAGGACCTTTATTGTTTACAATATACATAAATGACTTAGTTGACAACATCGGTAGCTCCGTGAGGCTATTTGCAGATGACACGGTTGTCTACAAGAAAGTAGCAACATCAGAAGACTCGTACGTACTCCAGGAAGACCTGCAGAGGATTAATGCATGGTGCAACAGCTGGCAGCTTTCCCTAAACGTAGATAAATGTAATATAATGCGCATACATAGGGGCAGAAATCCATTCCAGTACGATTATGCCATAGGTGGTAAATCATTGGAAGCGGTAACGACCGTAAAATACTTAGGAGTTACTATCCGGAGCGATCTGAAGTGGAATGATCACATAAAACAAATAGTGGGAAAAGCAGGCGCCAGGTTGAGATTCATAGGAAGAATTCTAAGAAAATGTGACTCATCGACGAAAGAAGTAGCTTACAAAACGCTTGTTCGTCCGATTCTTGAGTATTGCTCATCAGTATGGGACCCTTACCAGGTTGGATTAATAGAAGAGATAGACATGATCCAGCGAAAAGCAGCGCGATTCGTCATGGGGACATTTAGTCAGCGCGAAAGCGTTACGGAGATGCTGAACAAGCTCCAGTGGCGGACACTTCAAGAAAGGCGTTACGCAATACGGAGAGGTTTATTATCTAAATTACGAGAGAGCACATTCCGGGAAGAGATGGGCAACATATTACTACCGCCCACATATATCTCGCGTAATGATCACAACGAAAAGATCCGAGAAATTAGAGCAAATACGGAGACTTACAAGCAGTCGTTCTTCCCACGCACAATTCGTGAATGGAACAGGGAAGGGGGGATCAGATAGTGGTACAATAAGTACCCTCCGCCATACACCGTAAGGTGGCTCGCGGAGTATAGATGTAGATGTAGATGTAGAACCTCCGCCGGGATCAGCCACACAGTTCATGGCTGCAGCGCCCTAGACCGCTAGGCTAATCCCGCGCGGCAGAAATGGGATGACCGAGTAAGAAATGAAGAAGAACTGGAGAAGAAATAAACATGCTGAAAGTCATCAGAAAGAGAAAACGGAACTGGATTGGACATTGTTTGAGGAGGGACTGTTTATTGAAGGAAGGAATAGAAGAAATGGTGGAGGGAAAAAGGGGAAGAGGAAAAAGAAGATATCAAATGCTGGACAATATCAAAGGAGGCAAATATCCAGAAATGAAAAAGACTGACTATGGACAGACGAAAGTGGAAGAGACTTAACGTATGACAAGATCTGCCGTAAGGCAGAATACCATACATACACACTTTTTCTCCTCAAAACCTGTTCAGAAACCTACCTCGGTGTACCACCCACATAAGCAAGACATTATTAAAAACGTAACAGAGAAGTGATGACGAATCACCTCTATTAGAACACAGTGTCAGTAGCGTAGCTCCCCCGCTTGGTGAAGTTAAGAGTAAACAAATCGAAACACAAGGGAAATGCACGCTGGTAATTTAGTCAACAGTCCTCAGTTGACGGTTTGTGTGAGTAAAAGTACACTAACGAAGACAAGGTAGACATGCTATTCATCAACGGAGACTACAGTGGCGGTAGTGCCCCATGCCGAGATGCATTCAGCAAGTATACAGGATGTTCAGAGAGGAGCAAATCTGATTTACAGGCGGAGGTGTCTTCAAGATTTGTCCACTAAAACTGGCTTAGGTGTTCTACGCTTCTACAGAAATAAAAGTAGTTTTCTTATTGCTCCTCGTTGGTTGTATTAAAGGCTGTTCTTACCTGGCCCTGTTACAGAGGTGTGATTTACGACAGCTATAGTGTCGAGGATGAGGCGGTAAGACTCTCGCACTTATCCCGATTTCACGCCGGTGTTTGCACTGCTCGTTTCCGTGTCCAATCTGCTCGAGAGGGCGCGGACGGCCTATTTAACATGTAAATACCATAATGGGATACCGGCCGGGTGATTGAATTGCTTTTGTAGCCGAGACGTCGTAATCCCGCCTACGCGGCCGCTCGACGAGATGGATTGCAGAACGGGTCCTTGTACCGCTGCCGGTAGCCGGGCCGTGCCTTTGTGAAAGCTGGTCCGCTTCGACAGCGCCCGTACTATCACGCCGCGCCCCTCCACAGATTCCGATCTGGCGTTCCTGCGTCCTGTCAATTATTGCTCTAGTAGCGGTATGACTCAAAACAGCAAATCTGTTAGGCAAGAGGAACAAATGTTTCGAAGAGACGCTAAATCACTTGGGTGTTGATTAATGAAGTAAAGACGTCAGTATCTAAGGCGTAGATGTTCTTTCACCCAAGTCACATTCGACGTTGCCACATCTAGCAGGACAATCTTTGCAGGGACCTTGAACCTAATTCAGCTACACCCGACGCAGAATTTGGTACCTAAATCGTGAACTGTACACGTTAAGCACAACACAAACACAGACGCTTTGCAATGTTAGGGAGAAGATTCAGATTCATTACCATCTAGGTAACAAACGTGTCTGTAGGAACTGGATACTCCGCTGGAGATAGGTGTTATGAACCATGGTTTTCAAATAATGTTACTTTCGTAAGGACAAATATGTTAAGGGGACATACATAATTTCTAAATGCTTGCCATAACGTTTCCATTGTGTCAGTAAGGTAGAAACTCAAGGCGTAAGCAGAAAAATGCAGTAACTCATTTACTGGTGTTTCATTTTTCCTATATTTACTGGGAGCGGGGAGGGGAAGGGGGGGGGTTAACAGTATGGAAACACCGCGAGAAATGCGTGCTTGAACCTAAATGCAGATTGGGACGCCCTGCTAAACCCACAGGACAGGTAGTCTAAGTTTTGGAAAGGGGCCAAAATAAGCGGCTGTCAGTCACACTCGAACACACAACCTTTTATTTGATCAAACATTACAAGAGCCAAAAAAATTAATGCAACCACAGCTTTAGTTTTGGAACTTAATTAGTGGCTGAATGCGCGGTACAATCTCATGCCTTAAGGGCAAGACCACTTTAATTTTAAAACGGCTGAAAGCCAATAACTTTAAGCTCAACCAAAATCAGAAATTTAAAAAGGGAAATCCTTATTTTAAAACAGTTCTTTAATTAGGCTGAAGTCCCAAACCATCTGACAGATTAAGAGCAGAACAACTTTAATTCAAAATCGGCTGAAGGCCCAAAGAATCTGACACTTTAAGAGCAAAACAACTTAAATTGAAAAGGTCCAACATTTAAGACTCAATAACATTAATTTTAAAAATGCCAAAGGCTTTACGTAAAACAGTTCTTAAATTAGTCTGAAGGCCCAAACCATCTGATGCCTTAAGGTCAAAACAACCTTAATCTAAAAATCGGGTAGAAGCCATACAAACACAAACAACAAGAACAAACAAGAAAAGGCAGTACACCTAAGGGCTCTCAGAAGTTCCTAGGGTCGGCCTGGAATTCAAACACTAACGCTCGCTTAGGTGACACAAGCAGTCGGCCCAGCCACTCTCGATCCGCTGACAATCCAACCGACAGACAGTCAATGGATCCACCGACAAGATAACCTCTGCTTTACTCGACCAGCACACAACAGGTAGTTCAATGGAATAACGTAGAAGGTATTGGTGCCCATAACCAATTATTCACTGCGCTGTCAAACTACACACCGTGCTGCACAGCGACAACACGATGAGGAAAATACACTGCCTGAATTTACGCGAACGGCCACGGCAGGTAACCGGAACGTTAATGGCCACAAGGCAAAAGATTCCGCTGGTGCACTTCAATTGAAATAGCCAAGTATAGTCAAACTCTACCGGAGGGTGGCTAAAATTTGCCAATTTGAAAACACATGTTGTTGCTCACGGGAATATCCCAACAGCTGACAACGAACTCCAAACGACACAATGTGAACAGTCGTGACTTGCTGGTAGATTAAGTGAAAACTCAACTTTCATGTCCAGGATCGGTGAGCCACGAACCTCGTAGCAATGGGAACAGCACCACACACTCTGATACCATATAGAGACCACAAGCGGGCCAGGCCAAACTACGCACCGTGCCAGCCAGCCAGCCAGCCAGCCAACCAACCAACCAACCAACCAACTGCCCGCACACAGCACAGCCGGAAAACTATTAGCGCTAGGCCAAAGATAGTCCAAGGTGCAAATATCGATACACACCGCTGCTGCCACCTGCGGAAAGAGAGGATAACAGCGTAATCGCGATAACCGCGGGAGACTAAACACAGAATAGCAACCGAGGTTTAATCCAACACAGTATGAGCCAACCATGGCTCACAGATGCTAGCCAATTTTCCAGATTGCACTGTTGTTTTTGACCACGAACGGAGCATTTGCAGGGCCCTGAATACATTCCAAGTGTCAGTCGCGATCAGAACACTCTTCTGTGTAGTTGTGAGAGTGTAATATCGGAACTCAGCGCATCTGAACATGGGCAAATTGTTGGTGCTATGTTGGTGGGTGCTTCGGTCATCAAAGTAGCCGAAGTGTTTGGCGTTTCAAGAGACACCGTGTCGAAGATTTATACCGCATACAGCGAAAGCGGAAAAATCTAATCTACTCAGTCACAACGCGGACGAAAGGTCACTGTAGAGGACTGTGACGAAAAATAAGAGCACGAGGACTGCAAAAGTCACTGCGAAACTGGATGTTGCACTCGCGAACCTTGTCAGCGATAAAGAAACAAGTAGGGAGCTCCATAAACCGGGAATTGTAGGGTGAGCTGCAATTCCAAAATCACTCGTTGCTGTTGCAGATGCCTGTAACAGGAAAACGTGGTGCCGAAGCCATAATACCTGGACTATGGAGCATTGGAAGACAGTTATTTAATCAGATGAGGCTTGTTGCATACTGTTTGCAACTTCTGACCACGATTAGGTCACAAGAGTGAAATACAGCGGGGGTTCGATGATGATTTGAGCGGCTACATCGTGGAATGATTAATCTGCGACGTCACATTAGTGCCAAGGGTTATGTGACCATTTCGACTGATCGTGTCCATCCTATCGTACAACGTTTGTTGCAAAATAGCGATGCTGTGGTCCACAATAGGGCCCTTGTTCACACAGATCGCAGCGTCCAAGACTGCTTTTGTGAACACAGTCATGAATTGTTTCATCTCCCCTGGCCTCCTGAGGTATCAGATCTCAATACTATTGAGCTTTTGTGGTCTACTTTGGAGAATCATCGTTATGCGAATTGGTCACTATTTTGCAGGAAGAAACTACGCAGGACCTGTATTTATCCATCCCAAGACGACTGGAAGCTGTTTCGAATGCCTACGAAGGTCTTATATCGGATTACGCGTGGTAATGTATTGTGTTTTTGTCCACCCTATATACGAATGCTATTCTGATAACGACCTTGGTCTGTTACTGAAACCAGTAGGGAATTTAGAAGCAAAATCTGCCTAAGATTTTGGTAACAAATTTTAGATCACATTTTGTTTAAGTGGACGTATTTTATGCGACGCGAGCCACGTACGTAGACGGTGAGAAAGGCGAAACAGTTCTTTGCAAGATTGAGTTATGATGGTTGAATATTGGTTTGGGAGCACGACAGCCACGTCTTTAATGATAGTACTATACTCCTTTATGTGAGAAGTGTGGGTAAAAGTCCGCAGCTCATGGTCGTGCGGTAGCGTTCTCGCTTCCCACGCCCGGGTTCCCGGGTTCGATTCCCGGCGCGGTCAGGGATTTTCTTTGCCTCGTGAAGACTGGGTGTTGTGTGCTGTCCTTAGGTTAGTTAGGTTTAAGTAGTTCTAAGTTCTAGGGGACTGATGACCATAGATGTTCAGAGATGCTCAGAGTCATTTGAACCATTTTTTGTGGGTAAAAGGGGTGAAATAGACAAAATATAACATAAGTGGCTAGACAGTCGCCAAATATACTGACAGCTAAGGGCTCTCACTACAAGCTCGCAATATCTTTTCTGATATGTACGTTTATAAGGGAATAAAACTGACTCATTCCTTTTTAGTTTTGCGGTGAGAATAACAGAGTAAATGCACCTCTACAGAAAAATTGTCGAGTTATGGTATTCTGGCTTTTTCACGGGGTAACTCATTTGGAAAGACTCGAATAGCTATTTCTCATGCGTGCACTTAACTCAGTAGTTGCAAGGTACTTGTATGTAAATCATTAGTGAAGGGTAAGGCTATGAAACTATTTGAACTTTCTTCAGCTTTTAAGCTGCAACTGATATTATACGTACAAATTACTTTTTATAAGTCACTCTGCACAACTTGACCATCCTGAAATTATTTCATCGTGAAACTCCTATAAGCTACTTAATGAATATAAGCGGTATCAGTTCGACATGAGATTCTTTACATCCGAAATTTACAAGAAAGATTTCTAACGTTTTTATATGGATGCGCGATACCTGACAATGCTTGGATGCGATGCTTAGCTGTAAAGAACTCTCCTCACACACACTATGGATCTCTTCATAATGGCCGTAGGACAAACCAGTACTTCAATGGAGATTATACGCTGATAATCTTATCGTTGCGCGCTCCTAACCGAAAAACGTAACATGGATTATAGTTATTGAGCAGTTTACCCTGGATCCACAATCAAGCTATTTTAGTGGCTACAGAAGAAGTTAACACATCGTAAGCAATCATCTCTATTTACAATTCGCCGGACTTAGGTAGTTCGAAATTTGGCTGTTACACTGCAACTTTCACTATTTAATTTCATATTTTAAAAATGAATCTTTTCCTCCATGCAACTAACTACACCTCACAACTTCACCGTCCAGCGGCCAGAAGCTTGCGGCCTTCGACGGCAAACACTACCTTCCTCAACACAACGGAACACCCAAATGTCTATTCAGATTCATGCTCAGCATTCCAAGCCAGCAGATTGGTTCAGTCCCTCGGAACTCAAAGATGGCTTCCAGGATACCTCACAGACTACCACCAAAGAATACTAATTTGTTCGCAGGAGAGCTTTTGTGAAGTTTGATAGGTAGGAGACGAGGTACTGGCGGAATTAAAGCTGTGAGAACGGGTCGGAAAATTGGAGATTTGTCGTAAGGTCTTATGGGACCACACTGCCGAGGTCAACGGTCCCTAAGCTTACACACTACTTAATTTAACTTACATTAACTTACCCTAAGGACAACACACACACACACACACACACACACACACACACACACACACACACACACATGCCCGAGGGAGGACTCGAACCTCCAACGGGGGGAGCCGCTCGGACCGTGACAAGGCGCCTAAGACCGCTCGGCTACCCCGCACGGCAGGATGGGTCGTGAGTCGTGCTTGGGTAGCTCAGTTGGTAGAGCACTTGCCCGCGAAAGGGAAAGGTCCCGAGTTCGAGTCTCGGTCCGGCACACAGTTTAATCTGCCAGGAAGTTTCATATCAGCGCACACTACTTTGCAGAGTGAAGAAAAAAATCATTCTGTAATTTGTTCTTAATCGATGCTATGTACAGAACTGCCTATCTGCAGTAATCCTGCGGTAAGTAAACTTCCTGTATCTGCGTACTTCAACGCTGACACACACTGTCATCCATAAAAATTAAGTCAGGAACAAGGGCAAATGCATTACCGAAAAGACCCACATGGTGAAGGAGTACAGTGTCACAACAAGGTTGACAGGTGAATGTACCGTGTTCAAAGATTTGAAAGTCAATACGGTCGCGCTACATTATGCCCCCCCTCCCCCCCCCCCCACACCACAGCACTTAGGCCATCAAAACGATCATGTTCGAGCATGCTGGACGCACCTTCATATGACGAGTCGGGAACACAAAAAGCAGCTGGGAACACTGTCCAACATAATCGTTTCGTTGGTCCAAGGGTAATGATATGGAGAAGCACAATACTGTATGGATGTGCCGACCTCCAAGTCTTTCAGTACCTTACACTTGGCAGTCATCGTCACTGTGAAACTGTACGCTCTCCCCGTGTGCTTTTCAGGGGTGTATTGGGCCCTAATTTCACTTTTAAGGATGACAATGCGCGACAGCATTGAACAGCACAGATGCAGGCCCTCTTGGAACGAGGGAATACATGGCGAATGGAATGGCCTGCCCGTTCCATCGACTTAAATCACATCGAGCACGTGCGGGATGCGCTCAGGATGGGCACTGCAGCGCGCCACAGACGCTAACGACCATACAAAGTTGTAAACGGCATTGGTGGAGAAGTGGAAAGCCGTACCACAAGAACTCCTTATCAGCTTTGTGGACCGAGCGAGGTGGACGCTTTGGTTAGCACGGACTCGCATTTGGAAGGAGGACGGTTCAAATTCGCGTCAGACCATCCTGATTTAGGGTTTCCGTGATTTCCCTAAACAGTTTGAGGCAAATAACGGGATGGTTCCTTTGAAAGGACAGGGCCGATTTCCTTCTCCGTCCTTCCCTAATTCGAGCTTGTGCTCCGTCTCTAATGACCTCACTGTCGTCGGGACTTAAACACTACTGTCATCCTCCACCCTTGTCCCAGCATGATAGCATGTTGCAAAGACAGTGACGGCGTTCTTGGTGATCACACACGCTGTCAAGAACCCTATCTCGCTTCAGGGGACCATCATGAATCGAGATGACATTAGTATGATTACTGTCTTTGAGTTATTGTTTACTTTTTGTTCGTCTCATTGCGTATTTTTTTTTCTGTAACCTTCTGTACTATACTGCAGCAGTTCTTTCTATGTATGAACTAAGGTTTATCGAGCTATGTTACTTCGCAGTGACACATCACGTGGAAGTTAACTTCGTCCTTAAGCTTTGCACTCCATTGAAGTAAGTAGCGGTCGCAAGTATACTCTAAACAGCCATAACGATCTGACAAATCTAGCTACCATCAGACAAATGCGAGCCGGTAAAGACAATCTGAACAAATGGAAAAAAGACATAACACATCCGGAAGTACTCCGAAAAATGCTTTGTTACGGAAATCACGTTATTTATTTAGCAACTGATTAGGGCACTTGCCTTTAAATTAATAAAATTGTTTGCTTATCTATAAAAATGTTGATTTGAGATACGTAGTGTTCCATTGCAGTACTTTTAGGTAACATTTAATACGGTGTATGTTACTACAACTACAGAATTGTGAATTATTATTTACTTTTATTTCTCCTATGGTTTGTGTGTGTCCATTGGAATTTGTGAAGACATGCCTATATTTAGCCTTTATCTGCCATGTTTCAATGTGTTTAACCATGATTTTAACACAGTGAAGCCACATTAATGGTGCTAGCTGGATCCTGTCAATCGTATACATGACTTTGTGCCAAAAGTGGCATTTTTCATGTATAATACTAACGACTGACGAATAGGCAGTATTTGTCATCACAGAATTTTGACGACTAAACAGATAACGAATGACACTTGAAGATCACCTAAGATCGAAATTGTATAACAGAGCGTAAATCGACTACAGTTAAACATTTTAAAGTAGCATGGAGAGTTAGTTAGAGACGATCAGTACTTTTCAAAGATGGCATGGGGTTATATAAGAAATTCAAGACAACGATTTGTAGCTGAAGGCTGTTATTCCATTATTATAATATTCATGACAACTGTAGAACTGACTACAAAGAAAAACTAAAGACTGTGTCGAAAATAGGATGTGAAAGGCTAATCTTCCTTTGCGCGTAGAATGTGCTGATTATCACAGCTCATCGATGTGTCACGTCAGAATAAAAATGAAACTCAGTAACTGATCAATATTGTATATTTTCCCACACTGAATTCATATTCGTCCGTTGTAAATACAATTTCATTGCCTGGTGGGTATCTCATTCGCTGCAGAATGCTGTGCAGCCTAGCGTATCTTTCTGTTTGCTCGAAACGTTTTCTACAAAATTGCCCTTTACCAGCAAACATAAAACTCCGCTTTCGAAAACAAGTTTAACATCTCGTAAGCAATTAATTTGGCTCACATTTTCGTCACGCACAAGCTTCAGCATAATGTTTTCATTTCCTCCAACGAATGTTTACTTATCTTTGAAAATATGAATTTTAATTTTGTACCAGTGAAACACGTTTTGAAGCGGTAACATTACGTGTGTTGCGAAAATTACCCCGCGGGCTACACAAAAGAGGCGGCGCACAGCACAGACGTCTCGCAGCTGCCTCGACAAAGAGTTTCGCTCCCTGACGGCGCTCCGTACTCACACACTGATAACAGCAAAAATTGTCGACTTTGGATATGCAAATCCTCTGACGTCCAAGGCAAAAAGATGAAATTATTTCGCAACACAGTCTAATTTCTACAAAATTAGTTTTACCATGTTCCCTCTCACGTACATACTCGTGAGCCAAAAAATTATGATCGCCTGCGTATTGGCTTGTTTGTCCGTCTTTGGAACAAAACACATCACTGATTCTGCGTGTAAAGGATCCGACATTTTGTTGTAGTTTTATAGAGGCATGTAGCATTAGATATCGACGCACAGGTCACGGAAATAACGGGCTGGTGATCCCCGTATGCGATGGGTTTCATAGGATTTACATCCGGCGAATTTGGTCGCCGAGGCATCAACGTGAGTTTACTATAATGCTCCTCAAAGCACTGTAGCACCGGTCTGACTCCGTGAGACTGAAAATTACACTCCTGAAAGATGACATCGCTGTCGGGGAAGACATCAAGCATAAAGGAATGCAAGTGGTTCGCAGCTGCCGCGTGTCTTCGATTAGTACCACAGGTCCCATTCAGGCGCAGGAGAATGTCTCTCGTAGCGTACAAGGTGTACAACTTTGCTTCCGCCGGTTTTCCTCCAACATTTGAGGATTTAATGAAATAAATTGGTTACACATGTATCATTCAAAGTATTTTCCATCACTGGCTACAACTTTCTCCCATCTTTCGGGCAGTGTACGAATTCCGCGTCGAAAAAATTGTTCATCTTTTGAAGCGATCCACGAATCGATCCAATTTGTGACTTCTTCATGAGATAGGAAGTGTTGGTCAGCCAGGCCATGCGCCATTGATCTAAACAGGTGATAATCAGAGGGAGCAATGTCTGGAGAATACGGCGGGTGGGGTAAGACTTCCCATTTTGACGTTTCCAGGTACGTTTTGACCTCTTTTGCAAGATGGGGTCGAGTGTTGTCGTGCTGCAAAATCACTTTATCGTGCCTCTCGCTGTATTGCGGTCGCTTGTTTTTTAATGCTCTGCTCAAACGCATTAATTGGGTTCGATAACGAGCACCTGTGATTGTTTCACTTGGTTTTAACACCTGACAGTATACGACGCCGAGCTGGTCCCACCAAATGCAGAGCATGATCTTGGAGCCGTGAATATTCGGTTTGGCCGTCGACGTTGCAGCATGGCCGGGTTATCCCCATGATTTTTTGCGTTTAGGGTTACCGTAATGAACCCATTTTTCGTCCCCGGTCACAATGCGATGCAAAAATCCCTTCCGTTTTTGCCTATGAAGCAACTGTTCCACAAACACACAAACGCCGTTCAACGTCTCTTGGTTTCAGCTCACACGGGACCCTAGTTCCTTCTTTCTGAATCATGCCCATAGCCTTGAGACTTTTTGAAATGGCTTGCTGTGTCACTCCCACTAATTGTGCCAACTATTCTCGAGTTTGAAGCGAGTCTTCATTCAGCAATGTCTCCAGTTCTGCATCTTCGGAAACATTCTCTCTTCCATCACTATGCCGGCCTATGACGTTAAAATCACAGTTCTTGAAGCTTTGAAAATACTCACACGTTCTTTCACTAATAGCGTCCTTACTATACGTACCTGAAAGCATTCGACGAGACTCAGCCGCTGTTTTCTTCATATTGAAACAAAACAGTAACATCTCCCGATAAAGGCGAGAATTACGCTCGTAAACTGACATTTTCTATCAAGGACAACTTTATGATGCAGACACAAATCGACTAATGTTTGAATGAGGTTATCTTAACCGATGTCCAGGCTAACTGCCTGATGTCTACGATCTGTTTCTTTCGACTGCTACTTACCGTTGTCGCCACCTATCGGCAAACGGCGGAAGCAAAGTTGTACAGCTTGTAATACTACCCCTACCAGCCTGGGTCAGTGGTGACCTGCACGTTTCGAGCCGCCATTCATCTCAGTGACGGCGTTTTTGGAGATGACCTAGTGTAGCAAAAACGTTATTCACCCGAAGAGCCGACACTTTTCCACTGACCGACGTCGAATCCCGATGGTCACGTGCCCCCTGCAGTCGTAACTGACGATGTCGTTGGGTCAACATGTGAACACTTAGCCGTGGTCTGTTTCGATGTACAAATTGAACAGTAGGGGAGAAAGCCTACATCCTTGTCTTACACCCTTTTTAATACGAGCACTTCCTTCTTGGTCGTCCACTCTTATTATTTATCTCTTGGCTGTTGTATGTATTGTATATGACCCGTCTCTCCCTACAGCTTACCCCTACTTTTTCAGAATTTCGAACATCTTGCACCATTTCACATTGCCGAACGCTTTTTCCAGGTTGACAAATCCTACGAACGTGTCTTCATTTTTCTTTAGTCTTGCTTCCATTATTAACTGCAACGTCAGAATTGCCTCTCTCGTGCCTTTACCTTTCCTAAAGCCAAACTGATCGTCATCTAGCGCATCCTCAACTTTCTTTTCCATTCTTCTGTATGTTATTCATGTAAGAAACTTGGATGCATGAGCTGTTAAGCCAATTGAGAGACAATTCTCGCACTTGTCAGCTCTTGCAGTCTTTGGAATTGTGTGGGTAATACTGTAACAGTTACCGACGGGATAGGGGTCCTGTTATGGCGGCAGACTCATACATTCTACACACTAACGTGAATAGTCTTTTTGTTGCCACTTCCCCCAATGATTTTACAAATTCTGATGGAATGTTACCTACGCCTTGTGCCTTAAACGATCTTAAGTCTTCCGAAGCTCTTTTAAATTCGGATTCCATTACTGAATCCCCTATCTCTTCTAAATCGTCTCCTGTTTCTTCTTCTATCACATCAGACAAATCTTCCCCCTCATAGAGGCTTTCAATTTATTCTTTCAACATATCCGCTCTCTCCTCTGCATTTAACAGAGGAACTCCCGTTCCACTCTTAATGCTATCACCCTTGCTTTTAATGTCATCGAAGGCTGTTTTGACTTTCCTGTGTGCTGAATTTGTCCTTCCGACCATAATTTCTTTTTAGATGTTGTCACATTTTTCCTGCAGCCATTTCGTCTTAGCTTCCCTGCATTTCCTATTTATTTCATTCCTCAGCGACTTTTATTTCTGTATTAATGAGTTTCCTGGAACATTTTTTACATCCTCCTTTCATCAACCAACTGAAGTATTTCTTCTGTTACCCATGGTTTCTTCGCAGCTACCTTCTTTGTACCTATGCTTTCCTTCCCAACTTCTGTGATGGCCCTTTTTAGAGATGCCCACTCCTCTTCAACTGTACTGCCTACTGAGCTATTCCTTATTGCTGTATCTATAGCCTTAGAGAAATTCAAGTGTATCTCGTGATTCCTTAGTACTTCTGTGTCCCACTTTTTTGCGTATCGATTCTTTCCGACTAGTGTCTTAAACTCCAGCCTGCTCTTCATCACTTCTATATTGTGATCTGAGTCTATAGCTGCTCCTGGGGACACCTTACAATCCAGTATCTAATTTCGTAATCTCTGTCTGACCATGATGTAATCGAACTGAAATCTTCCCGTATCACCTGGTCTTTTTGAAGCATACCTCCTCCTCTTGTGAGGATTTTGGATAAAAGTCATCAGCAATAGCAGCCGAAGACCTCTGGCATAAGAAGTCACCCTCATTCAGCCAAAGGCCTTGTCAAAGAGAGCAGAGGAGCGCACAGACTTTCATAGCAATCTCTTGCTCTTGTAGTGGGAAACAACTTTTAACGTCGAAACAATCAGCAATGACCAACGAGAGGTGGATGCAGAAGGCAATGACCACTACATTAAAACATTAAAGACACGTAATGTGTGTCCAAGGGACATGTGACCTGTAATTGAGAAAGTGTCATGATGATCTCTCCTTTGGCAAAAAATTCAGGACTGGTTCCCCATTCGAGTCTCCAGGAGGGGACTGACAATAATTGAATAAACAACGAAAGGGTAACGATCTACGATTCTGGGCGTGGATTGTCTGACATCTGAACGTGGTGGGGAAGCTATAAAAACTGGAAAGAGAAAAGCAAAGGTTCAATCTAGATATAGTAGGTATCAGTGAATTCAAAGAACACAAGTATTTCTGGTCATATGAATGTAGGGTAATATGAACAGCAGCAGAAAATGGAGTAAAGGAGCAGGATTCGTCATGAACAGGAAGGTAGGGTAGAGAGTGTCTTATTGTGAACAGTTCAGTGATACATTTGTCCTCATCAGAACCGACAACAAACCAATACCGACAACGATAGTTAAGATATACACGCCGACGTCGCAAGCTGAAGATGAATATGAAGAGATGGAGAAAATATATGAGGTTAATAAACAGGTAATTCAGTACATAAAGGGATATGGAACTCTAATAGTCATGAGGGCTGGAATACAGTTGTAGGGGAAGGAATAGAAGAAAGGATGGCAAGAGAGTATTGGCTTGGTATTATGAACGATCAACTAGAAAGTTTAATTGGGTTCTACAATAGATATGAACTAATATTAGCGCATACTCCTTTTAAGTATCACAGGAGGAGGCCGTATGATTGGGAAAGTCCAAGAGATACGGCAAGATTTCAGTTAGATTACCCCATAATCAGGTAGAGATTCCGAAATCAGAAAGTGGGTTGTATGGCGAACCCAAGTGCAGATATAGACTCAGATCAAAATTAAGTAATGCTGAAGAGCAGGCTGAAGTAATGAGATTAGTCAGCAAGAATCATTCCGCAAAGAAATGGGATACGGAAATATTAAAGAATGAAGAGATGTGCTTGAAGTTCTCTAGGGCTGTAGTTACTGTTGAATAGGCAGTTCAGCTGAAAAGGACTGGACGGCTCCAAAAAGGGCAATCCAAGGAGTTGGAAAGAAAAATATAGGTACAAAGAAGATAAGAAATCATTGGTAACAGAATAAATACTTCAGTTGATCGATGAAAGAAGGAAGTACAAAAATGTTCAAGGAAATTCATGAATACAGAAATACAAGTTGCTGAGGAATGACATAAATCGATAGTGGAGAGAGACTCAGGCAACATGGCTGCATGGAAAATGTGAAGTAATCGGAAAAGAAATGATTGTCGGAAGGACGGACTCAGCATATGGGAGAGTCAAAACTACCTTCGGTGAAATTAAAAGCAAAGGTGGTAACATTAAGAGTGCAACAGGAGTTCCACCGTTAAAAGCAGAGGAGAGAGCAGATAGGTGCAGGAGTACAGTGAAGGCCTCTATGTGGGGGAAGATTTGTTTGAAGTGACAAAAGAAGGAACTGGATTCGACTTAGAAGAGGTAAGATATTCAGGATTAGAATCAGAATTTTAAAAGAGCTTTGTAATAGTAAAGGTCGAATGAGGAGGAAGGGATGGGCAACATTTCATTCGCACTCCTAAAATCATGGGAGGGAGTGGCAACAAAACGACCACTCACGTTGTGCGAGACTGGCGATATACCATCTCACTTTCGGAATGACACCACCAAAACGATTCCGAAGATTGCAAGAGTTGACAAGTGCGAGCATCATCGCACAAGTAGCTTAACAGCTCGTGCATTCATTTTGTTGACAAGAGCAACATACGGAAGCATGGAAAAGAAAATTGAGGATGAGTTAGATGACGATCAGTTGGGCTTTAGGAAAGGTAAATGCACCAGAGAGGCTGTTCTGACGTTACGGTTGTATAATGGATGTAAGACTAAAGAAAATTCAAGACACGTTCATAGGATATGTTGACCTCGAAAAAGTGTTAGACAATGTTAAAATTGTGCAACGTCTTCGAAATACTGAAAAAACTGGGGTCAGCTATAGGGAAGACGGCTAATATTCAACATGTACAAGAGCCAACAGACAACAGTAAGAATGGAAGAGCAAAAAGAAGTCCTCGGATTAAAAAGTGTGTAAGACAGGGATGGTGTCCTTCGCCCTCTACTGTTTAATCTATAAATCGAACAAGCAACGACGGAAACAAAAGAAAGGTCCGAGAAGGGAATTAAAATTCGAGGTGAAAGGATTCAATGATAAGATTCGCTCGTGAGATTGCTACCCTCAGTGTAAGAGAATAAGAATTACAGGATCTGCTGATCGGATTGAACGATCTAATGAGTTCAGAATATAGACAGAGTAAATCGAGGAAAGACGAACGTAGTGAGAAGTAACGCAAAGGAAAAGATCGAGGAACGTAAGATCAGGTTAGGTGGTCCGATGTAAATGAAGTTAAGGAATTGCCAAGGTACGTTTACTGCCATGAAACATAGGCTTCAATTTAAGGAGGATATTTCTGAGAATGTACGTTTGTAGTACATCATTGTATTGTAGTGAAACACTGACTGTGGAAAAACCAGAACAGAAGAGAATCGAAGCATTTGAGATGTTGTGCTACAGACTAATGTTGAAAATTAGATGGACTGATAAGGAATGAGGAGGATCTGCGCAGAATCGGAGGAGAAAGGAATATGTGGAAAACACTGATAAGGAGAAGGGACAGGATGATTGGACACCTGTTAAGGCATCAGGGAATGACTTCCATTGTACTAAAGGCAGCTGTAGAGGTCAAAAACTGCAGAGGAAGACAGAGATTGGAACATATTCATCAAAAAAGCGCTACTCTGGGATAAGGGGATGAAGGGGTTGGCGTAGGAGAGGAATTCATGGCGGGCCGCATCAAAACAGTCACATGACTGGGGGGGGGGGAGTGGGGGTCGCTAGTATTCAAGGATTCCACAGCCGAGTGAGTAAGCTCTTATTGTTTCACAATCGCATGCGTTGTGGATCGAATCTTGCTGCCAGTATCCTTTTTTTTTTTTTTTTTCAATGTAACTCTAGTGCGCCATGGAATTGCGTGATGAACGAGAAAAAATGGTTCAAATGGCTCTGAGCACTATGGGTATCACATCTGAGCTCATCAGTCCCCTCGAACTTAGAACTACTTAAACCTTACTAACCTAAGGACATCACACACATCCATGCCGGAGGCAGGATTCGAACCTGCCACCGTAGCAGTCGCTCGTTTGCGGACTGATGCGCCTAGAACCGCTCGGCCACGCGGCCGGCTGAGACACACGCACGGTGCACTTAGTGTGATGGAACATTCTGTCCGTGTGTAGAATGGGGACGGCGCGCGATCAATCTGAGTTTGACCGAGGACAGGTTGTGATGGCTCGGAGGCTCAGCGCGAGCATTTCGGTATCTGCACGACTTGTCGAGTATTCGAGGAGTGCTGTGGTAAGTGTCTTCAACAAGTGGCGAAACCAAGGTGAAACCACATGTAGATGTCTTGGGGTTGGGGGGCAAACCCTCATTACAGATGTCAAACGTCGTAGGCTGGGCAGACTGTTGAAATAGAACATGCGGAGATCTGCGGCGGAACTAACAACAGATTTTAATGCTAGTTAGATTATATGCGTGTCTGGATTGGGGTAGTATGGGTAAGGGCTCAGCTGTATTCTCGGCATTATTCTTGGGCAGTGCGGTGTCATTGTTGAATTGTATGAATAGCTACAGTTTATAGTTATTATTTCGGTGAAAATAATGCTTTTGCTAGATTGGTTTTCAATTGTAGCACTGAATGTTATTACAACGCTGCAAGATACCATTATGTAAATGAAATCTGTACTGCAATCAATTTTGTGAGTTATTTTATAGACAAAGTATAACTTTTTTCACGACCAAATAACTAGCATTATTGCTGTAATTCGACGTATACTACTGCTGTGATGTGGTCCTGATGAGTGTTGTTGTTAATTCCTTGTCACTAAGGCTCCGCTAATTTGTATTTAAGCCTCACTATCAAAGTGATACTGAAATGTTTGACTTATTTGATCGTTGAAGCCACCTATGGGCTACGAAGACGCAGTTGCCTAAACTTCTTAAGTTTTTTCGGTTTCGATAGTATTTCTTTATTTTTGTCTATTTCTCACTCTTCTGTTGAGAATAAAATGTTACTCTTGCTTTTTCATCGGATAGTCTCCTCACTGTCACGGTCTTCTCTCTCTCTCTCTCTCTCTCTCTCTCTCTCTCTCTCTCTTGTATATTTTCTTTATTGATACCGCACTTTTCTAGATCCTGATGTACTTGGGTCTTCCCGTACGCTTGGTGAGTAGATTTGTTTATCTGCAATACTTTCTTGTCTCATTCTTTTGATATGTCGTAGAAATTGACTTCTTTTTATCTTCACTGTGGATCTCTACTGTGGAGAAGTGATGTGAAATTATTCATTAGTAAACACCATTATCGGTGTTATTTGCGAGTTACTTTAGTATAGCTGGTTTTAGACCAGATGAATAAATATTCTTTCCTCGACGTAAATTAAGTAATGTGACTTATAGTAGACATGAGTTCTGATGCTTTATCTGATTATGGTAAGTAACAGAACATACGTCGCTGAGGTAATGCGAGGTATGCCATTTGCTTGAAGTGTTAAATCGGGGTTAAATTGTTTTCCAACGTATCTAAGTAGACTACTCTATTGATCGTGATATTTGCTCTTGTTCAGTGCACAATGCCCTTTAACATCCGGACTATGACGTCCAGGTTCCAGAGTTTTTCTTGAATTTTCACTGCCCCAAATCGTACAGCTGTGTTGATTAATTTTATCTCTTAAGCGTAAACTTCATGGACACTGACGAAGTTACTCAAGTACATGTCAAATTTGCTCAGAGGCGCCCTACGTCGGAGATACAAACTACGCCCTCCACCTGAAAAACAAACAGAAGCGCAACAAAGTCAGTGAAGCTGTGAGGAAATCAAAACTCAGGCATGCCCATACGTTAACCGACAAGGGAATTAGACACACTGTTCTATGCGAAAACCTGTGCCGTCTTGGTATAGGAAAAGTAAAAGCTGCAGTTGATCCCACTGTCCCAGCTGAAGAACTAAAAGGAAGGAAAGAAGATTGGGTTTAACGCCCCATCAACATTAAGGTCATTAGAGACGGAGAACAAGCTCGGATTTGGTCAAGGATGAGGAAGTAAATCGGCCGTGCGCTGTTATGGAACTGTCGCGACGTTTGCCTGGAACGATTTAGGGGAATCACGGAAAACCTCAGTCTGGATGGCCGGACGCGGGTTTCAACCGCCGTCTTTCCGAATGAGAGGCTAGTGTACTAACCACTGTGTCACCAACTGAAGAACTGAACCCGTATTTCATGTTACCTACAGCCACAACTGAAGCACAAACGAAACCCTGCACTCACCAAGGCCTTGGGATATTAGTCCACGACCAGCTACCAACTACCTAACTATAAACTCCTTCGCTAGTCGTCTATGAATCTTGTTTCTGTAAACGTCGCAGCACGACATCGGCCTTAATAACGGAAACAGATGACCTGAAGTTTGGCATGAATGCACAAGAGGCAGCTATCACCTGCTTCTTAGACTTTAGCAAAGCCTTTGACACTGTCGATCACGCCATTTTACTCGCAAAACTTAGCAGCCTATAGAGCAGTGCAATGGTTTCGATTACACCTGACTTCCCGCGAGCAAAGCTTCGTGTCCGTCACCATGAGGTGACAATGGAGAGAGGCAGCAGCAGGCATCCCCCACGGTTCGGCATTAAGTCCTAAACTCTTTTCGTTTTACGTAAGTGATGTGTCCCATTGCTAATATCAGTTTTGCGTTGATAATTTCGAGTTGTATCTTAGTGAAAAACCAATAAACCTGAAGACAGCTACCGAGAATCTCAATACTTAACTGCTATCAAAATGGGTGCAGTATACGGGTTAAAGCTCAATCCAACCAAAATTGAAGCGACACTGGGTGGTTTTTCTAGCCCCATTAGCCCTAAATATTGGGAAAAATCTAGAATCTTTAACATTAACTGGAGCAGATATCAACTACTATCCTTCAGCAAAGAGTCGATTAGTAATAACAGATGAAAATCTAAATTGCCCTGTTTTCTCTACTGTCTTATCAACGCACAGTGTCCCCCATCTCACTACTCGATCTTAACCCTCTTCTTTGAACAATACTCTACTGTTCAGTCACTTTCTGTAAGTCATTCTCAGAAGGAGGAATCCGACTCTGGAATAACCTCCTGCATTATATTAGAGGACCGGGTAATATCTCCAGCTTCAGACGACAATGAATTATCTACTAAAACAACAATAAGGGTAACCACAATCTCTGTACGTACTAGTTACACTTTTACACCCTTCTTTCCAAACAGATCATCCTCATTTCACAGAATTCTTAGCTGATGCAGTCTCTTTATATTTCCTTTCCCCAAAACTCGACATATCATAAAACATCGATTTTGCACACCTGTAAATTCTTTTTATATCTTCTACTAACATTGTTACTATTGTCATTATTATTACGATTTAGATTATCATTATTTCTGTTATCATTCTTATTACTGGCTCTGAGCACTATGGGACTTAACATCTGAGGTCATCAGTCCCTTAGACTTAGAACTACTTAAACCTAACTAAGCTAAGGACATCACACACATCCATGACCGAGGCAGGATTCGAACCTGCGACCGTAGCAGCAGCGCGGTTCCGGACTGAAGCGCCTAGAACCGCTCGGCCACAGCAGCCTGCTCTTATTACTATTATTACTGTTAGTGGCAGCAGCTGTAGTATTACATGAAGCGCCAGTAATAACCTTACTAGTTCACACTCAGTATTATTTACTGGCAGTGCCACTTCAAACACTCAAATCATTTTAATAGTATTTGTCAAGTTAAAACTATAATTTCTTAGTTAACTTTTATGTAAAAAAGTGCTGTAAGACAGGGTCTTCTGAGCCTAATCAGATCAGTTAAAATAAATAAATGAATTCATAAATGAAATAATGTTTCCAGTGAAATACTCGTCCTTATCCGATCGTTACAATAACTCAACACAAAAGTGTTTACGCATAATTCTATCTGTGTGTTTCAGTTTTTGTGCCATCGGTAATTTGTACGGTTTGTGACGCAAATGTGGTTCTAACGGTTGCCTGACCGTCAGATGCAGGACGTTAAGCTCGCGGGAAACACACTGGGTCGAACTTGTGCACCTGTTAACAAAGGTTTTCCTCGCTTGCCATACGACGTCGTCTAGCACACACGGTCGACCTGTGAATTTTTTATGGTTTACTTACGTCTCAGTTTCAACGGAACATTAACGTTACTCATAAATGGTAGGCCTACTGGCAAGATCTTCATGTTGCATAGTTGCCTCAGGCTTTGATTCTTCAAACCAAAACATGCAGCGTGCGCACTCAGAACTAGTGAAAGCAGCCATCTTTGATACAACTTTCGCTAGCGCTTGTGGTGGTGTGATTCGGAACTATGATGGTATGTGAGTCAGAACAAGATCAATTTTGGCATGAAATTACTCGAAAGTTCGGTCTTTATGTGGTGTGAATAAATGTGTAATATTTTTTTTTTAAGTTGTCAGTTCTCTTTAGGGATCCCATGTCTTTGTTTTATGCAGAAATATACATATGCATCTGAGATGAAAACAAAATGAAGTCCAAAGCCAGGACGTATAAAAAAACTGTAATTCACTTTGGAAGTATTCACCATCAACCGCAACGCAAGAGCGTGACCATAAAACATCCGAGGCAAGTTCGCACGTCGCAGTCAAACGGTAGCGTGTGCACGCCCGAAAGCAGAATTGTACCCAAGTCCTGCAGAATGTTACTCTGTTGCTTTAAAGTCTGCACCACAGGAGAGGCAGAATTTAATTTTTTGCTTTCATCCAGATTTTGCATTTCTGCTAGTCCACACAGACAGTTGATGTTGAGACCGTGGTAATTTGTCAGAAGCTTGTTCACCGTCGTCTTTGTCTCTGTTCGGCTGTCATGGTGTAGACCACACTTTCCAAAATCCGAGAACTAATAAAATATTTTGTCAAACAAGGCCTCAGTCAACAGCCCAACTGTTGTACAGAATAGTGTGAGTTACCACACTAACGTCAATAATGGCTGGCTCTGAGCACTACGGGACTTAACATCTGTGGTCATCAGTCCCCTAGAACTTAGAACTACTTAAACCTAACTAACCTAAGGATATCACACACATCCATGCCCGAGGCAGGATTCGAACCTGCGACCATAGCGGTCACGCGGCTCCAGACTGAAGCGCCTAGAACCGCACGGCTACACCGGCCGGCTAACGTCAATAATGAATCATTCATTGTTCTTCATGTCTACAAACAACTTTCTGGGAAGGACAAACACGGCTCGAAGACGTTATGAATAACAAAAACAACACTAAATACTCAATAACCGTTCGAATTATCATAAAAATTACAGTTAAAAACCAAGAATGATGAGGTATTTCCAAAAGCCGCATAGCTGTATGAAGGTGCGTTATTCAAAACTTCATGCAGGTACAGACGCATTTTCAGATTTATCTGTAATACAAATCAGTGTGTGAAATTTTTGAAATGGTAGAAATACACAACCATATTATTGACGTTCAACACGGAACAATGACGAGTACTGACAATGGTTATATTTCTATGATGTAGATGAACAATAACAGAGTCCCAGCTTCCGGGAAGTTATCCACGTTAAAAGTCAAACCACAATGGTGGGTGCACGTAACGAAATTGAGTACACCCGAGAGATCCTTGTAAAAATGTGCAAAGAATGACTGCTGAATGAGCTAAGCCTACGAAAAAGCGGGGGAAGAACTAATCATGAATGGAACACAACTGTGAACAGGGATAAAATGCCTTAAAAACTAGGGTACGTATTGTAAATACCCAGGAAATATTATCCCAAAAATAATAATACATACGGAACCAATTCGTCGAGAACGTAAGCAATCTGTAAACAGCTTACCGGATAACACCACGTAGGATATATTATAAGATCCGGTGGACACCAACTGGATAAAACTAATGAAGTAAAATTTAAAATCCCGGGTAATGTGCTTACTCCCACCGTATTGATAACCGGCCTGTGTGGTGTAAGCAGCCCGTGAAGGCTAGCAATACACTAGAAGGCGAGAGGCCATTTTGACTAAGACGCAACAAAAGTGAACACACGAGCAGCTGCAAGGAATACTAGAAAAATAACTAAAGGCTGGGAATCGATTTACATAACTTTAAAAATCCGTATTTTATTGTACGTATAAATGAAAAGTGAAATATAACCTGCTTTAATCAGTACCTCAATATTATCAGATTACCAAACGAGTAATATTTCAGTATTATACAGCTGCTAAATTATCGTGAAGATCATCCTAATACACTCCTGGAAATTGAAATAAGAACACCGTGAATTCATTGTCCCAGGAAGGGGAAACTTTATTGACACATTCCTGGGGTCAGATACATCACATGATCACACTGACAGAACCACAGGCACATAGACACAGGCAACAGAGCATGCACGATGTCGGCACTAGTACAGTGTATATCCACCTTTCGCAGCAATGCAGGCTGCTATTCTCCCATGGAGACGATCGTAGAGATGCTGGATGTAGTCCTGTGGAACGGCTTGCCATGCCATTTCCACCTGGCGCCTCAGTTGGACCAGCGTTCGTGCTGGACGTGCAGACCGCGTGAGACGACGCTTCATCCAGTCCCAAACATGCTCAATGGGGGACAGATCCGGAGATCTTGCTGGCCAGGGTAGTTGACTTACACCTTCTAGAGCACGTTGGGTGGCACGGGATACATGCGGACGTGCATTGTCCTGTTAGAACAGCAAGTTCCCTTGCCGGTCTAGGAATGGTAGAACGATGGATTCGATGACGGTTTGGATGTACCGTGCACTATTCAGTGTCCCCTCGACGATCACCAGTGGTGTACGGCCAGTGTAGGAGATCGCTCCCCACACCATGATGCCGGGTGTTGGCCCTGTGTGCCTCGGTCGTATGCAGTCCTGATTGTGGCGCTCACCTGCACGGCGTCAAACACGCATACGACCATCATTGGCACCAAGGCAGAAGCGACTCTCATCGCTGAAGACGACACGTCTCCATTCGTCCCTCCATTCACGCCTGTCGCGACACCACTGGAGGCGGGCTGCACGATGTTGGGGCGTGAGCGGAAGACAGCCTAACGGTGTGCGGGACCGTAGCCCAGCTTCATGGAGACGGTTGCGAATGGTCCTCGCCGATACCCCAGGAGCAACAGTGTCCCTAATTTGCTGGGAAGTGGCGGTGCGGTCCCCTACGGCACTGCGTAGGATCCTACGGTCTTGGCGTGCATCCGTGCGTCGCTGCGGTCCGGTCCCAGGTCGACGGGCACGTGCACCTTCCGCCGACCACTGGCGACAACATCGATGTACTGTGGAGACCTCACGCCCCACGTGTTGAGCAATTCGGCGGTACGTCCACCCGGACTCCCGCATGCGCACTATACGCCCTCGCTCAAAGTCCGTCAACTGCACATACGGTTCACGTCCACGCTGTCGCGGCATGCTACCAGTGTTAAAGACTGCGATGGAGCTCCGTATGCCACGGCAAACTGGCTGACACTGACGGCGGCGGTGCACAAATGCTGCGCAGCTAGCGCCATTCGACGGCCAACACCGCGGTTCCTGGTGTGTCCGCTGTGCCGTGCGTGTGATCATTGCTTGTACAGCCCTCTCGCAGTGTCCGGAGCAAGTATGGTGGGTCTGACACACCGGTGTCAATGTGTTCTTTTTTCCATTTCCAGGAGTGTAGATATTGGCGACAATTCAAATAAAATTCGATATGTTATTGTGGTGTCTCAATTCACTCTGATTATTCAAACTTGAGGATTGCTTTAATGCCTTCGTATTTCTTCCTAGACATGTAAAATATTCCCTTTTGTTTCGCCGGCCGGAGTGGCCGTGCGGTTCTGGGTGCTACAGTCTGGAGCCGAGCGACCGCTACGGTCGCAGGTTCGCATCCTGCCTCGGGCATGGATGTGTGTGATATCCTTAGGTTAGTTAGGTTTAAGTAGTTCTAAGTTCTAGGTGACTGATGACCTCAGAAGTTAAGTCGCATAGTGCTCAGAGCCATTTGAACCCTTTTGTTTCCTTAGATATAATACACGATTTTTTCTCAGTGTTGGAAATAGATTGGGCATTCCTTTTAGATGAGCTGAGATGACTGACTGGGAGCCGTCAAAGTTGGGTTGTTAAAACTGTGTTCAGTCTGACCAACGTATTTCTGGGAGGCAGCTGTTGCAAGGCATTCTCATAAACCCCAGATCCATTATATTTATTGTATTCGGACTTTCCATTATGCCTGTATCTACTACAAACATTCCTTGGAATAAGGAATGCTGGTCGGATATTTTTTTTAACTATCTACCAATATATTCTGATACACTACCGAAATAAAACACACTGTGATAATTTAGCCTGACACTATTTTGATCAGATGGAATGAACGTTGTGGTTAACCAATAGTGCAGGCCGTATGGACAGAGCGAGCGGACCTTTTCTTACTGAGGACTCCTTTATCGATCTTCTCCACAAAATAGCTATCGCAACCTTTTGATTCCGCCGTATGCTGAATGGTGCGGTATTCTCGCTAAAAGGCTTCCTTTTTAAGTGGTATGCTATGTAACCGGTGTAACAGTGCCCTGTAAGCTACCTGTGTGTACTTCTTGGGATGATTTGATGAGTGATGGGTTGTAGTGCTGATGGTAATATTCTTCTGAAAAACATCGTGAGAGAAAGCAGCCCGAAAAACTTAAAAAGAGAAATCAGCACCTTCCATAATTACACGCAGGTCCAGAAACGGTAATGAGTTATCCACTCTATGTTCTATTGAAACTTTAATTTCATATTGTACAGAGTTCAGGCGATCTACAAACTGATTATAATCATTGTTTGAGCCTCTTTATAGCATAATATGCCATCTACATATCACAGCCATAAAATAACCGTATTACTTTGCTCTGAGAATTGGAGTAAATGTTGATGCTCGAAGTGTATCCACAGACGTTAATTATTTTTAGGCATTTTATCCTTGTTCACAACAATATTCCACTCACTATTAGTTTTCTCCTGTTTTTCCTAGGCCTGACTCATGTAGTAGCCACGCTCTGTACATTTTTACAAACATCTTTTGTGTGTACTCAATTTCATTGTGACAACCCATGATTGTGGTCTTACTTTTAACGTGGATAATTCCCGAAAGCTGGGACTCCCCTAATTATCCATCTATATTGTGGAAATATAGCCATTCTGAGTACTCAAGTTTTTGTATGTCCATTCTTTTGATTGGAGGTTTGAGAGACTTCGGCCATTCACTTACGCAATAAAATGGAACACCTACAGACTTCCTTGTGATGTTATTTATTGTATGGCTACCAGTTTCGGTGCTTCCGTGCACCATCATGGTAGTTGATGGATAGAGACACAATATCATTGTTACAGGTAGTCTACGAAAAACAGTTCATAGATGTTGGCCACGGACGAATCGTGTATACGATCCCTGAGCGTCAATTAAGACCTGAAGTTGGTGCACTGAAGCACCGGAACTGGTAGCCACATATTACATAACATCACAAGGACGGCTGCAGCCGTTCCATTTTATTACATCATGATTACTCGTGATTGTTTCTTGTTTAAGGATACAGGGTACTTATATATGGTGGAAAAATCGAAATTTTTTTAATGCCTTTATAAAATTCTATACTCTTTCCTGATTACATTGATATAAACACCATAGGCTTTTAAATGAAAACTGACCTATATATAGCAAATTTTAAAGCTACGGTCATGTATGCCGCCACACCCCCTTTATTTCTGTTACAGCAACCAGTATTATTTCGAAAACAACTGAAATTTCTGTCTCCGGCGATTATTCGTATGATACATTTATATGTTGGTAACAGTGCAGGTTTCTAGTGTCTGTAAATTATTATCTTTGCTAGTATTTACTTTTGTTTCGCTGAAGCAGTTTGTTCACGTGCTACTGAATGTTTGTTGCCCAAGTGCCACATATATTTGTGGAAGTACACATCCTCTAGTGTGCAATAAATACAAACTATGCCACGCATCAAGAAATTCAATAAAAGGAAATTCCGTGGTAACCAGTTCACAAACAAAGCAAGCCACACGGTTGAAAGTAAACTATGTATCAGTTCTTCAGGGAAGAAACTCCCACATGGCACGCCTCCTGGTGATTCAAATTTTTGTGCTAACAATGACGTTGTTTGTAGTGGATTTGTTGTTGTTGATGTGGGCATCTTATCTTAGTTGATAAAGGAAGTGGCGGAATGTAAACAATGTGATAGTGTAGGCTGTCTGGAAATAACTGAACAACAAAGTAGCAGGAAAGGTTTATCGTCAAAATTAGTTGTTCCGTGTAGGTCCCGCAATAAATGTACCTCGGAACCGACTTCGAACATTGTGCATAATTCATATTATGTGAATTTGAAATTAGTGTATGCAATGTGTGCAATAGGAAAAGGAAAAAAGGCTGCTCAAATTTTTGTGGTTTGATGAACCTTCCTCCTCCTCCCAGCAAGTACACGAACTGCACAACTGAATGATGTTACAGCAATGAGAAAAGCTGTATGGACCATCTACTTTCATGAGTTGTCTACGGATGACCACCCTGTTCACGGACTTCGCCCTAAAGGAGCAGATTCTTGGTGTGGTTGCCGAAAAGTTAAAGAAAGTGGTCAAATATATTATCATAAGCACTCTCTTCCTAAGCCTGTTATGAATGAAATAAAACCAATTTTTAGAGACCTGAGCGACCCTGTTTTGCTTAGTAATTGTCTTCATGGGGCACTCAGAATACAAATGAAAGTTTCAACCATTGCATATGGGAAAGATCACCCAAGAATGTTTTTGTAGGAATAAATACCTTGAAAGTTGGTGTACTAGACGCAGTTATGTGTTTCAGTAATGGAGTGATAGGAAGGTTGGAAGTCCTGAGTAATTTAGGCATAAAATGTGGCTCTAATATGGAAGATCAATTGCTTACATGTGACAGACAACAGTTGCATGAAGCTGGAAGATTCGCTCTTTAAGTTACCAAAGAACCAGAGGTGCTAAAAGGAATGCCAAGAGGAAGCTTGAAGATGAAGAAATGTTGCAGGATAAAGACTATGCTTCAGGAATGTTCTGAGGCACAGATTAATTGGACCCATACATTCATTCGCAATTTCCGGAAATTGTATTTTTCAGAATTCAGGTACAAATATTTCCTAAAGTTAATAAAGCACTGCTCTGATTTTTTCTGTAACTTGCAATAGTCCATACTTACGTAGTAGACCTAAGCTTTATAGCAGAATCAACTAAATTATAAAAAAATAACGTTAGGAAAAAAATTATAAAAATTAAAATGTAAGATGTGAGATTTTTTATCCTAGTGATATACATAATAGGTGAAATTAAACAGGTCTAGTACCTCAGCCAGGTCTTGCGTATCTGGTAAAAATCTGGTCTCTTTCAAATAACATTGGATTAAATGGTACCTCAATTTGAGGAAGTATTTTGGGGAAAAATGCATCAATTTCTTTGTAATTTTTTTAATAACCCTACGCAGATTCAAAATACTTCTAATTTGTTTAGAAAGTGTGCTGCATTACATGATACCAACAAAACATTTGTAAAACATATACATTATAAACAGTGCCTGCAAGAAGTAGGTGTTGATTTTTACATACACTCCTGGAAATTGAAATAAGAACACCGTGAATTCATTGTCCCAGGAAGGGGAAACTTTATTGACACATTCCTGGGGTCAGATACATCACATGATCACACTGACAGAACCACAGGCACATAGACACAGACAACAGATCATGCACAATGTCGGCACTAGTACAGTGTATATCCACCTTTCGCAGCAATGCAGGCTGCTATTCTCCCATGGAGACGATCGTAGAGATGCTGGATGTAGTCCTGTGGAACGGCTTGCCATGCCGTTTCCACCTGGCGCCTCAGTTGGACCAGCGTTCGTGCTGGACGTGCAGACCGCGTGAGACGACGCTTCATCCAGTCCCAAACATGCTCAATGGGGGACAGATCCGGAGATCTTGCTGGCCAGGGTAGTTGACTTACACCTTCTAGAGCACGTTGGGTGGCACGGGATACATGCGGACGTGCATTGTCCTGATGGAACAGCAAGTTACCTTGCCGGTCTAGGAACGGTAGAACGATGGGTTCGATGACGGTTTGGATGTACCGTGCACTATTCAGTGTCCCCTCGACGATCACCAGTGGTGTACGGCCAGTGTAGGAGATCGCTCCCCACACCATGATGCCGGGTGTTGGCCCTGTGTGCCTCGGTCGTATGCAGTCCTGATTGTGGCGCTCACCTGCACGGCGCCAAACACGCATACGACCATCATTGGCACCAAGGCAGAAGCGACTCTCATCGCTGAAGACGACACGTCTCCATTCGTCCCTCCATTCACGCCTGTCGCGACACCACTGGAGGCGGGCTGCACGATGTTGGGGCGTGAGCGGAAGACGGCCTAACGGTGTGCGGGACCGTAGCCCAGCTCCATGGAGACGGTTGCGAATGGTCCTCGCCGATACCCCAGGAGCAACAGTGTCCCTAATTTGCTGGGAAGTGGCGGTGCGGTCCCCTACGGCACTGCGTAGGATCCTACGGTCTTGGCGTGCATCCGTGCGTCGCTGCGGTCCGGTCCCAGGTCGACGGGCACGTGCACTTTCCGCCGACCACTGGCGACAACATCGATGTACTGTGGAGACCTCACGCCCCACGTGTTGAGCTATTCGGCGGTACGTCCACCCGGCCTCCCGCATGCCCACTATACGCCCTCGCCCGAAGTCCGTCAACTGCACATACGGTTCACGTCCACGCTGTCGCGGCATGCTACCAGTGTTAAAGACTGCGATGGAGCTCCGTATGCCACGGCAAACTGGCTGACACTGACGGCGGCGGTGCACAAATGCTGCGCAGCTAGCGCCATTCGACGGCCAACACCGCGGTTCCTTGTGTGTCCGCTGTGCCGTGCGTGTGATCATTGCTTGTACAGCCCTCTCGCAGTGTCCGGAGCAAGTATGGTGGGTCTGACACACCGGTGTCAATGTGTTCTTTTTTCCATTTCCAGGAGTGTAATATTGAGCCAGAAAGGTACTCTGTATACTTAATGTGAACACTATGGTTTTGTATATCTACCGCTTCAAAAATATCACACAGTGGTTTGTATTTTCACAGACAAAACGGAAGATGCGTTTATACTGACGTGAAACCGATTATTACGAATAAAGAACCTTCACATAGCTATGCAGCTTCTGGAAACCCTTCAACATTCTAGATTTTTTTAACTGTTTTAATTTTCATAATAATTTGAACGGTTGTTAAGTGTTGTTGTTGTTACTCATTCTTTACACCTCATCCAAAATCAAAAGAGAAAAGTAAAAGAAATGTAACGTCCCTTCGTGATCCAGGTCATCAGTAGCTGATCACTTACTTAGTTGCTTAGTTACCGAGGGGAAGACGGACTAAATTGTATCGAATGCCGCCTCTTGTAGCTCAGCGTTTCCCTCCGCGCGTGCTTCTGTGGGTTTTGGGAAACTTGGGAACAGGAAGTTGTCGCCGCAGATTGTGCGGGCAATTAAGTCTTGTGTAACAAGAGCCTGAAGATAAACGCTCGGCTACGCCAACCTAACAAGTTCATTTAGACTAAAGTAATGACATAGGCACTGCCGTGAGTAAGGGAACACAGCACGTCATTCTCAACGGCGAGAAGTCTTCAAACGTAAAAGCAAATTTGAGCGTGCCCGAAGGGAGTGCTATAGGACCATTACTTTGTACAGTATATATAGATAACCTAGTAAACAACATCGGAAGCTCCACGAAGCTTTTGTCGGATGAAGCTGTTATACAGGGTGTTACAAAAAGGTACGGCCAAACTTTCAGGAAACATTCCTCAAACACAAATAAAGAAACGATGTTATGTGGACATGTGTCCGGAAACGCTCATTTTAGTTTCGTCAGTATGTACTGCACTTCCTCGATTCACCGCCAGTTGGCCCAATTCAAGGAAGGTAATGTTGACTTCAGTGCTTGTGTTGACATGCGACTCATTGCTCTACAGTATTAGCATCAAGCACATCAGTACGTAGCATCAACAGGTTAGTGTTCATCACGAACGTGGTTTTGCAGTCAGTGCAATGTTTACAAATGCGGAGTTGGCAGATGCCCATTTGATGTATAAATTAGCACGGGGCAATAGCCGTGGCGCGGTACGTTTGTATCGAGACAGATTTCCAGAACGAAGGTGTCCCGACAGGAAGACGTTAGGGAGCACGGAACATTCCAGCCTATGACTCGCGACTGGGGAAGACCTAGTAGGACGACGACACCTGCAATGGACGAGGCAATTCTTCGTGCAGTTGACGATAACCCTAATGTCAGCGTCAGAGAAGTTGCTGCTGTACAAGGTAACGTTGACCACGTCACTGTATGGAGAGTGCTACGGGAGAACCAGTTGTTTCCGTACCATGTACGAGGTGCATTCAAGTTCTAAGGCCTCCGATTTTTTTTCTAATTAACTACTCACCCGAAATCGATGAAACTGGCGTTACTTCTCAACGTAATCGCCCTGCAGACGTACACATTTTTCACAACGCTGACGCCATGATTCCATGGCAGCGGCGAAGGCTTCTTTAGGAGTCTGTTTTGACCACTGGAAAATCGCTGAGGCAATAGCAGCACGGCTGGTGAATGTGCGGCTACGGAGAGTGTCTTTCATTGTTGGAAAAAGCCAAAAGTCACTAGGAGCCAGGTCAGGTGAGTAGGGAGCATGAGGAATCACTTCAAAGTTGTTATCACGAAGAAACTGTTGCGTAACGTTAGCTCGATGTGCGGGTGCATTGTCTTGGTGAAACAGCACACGCGCAGCCCTTCCCGGACGTTTTTGTTGCAGTGCAGGAAGGAATTTGTTCTTCAAAACATTTTCGTAGGATGCACCTGTTACCGTAGTGCCCTTTGGAACGCAATGGGTAAGGATTCCGCCCTCGCTGTCCCAGAACATGGACACCATCATTTTTTCAGAACTGGCGGTTACCGGAAATTTTTTTGGTGGCGGTGACTCTGTGTGCTTCCATTGAGCTGACTGGCGCTTTGTTTCTGGATTGAAAAATGGCATCCACGTCTTATCCATTATCACAACCGACGAAAAGAAAGTCCCATTCATGCTGTCGTTGCGCGTCAACATTGCTCGGCAACATGCCATACTGGCATCCATGTGGTCGTCCGTCAGCATCCGTAGCACCCACCTGGATGACACTTTTCGCATTTTCAGGTCGTCATGCGGATTGTGTGCACAGAACCCACAGAAATGCCAACTCTGGAGGCGATCTGTTCAACAGTCATTCGGCGATCCCCCAAAACAATTCTCTCCACTTACCCGATCATGTCGTCAGACCGGCTTGTGCGAGCCCGAGGTTGTTTCGGTTTGTTGTCACACGATGTTCTGCCTTCATTAAACTGTCGCACCCACGAACGCACTTTCGACACATCCATAACTCCATCGCCACATGTCTCCTTCAACTGTCGATGAATTTCAATTGGTTTCACACCACGCAAATTCAGAAAACGAATGATTGCACGCTGTTCAAGTAAGGAAAACGTCGCCATTTTAAGTATTTAAAACAGTTCTCATTCTCGCCACTGGCGGTAAAATTCCATCTGCCGTACGGTGCTGCCATCTCTGCGACGTATTGAAAATGAACGCGGCCTCATTTTAAAACAATGCGCATGTTTCTATCTCTTTCCAGTCTGGAGAAAAAAAATCGGAGGCCTTAGAACTTGAATGCACCTCGTACAGCGTGTGCAGCACTATCAGCAGCTGACTGGCCACCACGGGACACTTCTGCGAATGGTTCATCCAACAATGTGTCAGTCCTCATTTCAGTGCAAATGTTCTCTTTACGGATGAGGCTTCATTCCAACGTGATCAAATTGTAAATTTTCACAATCAAAATGTGTGGGCTGACGAGAATCCGCACGCAATTGTGTAATCACGTCATCAACACAGATTTTCTGTGAACGTTTGGGCAGCCATTGTTGGTGATGTCTTGATTGGGCCCCATGTTCTTCCACCTACACTCAATGCAGCACGTTATCATGATTTCATACGGGATACTCTACCTGTGCTGCTAGAACATGTGCTTTTAGAAGTACGACGCAACATGTGGTTCATGCACGATGGAGCTCCTGCTCATTTCAGTCGAAGTGTTCGTACGCTTCTCAATAACAGATTCGGTGACCGATGGATTGGTAGAGGCGGACCAATTCCATGGCCTCCACGCTCTCCTGACCTCAACCCTCTTGACTTTCATTTATGGGGGCATTTGAAAGCTCTTGTCTACGCAACCCCGGTACCAAATGTAGAGACTCGTGCTCGTATTGTGGACGGTTGTGAGACAATACGCCATTCTCCAGGGCTGCATCAGCGTATCAGGAATTCCATGCGACGGAGGGTGGATGCATGTATCCTCGCTAACGGAGGACAAAGTGTTTGAAGTCACGCTGGTACGTTCTGTTGCTGTGTGTTTCCATTCCATGATTAATGTGATTTGAAGAGAAGTAATAAAATGAGCTCGAACATGGAAAGTAAGCGTTTCCGGACACATGTCCCCATAACATATTTTCTTTCTTTGTGTGTGAGGAATGTTTCCTGAAAGTTTGGTCGTACCTTTTTGTAACACCCTGTATACAGATAAATACAACGATAGAAAACTGTAGCGTAAAGCAGCAAGGCCTGCAGAGAATCGACACTTGGTCCAAGAACTGGCAGTTTATCTCGACAAATATAAAATACTGCGCATAAATACATAATAAGACCCATTGTCGTGTGATTACGCGATTGCAGAATAATCGCTGGAAGCAGTCAAATGGTTCAAATGGCTCTGAGCACTATGGAACTCAACTGCTGAGGTCATTAGTCCCCTAGAACTTAGAACTAGTTAAACCTAAATAACCTAAGGACATCACACACATCCATGCCCGAGGCAGGATTCGAACCTGCGACCGTAGCGGTCTTGCGGTTCCAGACTGCAGCGCCTATAACCGCATGGCCACTTCGGCCGGCGGAAGCAGTCACTTTCACAATGTATATAGGAGTGTGTGTAAAGAGTGATTTAAAATGAAATGACTACATAAAACTAACGAGAGGTGCGGAGGAAGCCAGACTGAGAATAATTGGAAGAATCCTCAGGGTACGTAGTCCGCCAACAAAGCCATCGTTCGACCAAAACTTAAGTGTTACTTGTCAGTGTTGCAACGGTACCAGATAGGATTGATAGACAAAATAGAGAAGATCCCAAGAAGAGCAGCACGTTCACCTAGTAAGGGCGAAGATTCTGAACCATCTCAAGCAGCAGAGTTCTGCAACATGATGTGGTTCACTATTAAATTCCCGAGAGACTTCCTAGAAGAATCGACCAATGTATTGTTTCCTCCGAAGTATAAGTCACGAAAGGACCATGAACATAAAATCAGAACGATGCGGGCGCACACGGAGACTTACTAACAATCATTCCTCCCGCGGACCAATTCGCAACTGGAACATGGAAGGAGGGAACTGCCACTGCTACACGAAGTACGTTTCCACCACAAACCGTAAAATGGCTTGCACAATATAAATATAGAGAGACAAGTAGAAAGCTTGCCCCAAGTGCAGGTGAGCCGTGCTGCGGCTCGCGTTGGTGCTGTTTGTAGGTTTTCGCCCTCTTTTGGAGGCCAGACGGTCGTGTGAGTGAGCGAGTTCGTTTGGGGACTCAGGAGGAGCAAGGGCCGCGCAGTGCCAGAACACCCCGGGACCACTGGTGGCACACATGGACTGCCGGATGGAAGGGCTGTGGTCGCGAAGGTGTACGACCTCCTCGTAAACCGGAGCCAGCAAGCTTTAAGATGAGTGCATTTCAATCCAAGTAGAGAAAGCGCCAACATTGTGACATCTCGCTTTTCTCCAGAGACCTGGGTTGGTTTTGCTGCTCGTAGTGAGCCAAGGTGAAGAGCAGCGAGTGGAGTGCTTGGGGAAAGCGGATCTGATTAGCTTTTCTTGACTTCTTATTACTATTTAATGCGTTCAACTTGTTACAATTTGTTAAGTTCAACCAGCGGTAATTTTTCTTTCCTGGCGGCCGCTAACGCCCCTCTACCTGCTCTGGGAGGTTAGTGTACGTAACAGCAGTGTACGTTTCCTCGCCTTACCGTTGCTGTCCGGTACGTCGTGTAGTTTGGCAGCTTTCTTGATTGTATGCCGTTTGTGATTCTTCTACTCTGGTCGTAGTGATTGCTTTCACGTTCCGGACGCTCTAAAGACAGTATTCGGGGGACTTAGTGCAGACCGCCGTTTCCGGCTTTGGCGTGTTGTTCCATCTACATCTACATCTACGTGACTACTCTGCAATTCACATTTAAGTGCTTGGCAGAGGGTTCATCGAACCACAATCATACTATCTCTTTACCATTCCACTCCCGAACAGCGCGCGGGAAAAACGAACACCTAAATCTTTCTGTTCGAGCTCTGATTTCTCTTATTTTATTTTGATGATCATTCCTACCTATGTAGGTTGGGCTCAACAAAATATTTTCGCACTCGGAAGAGAAAGTTGGTGACTGAAATTTCGTAAATAGATCTCGCCGCGACGAAAAACGTCTTTGCTTTAATGACTTCCATCCCAGCTCGCGTATCAAATCTGCCACACTCTCTCCCCTATTACGTGATACCACAAAACGAGCTGCCCTTTTTTGCACCCTTTCGATGTCCTCCGTCAATCCCACCTGGTAAGGACCCCACACCGCGCAGCAATATTCTGACAGAGGACGAACGAGTGTAGTGTAAGCTGTCTCTTTAGTGGACTTGTTGCATCCTTTGGCTCGCCTTCCCCACAGTATTAGTGATGTGGTCTTTCCAACTGAAGTTGTTCGTAATTTTAGCACCCAGGTACTTAGTTGAATTGACAGCCTTGAGAATTGTACTATTTATCGAGTAATCGAATTCCAACGGATTTCTTTTGGAACTCATGTGGATCACCTCACACTTTTCGTTATTTAGCGTCAACTGCCACCTGCCACACCATACAGCAATCTTTTCTAAATCGCTTTGCAACTGATACTGGTCTTCGGTTGACCTCACTAGACGGCAAATTACAGCATCATCTGCGAGTAACCTAAGAGAACTGCTCAGATTGTCACCAAAGTCATTTATATAGATCAGGAACAGCAGAGGTCCCAGGACGCTTCCCTGGGGAACACCTGATATCACTTCAGTTTTACTCGATGATTTGCCGTCTATTACTACGAACTGCGACCTTCCTGACAGGAAATCACGAATCCAGTCGCACAACTGAGACGATACCCCATAGGCCCGCAGCTTGATTAGAAGTCGCTTGTGAGGAACGGTGTCAGAAGCTTTCCGGAAATCCAGAAATACGGAATCAACCTGACATCCACTGTCGATAGCGGCCATTACTTCGTGCGAATAAAGAGCTAGCTGCGTTGCACAAGAACGATGTTTTCTGAAACCATGCTGATTACGTATCAACAGATCGTTCCCTTCGAGGTGATTCATAATCTGCTGCCTACCGACTGCAAACCGACGTCAATGATATAGGTCTGTAGTTCGAGGAATTACTCCTACTACCCTTCTTAAACACTGGTGCGATCTGTAGGTACAGATCTATCGGTGAGCGAGCGGTTGTATATAATTGCTAAGTAGGGAGCTATTGTATCAGCGTAATCTGAAAGGAACCTAATCGTTATACAATCTGGATCTGAAGACTTGCCCGTATCAAGCGATTTGAGTTGCTTCGCAACCCCTAAGGTATCTACTTCTAAGTAACTCGTGCTAGCAGCTGTTCGTGTTTCAAATTCTGGAATATTCCATTCGTCTTCCCTGGTGAAGGAATTTCGGAAAACTGCGTTCAAAAACTCCGCTTTAGCGGCACAGTCGTCGGTAACAGTACCATCGGCACTGCGTAGCGAAGGTATTGACTGCGTCTTGCCGCTTGTGTACTTTACATACGACCAGAATTTCTTCGGTTTTTCTACAAAATTTCGAGACAATGTTTCGTTGTGGAACCTATTAAAGGCATCTCGCACTGAAGTCCGTGCCAAATTTCGCGCGTCTGTAAATTTTAGCCAATCTTCGGGATTTCGCGTTCTTATGAACTTCGCCTGATTTTTCCGTTGCTTCTGCAACAGCGTTCGGACCTGATTTGTGTACCATGGGGGATCAGTTCCATCTCTTACCAATTTATGAGGTATGAATCTCTCAATTGCTGTTGCTACTATATCTTTGAATTTGAGCCACATCTCGTCTACATTTGCATAGCGTCTACATTTGCATAGTCAGTTCGGAAGGAATGGAGATTGTCTCTTAGGGAGGCTTCTAGTGACACCATCCGCTTTTTTTAAATAAAATTATTTTGCGTTTGTTTTTGGTGGATTTGGAAGAAACGGTATTGAGCCTAGCTACAACGACCCTGTGATCACTAATCCCTGTATCAGTCACGATGCTCTCTATTAGCTCTGGATTGTTTGTGGCTAACAAGGGAACCTCCCCATCGCACCCCCCTCAGATTTAGTGTAAGTTGGCACAGTGGATAGGCCTTGTAAAACTGAACAAAGATCAATCGAGAAAACAGGAAGAATTTGTGTGGAACTACGAAAAAATAAGCAAAATATAAAAACTGAGTAGTCGATGAGCAACATAGGCAATAACAAGGAAAGAGCAAGGTCAGGAGTGCCGTGGTCCTGAGGTTAGCGTGAGCAGCTGCGGAACGAGAGGTTTCTAGTTCAAGCCTTTCCTCGGGTGAAAAGTTTTAACTTTTTTTTTCACTTTATGTGACAAACGCTTATGTTTTTATCACTTTTTTGGGAGTGATTATCACATCCACAAGAAAACCTAAATCGGACAAGGTAGAAGAATCTTTTTACCCATTCGCCAAGTGTACAAGTTAGGTGGGTTGACAACATATTCCTATCATGTGACGCACATGCCGTCACCAGTGTTGTATAGAATATATCAGACGTGTTTTACTGTGGAGGAATCGGTTGACCTATGACCTTGCGATCAAACGTTTTCGGTTCCCATTGGAGAGGCACATCCTTTCGTCTACTAATCGCACAGTTTTGCGGTGCGGTCGTAAAACACAGACACTGAACTTATTACAGTGAACAGAGATGTCAATGAACGAGCGGACAGATCATAACTTTGCAAAAATAGAGAATGTAAACTTTTCACCCGAGGGAAGACTTGAACCAAAAGCCTCACATTCCGCAGCTGGTCACGCTAACCACGGGACCACGGCGCTACTGAGCTCACACCCTCCTTGATGTTGCCCATCTTGCACATGGACTACTCAGTTTGTATATTTGCCTATTTTTTCATAGTTCCACACAACTTCTTCCTGTTTTCTCGATTGATCTGTGTTTAGTTTTTCAAGGCCTATCCACTGTGCCAACTTATAACTAAATCTGAGGGGGGTGCGATGGGAGGTTCCCTTGTAAGAAGTCAAGTGTGTTTTCGCAACCATTTACAATTCGCGTGGGTTCGTGGACTAACTGCGCGAAATAATTTTCGGAGAAAGCATTTAGGACAATCTCTGAAGATGTTTTCTGCCTATCACCGGTTTTGAGCAAGTATTTTTGCCAACATATAGAGGGAAGGTTGAAGTCCCCACCAACTATAACCGTATGAGTGGGGTATTTATTTGTTACGAGACTCAAATTTTCTCTGAACTGTTCAGCAACTATATCATCGGAGTCTGGAGGTCAGTAGAAAGAGCCAATTATTAACTTAGTTCGGCTGTTAAGTATAACCTCCACCCATACCAATTCGCACGGAGTATCTACTTCGACTTCACTACAAGGTAAACCACTACTGACAGACACAAACACTCCACCACCAATTCTGCCTAATCTGTCTTTCCTGAACACCGTCTGAGACTTCGTAAAAATTTCTGCAGAACTTATTTCAGGCTTTAGCCAGCTTTCTGTACCTATAACGATTTCAGCTTCTGTGCTTTCTATTAGCACTTATGGCTCAGGGGCTTTCTCAGCACAACTACAACAATTTACAACTACAATTCCGACTGTTCCTTTATCCAAGCACGTCCTGTATTTACCACGCACCCTTTGAGATTGCAGCCCACCCCGTACTTTTCCGAGGCCTTCTAAGCTAAAAAACCGCCCAGTCTACGCCACACAGACTCCGCTACCCGTGTAGCCGCCAGCTGAGTGTAGTTGCATTTGGTTTATCGGACGTCGGGTAGCTTCAGCAAGATTATCATTAGTCATTCGTTAGACTGCCGCTAGTCTGAGTTACCATCTTGTGAAGTGCAGACAACTCTTAGCTGCCTATCTCATCGCTCGCGAAAGTGTTTATTGACGGACCTTCTCAGAGGTTGATTCCTGGAGCGCCGTCTGTGGCCCCTTGGTTCTTGTAAGGAATGTGTGTTCTAAAAGGAGGTCTGATGGCCAGTAGTTCAGTGTAACACTCCTTCAGCTCACACCTTCTGCGGGTATAATCTGCCTCAGCACCCTTTAATGAACTTATGTACTATTCCTTGTGTTTTATTATTGTATTCTTTATTGCAATACCTTGTAATGCCTACATTAAAGGTTATATATGTCTCATTAATAGTTCTGGTCGCCTTGTGGAATAAATCTAGCAGTGCAGTGTTCAGTTAATGCTAAGGGTTGTGTTACAAAGTTTATCACCATCATATCTCACCCGTTTGGTGATCAGTTGCTTGTCTTTTAATTGACCTTTGCTACTGTATGTGCTGTTTTACAGCAGGTTTCTAAATTTTTTATGTTGTTGCCGTTCCTGGCGTGTAAGGCCTTCTGCCCAAATCACAGTGGCTTGTTTTTAAAACATTGTCTGCTGTATCTGTATTTAATGGTGATTTGCTAAATTGTAACTCACTGAAAACAGTATTATTTACACAGCTGTTTATTCCTTCATTAATAACGTGTGGTATTTTTCTTTATTGTTGAATCTGGAATTACTGGTTAAAGAAATTGTGTTTAACTGTGAAAGGCAACCAATAGTAACTGATTACGGCCCCGTCCACAATCGTAACCGAATCCTGCCTTACCTTGACTATCAGGTTCCAGCATGTTACATCATTGGCCATAAAAAATTAATGAATTTGGGATCCGCTGGAATAGTAACACAAAAACTTGGTTATTAGTGTGCCACTCAGTACTGAGCCTACAAGCCAGCCTCGCAAATATACGCACTTGAAACCTGCATGCGTCCCGTTTGCACAACGGTATCTTGGCAGCCGACCCATTGTATTTCAAGACACGTGGGACGCTCCCACTTGTATGACGCAAAGCATGTCATAACGACCTCCTACGCAACAATTTAGCATAGGGACGGAATAAATCATTGCACACTGCCTTGCAATGGCAGCCGCTGAGTCACGGATGCATTGCCTGTCGCGTACCGCCTGTTTACACACTGACCCAGACACAAGTAGCCACTGTGCACCAGGCGACACACTCGAAAGATGACGAACAGCTGTGTTAGTCCCTGCGTTGATGAACGAAAAACAGGAAATTATTATCTTCGGGGTAAATATAGATTTTTCTAGCTAACCTTCAATTTGCGGCTCCATATGTGGGGAAATTTTGAAGGAACGAGAGGGCGGGGCACTGTTTTCGCCTCAGTGCATTGTAGACGAGACTCCCCCTTCAGACACCGTCAATAGCGGGACATGGAGATCATTGGGATTATCTTGTAAAGCCATTGAATTACGGCTTAATAGCTTGGAAAATTGCAGTGTAAGACTGACAGCCGAATAAGTTTAATGCTTATGGAACAATACACCTGCGTAATTCATTGTCTGTAGGAAACTGCGTTGGAGGTTTGTGTGGGTGTAATTATGTTGCTTTCTTGGGTTTTTAATATGGTTTACGTTCTGTGCCATTATATAGTATTATATGCTCATCAAAGGATGGTACTGTTATAGGGATATTATTGGACCATATGGAATTAGACGCTATGGTCGTAGTGCGAGTGAACCGCGCTGCGTTATCACGCACATCTGTTCTGAAAATGCACATTTTTTAAGCTATAGACACGCATATACCGTAAACTTCACTTATTCACCGTAAGTAAACTAAAACCTCTGCGCGGTTGATTAAAGAAATTTGTAGTTTATATCGGTCCTAATGTTTATTTGAGGATAGATGAAAAATTAGAAGAAAATCGATCAAGAACCGCCGGCCGGAGTGGCCGAGCGGTTCTAGGTGCTACAGTCTGTACCGCGCGACCGCTACGGTCACAGGTTCGAATCCTGCCTCGGGCATGGATGTGTGTGATGTCCTTAGGTTAGTTAGGTTTAAGTCGTTCTAAGTTCTAGAGGACTGATCACCTCAGAAGTTAAGCCCCATAGTGCTCAGAGCCATTTCAACCATTTGATCAAGAAATTTTCGAGATTTTTTTGGAAACAGCGACCACCTTTACGTTAACATCCTGTCTTTATACGGTTGTACAGAATATAGATATCTGTAGATATCTAAAGACTAGTACGTCTTGGGTTTTGAATGAAAGAATATCCTCCCAAGTTATCAAGTCACAAACTCATTCGGTTTCAAGCTAACAGTTTAGGAGTAATATTCCGATTGCAACATTAGATATATTCCAAGAACATTTTATGGTTCCACAAGGAACAGACGTGCTACGAAATGCGTCCCTGTAAACAAAAAACTACAATTATCTTGTGCGTCATGTGACTTCAAAACAGACTGGCAGGGGGGGGGGGGGTACTTGTTCCATTGATTGCACTCTGCTTGGACCTCGGTATCTTGGTTTGTAGTATATGGTGTAATTTAAAAGAAATTTTAAAAGAAATTGTTTATGCAGAAGATTATCCTAACGCTCAGCGTGTCATGAAAGTCCACAAAAGCTATGCGACATCGTTCAAGGTTCTTTGAAACGGTGCGCTAGTGCAACTTTATGCAGTCGTTTTCAACATTTGTATGAGATTACGACTTGAGAACTTTCGTTAATAATATAAAAGAAAGATTTTTTTTTCAGAAATATGTTTCATTAACTTTATATTCCCTTACCCTCGCTGCTCAAAGTCTGATACATCCGTATAATTGCCAGTGTCCTAGTATGTACGTATCGAATTCTCATTCAATTAGAGAACGACACATTGCTCGTTAACCGTCTGAACCGGATTAATTCGTGTCATGACTCTGCCGTCAGTAGAGCTTCTGAACGTGTGTGACTGCGCGTTGCCACATTCCTCGCGTACCTCGCAGGCCCATATAACCACTGCTTACAGTACAAGCAAGCGCAAATGCAAAACACAAATTCCGGGGTGCACTAGCGCGCGCCGGCACTAACGGCTGGCCGCTACCCGCTAAACTCCGCTCGCGGTTGGGATGCATACAAAGAGGGTGTAGCAGCGGGATCCTTGTCAGGGCACTGCCGTTCTATGCTCCCCATTCGCGATAAATTAAGTTCATACACACTGCCGTTTATTAACAGTTTTCAGACTCTACATTATCCCTTCTTAAGTATGTAATAATGTTTATTATAACCAGCGAAAAATTTTCGAAGTAATATATGACAAACTATGCTCTTTGTATGTTTACAAAATGAATTATCTTGCTGTTCAGACACTTAGGCTTCGACACTTATTGATCAGATTCATGTACTTTTTTTTCTAAATTGTACGCGGTGAATTATTTCGAACTAATGTTCTCGTAGTCAGGGAAGACGGTACTTTAAGTGCTGTTGCTTGTATGCTGTTTACAACGGATCTGAAACTATATACGTTTTACGTTACTACAGCTTTAAAATGAGATTGAAACTACGTGGTAATGTTGGCCACACGGGACTAGAATTCGGAATGCGCTTTCCAACTCAGCTGTCCAGGCACATCTCACGACTTATACTCGCATTACTCCTGCCGACATCTGCGTGCTACTTCCCAACCTTTACAGTCCTTGTGCGACTAGCAATCCTCGCAGAAAGGATATTTTGGAGAAACAGTTCAGCCACAGCCTAGGGGATTGTTTTCAGGAGGATAGTTTAATTTTCCTGTAGCAAGTGCCTCGGAATAATACTACATTCTTGTAATAAGCAACAATGGCATTCTAACAAAAGACTTAAACAAGATTACAGACTTTCCTGAATTTTGTTCAATTTATATATGAACGGCATGATTAAAAAGTGATACGAGGAAAAAACAACAAGGGAATAAAACTAGGTGATGACGTTACATAAAAATGTTAATGTACGTCGACGACCAGGCTCTATTGTAGCCATTTCAGAAGAAGACTTACAAAGAAATATTTTGAAATTAAACCAATTTGGTCAAAATTACAATGTTACATTACAGTGTAATTTAAGTGGGAGACAAAAATGGTTCAAATGGCTCTGAGCACTATGGGACTTAACATCTATGGTCATCAGTCCCCTAGAACTTAGAAGTACTTAAACCTAACTAACCTAAGGACATCACACAACACCCAGCCATCACGAGGCAGAGAAAATCCCTGACCCCGCCGGGAATTGAACCCGGGAACCCGGGCGTGGGAAGCGAGAACGCTACCGCACGACCACGAGATTCGGGCAAGTGGGAGACAAATCGTGTTTGTATTATACTTTCTGATTTTTCTTTTTTTAACCTCTTATTGTAGTAGGTAATAATGTTTTTCTTTTAGTTCTTCTGGACACGATGAAGATGGCAATGTAGAGGCGAAACCGGTATTTATCTTCAAAAAACTTTGGTATCAAGACAACCAATAAATAATGATTTCAATATAAGAGCAATAGTTCTCAATAAAATTCACGGTGAAAAGAGTTATATATTTATTCATCGGCATGAACCTAGCTTCACATTACATAAGAGGAAAGCTGTGGCCTTTCAAGGTAATCATCCAGTACAGTCGAAAGTAGTAAGCAACACCCGAGTAAATGGACAGTTGTCTCATTTTAAACATTTGCAAAAGTTTCATTATACTGAATAATTAACAGAACAGGTAGCCATACACAAAAAAATAATTTTATAAAACTATGGCAGTACCATTAATTTCGTGGTAGCGAGACTTGGCCACCTATAGCTTCATCTCTTTCACTCATAATCGCAGATTTTCCGATAAAACACTATGCACCTTTTTGAACTTTTCATCAATAACTGTGATTACTTGACATGGGTTTTCTTCGTGGCAGTTTAAGGTCAGCTGATTATGATAGCGCAGATTGTTGATATCAATACATAATTTTTCAATGAATTTCCATGGGCGATAAATTTTCAAGAACGAAGACATGGGTTTCAAGCTGACGCGACAAAACATTATGAGCACTATTGCGAAACTGAACAACACTAAGTGGCGTTGCGAAGACGTGACGCCGTACAAAACATATATAAGTGCTGGATCTGCAGTGTACCGAATATGTCGGCACAAATGAAAATCTGTGTGGGACTGGGACTGGAATCCAGAATCCTAGGTCTTCGCAAGCAGCTGCTTCAACTTTTAGTCTGTGTGAGCACGCATGCAGTGCTGATGCAAACTTTAAATGTTTCCACTAATCGAGATTACAGCCAGTCTGGAGGTGTGATCAGTTTGCCTAATGGTTAAGGCGGCTACTCCCGAAAATCTGGGAATCTAAATCTGTGTTCAGCAAGGCACTTTATGGTGTGTGATGGAGCGTACTTTGTGTAACAGCTCATGGTGTGAAGAGAAGGGTTCTTTGTGTACCCCTATCACTTCCACCCTTTCCAGTTCCAGTCGCGACTGTGCCGCGGGAAGACCGATGGCCAGTAAGTCTCCGTGTGAGCTCGAATCTCTGATTTTACCTACGTGGTCTTTCTGCAAAACATACGTAGGAGTATGCAATGTATTGGATGACCCCTGTAGGAAGGTACGCTCTTGAAAATTAGTAAACCAAACCGTGATAAAGAGCGTGTCTCTTGTAGCGTATGCCAGTTAGTATTTCCGTGACGCTTTCGCGCTTCCTGCATTAAAATGAACTGAAACACCTTGTTCTTCTTTGGGTCTTCTCTTTTTCCCTTCGTAATTCTGTCTGGTGCGGATTCCGACAAGGAATATTCGAGTATTGGTCGAAAGAGTGTTTTGTGGATGTGATCCTCAGGATTCATCCGATGAACATGTCTGCCTTACATGTGATTAGATTTATGCGTCGTTCCACTTCAAATCATCCCGTGCGCATACTGACGGATGCTGAATGGTACAAGCGAACGCTCTCATCTCTTATACTAACACGAAAACGAGTACTTCTGGGTTCGTATACTCGTCTGGCAAAGATTTTGAATTTTCGCGACATATTCAATGAAATTTTACTATTTTGACAGGTATTGCTGAATTACGTACGAGTCTACTTAATCTTTTGTTCACAGTGAAGAAATGAAAGTCATGTGATACCCCCAACATCGTGTCGCATCTCCTTTTTCCCGGCGTGGTGCAACTCGACGTGGCGTGGACTCAAAAAGTCATTAGAAGCTCCTTGCTGAAGTACTGAGTCATGCTACCTCCTTAGCCGTCTACAATTTCGCAAGTATTGCCAGTGCAAGATGTAGTGCACGAAATGACGTGTAGGTCATGTCCCACAAAAGTTCTATGGGATTCATGTCGGGCGATCTGTGTCGCCATATCAACGCTCGAACTGTCCAGAATGTTTATCAAACCAAACGCGAGCAATTGTGGCCCGGTGACGTGAGGCCGTTGTTTGGGATCATAAAGTCCTTGAATTGCTGCAAATGGTTTCCAAGTAGCCGAACTTAATCATTTCCAATCAATGATCATTCAGTCAGACCAAAGGACCCACCCAGTCCATTCTATGTAAACACAGCCGACACCATTATGAAGGTACCACCAGCTTGCACAGTAACAGACCACGGTTTCCTAGTCGCCTGGAATCCAACCCGTACGGATACTGTCAAGAGTGCAAGAGGCTATGTCGTTCTGTTAGCAAAGGCACTCGTGTTGGTGTCTCATGCCATAGCGCATTAACTTCAAATTTCGCCAACATATCCTGAAGGGTACAGTCATCGTACGTACCACAAAGATTTCTGCTGTTATTTCACGCAGTGCAGCTTGTCTGGTAACGCTGACAACTCTACGCAAACGCCGCTGCTCTCGCTCATTAAGTAAATGCCATATACCCCTGCGGTTTCTGCGGTGAGAGGTAACGTCTGAAATTTGCTGTTTTCGGTGCTCTTGACGCTGTAGATATCGTTATTTGAATTTCGTAACGATTTCCGAAATGGAATGTCCCATGCGTCTACCTCCATCTACCACTCCGCATTCAAAGCATGTTAATTCCCGTTGTTCGCCGATAATCACGCCGGAAAAATTTTCAAATGAATATCTTAGCACAAATGACAGTTCCGCCAATGCACTGCCCTTTTATACCTTGTGCAAGCGATACTACTGCCATTTGTGTATATACATATCGGTATCGCCGATAGGAATTCATTACAAAGTAATGAAAGCTTGTCAGTTATCTGTTATTTCATAATCAACGATAATCTGACGTGTCAAACTTCTCATCAAGAAGACCTAGACAAAAGAATCACAATTGATTCTTCTAATAAGGACATCAAGAATGTGTACAATGAAATGTTGGACGACGGGTGACTGTACATGTGTGAAGTAGCTGAGTCCATAGACATGTCAGATAGATGTATAGATTATGTTATAGTCTTACGTGTCGAATTAACTAAACGATAACTTGTTTCGAAAAGGGCATAGTATTTGTAGAATGTGCACATTGCTAGTATCAACAGTATGCCATCGTTAGGAACATAACCTTAAAATATTCGGGATGTAAATTGCGACGTGTATGCGATAACTCAGTCTCTGGTCGGTAAGATATGTACAGAGCTGCTCTTGCCTTTGTTTTACCATTTTATTTTATTTCTGTGTTGTTTCAACAAGAAACAAGGTTGCCCCACGAACACAGTAGTAACTAAATGAGCATCACTGCTTCAGCAGTATATCCGGCAGTTAAAAATTGCAGTTAAAAATCGTCTCTGCTGTGAGCTGAATTTGTATACACTGGAGTAAGCCCATGTATAATGCATAAGCTCACCACGACGCTAAAACGGAGGAGGAGGGAAACGGAAAAGTAAACGTCTATTGTGGATAGGACGACATACGGATCGCTTGAGGTTGGTTATAGGGTTCAAAACATTTAAAAAAAAAAAAAGACTGTTTACTATATTGAGTTAAGATTAAAAGAAGCCGAACTATTACTGAACAAGTGTCAGGCATATATTAATTTACTGTTGTCATTTTCTCCATATGTACACCTACATTTGTGGCCGTAGTCACTTTTACTTAACAATCATCTACGTTATTTCAGTTTAATTAAATTCTTTACATTTCAACAATTTTGTTACACTGTTTTAAGAATTTGACTGTAAATAAAGTAAATATTACGTAAGTCTAAAAAAAAGGAACACTATACGAACTGTAACACAGAAATTGAGAAATACTAGTGTTTATTTATTGCTTACTATATTGAACTACTACCTTTTTTAATTTAATGGTTGTACGTAAAGACAGTGAACAAATTCCGCGATTTTTATTGTTGTTTCATCTTTTAATTAAAAAAGTAATAAAGAAAAAAGAAGACAACTACTGAAGTTTCTTTGGAATATTATCCCAGCTGTTTAGATATTGAAAAGGATTACGTAGTACAATAACCCTCAGAATGGGCATATCTAATGAACACTGCCGTATTCACATGTGCTTGAGTGACGATAAAAATAAACTGAGCGAATGACTGAGATAACTTCAGTTCGAATCTCCATCGGTGCCTGACATTAAATGATAATAATTAGAAATCTAGAAACATTCGGCAGTTAAATTTCTTTCTTTGAAAAAACTTCCCACAACATGATAATTAAATTCACAATTGAGCTGGGAGACATTTCTCCAGTTTTCTTGCCACGCGGAGTGGCCGCGCCGTTAGAGACACCATGTCACGGATTGCGTGGCCTGTGCCACCGGATGTTCGAGTCCTCCCTCGCGCATGAAAGTGTGTGTTGTTCTCAGCATAAGTTAGTTTAAGTAGCGTGTAAGTCTGGGGACCGATGACCTCAGTAGTTTGGTCCCTTAGGAATTCAGACACAACTACCCACGTGGCACATTATTATTATGCAATGTTTATTGCAAAAGCTTTAGAGCTCGCGACCGACGGAGAGGAAATCAGCTGGGACAATGTCTACAAGACGCGAAGTCAGCAACCTGGCTAGAAATCAATTACGAGAATTGAAGGGCGGACGTTCTGGACTTCCATATGAAAATCACACACCATTATGCGTCCCCGTGTACAAGTTGCGGCAGACGATTTTAAGAACATTCATTCCCCTGTCTGCAGTGATAGTGTTACAAGGTAACACAGGCATTTACAGCAAGAAAACAGCTGCTTGGACTACAGTTGTTGTAGGTTCCAAGTAATGCTTACTCAAAAACATAGAGTTCTCCATTGCAGATCTTCGAACTTGTCTCAATTTTACCCATCTTCCGCACAATGTTAGTACTACTTAGAGGTAAGCTATGCTGCTCCAGTACGATGCACTTCTCAAGTGTTGTCGGGAAATCGATACTGAAAGTTGTATGAGTCTGTTGACTCCCGTAAAAGAGCATCTGTGATCAAGACGGCGTGGTAACGAAACCGGCTGAAGCAGTGGTCTTTCTTTTTCCTCTTAATCTCCACCAAAACCTTATATCGCTACAATCAATGATGTAATAATAATAATAGTGGAGATGTATAATAAAGATACACTCCTGAAAATGGAAAAAAGAACACATTGACACCGGTGTGTCAGACCCACCATACTTGCTCCGGACACTGCGAGAGGGCTGTACAAGCAATGATCACACGCACGGCACAGCGGACACACCAGGAACCGCGGTGTTGGCCGTCGAATGGCGCTAGCTGCGCAGCATTTGTGCACCGCCGCCGTCAGTGTCAGCCAGTTTGCCGTGGCATACGGAGCTCCATCGCAGTCTTTAACACTGGTAGCATGCCGCGACAGCGTGGACGTGAACCGTATGTGCAGTTGACGGACTTTGAGCGAGGGCGTATAGTGGGCATGCGGGAGGCCGGGTGGACGTACCGCCGAATTGCTCAACACGTGGGGCGTGAGGTCTCCACAGTACATCGATGTTGTCGCCAGTGGTCGGCGGAAGGTGCACGTTCCTGTCGACCTGGGACCGGATCGCAGCGACGCACGGATGCACGCCAAGACCGTAGGATCCTACGCAGTGCCGTAGGGGACCGCACCGCCACTTCCCAGCAAATTAGGGACACTTGCTCCTGGGGTGTCGGCGAGGACCATTCGCAACCGTCTCCATGAAGCTGGGCTACGGTCCCGCACACCGTTAGGCCGTCTTCCGCTCACGCCCCAACATCGTGCAGCCCGCCTCCAGTGGTGTCGCGACAGGCGTGAATGGAGGGACGAATGGAGACGTGTCGTCTTCAGCGATGAGAGTCGCTTCTGCCTTGGTGCCAATGATGGTCGTATGCGTGTTTGGCGCCGTGCAGGTGAGCGCCACAATCAGGACTGCATACGACCGGGGCACACAGGGCCAACACCCGGCATCATGGTGTGGGGAGCGATCTCCTACACTGGCCGTACACCACTGGTGATCGTCGAGGGGACACTGAATAGTGCACGGTACATCCAAACCGTCATCGAACCCATCGTTCTACCATTCCTAGACCGGCAAGGGAACTTGCTGTTCCAACAGGACAATGCACGTCCGCATGTATCCCGTGCCACCCAACGTGCTCTAGAAGGTGTAAGTCAACTACCCTGGCCAGCAAGATCTCCGGATCTGTCCCCCATTGAGCATGTTTGGGACTGGATGAAGCGTCGTCTCACGCGGTCTGCACGTCCAGCACGAACGCTGGTCCAACTGAGGCGCCAGGTGGAAATGGCATGGCAAGCCGTTCCACAGGACTACATCCAGCATCTCTACGATCGTCTCCATGGGAGAATAGCAGCCTGCATTGCTGCGAAAGGTGGATATACACTGTACTAGTGCCGACATTGTGCATGCTCTGTTGCCTGTGTCTATGTGCCTGTGGTTCTGTCAGTGTGATCATGTGATGTATCTGACCCCAGGAATGTGTCAATAAAGTTTCCCCTTCCTGAGACAATGAATTCACGGTGTTCTTATTTCAATTTCCAGGAGTATATAATAAAGAATAGTGATGAAAATACACACTGATCAGCCAGTGCATTATGACTACCGACCTGCTATCGATATAAACCCATCCAGGCGATAGCAAGCTCACCTGACGAGGAATGACTGCTAGTCACACGCACAGTACCAGAAAGCATGCGTAGAATGGGGAAGGTGCGCTATTTGTTTGAGTTTGACCGAGAGCAGATTGTGATGGCCGGGAGGCTCGGCACGAGCATTTCCTAATCTGCACGACTTGTCGGGGTTCGAGGAGTGCTATGGTGAGTGTCTTGAACAAGTGGTGAACCCAAGGTGAAACAGACATCGTAGGGCTGGGAGGCCACCCCATCTTAAAGATGTCGGACGTCGTAGGCTGGGCAGAACGGTCAAACAGGGAAGGCAGAGAATTCTGGCGGAACACTCCTAACGATGGGCCTCCGCAGCCGACGACCCATGTACGTGCCATTGTTAACACAACGATATCGGTAACTGGGACTGGAATGGGCACTTGACCATCGCCACTAAACGTTGACGCAGTCACAGAACGTTGCATGGTCTGATGAATGCCGATGGGATGGCGCGAAGTTGTCGTCTTCCAGGAACAGCTCCTGGACACCTGTACTGAGTGACGGAGACAAGTTGGTGGTGGCTCCATTACGCTCTGGGGAACTTTCACATGGGCATCCATGGGTACAGCGGAGTTCGTGCAAGGCACCATTACGGCCAAAGAGTATTGTACATTCCATCATGATTATCATGTTTCCCGACGCAGCGACAGTTTTCAGCACGATAATGCACTATGTCACTAACCCGTGAGGGTGATGGAGTAGTTCAAGGAACACATTGGCGAGTTCCAGTTGAAGTGCTGGTCCCCTAGTTAGCCACATCTAAACCCGATCGAACAAATTTCTGATGTGACTGAACGTGGCGTCAGTGTTCATCGCTGCCCTCCCCGTAATTTAGGGGAACTAGGTGACTTGTGTGTACATGTGTGGTGCCAACGCTCTCTAGCGACCTACCAAGGCTTCATTCCTTCCGAGCCACTACTCTTTGGCGTTATTATCCAGGTATTAAGTAGGTGATCATATTGGTCATAATCTTCTGGCTGATCAGTGAATTTATTGATGCATTCAGATGTGTATCGTGAATACAATGCACGTTATTCACGGGAGATAGAGCCCAGTATTTCATTGAGATGCGCGCGTGAATGCATTGACAAATGTTTCATAGTATATTTCGCACGAATGTATTGCACTTTTATTCCTCTTTGAACTAGTGTGCATCCCGACTAGCAGAGTCTGCTTTTGCGTGACTTGGAAAATTTCATTTCATTATTTAGTTTCGAAGCCGGGTGCCTTTCCTGACCCTACAGTCTTCCAGGAAATCTAAGGGAGGGAAATTGTGCGCTCCATCTGCAAATTGTGTAAACATCGTTCTAAGTGTTATCGTATTTTAGCTGTTAGCGTACCGCATGAGTCGGAGTTTGGGAACCAGCACAGATTTTGCCAAAACGGACGTGGGAAATCGCCGTCGTACCAGCTGATGGTCATTACTCTGCCGCAGGCATTCAGTTCGCTTTTGGGTCACGTCTCAGTCTTACAATCATTGTACTATGCGAGCATCTAAAAACATACCGCAAAGGTTACTGTTTATTTCATTACTGCTCCTGTGAGAAGAAACTCGATTCGTTGCAGCATGAAAGTATTTGGTATGAGATCAAGACAAATGATGCCACTTGAAAGCTGTACTTCTTGTCTTGTCTTACCCATAAGTCGCACGCTATTGCTTGACGATTGAAGCTCTCGTCTGGCGTTCAACAAACTCGTAAATCTTTCAATCACGCTTTCTCGAAAGCGCTTGATAAGTTCACTGCACAAGGTCAGCGTTAATTCCAAGTATACACTACACTCTTCAAAAAGATGAGCAAAATCGGTGGCCTGTTGGATGTGTACATCCGTTGTCAATATCGCGCAGTGTGGCGGTTCTCTTGTGTAATGGGATTTGAATTATTGGATTTAACTGCTAACTAAGCCAACCTCGTGCTCCCGAGCGATTCACAGATAATACAGGCTGATTCAGCTGCCCTTTCCGCTGTCGTTTTGTGCAACCCGCAATGTTGTAGCTGGGCTTCATAAACTTCGCCCGAATTTTCGTATTCTCTAGCTCACTACATGCGAGTCCTATAGAAAAAACGAGCAGGACGTGTTTGTAGGAAATTTTAATTACAGTTTATACTGGGATACGATTTGTCTGGAGGCCACGGCTTTCGAGTTATTCAAGAAAAACATACGAAAATGATCTTCAAACGCACCTCCAAACCATACTCATCCCACACCAGTCAGGATTCCTACTACGTTTCTCGTGGCATTCCCTTATACCACTGTACAAAAATTTCGGATTACGTTGAAAGGGTCACCAAGTGAAACCTTCCCGTCTCCTCTATATCTCTTTTGTTACGCAACCTTCCCTTCTACAATAACCTATGAAACCTTCTCTTAGGATTTCTATCTCCTTCTTAATAATAACAAGTGAAATTTTCCCTTTGAAATTAATTCTCTTTCTCAATCTTCACATACAAATTTAAATGCTGCTTATTAAAAGTGATTTCCTGATTATTTCGACGAAACATAGAATGTGTCGTCGTCGTGGCCCTCAGTCGTTACCTGCAATAACCCAAAACTGTTCCTTACCTTTTTTACTGTTACTGGATCGCCATCTGACTGCTACATCGAACTGCGACATGAGTATACTTACTCTGTTTTACTATACTCTATTAGCTGCTGGTGGGCTGTCATAATAAGTGACTGTATTTATTACCAAAGCTGACATTATTTAATAGCAAAGTTGACATTATTTAATTAATTTGACTGAAGTTACGTAATTCATAGTTAAACTTTTTCTTGACAACAATAATATTTTGCAAAGTTTTGAGTTGATGGTTTTTGGGGCGGATTATAATCAGTAATGCAATATTACCGGCAAAAATTAATTATGTTTTGAATCAAATGATTTTACAGACGTTCAAATGGGACTTACTTTTTACAATAATCTTGCAACTAGCATTGCGCAAACATACCTTCAGTAGTCTTGAGTTTCTCAAAAAAATAATTCAATAATATTAGTTCTTCATATGATAAAAGTTAGCTGATGTCTGTATATCCGTTTATAATCTCTTGTAAATCATAGCTGGTGGCTGTCAGGCACAACGCTCCTCTCAACCTCTCGCTTCAGACCTGCTACCGACTCGCTTCACATCTCGTTTACTTCTGACTTCCTACGAACGCTAAAGTGCAGTATCTCCCGCCAACAATACTTTGGTGCAGACATTCCCTGCTACCACAATTATTTCCAAAATGACAAATATTAATTATTCCTACTTAATCCTATTAATAAAATATAAACATCTTTCATAAATTGTGGTTTGACAACAGACAATAGAAGTATACACGTCTTACAACGTGAGCTGTTTCCGATATTCGAATTTCTTTAGTCTCTATTGATTGGGCTATTACGTCATCAACGTAGTCGATTATTTCGTTAACGTTATCAATTTTAACTTGTCCATGAGGATAATGAAGGAAAAACGCCTTTTGTAAACGTTACGTTAAAACTAATTACGATGACATTTCGATCCAAACTTAACACTTACAATCACAGTAGTTTCGTAGTCAGAAGGCAGACGAATACAATGATGTAATTGTTTATTTTATGGTGTTAAAATTCACAAAATTGTTAGGTAAAAATAACAAGAACGTCAATTTTACAATTTATAAGCGCTCGACTAAGCCGGTGGCGTAATAAGGTCAGTCAATGAAGAACAGAAAAGTTCGAATGTGGGAAATAGTTCGTTGATTCGCAAATACTGGTTCAGTGGTAGGAGGGAGCGCCATGAACAACATATTAGAAATCCTGACCGGTGGGGTTGACTGTGGGAGTGCGTTTGAGAGCCACTTTTATGCATTTTCCTTAAATAACCCTAAAAATGCACCTCTGGTGAAAACATATCCTGCTACAAAATTTAACTACATTAAATTTCCTACAAAAGGCCCCTTCATTTCTTCTGTAGGACTAAGCCTTTGCACGTAGCGAGCGAGAAAGTATGAAAACCTAGCGCGTAGTTTATGAAGGCCAGTTGTAACAAGGCGGGCTGTGTAAAACGAGATTGGTAGAGGCAGCTAAATCATCATATATAGCTCTGGCTCAGGTGAGCAGTCCATCAAACAGGGACCTAACACACAAAATCCTCAGTAATGCGCAACGGATAATAATTGAAAAGAGTTTCCGTGGCCTTAAATGTACAATCGACTTCCTACGAACTCTTAATTCCTACAATGGTAAATTTTCAAAAGTTAAAGTGGAAAAATATTTCCGCAGAGTAAATAATACGTCAAATGACTGAAAATGCTCTACTGCTCTCTATAGTAATAAATTATTCATCACATAATCCAATTTATACACCCATCCTTCCATAAAGTGAAAGTCCTCTCTAGGAACAAAACTTTTAATGTGTATTCAGAATCATATCACCACCACCACCACCACCACCACCACCACCACCATCACCATCACCTCCTTTCAAGCATTAGGCGTTGTCATTACCTGTCCCGGTCCCTACCAACCACCCATTCAATTCATACGAGATCTACACAGTTCTCTCTCTCCAGTCGACCAATAATTTATTATCGTTTTTGCAATCTGTTTTCTGTCATTCTATGAACATGATCCTTCCATTTCATTCTCTTACCTTCTATCTTGTCATTAACTGAAAAGATTTTTAATCCTGGATCTTGTTGTTTCATTCCTTATCGTATTGACATTATTACAGCCGCTTACGTATCTCATAAACTTCATCTCTGCTGCTTATATATGTGATTCTTCGTTTTCTGCTACTGTCCATGATACGGAACTATGTACAAGAGTAGTTACAGTCATAGATTTATAGAATTTTATTTGTGTTTCTTTTCCTGTTTTATTCCCAAAGTCCTTCCAATTGTTCGATAGGTAGCTCGATTTTTATTACGCTTCTTCTCAATGACTTTTTCACAGTTGAAACTAATATATCTTAGATAACATAAGTGAGATACTTGTTCTAAAATGTTCTCATTTATTGTTACTTTCGAGCCAACTGGACTCTTCCCATTGCCAACCATGATCTTTGTCTTATTTGCAAATATAGTTAAGTTGTAATATATTGCGTTTTGGTTCAAAATGTATACTTCTCTTTTTAAATTATCGCCGGCCGAAGTGGCCGAGCGGTTCTAGGCGCTATAGTCTGGAACCGCGCGACCGCGACGGTCGCAGGTTCGAATCCTGCCTCGGGCATGGATGTGTGTGATGTCTTTAGGTTAGCTAGGTTTAAGTAGTTCTAAGTTATAGGGGACTGATGACCTCAGAAGTTAAGTTCCATAGTGCTCAGAGCCATTTAAATTATCTTTGTTTTCCTCTTGTAAAATATACTCTGAAACGATAAATATACACGCAGTGTGCCTCGTAATGCCTGACACTCTTTCTTTAAGTGAGTTCCAATAAAAATCAGATGGAATCAGTTTTCTGTCCTAGCGCAACCAAAAGCATTACGTTAGTTTCATAAGAATACAATGCGATCACTGACGCATTACAATATAGTTCATATGTTCGTTTCTCTCTCGTGGCTTCCGAACACCTTTTGCTGGTCGGGCGTATGTCAGATTGCTGTCACCACTTACTTCTACATCTGTATACATACCCCACAAGCCACAATATGGTGGGTGGCGGAGGGTACCCTACGCTGTTTGCGGAGCGTGTACTCCGTTCCCCGGCGAGATGAATTACTGTGTCGTGGCCGGTAACTTGCATCAATTTTTCATCCATATTAATACAGTCGTTATACCCACCTGGACCTGTAACTCCGTCGCTTAGCAAATAATTTTCCAACATTGCCCTAACCTCATCACTTTGTAGGAGGAAATGAAAAAAGCGCATGTTCGGTCGATACAGCAAACAAATAAGCAGCTATCTAAATAAAAGACGGAACTTTTAATATACCTCGTATTTTAGCATCTTTATTTACACGTAAAAGTGTAGTTTATGGCAAAGTTCTGATATTCGACACAAAATTACCGTTTGCATTGAAGGCGCATGTCTGCAATTTCTGGAGGACGCGATATTCTTTATTTACGTATCCCGTTTCGTTATTTCCGCTGATTTACACAAAGGACATTCATGTAATACCAAAACTGTAAAAATCGTTTTACTGAAACGACAATGCAGTAATAGCTATCACCTTTTCTGCATGCGATTATTTAATGTATAGTGTTTAAGAGTTTCTGTTGTCAACAGTTATTTTATCATATCTTTCTAAGCTTTGTATTAAGGATATTTGACCTGAAATAACATTACCGCTATTGTTTCTGTACATCTTAGAAAATTTAAAGGGCAGTTCTTATCCGTGGAACGAAATAATTAAATTAGGTTTATTTCATTATTTTTACGCAACAATGTTTGCCTGTGTCCAGCTTAAGTCAATATAAGAAAACTGGTTTGAAATTATGTTTTTATTAAAATTGTCTTAATGCAAATGCGTCAAACTGTGATTGCACATAGTGCTTTGCCAAATTACTCAGTACAGTAAAAAACTTAAATGTATAGCTTACAGTTTACGGAAGACACAAATGTTCGTGAGTGCCACAACTTAAGCTCATGCTATGTACAGTTTCAGACTAGTAAATGGTTCCTGTTGTCAGCGTAGAAAAGGTGTGTAATTTTCTCGATTTCTTGTGATTTCTGTGGTCTTGCCGAGATTGGCAGCAATGTTATTTTTGTGTTAATACTGAAAAATGCCTTTCTGCACGAGTAAATGAGAAAATGAATTAACTGACGATGTGACTGTAGTTCATATATACAACTGACACTAAAAAGAAACCGGAACTAAAACTTTTTCAATAAACGACCCTAGACAACAAAGTATCTAAATTTACATGATTCTCTAGGCTTATCACAGTAACGAGCAGGAAAATGAAAGATCACAACCGTATTCTGCTAACAAGCATTACTATACTGCCGACAGATAAACTTTATTCTTCAATAAATTCTTTAATTTGAAGCGTTTATTTGCTACTGCATTAAAATTTCAGGCGAAAATTATCTTAGAGCTTTTTCTGAGAAAAATGAGTTCTAGCTTAGCCAGCCAGTTGTGTTGCTTTGTGAGGAGAATCTGTTAGTGAGGGACCGCATGGCTTGTGAAAAACTGGGACAGACTCTTCACTTTCGCCTGCTACTGTGAACACGCTCTGGTTTTCCTCCTGGGACGTGCTCAACTATTAAATGGAGACGCTCGTCTTATACAGATACTGAAATGGGTACGCTGAAGCGACGTCGTGTAGGATTATTGTGACGTGGTTGCTTGCTTACGGCACGTTTGCATAATTATATTTTACGTGAGTTTTCAGACTTACGCACGCGATATACTCTGCAACTACATTTCAAGTAAGTAAGATTAAAACGTGTTCGGTTTCAATACTTGGTTGAAGCAAGTGGGACTCAATACACATTTTCTGTTCGTTCATTCTAGTCTGCATGTAATTTAACCGTTTACATAGTATCTTATGAGCTCACCACCTTAAATTGAAAGGTAGTGACTCACTTTCAATATTTGTACAAATATTTTAAAATAACACATGTAGTTTATAGTGAATTAAATTTGTTCAGTGCTTAAAAAATAAACGCGAAGGGGCTATATATGTTTTAATAAAAAGAACTGACAAAGCACATATATAACTGTTTACTTATTCGTGATGAAGCTAAAATAAATGAAAATAAAGAAAATAAAAAAGACACACCTGCTGTGTGGCAGATCACAGTGCGCAAGTAGCCTCTCATAAATATGACGATAAAATATAGCTCGCTTCCAGGCGCTGGCAAACACTCGTAGCAGGCGAAGAAGTAAACGCAGGGATGCCTGTTTAACCATAAATAACTAAATTATTGTAAAATTTACGATTGAAATTCGTATCCTTTCGCGGTTCCTGCCAGTCTGGAGGCTTGAGCGACACTTGCTCTTGAGTAACTTCACGGCAAAACATGGTTGTTAACAATGGCGGAATTATTAATTGCCTGACTTCTTCAGTGGTTTTCTGGTTCAAATACTCTTTCGTAATCTTTACGACATGTTTAATAATGGAGTGCCTCTTTTCTAATAGTCCGTATATTAGTTTTATCGCTTAGAATTTATGTTAGTGTGTCAGCTTAGGTGAAATATTAGGAACTCAAAGTTTGAAGAAAGTTTTAGTTTACATCACACTGGCCCTCTTCTGTGTAATCACATCTTTTGCTTCTGAAATTAGCGTAATATGGATGGTGCTGAGTTTGATTTTGGCATCAAAATACTGAGTGAATTGCTTGAAGAATCCGATAAAGATATAGGAAATGGAGAATTTAGCGAAGTTGAAGATTTTCTTGGGATAATGTTGTGTGGACAGATGAGAGCTGCAGATCCAGATGTTCAAAGCAGCAAATGAGAAATCGTATGAAGAACCCCTGGGTGATGGTGCAAGAATACAGAAGGCTTCCTACTCATTTTTTGTGCAAAATATTCTTCTTTGTAATATTTACAATAGTTTGTAAGTGGTGCATAACAAATTATGACTTTCAATAACATTTTGAGTTGTAAAATCGTCATTATAGTGGATAAATCCTGAAATTTTTATATGTAACGATGTACTAACACTAATATTAACTAGTTCATAAACTATAAATCATGAATTCCTTTGAATAAAATTTGTAGCAGTAAAATTTACTATGGTTTAGTAGCAACGTAACATTCCCCCCCCCCCTCCCCTCTCTTTAATGCTCTAGATCGTCAAAAATTTGGAAAACGTTTAATAATTTATCCGTATCACAATTAGTATGCGTACAGCAACTTTACTATAACAGGATAAAATATCTTCAAATGAGATACGATGAAATATTGAAAATACAAAACTGGAATTGTGATGGGACTGGTGAAATGTGTACTAAGGCTCGAGGATTATCATGAACCAAGATTAGTTGTTTATTATTTAACACACATACGAAACAAACCAAGACTGGTTCTTGCCGTTAATTTACCTTAGCACAATTTCTATTTGGAAGAGGAACATATCATTAAACAGTTTCTATAAATAGAGGCACACAAAATACTACGAACTTTATTCGGTTACTGGGACGAAGAATGTATATCAAAATCGTACTTTCGCACACCAATTCATCGAATCACTCGGGACATAATTTCCTTTATAATCCTACGATATGCAGTGTTACAATACGTGTAGAGAGGTCCTACCACAAAGGTAAGTCCAAAGTTCTGAATTTAAGTCACTGAAAACCATGAGTTAAAACATCTCTTGAAATTGCATACGGTTTAATTAATGACCGAGAAATATGACCTTATCGCGCTCTTTGTATTTTCGATGCCTGCGCATTGTCTGCTGGACACGTGGCGCTCATCAGTTTACTGTCATCCAGAAAACCTATTGAAATCTAGATACAAACTCTGCAATAAACCGAATGGTACATATTATCTGGATAATCAAAGCTTCTCTAATGATTTATACCGTCGCGAAATGTAGTTCGGACCGTAGTACACATTCCCAGCAGTCGCACAAAGGCACGAACATTTTGAATTTAAAAGTTCATTAACGCAAGTACTACTATAAATTGTGAACTAACGCCAAGCGCTCTGATTCGCATTAATTATTCCTGCAGACTGAGAAATAGCGTATTACTATAAGCGTTGCCTGGACGTTCTCTTCCTTTTTACAATCGCTACACGAGGGTCAACGGTCCACTAAACAAAGCAATCATGCGAATCAACGAAAAGTTCTCCTAAATGTCTGCACTTGCACGTACCTGAAAACTGAAACGTCGATAGAAATATAATCACTCGAGGAAAACCGATTAAGCAACCTAAAACGCATAGAGATGGAAATTAGAGCACCCACATAACACAAAATAAGGAGTGCAGCTCATCCATTTCTATCTCACTTGTTCCATGGGCTGCAAGTGCTACTTCGATGTGATTTCCGTTCCGTAACCACTCGTGGCTACGGAGTGGGCAGTGTTCTCAAAGAAGCGTACTGTGCCCTGATCAACTTCGTGAAAACACGCTTTGTCTACGTCCCGAACGTTGTATATGTAACCTCTCTGTTCACGTGCTAATGTTTTAAAACTGGCAAACCTTTCACCCAAAGAAAAGACTCACCCTCCTTTTAAAACACTTCACATGTAGGTGGGAAGCAAGAATGGACATACACTTATTCCATGTGTCATTCATTGAAATTGATTTATACACAGTTTGGGGAGGAAGGTGTAATGCTGAGTCAGTGAAATGAATACATCGACATACTTCTACTTCGTCGAGGTCTGATTCTGACATTACTGACAAGGAAACCTCCCCATCGCACCCCCCTCAGATTTAGTTATAAGTTGGCACGGTAGATAGGCCTTCAAAAACTGAACACAGATCAATCGAGAAAACAGGAAGATGTTGTAAGGAACTATGAAAAAATAAGCAAAATATACAAACTGAGTAGTCCATGCGCAAGACAGGCAACAACAAGGAGAGTGTGAGCTTAGGATCGCCGTGGTCCCGTGGTTAGCACAAGCAGCTCCGGAGCGACAGGTCCTTGGTTCGAGTCTTCCCTCGAGTGAAAAGTTTAATTTTTTATTTTCAGACAGTTATTATCTGTACGTCCGTCCGTCCGATCCGAGGTAACTGCGCCGTAGTATGGGGACGCTACACCTAAACAAACATCGAAACACACTACGTCAGTCGGCCGCAGGGCACGGAAGAGAGAGTATTCCTGCTAACGAGGCTCCCTGGCTAGCAGTTGACTGTTCGCTACTTTGAACGACAGTGCATTAAATACGTGAGATGTATTCCGTGGGCAATGTGAATCCTAAAAATATAGCTCGCGACTTCAATAACAAGGTCAATGATAATGATTGGCTGAAAATAAAAAATTAAGCTTTTCACTCGAGGGAAGACTTGAAACAAGCACCTCTCGTTTCGCAGCTGCTCACGCTAACCACGGGACCACGGGGATCCTGTGCTCACATAATCCTTGATGTTGCCTATCTTGCTCATGGACTACTCAGTTTGTATATTTTGCTTATTTTTTTTATAGTTCCACACAACTTCTTCCTGTTTTCTCAATTGACCTGTGTTCAGTGTTTCAAGGCCTATCCACTGTGCCAACTTATAACTAAATCTGAGGGGGGTGGGATGGGGAGGTTCCTTTGTGAGTAGCGAGGGTCAGAAATAACAACACAGACATGCTAATTACCACGAGTGGGATATAATGGAGCCCTATCAGCGTGCACGACATTTGTTACCAAATCACTAGCGCTACAGTTGCCGGTGGCACGTTGGCCAGAGCGTTACTGACCTCATCTGCAGCGACCCCACTTATCCATGGCCTGCGAGCGGGAGGCGCCTGCCCTACGACCCGGCTGGCATCAGTGCACTACTGTGCGGAGGGCGCGCGCAGTGCACTGTTGGCGGCCACGGGGCCCGCTCCACGGGATGTTTAGCAACAGCGGACGCGCCGTCGCTGTCGCTGCCGCCGCATCCTCATTGCCAGCACGGGCGCCACACGCTGGCCTACCGGGCGCAGCCTGCGCTGGCGTCTGACGTCGGCCAGTCGCCACCGAATCCCACGAGAAAGACAGGCCGCGGCGCGTACGTCACAGCTCGTGACACTGCCGGACTTGGGAGCTGCAGCGACCGTCTCCAGCAGGAGGCGAGTTATTATCTGAGACGCCTTTAATACACTACTGGCCATTAAAATTGCTACACCAAGAAGAAATTCACATGATAAACCGGTATTCATTGGACAAATATACTACAACTGACAACCGAGCGAGGTGGCGCAGTGGTTAGCACACTGGACTCGCATTCGGGAGGACGACGGTTCAATCCCGTCTCCGGCCATCCTGATTTAGGTTTTCCGTGATTTCCCTAAATCGTTTCAGGCAAATGCCGGGATGGTTCCTTTCAAAGGGCACGGCCGATTTCCTTCCCAATCCTTCCCTAACCCGAGCTTGCGCTCCGTCTCTAATGACCTCGTTGTCGACGGGACGTTAAACACTAACCACCACCACCACCACTACAACTGACATTTGATTACATTTTCACGCAATTTGGGTGCATAGATCCTGAGAAATCAGTACCCAGAACAACCACCTCTGGCCGTAATAACGGCCTTGATACGCCTGGGCATTGAGTCAAACAGAGCTCGCATGGCGTGTAGAGGTACAGCTGCCAATGCAGCTTCAACATGATACCACAGTTCATCAAGATTGGTGACTGGCGTGCTGTGACGCGCCAGTTGCTCGGCCACCATTGACCAGACGTTTTCAATTCGTGAGAGATCTGGAGAATGTGCTGGCCAGGGCAGCAGTCGAACATTTTCTGTATCCAAAAAGGCCCGTACAGGACCTGCAACATGCGGTCGTGCATTAACCTGCTGAACTTTAGGGTTTCGCTGAGATCGAATGAAGGGTAGAGACACGGGTCGTAACACATCTGAAATGTAACGTCCACTGTTCAAAGTGCAGTCAATGCGAACAAGAGGTGACCGAGACGTGTAGCCAATGGCACCCCATACCATCACGCCGGGTGATACGCCAGTATGGGAATGACGAATACAGGCTTCCTATGTACGTTCACCGTGATGTCGCCAAACACGGATGCGACCATCATGATGCTGTAAACAGAACCTGGGTTCATCCGAAGGGATGACGCACCCAGGTTCGTCGTTGAGTACACCATCGCAGGCGCTCCTGTCTGTGATGCAGCGTCAAGGGTAACCGCTGCCATGGTCTCCGAGCTGATAGTCGATGCTGCTGCAAACGTCGTCGAATGTTCGTGCAGATGGTTGTTGTCTTGCAAACGTCCCCATATGTTGACTCAGGGATCGAACGTGGCTGCACGATCCTTTACAGCCATGCGGATAAGATGCCTGTCAACTCGACTGCTAGTGATATGAAGCCGTTGAGATCCAGCACGGCGTTCCGTATTACCCTCCTGAACCCACCGATTCCATATTCTGCTAACAGTCATTGGATCTCGACCAACTCGAGCAGCAATGGCGCGATACGATAAGCCGCAATCGCGATAGGCTACAATCCGACCTTTATCAAAGTCGGAAACGTGGTGGTACGCATTTCTCCTCCTTACACGCGGCATCAGAACAACGTTTCACCAGGCAACGCCGGTCAACTGCTGTTTGTGTATGAGAAATCGGTTTGAAACTTTCCTCATGTCAGCACGCTTTGAAAAGCTAATCATTTTGCATATCACAGCATCTTCTTCTTTTCGGTTAAATTTCGCGTCTGTAGCACGTCATCTTCGTGGTGTAGCAATTTTAATGCCCAGTAATGTACTTTTAGACTCACCCTCTCGATAACATATGAGAAGTTAAGGACTTCATTGGACGCTTTTTCACTGAGAAGCTGATTTATCCCCTGGACCCGGACGTAACCTAGCGTTCACGATGTATGTCGGTCAAGGCGACTAGTGTGAAGTCCCAAGTTCGTTGCGGTGGCCTGCATTTCCCGTGGGGCCTGGTGGTCGCCAGTGACACCCACGAGAAAGACAGGCCGCGGCGGGTACGTCACAGCATGATCTTTCGAGTGCCAGCAATCGTCTCCATCAGGGAGCGAGTTACTGTTTCAGAGGAATTTAACAATTTTTATCGGCGCATTTTAATAAATGCAATCTCTAGATAGCACACGACAAAGTTAAGACCTATAATGGGTACCTCTTCATTGTTTACTGTGTACCCTACAGGGAGCCGAGTGTTCGCTAAGTATGGTGGCCAAGGCGACTGGTGTGACGTCACGAGTTCGTTGCGGGGCCTGTATTTCTCGTGGGCCCCGGTCTCCAGACAGCGAAGATACCAATGAATACAAAAGAAAGAAAGAGCTGTATGGCAGTGTTCGCTGGGAGACACCGAAGGGTAGGTTCAGCCACCTAATAGGGAAGGCTGGTCATCCTCCGTGAACAATGGTGAATTTACTCGATAACTTCACCAGTCGAAAAGGAAATCTATAGCATATTTTTATGTATGACTTGTGTGAGAAAAATAATGGGACCGGCAACACTGCGAGTGAGCTGGCACAAGCTGTGTTGTTCTACTTGCATCGACAGTTGTGTTCATCCTTTCCGAATACTCAGTCCGAGTTTAAGCTCCGTGCAGCCATCTGCACCCATGGTCTAGGCGTAGCGTCTTTGATTAGTAATCAAAACGTCCTCGGCCGCGGGTTGGAGTGCCGCAACCGCTTAATCAGTACTGACGGCCGAAGAGTTCCGGCATAAGAAGGCTCATTCTTCCGACTGCCTTGTCAAAGAGGATGGAGGCGCGGACAAAGGTTCAGGGCATTCCCTTGACCTAGGGGTGGGAAGAATCAGCCACGATCAACATCTTGAGGACGCAGAAGGCAATGGAAACCACTGCACTGAAGGCAGGTAACGTTTATCCACAGGACACGTGGCCTGTAATTGTAAAATTGTCATGATGATCTCTCCATTGGGAAAAGATTCCGGAATGGCCTCTATTCGAATCTCCAGGAGGGGACTGCCAAAAGGGGGGGGGGGGTGACCATGAGAAAAAGATTGAATAGTCAACGGAAGGACAACGTTCTACGAGTCGGGGCGTGGAATGTCAGAAGTTTGAATGTGACAGAGAAACTATAAAATCTGAAAAGGGTAATGCAAAGGCTCAATCTAGATACAGTAGGGGTCAGGTGAAATGAAATGGAAATTAGGCAAGGATTTCTCGTCAGATGAGTATAAGGAAATATCAACGGTAGCAGAAAATGGTGTAACGAGTGTAGGATTCGTTATGAATAGGAAGGTAGGGAAGAGGGTGTGTTACTGTGAGCAGTTCAGTGTTAGGGTAGTTCTTATAGGAATCGACAACGACTGTTCAGGTATACATGCTGACGTTGCAAGCTTAAGATGAAGAGATAGAGAAAGTATAAGAGGATATTGAAAGGCTAATACAGTATGTAAAGGGCAATGAAAATCTAATACACATGGAGAACTGGAATGCAGTTATAGGAGAAAGAGAAGAAGAAAATTTACAGACGAATATCGGCTTGCAACAAGGAACGAGAGAGGAGCAAGACTAATTGAGTTCTGTAATAAGTTTCAGATAGTAAAAGCGAATAATCTGTTCAAGAATCGCAAGAGGAGGAGGTATACATGGAAAAGACCGGGTGATAAAGAAAGCCTTTAGTTACATTATATCAGGGTCGCACAGAGATTCCGACATCAGATACTGGGTTGTAAGGCGTACCCAGAAGCAGACATACTCAGATAACAATATAGTAGTGATGAAGAGTAGGTTGAAGTTTAAGGCATTAGTCAGGAATATTCATACGCAAAGAAGTGGGGTACAGAAGTACTAAGGAATGACGAGATACGGGAGAAGTTCTCTAAGGCTGCAGACACAGCAATAAGGAATAGCTCAATGGGCAGTACAGTTGAAGAGGAATGGACATCTCTAAAAAGGGCCATCACAGAAGTTGAAAAAAAAACATAGGTATAAAGAAGATAACTGCGAAGAAACCATTGGTAACAGAAGAAATAGTTCAGTTGACCGATGAAAGGACGAAGTACAAAAATGTTCCGGCAAACTCAGGAATGCAGAAATACAAATCTTTGAGGAATGAAATAATTAGGAAGTGCAGGGAAGCTAAGACGAAATGGCTGCAGGAATGAAAAAGAAGTAATTGTCGAAAGGACAGACTCAGCATACAGGAAAGTTAAAACAACCTTCTCTGACATTAAAAGCAAGGGTGGTAATATTAAGAGTGCAACGCTAATTCCACTACTAAATGGAGAGGAGCGAGTTGGTAGGTTGGTTCAAACGGCTCTAAGCACTATGGGACTTAACATCTGAGGTCATCAGTCCCCTAGAACTTAAAACTACTTAAACCTAACTAACCTAAGGACATCACACACATCCAAGCTCGAGGCAGGATTCGAACCTGCGACCGTAGCGGTTGCGCGGTTCCAGACTGAAGCCCCTAGAACCGAGCGGATAGGTGGAAAGAATACATTGAAGTGATCTATGAGGGAGAAGATTTGTCTGATGATGATAACAAAGCGAATAACACTGTGCATTCTAGGACTAGTCAGGACTGCTCTACATTGGGGTTAGAAGAAAGAGAGAAATATACACGGCCCAGTCACGTTAATGTGTGACAACCTCGTATGTTCGACATCAACGTGCAACAACCACTCAAAGGTGGCAGGTGGCAGCACTAAAACTGGAGAGTTTATAAAGACTGTCGGCGGAACACGGAAAACAGTGCAATCGTTGACGTAAAGTTCAAAAGGGCATAATCAATGGCTTTCTGTCCAAGGGTGGAGGTATTTCCGAAATGGCTAAGTGTTTAAACTGTTTACGGGGAGTCGTGGTTAAGTGGTGCTGTATAACACCGCGGCACAACGGGTCATAGGTCTTAGGATACATCAAATGTATCTGCAACTGCGAATATGTACAACCATCAACTGTAGAGTGGAGTGACGATAGTAAAAACTTGTGCAGACCGAGATTTGAACCCGTATTTCCCGCATATCGCGAGCTGTCGCCTTACCTTTTTTTTTGTTTATCTTATATTGTTCGTTGTCGTTCGTTGCATTTGTTGGCGATGGACGTCGGATGACATTCATTCAAGTTTATGATTGATTCATTCACTCAATATTTTTTTTTTCTTTACAGACGGCGGCTAACACTCTGACCGGACACACTGGGCTCACAGTTTGGCTATCCATGCACGACTAACGGCCACGCTCAAACTTTCTTATGTCGTCAATCATGCGCCTACAAACTGTACCCGTACATCCATTATGCATATCCCCGTACAGTTGAGACTTTCACTTTTAAGTCGCTTGTACGCTGTCGGCTGGTAAATACAATATTGCAGTACCTGTGTTATTATGAATTACGATGTAATATTCCTTGGGACGTGCATACATACGTAATGGATGTACGTGTGCAGCAAGGAATAGGCACTGCGGCGACTGCAGCCGCAATGAAAAACGTTAAATGTATTCGCAGTTGCCTCAGACATATGTTGTACCATCCAGAATGTCATCGACTCTCCTCCTCCGTGTCTCGCAGCAATCCGCGCTGGAAAAGGTGGTTGTCAGGCTTATGAGAAGTGGCCCGTTAATGTGACTCGATAGTGTAAATATGCCTTTGCACCGCAGTTTAATACCTGTTAAACCAAATTCATCAGAGAGGGGATTTCATGCGATATGAGCTTGATGATCATCGTCCCTATTGGCAAGATTCCTGTAAATTCTTACTTCCATAGAAACGACCCTCGTCAATACGTCGCCGTGTCTCGGAACTGTAACCTGCCTGGAGACTCGACAAGTTTCCACCAGAAATTAAAAACTGCCTACTTCGTTCATCGGTTTCTAGAAAAAGGAGAATTTTTTGTTTTCTTCTTTTTTTCATGTATTAATTCTACCCTATGAACCGTAGATTTGCTTTCATAGCAGCGACGAACGCACACAGGAGCGTTATGGTTCGCAAACACGCCGGAACGCTGCAGAAGCAGGCGCCGTCCCGAGTGTACCGTTTGGCGCAGCGCAGAGCGCGAAAAGACGGCCTAAGCCTGCAGCGGCGTCGGCTTCCGCTGGGACGCTTATCCCCCGCGGGCTGTGGCAGCTCCAGGAAGCAAAACAGGCTTAGGCGCACGGCGGGCCCTGAAATACTGGCGGACCCGCCCAGAAGCCGTCTAGCCGCCTGCCCGCCCGTCTGCCTGCTATCCACTCAGCTTTCAATCTCTGGGCCGTTAGTGGCCCGACGTTGACAAGTGGCTCACATCTGCAGCCCTACTCCTCACTTCAGCACATGCTGCACACATGACGACAATCGGTTATTACGTTTTCTTTCCATTTTATAAATCAAAAAGGTCCCGTTCGGAGACCGTACTGTCCAGTCAGGTAAATCGCTCTCAGCATTGAGGCAATAATCCCACCAACGCACTAGGTTGACGATGTGCATTTGGTAAAACACCGTATCCTGCTGCGTGAGAAAGTCCGGAAATGCCTGCATGCATGTCCCCGTCCGACAGGAATCGTCGTCCATTCAAGGCCTTTTTAAGAGAACCAGGAAGTGAAACTCTGTCGAATTAAGGTTTTTTTTTATTCTCTTAAGTTACACTCCAGTCCTTCTTGAACCACCGGCCGGAGTGGCCGTGCGGTTCTAGGCGCTACAGTCTGGAACCGAGAGGCCGCTATGGTCGCAGGTTCGAATCCTGCATCGGGCATGGATGTGTGTGATGTCCTTAGGTTAGTTAGGTTTAATTAGTTCTAAGTTCTAGGCGACTGATGACCTCAGAAGTTAAGTCGCATAGTGCTCAGAGCCATTTGAAGCATTTGAACCTTTCTGAAACATAATACGTATGGTTTTTGTGTGTCTGGTTCATATTAACAGGAAAGAAAGAGCATTTCCTAAACAAGTCCGTTGTCAATTCAGATATGTTTATCCTGGATGCACCAGAATTTCTTTGTCTTTGATTTGAAACAGTACTTTATTTTAAGAAGTAATCTTATTACCAGAATCAGATTTTAACTTCGTAGCGCAGTGTGCGGTGATATGAAACTTCCTGACAGATTAAAACTGTGTTCCAAGTCTAGACTCGAACTCGGGACCTTGTAATGTTATGTGAACCTCACTGCCCCCCCCCCTTTTTTAACTAATTTGTGTTGATTTTATTCTGAGAAGCTCAGTAATGTATGTAAATACCGTAAATGTAAATTTGATTCAAAAGGTACTTGAAGTGAAGTGAAGCACAGCTGGACAGCAACAAACTCTTTAGCGCGCAATCCACGCAACGATAGTAGTTGTGAATCTTTGAGTACGGACTCAAAAAAGTGGAAAGAGGACGTGTAGCTCAGACCGTATTGTTATATTTAATGAAAATTGATATTTTAGTGATAAAACCGAGTAAAATATGCGTAAGACTTGCCAAACATTTATGTACACAAATTTTCTGGAAGTGAAGAATAGAAATATCTTGTTTCTGGAAAAGAAGGTGAACTTCATTGTCGTCGTCGTCTTTCAATCGACAGAATTGTAAGTGTAAAAAGTTCACTAAAATACAGGAAAAGAAATGCATTCTCTATAATTTCATTCAATAAGTAACAACCTTAATTACAGTAACTGGATTATGTTCTTGTACAATAGAACTTGTACTTAGCAACTTTGATGTAGCAGGACGTCTAGTTTGAAGGAAGTTTGTGTGCTAAGCAATCTCCTTTTCTCACGAAAAGCAGATTGCTGCTTGATCTTATTTAGTAACAACAATGGCCCCTTAGATTTGAAAAGCTACGAAAACTTGGGCTCAAAGCTATTCGCAATACGGCCAAGTAACTAACAGAGTCGTATTTTAAACCTTAAAGAACAATAACTTCCTCCAAATTGCAATACGTCAACAACTGGTGCAGAAGCTGATCATTCAAGGAGGCAGCAACCATAATTCCGCTGATATGAAACTTCCTGACAGATTAAAACTGTGTGCCGGACCGAGACTCGAACTCGGGACCTTTGGCTTTCGCGGGCAACTGCTCTACCATCTGAGCTACCCAAGCACGACTCACGACGCGTCCTCACAGCTTTACTTCTGCCAGTACCTCGTCTCCTACCTACCAAACTTTACAGAAGCTCTCCTGCGAAACTTGCAGAACTATCACTCCCGGAAGAAAGGATATTGCGGAGATATGACTTAGCCACAGCCTGGGGGAAGCTTCCAGAATGAGATTTTCACTCTGCAGCGGAGTGTGCACTGATATGAAACTTTCTGGCAGATTAAAAAATTCTGCTGCAGAGTGAAAACCTCATTCTGGGAACATCCCCCAGGCTGTGGCCAAGGCATGTCTCCGCAATATCCTTTCTTCCGGCAGTGCTAGTTCTGCAAGGTTCGCAGAAGAGCTTCTGTGGAGTTTTGGAAGGTGGGAGACGAGGTACTGGCAGAATTGAAGCTGTGAGGACGGTTCGTGAGTCGTGCTTGTGTAGCTTAGATTGTAGAGCACTTGCCCGCGGAAGGCAAAGGTCCCGAGTTCGAGTCTGGTCCGGCACACAGTTTTAATCTGTCAGAAGTTTCAGTAGTCTTATTGTTTTTATAGTTTGTAAATAGATCATAAATATAAGCAGAATTAGGAAGATCAAGTAGGAATAAATTTAAAGGTACCAGAGAACCTCTGTCAATCTCTTTGGCCAAAGAGTCTCGATTCACGGTGGTAAATGACAGAGAGCTAGTGTAACTGGTGATAGTTATTGACATAACTACCCTTACCAATGCCAATAGCAGATGTTATAAAACCTATCTATAAAGACTTCGTTAGCAAAAACTTGCTTCCTAAATGCATCTATGGGAGAACACCAAATCCCGACGAAAGTTTCAACAACAGTCTGTGGGAACGGTTGCCTAATTTGTGGCCCTCAAATCCATAAAAGCTGTGTTGTGCTTCAATTATGAGTCAGTCAGCACGTCGAAAGTTTCCAGTGATATGGGAATGGAACCTGGGGTGAAGACGAAGAATGTAGTTCTGTCAGTTGATCAGCTGAGGATGCGGGAGGCTGAGAACAGTGCCATACAAATGGCAAAAGAGGCCAGAATAATTGGCATATTTAAAAAAAAAATTATATCTAAATATTTGTCAAATCTTGTATTTGATATTGGCTACTGCATATTGTCAGGCATTATTAGTACATTTTAATGAAAGTGTTGTAATTCATCTCTGTACCAAGCGTCACTGCCGTAGGTGTTATTGTTTCATAGAAAATTGTACCTAAAGCCAGAAAATTCATTCCTTCGGGAAAATGCATCAAAAGTTTTTATATAATCTTTTCAATTTATATTCAAAGTTAAAATTACCCAGGCCCATAGCCGTCATCATTGCAGGCCTCTTTACACTCCAGCTTACGCTTGAAGGCTCTTTTTTGAAAAGATTTGCTGACCACTCGAAGAGCTTTTCATGAAATTGTACTGGTGATCGGTAGGGTTTAACTGCTGTCAGGTACCGTGACCAGATCTTGAAACCTCAAATGCGGTTCCTGCAAGGTGCAGTGGGCTCAGACTTCGTATTGATAGACAATAATACTCGACCTCATAGAGCACTGGTGGTTGTTTTCTCGGAAACGGAAGATACTACACGCATGGCTTGTCCTGCTCACGCTTCCGATTTGAATCCCATGGGGCATATCTGGGTTTATCACGTCAGCATCCAACAATCACTTCCCAAGACATGCAAGCAGCTCTGCAGAAAGAATGGGCGTATTGCCTCAACATGAGATTTATGCCATCATTCACTGCATGTCCCGTAGTTGTCAGGCACGTGTTGCTGCCAGAGGTGGTCACACTCCATACTGAGCACATTAATCAGTTGTCGGAACGTGTGTGAAAATCCGTAAAGTTGGAAGAAAAAACGAAGATAATTTCTGTCTACCCTTACACATGTAGCAGTTGTTTATGTTCTGTATTCTTTACATTGTTTCTACGTTATTGTTTTTACTGTTTTATGGCAAAATAAATGCAATCTTGCAAAAAATTACGTTTGTTCTTTTGGACACTAGTATACTTCGTTGCCAGCTACCTTGGTGAAAATGTTTCAAAGCTAGGGTTGGTGTCATACTACAACATGACTGATGCCCGGCGAAGGCAGCGAGAAACTAGCGCATAGATCAGGTGGAGGCAAATGTTTCACACCGAACGTACATGGGTATCGTAAGACAAGACACACGGCAACAGGGACATTGTCTTAACAGTGCTGTATCAATTCTCAAGCCAAGTATTTGTCGCTTGTTTATGTCAGCATTATTACTGACATAGCAATGATGGTTTTTTCCATTTTATTTAATAAAGCAATATTAAAGTAAAGTAACTTTTGTTGTTGTTGTTGTTGTGGTCTTCAGTCCTGAGACTGGTTTGATGTAGCTCTCCATGCTACTCCATCCTGTGCAAGCTTCTTCATCTCCCAGTACCAACTGCAGCCTACATCCTTCTGAATCTGCTTAGTGTATTCATCCCTTGGTCTCCCTCTCCAGGCTGCCCTCCAGTACTAAACTGGTGATCCCTTGATACCTCAGAACATGTCCTACCAACCGATCCCTTCTTCTAGTCAAGTTGTGCCACAAACGCCTCTTCTCTCCAATTCTATTCAATACCTCCTCATTAGTTATGTGATCTACACATCTCATCTTAAGTATTCTTCTATAACACCACATTTTGAAGGCTTCTATTGTCTTTTTGTCCAAACTATTTATTGTCCATGTTTCATTTCCATACATGGCTACACGCCATACAAATACTTTCAGAAACGACTTCCTGAAACTTAAATCTATACTCGATGTTAACAAATTTTTCTTCTTCAGAAACGCTTTCCTTGCCATTGCCAGTCTACATTTTATATCCTCTCTACTTCGACCATCATCAGTTAATTTGCTCCCCAAATAGCAAAACTCCTTTACTACTTTAAGTGTCTCATTTCCTAATCTAATTCCCTCAGCATCACCCGACTTAATTCGACTACATTCCATTATCCTCGTTTTGCTTTTGTTGATGTTCATCTTATACCCCCCTTTCAAGACACTGTCCATTCCATTCAACTGTTCTTCCAAGTCCTTTGCTGTCTCTGACAGAATTACAATATCATCGGGGAACCTCAAAGTTTTTATTTCTTCTCCATGGATTTTAATACCTACTCCGAACTTTTATTTTGTTTCCTTTATTGCTTGCTCAATGTACATATTGAATAACATCGGGGAGAGGCTACATCCCTGTCTTACTCCCTTCCCAACCACTGCTTCCCTTTCATGCCCCTTGACTCGTATAACTGCCATCTGGTTTCTGTACAAATTGTAAATAGCCTTTCGCTCCCTGTATTTTACCCCTGCCACCTTTAGAATTTGAAAGAAAGTATTCCAGTCAACATTGTCAAAAGCTTTCTCTAAGTCTATATATGCTAGAAACGTAGGTTTGCCTTTCCTTAATCTTTCTTCTAAAATAAGTCGTAGGGTCAGTATTGCCTCACGTGTTCCAACATTTCTACGGAATCCAAACTGATCTTCCCCGAGGTCGGCTTCTATCAGTTTTTCCATTCGTCTGTAAAGAATTCGTGTTAGTATTTTTCAGCTGTGACTTATTAAACTGATTGTTCTGTAATTTTCACATCTGTTAATACCTGCTTTCTTTGGGATTGGAATTATTATATTCTTCTTGAAGTCTGAGGGTGTTTCGCCTGTCTCATGCATCTTGTTCACCAGATGGTAGAGTTTTCTCAGGACTGGCTCTCCCAAGGCCGTCGGTAATTCTAATGGAATGTTGTCTACTCCCGGGGCCTTGTTTCGACTCAGGTCTTTCAATGCTCTGTCAAACTCTTCACACAGTATCATATCTCCCATTTCTTCTTCATCTACATCCTCTTCCATTTCCATAATATTGTCCTCAAATACATCACCTTTGTATAGACCCCCTATATACTCCTTCCATCTTTGTGCTTTCCCTTCTTTGCTTAGAACTGGGTTTGCATCAAAGCTCTTGATATTCATGCAGGTGGTTCTCCTTTCTCCAAAGGTCTCTGTAATTTTCCTGTAGGCAGTATCTATCATACCCCTAGTGAGAGAAGCCTCTACATACTTACACTTGTCCTCTAGCCATCCCTGCTCAGCCATTTTGCACTTCCTGTCGATCTCATTTTTGAGACGTTTGTATTCCTTTTTGCCTGCTTCATTTACATCATTTTTATATTTTCTCCTTTCATCAATTAAATTCAATATTTCTTCTGTTACCCAAGGGTTTCTACTAGCCCTCGTCTTTTTACCTATTTGATCCACTACTGCCTTCACTATTTCATTCCTCAAAGCTACCCATTCTTCTTCTACTGTACTTCTTTCCCCCATTCCTGTCAATTGTTCCCTTATGCTCTCCCTGAAAGTCTGTACAACCTCTCGTTCTTTCAGTTTATCCAGGTCCCATCTCCTTAAATTCCCACCTTTTTCAGTTTCTTCAGTTTTAATCTACAGTTCACAACCAATAGATTGTTGTCAGAGTCCACATCTGCCCCTGGAAATGTCTTACAATTTAAAACCTGGTTCATAAATCTCTGTCTTACCATTATACAATCTATCTGATACCTTTTACAAACAAAAATTTCTCAATTTTTTTAAAAAGAAGTTTTTTTTGTGGTTTTAGGGCGCACAACTTCAATGGTCATTAGCGCCCTGACTACTCTGAGAATGCACCGCGAGGCACAAGTGGGCAACAACAACTAAAAGGGAAAACACGATAAAAGACAGACTGACAGGCATAGGATTAAAAAACAGCATCATCAAATGTCCTGAGAGAGGTTTGTCAAATTGATAAAACGAAGAACACGAGCAACTGCTCGTGGGTCATCCGCTAAAATGGCATCGAAAGTACTTGGCAGGTTAAGATCTAGACGCAGTGTGTTAAAATATTGACAGGACATTAAAATGTGTCGAACCGTCAGCAAGTGCCCACATGGGCAGAACGGCGCTGGCGCAGCCGTCAGCAGATGGCGATGGCTGAACCGGCAGTGTCCAATTCTTAACCGGGCCAAAACTACCTCCTCCCGCCGAGAAGGGCGTGAGGAGGACGTCCAAGCCACGGGAAGAGGTTTTAAGGCCCGAAGCTTGTTGTCTGTAAGTGCAGCCCAAACGGCATGCCACAGCGACACAATGCGCCGACAAATGACCCTGCTAAAATCGGACGAAGGGACACAACAAGAAGCTGTCCGAGGCTGGAGGACCGCAGCCTTGGCCGCGGCATCTGCAGCTTCGTTCCCAGGGATACCGACATGGCCAGGAACCCACATAAAGCTAACCGGAGAACCGACGTCCACCAGCTGCTGAAGAGAGCGTTGGATCCGGTATACGAAGGGGTGAACCGGGTACGGATCACTGAGGCTCTGGATGGCGCTCAGGGAGTCGGAGCAGATGACATAAGCAGAATGTCGGTGGCGGCAGATGTAAAGAACAGCCTGGTAGAGGGCAAAGAGCTCAGCTGTGAAGACCGAACAATGGCCATGGAGCCGGTCTTTGAAACTTTGTGCCCCGACAATAAAGGAACACCCGACCCCGTCATTGGTCATAGAGCCATAGGGTAGAACTCCAGGGGGTAGCAGGGCAGAGACATACAACCCGTATTGACGGTCGAGAGAGTCGTCAAAAAAGGAACGATAAGACGGATGGTCGGGCATTGACAGTAGCCGACAGGCATACCGACAAAGCAGTATATCGCGCCGGTAGGTGAGTGGCAATTCGCCAGCGTCAGCATGAAGACTCTCTACGGGACTAGTATAAAATGCTCCGATCGCAAGTCGTAAACCTCGATGTTGTATGGAGTTGAGGCGGCGTAAGATGGATGGCCGTGCAGAGGAGTAGACGAAGCTCCCATAATCCAGCTTGGAGCGGACGATCGACCGATATAGACGAAGTAGGACAGTTCGATCCGCTCCCCACGACATACCACTGAGAACACGGAGGACATTTAAAGAACGGGTACAACGGGCGGCCAAATATGACACATGTGGAGACCAGCTAAGTTTCCTGTCAAATGTAAGGCCTAAAAATTTGGTTGTCTCCACGATTGGGAGAGCAACGGGACCGAGTCGTAAGGACGGTGGGAGAAACTCTTTGTAGCGCCAGAAGTTAATACAGACCGTCTTCTCGGCAGAAAAACGGAAGCCATTGGCGACACTCCAGGAGTAAAGACGGTCAAGAGAACGCTGAAGACAGCGCTCCAGGACACGTGGACACTGCGCGCTGCAATAGATGGTAAAATCGTCCACAAAAAGGGAGCCTGATACATCAGCTGGGAGGCAATCCATTATTGGATTGATCGCGATGGCGAAGAGAGCGACGCTCAAAACTGAGCCCTGTGGCACCCCATTTTCCTGGATCAAACCTTGACAAGCTGCGATCGTCAGGTCGCACACCTCACGGAAGTCATTCTCGCTGCTGCTGAATATTCCATCCCTCACCCTACTTCTTCTCCACGTCGCGTACCGGTCCCCTGGTGGACCGCAGCATGTAGAGACGCTTTACGTGCTCGTCGACGTGCTTTACGCACCTTTAAACGCCACCCTACAGTGGCGAATTGTATTAATTATAAACGATTACGTGCTCAGTGTCGTCGTATTATTAAAGAAAGCAAGAAAGCCAGCTGGGCTGCTTTCACAAGCACCTTCAACAGTTTTACTCCTTCTTCTGTTGTCTGGGGTAGCCTGCGCCGGCTATCTGGCACTAAGGTCCACTCCCCAGTTTCTGGCTTGAAGGTCGCGAATGACGTCCTTGTGGCCCCTGAGGCTGTCTCCAATGCCTTCGGCCGCTTTTTCGCAGAGGTTTCGAGCTCCGCTCATTACCACCCTGCCTTCCTCCCCGCAAACAGGCAGAGGAGGCTAGGCCACCTGACTTCCGCTCCTCGAATTGTGAAAGTTATAATGCCCCATTCACCATGCGGGAACTCGAAAACGCACTTGGCCGATCACGGTCCTCCGCTCCAGGGCCTGATTCTATTCATATTCAGATGCTGAAGAACCTTTCTCCTGCGGGTAAAGGTTTTCTTCTTCGTACGTACAATCGCATCTGGATTGAGGGACATGTTCCCGCATGCTGGCGCGAGTCTATTGTTGTCCCGATTCCTAAGCCGGGGAAGGACAAGCACTTGCCTTCCAGTTATCGACCTATCTCGCTTACCAGCTGTGTCTGTAAAGTGATGGAGCGAATGGTTAACTCTCGATTGGTTTGGCTGCTCGAATCTCGACGCCTACTTACCAATGTACAATGTGGATTTCGTAGGCGCCGCTCTGCTGTTGACCATCTGGTTACCTTGTCGACCTTCATTATGAATAACTTCTTGCGGAAGCGCCCGACCGCGGCTGTGTTCTTTGATTTGGAGAAGGCTTACGACACCTGTTGGAGGGCGGGCATTCTCCGCACCATGCATACATGGGGCCTTTGCGGTCGCCTCCCTCTTTTTATTCGTTCCTTTTTAATGGATCGACAGTTCAGGGTACGTGTGGGTTCTGTCCTGTCCGACACCTTTCGCCTTCCTGAAAGGTCGCCCTGGAAGAGAAGAGCCCCCAGTCTGCCTTGGAGATGGTCCAACTAGAGGAGCACGGAGAGGGAGTATGCTGCAGGAGATGGATAACACACGGGAAATGGTCGCTCGAATATGTATCAGCAAGTGCATACCACTCAAACCGGCATGCAAGTTGGGGAGTACATATAGAGAGGTCTAAATGGGAATAGGTGTGAGATGTGTCCGAAAGAAAAGTAGGGGCGCCAGTATTGAGGCAGACAAGATTGAGCTGGTTGAAAAGGTCTGCTAACAAGGAGCCCCTTGGGCAGGATGCTGGAGAGCCCCAAAGGGGATGGTGGGCATTGAAGTCTCCAGTTAACAAAAATGGTGCAGGTAGCTGAGCAATAAGTTGCATCATGTCTGCCCTGGTAACGGCAGATGACGATGGAGTGTAAACGGTACAAAAGGAAAACGTAAAAGTGGGGAGAGTAATGCGGATGGCAACTGCCTGCAGGCCGGTCTGCAACGTGATGGGATCGTAGTAAATATCATCCCGGACCAGCAACATAACCCCTCCATGAGCTGGGATACCTACCACAGGGGGTAGGTCAAAACGCACAGAGGTGTAGTGTGCCAAGGCAATTTGATCGCATGGGCGTAGCTTCGTTTCCTGGAGGGCTACGACGAGCAGACGGTGCAATCGGAGCAGCAACTTCAAGTCCTCTCGGTTGGAGCGAATGCTGCGAATATTCCAGTGAATAAGTGCCATCGTAAGAAAAGGAAGATGAAAAAAGGGGTCACCTCGAAGGCCGCTGAGGGCATGGCTTCGAGCGAGCACCGCCGCCGCTATCAGTAGGCGGACAGTCATCGTCCATTGGGTCCATAGGTTCATCGGCCATTTCGGGAGGATGGCCGGGAGGGGGAGCTTCCTCCGCCGGTGAACGGCCAGATGTACGGCTACCAGCGGTGCGGCCAGGCGAAACGGATGACGGCCTGGGGCGGCAACCGCTGGGTGGCGCAGGAGAAGAAATGCGCCGTGGCGGAGAAGGAGAACTGTGCTTCCTATGAGCCTTTTTGGAAGGACGTTTGGTGGAAGTACCGGTCGAAGGCTGGGAGGTCGAGGAACGTAGGAAATCTGCACGGGATGGTTCCTTCTTGAAGGCCCGTGCATCTGACTTCGGGGTCTTCGTCTTAGCAGAAGCTGATGAAGGGGCTGGTGTCTGTGGGGTGATGGGAGGAAGAGGAGACGTCGACCGCGCGATCTTAGCACTGGCCGAACGGACGACCGTGGTGCTGAAGGTCAGATCGCATGTCTGGGTTGCTACCTCCTTGGTAGTCCGAGGAGAGGCGAGGACAGTACTGTATTTCCCCGCTGGGAGCAGCGCGGGCTTCCTACTAGCCAATAACTTGCGAGCAGCCGAGGTGGACACTTTCTCTTTGACCCGAATTTCTTGGATACAGCGTTCTTCCTTATAGACAGGACAGTCGCGGGAGGATGCGGCATGGTCACCCTGACAGTTCACACAACGAGGAGACGGAGGTGGACAGTCACCCTCATGGGCATCCCTGCCACAAGTGACACATTTAGCCGCATTGGAACAAGACTGTCGAGTGTGATTGAAACGCTGACACTGGTAGCAGCGCGTAGGTGTCGGGACATAGGGGCGAACAGAAATAACCTCGTAGCCCGCCTTGATGCGCGATGGCAGCTTAACACTATCGAAGGTCAAGAAAAGTGTCCGGGTCGGTACAAGGTCATTGTTGACCTTTTTCATGACCCTATGGACAGCCGTCACGCCCTGCTCAGCGAGGAAAGATTGAATCTCCTCGTCAGTCAATCCGTCGAGGAAGCTAGTATAGACTACACCACGAGACGAATTCAAAGTTCGGTGGGCCTCCACCCGGACAGGGAACGTGTACAGGAGTGTGGCCCGAAGCAGTTTTTGTGCCTGAAAGGTACCGTTACGCAACCTGGTACAAGATTTGACAGATCCGGCTATGGCATCTACACCCTTCTGGATAACGAAAGGGTTGACAGAGGAAAAATCCTTTCCGTCGTCAGATCGAGAAACGACGAGGAACTGTGGGGCAGGTGGTAGTACTTTTGTCACTGGTGGCTGGTCACGTTTCCGTTTTTGGGCAGAAGTCGAAAGCGATGGAGTAGAATCCATTGCGGAGGAATCCCCCATGATTGCCAGCGTCTCCGATGGCGCGCTCCTTCCTTGTGGGGACCCTCTCAGAGGGCACTCCCGCCTTAGGTGAATGTTTACACCTCAGGTCACACCTCCCGAGATACAGACGGAGGGACCAATCGGAATGGTCAGAAGGTATCAGCTCAGGCAATCACCCCTCCCCGGGCCTGGCCTTTACCAGGGGGTACGCGCGTGCCTTACATGTCTACCCAGGGCGGGGAATTACGCGTTACCCCGTCACCGGCTACGCGTGCGAACGCATGGGTCGGCCTTCAGGCACGCACAGGGAGGAAGGAAGAAGAGGAAAAAGAAGAGAGAGAGGGAGAAAGAGGACAGACTGTCTCAAACGCCGAGGCGGAGACCAGAGAAGGTAAGGAGAAGAAGGCAATGAGAAAGCAAGGAGAAGAAGGCAATGAGAAGGCAAGGAGAAGAAGGCAATGAGAAGGCAAGGAGAAGAAGGCAATGAGAAGGCAAGGAGAAGAAGGCAATGAGAAGGCAAGGAGAAAAAGGCAATGAGAAGGCAAGGAGAAAAAGGCAATGAGAAGGCAAGGAGAAAAAGGCAATGAAAAGGCAAGGAGAAAAAGGCAATGAGAAGGCAAGGAGAAGTCAAGGGAAAGAGTAAGGAAGACAGTGAGGTGGAGAAGAGCAAAGAAAGGAACCAACAAAAGGAAGGAAGAAACGAGAAGTGAAAAAGCAGAAAGACCACAATTAGAGATCGTGGAACCGTCCGTCTCCGGACGCAGGCGCTAACTACCCCAGTGAGGGGGATGGACACCTTTTAGTCGCCTCTTACGACAGGCAGGAATACCTCGGGCCTATTCTAATCCCCGGACCCGCAGGGGGGTTTAAAAAGAAGGTTTACTTAAAAACGAAATTTTTCGCGCTGCTGCTGTGGTTAATTTATGTCTGAGTTTCTTGCTTGGCTGTTAGCAGTCCGTTTTTCGCATCCCTCGTGACCCGTGACACAGGCGCGACCCCATGCCGCGCACGTGTCTGGCCTCCGTGCTGTGGTGTGTAGTGCCGTGGCGCGGCGTACGGCGTCCACCCAGGGGTGGGGGATGAGGGGTGACCACTCTGCCCGAGTGGAGGCACTCGCCCTCAGCGGATGGCCATTCAAGCCGGCCTGGGCAGGCGTACACGTGGCGAATGCGCCGCCGTCTCACGGTCTCCCGTTCGTGTTTCTCGTGTTCACCTCTGGCACGCAACGAACTCTCACTTCATTAGCGACGTCCGAATCCTAAGGCACAGGTTTGCCACCATTCTTGGAGCCTTTTCCCTGAACTAGAGCAAATGTTTGTCAACAAAGTGTAGCGTCTAAATAAATTTCAGCTTATAAAATTTTTTTGAACGCACCTAGTTTTTTAGTGACGAAACGTGTAACTTAGATTTTCAGACCGTAAATGACACACTAAGTAAAATATTCTTTCCCATTTTCCCGCAGTCGTATAAATTTCATGGAGAAACGAAACGTTTCGTCCCCATCAGCGGGACCTCGAAGTTTGTACGAAAGCCCGTTTCACGCACCAGATCGCTATTGACTAAAGCGACATTTGGTTTCTTCATGTGTGAATTCACACCCTCGACTCGGATGATAAAACCATTCTTCATGTGCGCCCTAGGCTGACGGAAAATAATTTATATGCACTAATTTTATTACGTCATATCCTGCAGTACTCAGATGAAACTATATGATTCCAGCTACTTTTTAAGTCTCACACATCTATGATGCATACATGCAGGCAGAAGCGACGAATGGAATTCATTTGATTAAAACACCTATCCCTAGATTTCAGGCTTGACACCCCGTTTCGTTCGATGCTAAGGTGCTATTTCAATACAGTTGGAGAGCCTTTGCAATGTTATTCTAGTTTAGGGGGAGTATTAAGCGGGCTCTAGAGTGAATGATAATTTGGACTTAGGAGAGAGGTGTGCTGTTGTTCCCGTGCAGTTGTACAAAGCCATTGTGCCAGGGTGGTGTAGTGGTTAGCGCATCTATCTAGTGAGCAGGAGACATGAGTTCAATTCTGGCCGTTGCACAAATTTTCATTTCTCACTTCTATATAAATACAAGGTGGTCCATTTGAAGGTTTCAGACAAAACTTGTTTAATTTTTTATGGAGAATCCGAATCTGCAATAAAAAATGCGTGTTTCCATTTAAGATTTAAAAGTTGCTTCCCCCCCTCACCCCCCCACCCCACCCGCCCCACCCAAGGGGACGGGGGCTGGAGGTCACATACAGTATCATTTAATGTCCATCTTTGAGATTGCAAACTTGTCTTACCCACTATTTTTAACCGATGTTGTGTGACAACAACAGTCACCACTCATAAATACGTTTCAATGACGAACATGTGATGCTCACTGGACCACTTCCCCATGGCAACTGAAAGTATCTTGTGTAACTTGGAGAAAGCCGCGCTCCCAAGCACCCTCCTCCACGTGACTGCCACACTGTGCACATAAGACACACACACACACACACACACACACACACACACACACACACACACACACACTGTGCACGAGCGAAAACCGTCAGTTATTTCCGTCTGATAATTCCACCACTCCGTGTCACGTCTCATATTAAATACGTAGCTACTGCTCGCCACTTTACGTTTCTTCGTCACAATGTTTATTGGGTTAGTTGGTTGGTTGATTCGGGGGAGGGGACCAAACAGCGAGGCCATGTGTCCATCGGATTAGAGAAGGATGAGGAAAGAAGCCCCCCATGAACCATGCACCTTGCCGTTGGTGGGTAGGCTTGCGTGCCTCAACGATACATATAGCCGTACCGTAGGTTCAACCACAACGGAGGGGTATCTGTTGAGAGGCCAGACAAACGTGTGGTTCCTGAAGAGGGGCAGCAGCCTTTTCAGTAGTTGCAGGGGCAACAGTCTGGATGATTGACTGATCTGGCCTTGTAAAATTAACCAAAATGGCCTTGCTGTTCTGGTACTGCGAACGGCTGAAAGCAAGGGGAAACTACAGCCGTAATTTTTCCCGAGGGCATGCAGCTTTACTGTATGATTAAATGATGATGGCGTCCTCTTGGGTAAAATATTCCGGAGGTAAAATAGCCCCCCATTCGGATCTCCGGGCGGGGACTACTCAAGAGGACGTTGTTGTCAGGAGAAAGAAGACTGGCGTTCTACGGATCGGAGCGTGGAATGTCAGGTACCTTAATCGGGCAGGTAGGTTAGAAAATTTAAAAAAGGAAATGGATGGGTTCAAGTTAGATATAGTGAAATTGAAAGGTCTCTGTTGGATTCCTTTCATGTTTAATTTCTTAAATCTGTTGCCATTTATGGAATAAATTCCTCTTCTAAATGTACAGTGGCGTTTCTGACTATCTGGGAGGAGACTGAGCAGTGGAACGTGTTACTTTTACACATAAACAAGAACGATCTGTCACACTACTACACTTTAAAGCACAGTTTATATGTAATTCTTATATGTAATTCATGTCACACAGTCTCATACGGAACCTACATCCGCTTTCTTTTATATACTGTATATGATAAGATACTGTCATCCCCCTTCCCTTTTGTATGAGAGGATGAATGAGCATATGTATTTCTAGTTGCATGCTTGAGGGTAGCAGACAAGGCTGTCTGCTAGAGAACAGTAGGACCAACGTCGGAACAGGTAGCTACGCTTCCTAAAAGCAAAGAGGTTTCTATCCTTAGTATGGTCCTGTCCGTCCGTTGTCATGTTGGTATAGGAAGCTGCCCCTCTGGCCACTTCCGTTGGTCTTTGGGAGCCACCCTGAGGAAGCACGCTCGGCAGTAGGGCGGTTGCAGGGTGGCCGTGGCGAGCGTCTGAAGTGGTAAGATCTCCGGCTAAGCGCGTGTCTGTTAAGTCCGTAGGACAATGGATTTCTTAAGTTCAGCCTAACTGAAAATTTAATCACTTTTATTTCGGATTTAGGTCTAAAATATCCGATGTTATCTTAAATTGCAGCGCAGTGTAATTATCGTGTGAAGTTCAGATTATTTTTCGGTAGTTGCTTTGTTACTACTTTGATGATTACACCACATGCTCCACGTGGTCAACTTGGTTTACACAAAGCGTACAACTCCACAATAATTTTGATAATTAAAATACATTAGATCGAAAAGCAATTGACAAAAGAAAAACCTTGAACTGGTTACTAACGTCTTACTATTAACCTGATGGGTCAAACAGTTATATAAGCACATGGTACTGGTCTCGCAAAGTACACCCCACGTGGGTTGACCATAAAGAAAAGCATAAAGAAAAGTTGCTATATTAAAAAAATATTCTCAAGACGAGACGTTATAATCTCACGCACATTCGGATTTAAGATTGATGAACTTAGTTAGAGTTATTGATCAACACGTGGTTCCACTTTACTCACAAAGTAGTAACAAAGCAACTACCGAAAAATAATCTGAACTTCACACGATAATTACACTGCGTTGCAATTTAAGATAACATCGGATATTTTAGACCTAAACCCGAAATAAAAGTGATTAAATTTTCAGTTAGGCTGAACTTAAGAAATCCATTGTCCTACGGACTTAACAGACACGCGCTTAGCCGGAGATCTTACCACTTCAGACGCTCGCCACGGCCACCCTGCAACCGCCCTACTGCCGAGCGTGCTTCCTCAGGGTGGCTCCCAAAGACCAACGGAAGTGGCCAGAGGGGCAGCTTCCTATACCAACATGACAACGGACGGACAGGACCATACTAAGGATAGAAACCTCTTTGCTTTTAGGAAGCGTAGCTACCTGTTCCGACGTTGGTCCTACTGTTCTCTAGCAGACAGCCTTGTCTGCTACCCTCAAGCATGCAACTAGAAATACATATGCTCATTCATCCTCTCACACAAAAGGGAAGGGGGATGACAGTATCTTATCATATACAGTATATAAAAGAAAGCGGATGTAGGTTCCGTATGAGACTGTGTGACATGAATTACATATAAGAATTACATATAAACTGTGCTTTAAAGTGTAGTAGTGTGACAGATCGTTCTTGTTTATGTGTAAAAGTAACACGTTCCACTGCTCAGTCTCCTCCCAGATAGTCAGAAACGCCACAGTACATTTAGAAGAGGAATTTATTCCATAAATGGCAACAAATTTAAGAAATTAAACATGAAAGGAATCCAACAGAGACCTTTCAAAATTAGTGACGTTTCGTGGCAGGAGGAAGAAGACTTTTGGTCAGTTGAATACAGGGTTATAAATACAAAATCAAATAGGGGTAATGCAGGAATAGGTTTAATAATGAATAAAGCAATAGGAATGCGGGTAAGCTACTACTAACAGCACAGTGAACGCATTATTGTGGCCAAGATAGACACGAAGCCCACCCCTATTACAGTAGTGCAAGTTTATATGCCAACTAGCTCTGCAGATGACGAAGAAATTGATTAAATGTATGATGAGATAAAAGAAATTATTCAGGTAGTGAAGGGAGACGAAAATTTAATAGTCATGGGTGACTGGAACTCAAGAGTAGGAAAAGGGAGAGAAGGAAACATAGTAGGTGAATATGGATTGGGGCTAAGAAATGAAAGAGGAAGCCGCCTGGTAGAATTTTGCGCAGAGCATAACTTAATCATAGCTAACACTTGGTTCAAGAATCATGAAAGAAGGTTGTATACTTGGAAGAATCCTGGTGATACTAGAAGGTATCAGATAGATTATATAATGATAAGACTGAGATTTAGGAACCAGGATTTAAATTGTAAGACATTTCCAGGGGCATATGTGGACTCTGACAACAATCTATTGGTTATGAACTGCAGACTAAAACTGAAGAAACTGGAAACAGGTGAGAATTTAAGGATATGGGACCTGGATAAACTGAAAGAACCAGAGGTTGTACAGAGTTTTAGGGAGAGCATAAGGGAACAATTGACAGGAATGGGGGAAAGAAATACAGTAGAAGAAGAATGGGTAGCTTTGAGGAATGAAATGGTGAAGGCGGTAGTAGATCAATTAGGTAAAAAGACGAGGGCTAGTAGAAACCCTTGGGTAACAGAAGAAATATTGAATTTAATTGATGAAAGGCGGCTCTGAGCACTACGGGACTTAACATCTATGGTCATCAGTCCCCTAGAACTTAGAACTACTTAAACCTAACTAACCTAAGGACATCACACACATCCATGCCCGAGGCAGGATTCGAACCTGCGACCGTAGCAGTCGCGCGGCTCCGGACTGAGCGCCGAGAACCGCTAGACCACCGCGGCCGGCAGATGAAAGGAGAAAATATAAAAATGCAGTAAATGAAACAGGCAAAAAGGAATACAAACGTCTCAAAAATGCGATCGACAGGAAGTGCAAAATGGCTAAGCAGGGATGGCTAGAGGACAAATGTAAGGATGTAGAGACTTATTTCACTAGGGGGCAAGATAGATACTGCCTACAGGAAAATTACAGAGAGCTTTGGAGAAAAGAGAACCACTTGTACGAATATCAAGAGCTCAGATGGAAGCCCAGTTCTAAGCAAAGAAGGGAAAGCAGAAAGGTGGAAGGAGTATATAGAGGGTCTATACAAGGGTGATGTACTTGAAAACAATATTATGGAAATGGAAGAGGATGTAGATAAAGAAGAAATGGGAGATACGATACAGCGTGAAGAGTTTGACAGAGCACTGAAAGACCTGAGTCGAAACAAGGCCCCCGGAGTAGACAACATTCCATTGGAACTACTGACGGCCTTGGGAGAGCCAGTCCTGACAAAACTCTACCATCTGGTGAGCAAGATGTATGAAACAGGCGAAATACCCTCAGACTTCAAGAAGAATATAATAATTCCAATCCCAAAGAAAGCAGGTGTTGACAGATGTGAAAATTACCGAACAATCAGTTTAATAAGCCACAGCTGCAAAATACTAACACGAATTCTTTACAGACGAATGGAAAAACTAGTAGAAGCCGACCTCGGGGAAGATCAGTTTGGATTCCGTAGAAATGTTGGAACACGTTAGGTAATACTGACCCTACGACTTATCTTTGAAGAAAGATTAAGGAAAGGCAAACCTACGTTTCTAGAATTTGTAGACTTAGAGAATGATTTTGACAATGTTGATTGGAATACTCTCTTTCAAATTATGAAGGTGGCAGGGGAAAAATACAGGGAGCGAAAGGCTATTTACAATTTGTACAGAAACCAGTTGGCAGTTATAAGAGTCGAGGGACATGAAAGGGAAGCAGTGGTTGGGAAGGGAGTGAGACAGTGTTGTAGCCTCTCCCCGATGCTATTCAATCTGTATATTGAGCAAGCAATAAAGGAAACAAAAGAAAAGTTAGGAGTAGGTATTAAAATCCATGGAGAAGAAATAAAAACTTTGAGGTTCGCCGATGACATTGTAATTCTGTCAGAGACAGCAAAGGACTTGGAAGAGCAATTGAACGGAATGGACAGTGTCTTGAAAGGGGGGTATAAGATGAACATCAATAAAAGCAAAACGAGGATAATGGAATGTAGTCGAATTAAGTCGAGTGATGCTGAGGGAATTAGATTAGGAAATGAGACACTTAAAGTAGTATAGGAGTTTTGCTATTTGGGGAGCAAAATAACTGATGATGGTCGAAGTAGAAAGGATATAAAATGTAGACTGGCTATGGCAAGGAAAGCGTTTCTGAAGAAGAGAAATTTGTTAACATCGAGTATAGATTTAAGTGTCAGGAAGTCGTTTCTGAAAGTATTTGTATGGAGCGTAACTATGTATGATAGTGAAACATGGACGATAACTAGTTTGGACAAGAAGCGGATAGCAGCTTTCGAAATGTGGTGCTACAGAAGAATGCTGAAGATTAGATGGGTAGATCATATAACTAATGAGGAGGTATTGAATAGGACTGGGGAGAAGAGAAGTTTGTGGCACAACTTGAATAGAAGAAGGGATCGGTTGGTAGGACATGTTCTGAGACATCGAGGGATCACCAATTTAGTATTGGAGGGCAGCGTGGAGGGTAAAAATCGTAGAGGGAGACCAAGAGATGAATACACTAAGCAGATTCAGAAAGATGTAGGTTGCAGTAAGTACTGGGAGATGAAGAAGCTTGCACAGGATAGAGTAGCATGGAGAGCTGCATCAAACCAGTCTCAGGACTGAAGACCACAACAACACAACAAGGATAGAAGTCAGCAGTGCCCTTTCAAAGGAATAAACTCGGCATTCGCCTGAAGCAATTTAGGGAAATCGCGGGAAACCTAAATCACAATGGCCTGACTCGGGATTGAACCATCGTCCCCCCCCCCCCCCCCCCCCCCCCGAATGCGAGTACAGTGTGATAACTACTGCGCCACCACGCTCGGTAATACTTGCGGGGAGTTATGGTACGAGCGATTTCGGCACAGATTTAGACTCGAAAAAATATTGCATCCGGGACCTTTACATACTCAGACGAATTATTACTGTGATGTACACTAGCCGACGACTGCACTGCACCACTGTGTAGCTACGGCTGACTGTGACAGATTGTTGAGCTCCTTACGCGTTGAGCGCCGAGAAAAATAGGCGCAAAACGAAAAGGCGTCGTACATCTCCCACTTCTGTGGTTGAAGAACACGTTCGGAAATTTTTAGTAAACAATTCCCTCAGGAAGACATGACTTATTTACGAACATGAACAACGAAAATGCCGCCCGGGAGTAGCCGAGCGGTCGGGGCGCTGCAGTCATGGACTGTGCGGCTGGTACCGGCGGAGGTTCGAGTCCTCTCACGGGCATGGGTGTGTGGTTTTGTCCTTAGGATAATTTAGATTAAGTAGTGTGCAGGCTTAGGGACTGATGACCTTAGTAGGTAAGTCCCATAATATTTCACACACATTTGGATACTAACGAAAATAATTTGATGTGCAAGATAGTTTCAGTAAAGCAGATTATTAGGCGAAATATATGTTGTATAATTATCAGTAGTTAACCATTAGTTTCACAATCAAACTATGCAAAATATGAACATATTAAATTATTATGGCAAAAACTACGAGGTAATGAGGAAAATGTACTGTTGCTACGTTAAAACCTGAACGAACAGGAAACGGAATCCAGCAACTTTTGACTACTTAGTTTCACGGATTTCCTGCAAAATATACATTCTATTTCTAAAAATACCACAGAATTGCAGTTTATGCAGTGCTGCAGTTACCCTTGCCCGACCTACCCTGTATGCCGTTTTATCTTGTGCCTGCTGTAGGTGCTACTATAAAGTTGGTTGTTAACTGCGAGTTGGCAGCGCCTACAGAGTCGTACATGAAAGAGTGGTACGCGCGCGCATGCCAACTGATGAAATAATCAGCGACGTAGAGCACGAGCGGACGAAAGGCTCGCAGAACAAACACCTGCGGTGGGTGGTCACGCCTTGCTACCTCAAGTCTGCCGCGAGACAAATGTTCCACAACGGAGAGTCGGCTCACGCACTGTGGCTGTGCTCTGAATTCGTGCCTTCTTCAATACTGAATGAGTCGCTGGCTAGCCACCAATACTCCAGACGGGTCCTTTTTTTGAAACAACACTGAATAACTCAGGCAACACCTAGTAAAAGACGGCGTTACGAAGGCGCGGAAACACCACCGTGATCCGTAAGTTCTGTTTGAAGAACACAATATACAAGAGAATTTTGATTTTATTTCAGCTAATCAGCTTCAGCCAGTATGGGTAACCTTCAGATAAATAAAAACTCGTCTCAATAAGTATTGGGCACTAAACATAGTGCAACCATGCTGCGACAGTTTTGTAGAAATGAGTATGTCTATACAGATTGAAACATCGAGCTAGGTGGTGCAGTGGATAGAACACTAGGCTCGTATTCTGGAGAACGACGGTTCAAAGCCGCGTCCGGCCATTCAGATCTAGATTTTCCGTGATTTCCCTAAATCGTTCCAGGCAAATTTCGTGACGGTTCCTTTCAAAGTGTGCAGCCAATTTCCTTCCCCAGCCCTGACACAGTCCGAGGTAGTGCTCCGTCACTAATGACCTCGATGTCGATGGGACGTTAATCCCATAATCCCAATCTTCCTTCTTTACTTCCCTTTACGGGTTGAAAGAACATATCGAAAATATAATTAAAATTGTATTCTAGTCTGCGTCATTCAGACAGTCAGCTGACACCTCACTCACAATAAAACTCTGCTAAGTGTCGTATGCTGGAAGTTCTTTTAAGACCTGATCGATGTACAGGATGTTCCAAAAAGATTCATCAGATATCGCAAAGGAAAAGACTGAAACAAAGAGCGAATCTGAGTTTACGCATAGAAGTTTTTACTAAGCGATTCAACATTTCTATTACAGGCTTCTAAGGGTTATAAAGGGGATTCACTAGATGAAGTTGTAATAAGGAACCAATGTCCGGAAATATACCATCAGTTTGAGGATCGGATCATTTCCTAACCTTCCGCTTCACGGTAGGCACAAGGCGGAAGTAATGAGCTCCGACTTGTGTACCGTAGGAGTTGTCTTCTACTTGAGGAAGGACGTCCTCTTCGAAGTCCAGATTGCAGTGCGTCGGTGGAGCTCCACAACCCACCCTGCTAGTTTCGAATATATCAGTTTCTTGGCAGTCGCTGTTGTGGGACGATGGTGTGATGAAACCCCGCTGCAGAGAGAAAATTTCAATCTGGTGTTATGCGAGGTCATAATTACAGCAAGGAACGATGACGGCGCGCTCTTCTCTGCATGTGTGCATACCGTGAAGTGGGAGATCTGAAAGTGACCCGATCTATGAACTCATTTTATATCCAAACGTTTGGCTACATTTCCGGACATGGGTTCCATATCAAAACTTTATCTACTAAGTCCTTTCTACAATACCTCGAAGCCTAGACTGGGAATTCTGAACCACCTTGTACCCTTACGAGAATTTGTCTTTTATGCGGATGTACACATGATTTTGTTATAATATTTAAAATTACGTTTATTTTTACGTTTACTTTTCACGAATGTTCAGTGTGGCCTCCACAGGACGCACGATGAACCTCCGGACTACGTAAGTGCGCTTCTCGGGTTTGCCACAGGATAACGTTGTGCAAATCCCACAATATTTCATCGAAACAACTGTTGGATATCTTCATGTGGTAGATGTTGCTGTGTTCACTGCTCCCTACCGCAAGAGTTGGATACCAACCTTTCCGCCAAGATGGGAGCACGTTGCAGACGACCAACTGCCGTCCGTGGTGATCAGATACTCAGTTAATAACCACGTCCCACCTTTTGTAATGTCCCCTGTTCATCTCTTGCCTGGTCCAAGTTTCATTGAGCCTGTGGCACTTGACAGTGACATATCATATGAAAGTTACGTTCATGCTGCGTGGAGTGTATTTAAGGAAACCATCTCAAGCCTAAAAAATGGAGAATAGGAGAGGCACACGAAATCTGTTCCTAACATTGCCTTCTGACTCCATCGCATATCATCAAATTGTTCAAATGGCTCTGAGCACTATGGGACTTAAGTGCTGAGGTCATCAGTCCCCTAGAAATTATAACTACTTAAACCTAACTAACCTAAGGACATCACACACATCCATGCCCGAGGCAGGATTCGAACCTGCGACCGTAGTGGTCGCGCGGTTCCAGACTGAAGCGCCTAGAACCGCTCGGCCACCCTGGCCGGCCGCATATTATCGCGACCGGCACCTTAAAACAACAGTGATGCGTGAAATAGGAATTATTCATTGACAACGCGAGACTGTGTGTGTGTGTGTGTGTGTGTGTGTGTGTGTGTAACAGCAAAAGCAGCATTTCAAAAAGAAACTTTTTATACTATAGTCTTCTTATGAAAACCAATTTATTTGATCGCTATATAAACACAATTACAAGATTACTAGTTTTGCAAATGCCTATTGCTATTTTCAGATCCATAAAACGGGGCGCTCGTAGCTACATCATACAATGCTTACGCCATTCTGTCGCATGAAGACTATACGCTATGCATAAAGAAGTCTGAAGTGCCAGATGTTTTGTCAAAAAGTATGTACATCTCTGAACAGGAACAAGACAGATACATACGCTCAACTGACTGATCACATCACATACCCTGAACTGACTGAGCTCATCAGATACCCAAAAGAAACTTTTTATTGAGCTGACAGAATTGGAAGTATCATAATGACTCTACATAATCTCCCTAAATCTCTATGCACCTGGCTTATCTCTTGCCAATCTTTTTGATTTCGTTCTGTAAGCAGCTCTGTGTTATCATATTCATCCACTCGTCATAGGTTAAAAACTTTTTCACGCAGGTTCTTCTTCATCGGACCAACAAGATGAAGTCTCTTGGAGCTATGTCATGACTGTAAGGTGGACGCTCCAGCAGCTCAAAACGAAGGTATTGAATCCACTGAATTGTTTTTTCCAGCCATATGAGGGTGGGTATTATTCTGACGCAAAATCACGGACTTTGAAAGCATTCATCTCCTTTTCGTTCTGATTTTGAATTTCACATCGTGCCATTCACTGTTAGACCTTCAGGTTTATAAGGGATCAACAATAACCCTTTCAGATCCCAAACCAATGTCCTCACCAAGTTTCCTGCAGATTCTTGGCTTTGGAACTATTTTTGCAGTAGGCGAAGTCAGCTCTTTCCACACAATGTTCTTCAAAATGTCAGTTCGATATTTCCAAACATTTGTATTTCGGTTTGTCTGTCAGTTAACATGGCACCCAATCCAACGAGCACAAACTCTGAGTTAGTTGAAGAATTCATGGACGACTGAATTCCTGGAACGTGGCTAACGTTCAACTAAGGGCAATGTATGGTCTCACTGAAAAATACTTCACAAACCAAGATCGCAAATAAAGCATTTCATTGGATGACCAGTTCCGACAGAGCTCTGCTGTCATGATCAGATCTTCTGCGAAGGTCACTACGCAGTGTGAAATGACTTGCAACACACATGGACATTATGCTGTAATATTTTAAACCTTGATATCCGATGATGAGAGTAAAGCTCTGTCTTTCTGATCCTCCAGTAAATTGCCTCTTTAGTGGTCTTGGCCTGTGAAGTTTTCCTCAGTTACCATAAATTGCAGATCGCCCACATACTGACAATGTCAGGAATTTTTAAATGAACACAACCGACATTTAACTGTATTGTTGTTTATTTAAATACGACCCATGTTTCGGTCTTTTATGCCATTTTCAAATGATTGAGTTTATATCATTAACATATATTTCAGGACATCGCGCTCGAAATTGACCATAAATTAAGAAAAATATTAGCTCCCCACGAATTTTTCTTAATTTATGGTCAATTTTGAGCTTGATGTCCTGCAATATACGTTAATGCAAACTCAGTCACTTGAAAATGGCATATAAGGCCGAAACCCTCAATGGTGGTGTGTTCACCCAAAAATTATTGTATGGCTGTTGCTCAGGAATATCAAAAACAGTTTAATGTAAGGAATGTACAATGAGGTGGCTAATCATGGGTTAGCAACATGCACAGCCGGCCGCGGTGAGCGAACCGTACTAGGCGCTTCAGTCCGGAGCCGCGCGACTGCTACGGTCGCAGGTTAGAGTCCTGCCTCGGGCATGGATGTGTGTGATGTAGTTAGGCTAGTTAGGTTTAAGAAGTTCTAAGTTGTAGGGGAAGGATGGCCTCAGATGTTAAGTCCCATAATGCTCAGAGCCATTTGAACCATTTTGAACAACATGCACATATACAGATAGCGTATACAAAGAGTGAAAGGGCTGTACATTGCCGGAGCTGTCGTTTGTACTCGGGTGATTCATGTGAAAAGGCGACTGTGGCCGGAAATTAACAAACTTTGAACACGGAATGGTAGTTGGAGTTAGACGCATGGGACATTCCATTTGGGAAAGAGCCAGGGAATTCAATACTCCGAGATCCACAGTGTCGAGGGTGTGCCGAGAATAGCAAATTTCAGGCATTACCTCTCATCACAGGCACCACAGTCGCAGACGGCCTTCACTTAACAGGGAAGCATACTGCGTGAAATAACCGCAGAAATAAATGTGGGACATACGACGAATTCATCCGTTAGGACAGTGCGGCGAAATTTGACGTTAATGAGATATGACAGCAGGCTGTTAGCACGACATGGCCTATAGCGCCTCTCCTGAGCTCGTGACCATATCGGTTGGACACTTGAAGACTAAAAAGTTAGCCCTGATCAATGAGTCCCGTTTTCAAGTGGCAAGACCTAAGAGCTGATAGCAGAGTTCGAGGGTGGCGCAGACCCCAAGAATCCGTGGATCCAAGTTGTCAACAAGGCACTGTACATGCTGGTGATGGCTCCATAATGGCGTCTGTTGTGCTTACATGAAATGGTTCAAATGGCTCTGAGCACTATGGGACTTAACATCTGAGGTCATCAGTCCCCTAGACTTAGAACTACTTAAACCTAACTAACCTAGAGACATCACACATATCCATGCCCGAGGCAGGATTCAAACCTGCGACCGTAGCAGCAGCGCGGTTCCGGACTGAAGCGCCTCGGACCGCTCGGCCACATCGGCCGGCCATGAAATGAACTGGATCCTATGGTCCAACTGAACCGTCCATTGACTGGAAGCGGTTTTCTTCGGCTACTTGAGGACCATCTGCAGCTATACGTGGATTTCATGTTCCCAAACCACGTTGGATTTGTTTATGGATGCCATTGCAGCATGTCCCAGGACCTCAGTTGTTCGCGATTAGTTTAAAGAACTTGCTGGATTTGGCCACTCAGATCGCCCGACTTGAATCCCGTCACACATAATCGTCCGTGTTCCAAATCCTGCAGCGGCAACACTTTCGCAATTACGGACGTCTCTAGAGGTAACATGGCTCGATATTTCTGCAGGCGACTTCCAACGAGTCGTTGAGTTCATGCCACGTCGAGTTGCTACACTGCGCCGGGGAAAAGGAGGTCCGACACGATATTAGAAGGTACCCCAATGACTTTAAACATCTCAGTGTATAATGGACAGTAGTTTCCGCTCTGGTATGACGCTTATCACTTACCTTTCACTAGGCTGTCTGTAAATTCCTGTCCGTTTTCGAAGTGCAAGGTGTACTCTGAGGCTGTAGCGTCACAGAAAGATACACGTTCACATTTAGAAGTTATCTATTCGCAAATCTTTCGGCCACTAAGACAGCTATCATCATACTGCAGCTGCATTTTGCATGTAATCTCCGCAGTTTCAGTCCCTTCAGAGTACATAAAAAGAGTCGTTACCATCATTTCTTCCTTGGTGCATGTGGGCAAGGACATTATAAATAAAAGTCGACGGTTCTTCGTATATGAGTGTCTACACAGGCGAATAGCGAGTGCGCCACTTTTCGTGGCCATAAAGACCACCCTGCACCACGGTGCCCCCTGCGATATCATCACCACCGGCATTCGGTAATGGACGACCTAGCCGAGTGGTAGTACTCTATGCAAATAGCCCTGCGTCGCCAGGAGTGCGGCGAGTGACCTCATTCTGGACGCAGTACCGACGTCTGTAGCCGAGCGCCTCGCAGTTCAGTATGCGAAGCGGACGCTACGCACACAAACTGATAGCGGCGCGTGGAAAGGCGCGTGGCTGCAGCAGCTGTAGCGGCGCCCGCCATTAGCAATTGTAATGCAGTTAGGCGAGCATTGTGCCGGCGATAGCATCGGCTCCCACGTCACAGCCGGCCGCCCGTTCCTCCGGAGCCGCTCCCCTAATTGCGCTATTCACTGCGTCTCGGCACGGCCGCGACCTCCGCAAGCACGCCAGCCGAGAGGAGCGGTCGGGCTCCGTTCCAACAGGTTATACACTCATCAGGGAAAGCTGCCGTTTAGACGAACGGCCACTCCTGCCAAACGGATGGGATTGTTACGAGCCTACAACGTCTTCAGACCACGTACTGGCCGACGGTGGACAGAGAAACAGAGATCACCAAGAGGCTTGATCATCTTTTTTTTTTTTTATCAGTTATTTGAATGCATGGTGTCTGTTCCTTCGAAGCAAGACACCGTGCAGATCCCGCAGCTGCGAAAAACTATAGTAAGCGGAAGGGGGATCACTGCTATCAACTGCAGCGGGACATTAAGCGGAATCAGCGGCGACCAACGAAAATGTGTACCGGGATTCGAACCCGGGATCTCCAAGTAGACACGTGCGGTAACTACAGCGCCATCCGGGACACAGTGTCATCGCAATTGCACGGACTATCTCGGTACGCCTCACGACCGATCGACACACCCATCGAACGCCACCTATTTTTATTAGCTTTCTAAATGGTTTTAAGCAGTCTTACAGAACTTCCTCTCCTGCGCCAACACCTTCAGTACAGCTAGGATTTACACCCAATGTTCTCAATCGTATGTTGCGCTGGAGAAAGGGGGGGGGGGAGGGGGGACAAAAATATGAAACCAACACACACACACACACACACACACACTCACACACACACACACACACACACACACACACACACACACACAACACTTACCATGCCATTTTATATCAGTATTACTGAAACATACAGACAAGTGTTAAGTAATGACTGAAGCGTTTTTTTATATTTTTTGTTAGAAATGAACTATGGTAAGGAAAAAGGCAATGTACCACTAAATACATTTGATAAACTATGTGCTTGCCAACAAACCGAGTAACACCTCTGTAATCCCCATGAACATTTATGCTTAGAGAAACCTCCGTAGCCAGCCGCTGTGGCCGAGCGGTTCTAGGCGCTTCAGTCTGATACCGCGCTGCTGCTGCGGTCGCAGGTTCGAATCCTGCCTCGGACATGGATGTGTGTGATGTCCTTAGTTACGTTTAGGTAGTTCTAAGTCTAGGGGACTGATGACCTCAGATGTTAAGTCTCATAGTCCTTAGAGCCATTTCAACCATTTGAAACCTCCGTGTCTGCAGAGTATGTTATTTTAATGTGTCTGAGAAAAAGTGATACGGACTACTTGACTTGTCTTCCGCTATCATTTGGCCATTTCGTAATGGAATCTTGTACTCATAGTACGTAAGTTGATTCGACTGTAATTTTCTGTCTTAATAGTTACCATTTCACTATAATTAGGTAAGTTCATCGTTTAACTGGATCTATGATTGTTAGCAGAAAATGAAATCGGTGGGTTCAGGAGGGTAATACGGAACGCCATGCTGGATCCCAACGGGATCGTATCACTAGCAGTCGAGATGACAGGCATCTCATCCGCATGGCTGTAATGGATCGTGCAACCACGTCTCGATCCTTGTGTCAACAGATGGGGACGTTTGCAAGACAACAACCATCTGCACGAACAGTTCGACGACGTTTGCAGCAGGACGGACTATGAGCTCGGAGACCATGGCTGCGGTTACCCTTGACGCAGCATCACAGACAGGAGCGCCTGCGATGGTGTACTCAATGACGAACCTGGGTGCACGAATGGCAAAACGTCATTTTTTCGGATGAATCCAGGTTCTTTTTACAGCATCATGATGGTCGCATCTTCGTTTGGCGACATCGCTGTGAACGCACATTGGAAGCGTGTATTCGTCACCGCCATACTGGCGTATCACCCGTTGTGATGGTATTGGGTGCCATTGGTTACACGTCTCGGTCACCTCTTGTTCGCATTGACGGCACTTTGAACAGTGGACGTTACATTACACATGTGTTACGACCCGTGGCTGTACCCTTCATTCGATCCCTGCGAAACCCTATATTTCAGCAGGATAATGCACGACCGCATGTTGCAGGCCCTGTACGGCCCTTTCTGGATACAGAAAATGTTCGACTGCTGTTCTGGCCAGCACGTTCACCAGATCTCTCACCAATTGAAAATGTCTGGTCAATGGCGGTCGAGCAACTGGCTCGTCACTGCTCTTGATGAACTGTGGTATCGTGTTGAAGCTGCATGGGCAGCTGTACCTGTACACGCCATCCAAGCTCTACTCAATGCCCAGGCGTATCAAGACCCTTATTATGGCCAGAGGTGGTTGTTCTGGGTACTGATTTCTCAGGGTCTATGCAACCAAATTGCGTGAAAATGTAATCACATATCAGTTCTAGTATAATATATTTGTCCAATGAATACCCGTTTATCATCTGCATTTCTTCTTGGTGTAGCAATTTTAATGGCCAGTAGTGTACTTGAACCGCTTATTATTTCAAAAGTAAACGCCTAACTGTTAATAGCCGGCCGCTATGGACGAGCCGTTCTAGGCGCTTCAGTCCGGAATCGCGCTGCTGCTGCTACGGTATTAGATTCCAATCCTGCCTCGGGCATGGATGTGTGTGATGTCCTTAGGTTAGTTAGGTTTAAGTAGTTCTAAGTCTAGGGGACTGATGACCTTAGATGTTAAGTCTCATAGTGCTTAGAACCATTTTAACCATTTTAAATAACTGTTAATAAATTTATCCCTCTGCGAGACAAGAAGGTCAGTGCCTTAAAGGAAAAATGTTCACTGTTGCCTACCGGACAATGATTGCTTCCAGTCGTGCACCTCTTCGTCTCAGACAAATCGATCAGCACATATGTATTTCTTCAGGGCTCCAAAAATACGGACAGAGAGAGATCGGAACTGTACGGAGGATGCATAAGGACTTCCCACCGTAGACGAAAGCGTATTCGAAACAACATTAGGTTGGTGTGGGCAGGTTCGATAAGATTTCTATGTTTTTGGAGCCCTGCAGAAAGACGTTCGTGGCCATCGATTTGCTTCGGACGAAGAGCTGCACGCCTCGGTACAGTCATGGTTCCTTACGCAACCGCAAACTTTTTCCTTGAAGGCATTGACCGCCCTGTCTCACAGTTGGATCAATGTATTAACAGCTATGGCGATGATTTCTGAAGTAATAAACAAATTTGTTACTTATTGTCTACCTGTCTTGTTTTCATTTAACTGTCCTCTATATTATTCAAGCACTCCCTTCTTACATCTTCAGCTTTTTAATTTTCATTTTTTTCTGTTTTCACACACTTCATGATTCACTTTCATACAATACTGTGCACCAGACATTCGAGTACATTCTCAGGAATGTATTCGTCAACTTAAACCCTATACTTGAGACTAGTCGGTAAGGAATACTCTGTTGGCAAGCTTACTATTCATATCTCACTTGATTCGTTTGTCTTCCGCTTATCTTGGAGATTTATATTGGTCACTTGCAACCAGTCGCTTTTGAATTTTATGTCATTTCTCATAATACTTGGAGCTAGACACTACGGTCGTGCCGCTGGTGAAAACATCGAAAATTGAGACATAAATTGCCGAAATGCTTACCAAACTAAAATGTCGTTATGCTGTAGGATACATCTGTTTCACTGTTTCACGGTATCCGTGACAAATTCAATGTACACTACAATGAGCTAATGGATGCCATACGACTAAAAAACAACATCCATACCAGAAGAAGTGAATTCCACATGTTGAAATGATTAGAACCACTAATTTATGCGTTACACAGAGATTTTTCTTGAAGAATGCCTTATGGAAAGTAAAAAACGTTGATAAGACGCGTTGTTGTTTTGGCCTTCTGTTCTAAGACTGGCTTGATGCAGCTCTCCACTCTATCCTGTGCAAGTCTCTTCGTCTCCAAGTAACTACTGCAACATACATCCTTCTGTATCTGCTTACATTATTAATCTCTTGGTCTCCCTCTACGATTTTTAACCTCCACGCTTCCCGCCAATACCTAATTCGTGATCCCTTGATGTCTCCGAATCTGTCCTGTCAATCAGTCACTTCTTCTAGTCAGATTGTCAACAAATTTCATTTCTCTCTCACAAGCCGTGTAGAATGAGGTGCTGCAGTAATAGGATTAAAATTACTAATTGTGAGAGCGTCTACCATGCTCATTTTCTCCATATTTGAATCTACATGACTTCCACCTGTAAGAAATTTGTATGTGGGAACAGGTTTGAATTTAATGAAGCAGTTATGCGAAGTGTGTTTTAGTATCCTTTCAAGAAGTACTTCTGGACTTCGTGGGAAACTGTAGGATTATGTGCATTGACTTAAAACGGATCTACGTTGTCAAATAAGTTCTTTTTAACCAAACAGGCACATTCACTGCCAAACTGAGAAGTTTTCGCCAGACCTTTCAGCTAAAGAAAATAGATATCAATTACTGATTTTGGCGATATAGGGCGCCTGAGAGAATTTTACCGGTTACTGAATGTTTTGGACACTAATATATTGAAAAAGTTGAAACGATACTGAACTGAATCAGTAAGAGAAGGTTTATGAAAAATATCTGAAACAGTACACTTAGTGCTAAAATTTCAGAAAAGTAAAACTATAAAAATGTCTAACAAAGCGAAATCATATAAAATGAATCTTTACACGTCCAGGCCGAAAGCTTACTCTCGTAGATTTTTAATTGGAATAATAAGGAGAATAACAATGACATATTTTGGCCACTCTAGCACTAAAGCATTACATATCTTAGACGGACTATGGGCGAGAAGTACTCGTTCGAATGCTTGGAGATGTAGGATCACTAGGTGTCTGAGAAGATTTTTTTTCCGCACCATATCGCCGCGAATTCATAAGCTCATACAGCACGTATTGTGTGAGGAAAAAATCCTTAATATTCTCTTGGAAATGCCACCACCGTTCACTGAACTGGTTTTTTTTTTTTTTTTGTTTCTTCCTCTCTCTCGAGATAATTCATGATTTTCTTAATTTTAGAGGAGAAAGTGTATGAGAGTTAAAGATAACTAAATGTTACTGAAATTGGTTTTTTGAAGTACTGATTTCATTGTTACGGTGACGTTGGACCATATATTCCTATTGTATTTTTTAAAAAAAATATGATCAGTTGTTGCTATAACCTTGGTATTATGACTTGTGTACTTTCCGGCCAGGTAAATACTGTTGTGATTCTGCACCACGTTCCACAAAGCAAATTTACTTTATGGTTCAAGTTGTTACCAAGTGCCCCGAAGTATATTTAGTCGTTGATTAAATTTACAGTCTAAATTTCGTTTTCGGTAGAGAAACATTCATCAATTGAATAAAACTACAAAAACTGACCTGCACTACTGATTAGTGAATGTATATCCAGCACATGCCACAGATAAGAAACAAGTGAAGCAGGCAGCTAATAAACTTTTCGAAAATCTTCTCGCACAAACGAAAAGTTCAAATGGTTCAAATGGCTCTGAGCACTATGGGACTCAACATCGTAGGTCATAAGTCCCCTAGAACTCAGAACTACTTAAACCTAACTAACCTAAGGACATCACACACACCCATGACCGAGGCAGGATTCGAACCTGCGACCGTAGCAGTCCCGCGGTTCCGGACTGCAGCGCCAGAACCGCTAGACCACCGCGGCCGGCCAAACGAAAACGAAAAGTCTAACATAATTTTCAGATGATGTAGTTCCTCCTCAGATATGTAGCCTGTATGACAGTTGAATTTAGGATGAAAAGGTGTTAAGTAGTGTATTTGAAACACACACACACACACACACACACACACACACACACACACACACACACACACACACTATTTTAAGCATTTATGCAGTTTATATTTTCCAAATCAAAAGGTTTGTATCTAATACCTGCTTACACATCTAATTAAAATGACCTAATTTCTGAAATAATTTGCAGGCTCATAGATCGGTAATAACTCTTCTTAACAAACTGGAACAAAAGTCTTCGTGCTGTCTAATTAAAGCCGTGTCCTTATCTGTTTCTATGAATACACAAATTTCCATTTTTCATTTATAAGATACTCAAATTCCTCTAAAGCTATTAGGCGAATTTAATGTACTGAAAAATTTATTTCTATGTAGTGAAAAGAACGTGTCACGTTAATTTTAATTTTGACGTCGACTTTTTGTACCTTGTAAAATATATTTTGAAATTGTTTTGTCCTGGCTTCATTAATTAATCGAAGCGTTTCCACGTACGTCTCTCTCTTCATTATGGCAATAGGCAGATTTTTCGCACTACTGCGGTTCTCAGTGCTTCATCGGCAAAGTCGCCTGTTTCTGATGTGAATCTGTTCGTTCACTCGCTGCGAAAACTGCTAGTTTCGCCACATAGCTTATAACGAGGTACGCAACAGTAGCGCAGTGGGAACAAAAGCAGCTTCGAGGGCTAGGAGCGTGATGCTCAACCGAGTTTGTAAAGAGTGCTGGCAAGGCTTTTCCATTTGCCCCGGCTTGTAATCTGCGGAAAGTGGTGGCCGAGTCTAGCGCTTGTTGCTGCTTTTAATCCACAGCAAATCGGAACACACCCAAAGCGCTGCTGCAGCCAACCGTCTACTGGTCGATGGAACTTCAGTGAAGTCGTAGAGCACGCTGTTACGCTTGCGGGTGGAGTTGGTGTAAAACTCATTCACTGCACAATGAATAAATGTTTATTTTTTATATGTACCTGCAAATCAATTGCTTTACGTGTTTGAAAATATACTGATGCTGTGAATAATTTCCAGCATAGAGTGGTTCGCTTACATTGAATAGACCAAAGATGAAAACTTTTTTAATAAGTGTGGCTTGTCTTTGGGTTTTTGGTGTGGTGAATACTAATATGACAACAAAAGAGCCGGGTCATCCACTATTTTACGAGTATTTCTCAATATTAATATAACTGCGCTTTTAGTACATTTAATATACTGTTTCAGTTAGTAATAACAAGAAGGAGAAGTTTCGGTGACAATGCTTACACGGGATAGTACATTTCAGCTTTGTTTTGCGAAAAAACTTTTATTACCACCTCCATGCATTCAGGTGTTCAAAAATGGCTCAAATGGCTCTGAGCACTATGGGACTTAACATCTGAGGTCATCAGTCCCCTAGAACTTAGAACTACTTACACCTAACTAACCTAAGGACATCATACACATCCATGCCCGAGGCAAAATTCAAACCTGCGACCGTAGCGGTCGCGCGGTTCCAGATTGGAGCGCCTAAAACCGCTCGGTCACAAAGGGTCGGCGCATTCAGTTGTGCCTGATTAATTTCTTAATACCTTGTCTCATGAATGAAGACGTTTGAAGTACATCTGCGAGGTGTTTCATCACCTATACGACGTAAACTGTTAGACAGCTTGTTTATTGAACTGTAATTTCTAAAAATTGTGTTCGAGTCCAACATTGAGTAAGAAATAACTGTGACTGAGAGGCAGGCTCGGGTATCAAAAGGTTCTTATCACGATTCTACATCTACATCTACATCTACATTTATACTCCGCAAGCCACCCAACGATGTGTGGCGGAGGGCACTTTACGTGCCTCTGTCATTACCTCCCTTTTCTGTTCCAGTCGCGTATGGTTCGCGGGAAGAACGACTGTCTGAAAGCCTCCGTGCGCGCTCTAATCTCTCTAATTTTACATTAGTGATCTCCTCGGGAGGTATAAGTAGGGGGAAGCAATATATTCGATACCTCATCCAGAAACGCACCCTCTCGAAACCTGGCGAGCAAGCTACACCGCGATGCAGAGCGCCTATCTTGGAGAGTCTGCCACTTGAGTTTGCTAAACATCTCCGTAACGCTATCACGGTTACCAAATAACCCTGTGACGAAACGCGCCGCTCTTCTTTTGATCTTCTCTATCTCTTCCGTCAACCCGATCTGGTACGGATCCCACACTGATGAGCAATACTCAAGTATAGGTCGAACGAGTGTTTTGTAAGCCACCTCTTTTGTTGATGGACTACATTTTCTAAGGACTCTCCCAATGAATCTCAACCTGGTTCCCGCCTTACCAACAATTAATTTTATATGATCATTCCACTTCAAATCGTTCCGCACGCATACTCCCAGATATTTTACAGAAGTAACTGCTACCAGTGTTTGTTCCGCTATCATATAATCATACAATAAAGGATCCTTCTTTCTATGTATTCGCAATACATTACATTTGTCTATGTTAGGGTCAGTTGCCACTCCCTGCACCAAGTGCCTATCCGCTGCAGATCTTCCTGCATTTCGCTACAGTTTTCTAATGCTGCAACTTCTCTGTATACTACAGTATCATCCGCGAAAAGCCGCATGGAAGTTCCGACACTATCTACTAGGTCATTTATATATATTGTGAAAAGTAATGGTCCCATAACACTCCCCTGTGGCATGCCAGAGGTTACTTTAACGTCTGTAGACGTCTCTCCATTGATAACAACATGCTGTGTTCTGTTTGCTAAAAATTCTTCAATCCAGCCACACAGCTGGTCTGATCTTCCGTTGGCTCTTACTTTGTTTAACAGGCGACAGTGAGGAACTGTATCGAACGCCTTCCGGAAGTCAAAGAAAATAGCATCCACCTGGGAGCCTGTATCTAATATTTTCTGGGTCTCATGAACAAATAAAGCGAGTTGGGTCTCACACGATCGCTGTTTCCGGAATCCATGTTGATTCCTACAGAGTAGATTCTGGGTTTCCAAAAACGACATGATACTCGAGCAAAATTAGGCAACAAAATTGACCGACGTTATATTTCTGTTGTAGGCAACACGTTGAAAAAGCTCGGGAAGCTAGGCTCTTTGATGAGCCTGAAGGTTCACTCTTTCAAGAATCACTTTCATCTTTTCCGTGAAAATTTCAGAGAGCAACAAGGTGAGCGCTTTCATTGAGATATCAATGCGGCGAAGAGGTGGTATAGCGCAAAATATGACTGGAGAATACTGTTGGTCCGTTCACTGTGGCATTTAACAGACAAATCATCGGAGGAAAAGTTGTATTAGATGCTTTATGGACAAGAGAGAAATGAAGTTATACTAGTGAACATATAATATCTATGTAATAAAGAGATAGCTCTGTCTTTATACTTCAACAAATGGGTTGTTCAAATGGATAAAACGAATATATTTGGAAAAAAAATCATAATTTGGTGTAATAGCACGCTAGTCTTCTATTAAAGCTAGGAGTTTCGGTCAAATCACAGACCATCACCAGGAATAAAAAGTGGCAATTTTTTTGTGCCTGGGGTAGAATGTTTGTTGACCTTAACTTTTTTATGAAGTGACTGTCTGCTATTGTGCCAAATCATACTTTTCAGAAGTGCCTAAGGGCTGTAAATCCAGAGCTGGTTCGAATACACCTTTGACCCCCCCCCCCACCTCGCCAACGCACACCTCTTCCTTTATACACATTCACCCATGTCAGTTTTCGTTACTAAATGTGATACGCACTAAATACAAACCTTGCGCTTGGGCGTCTCTGGCACCCCTCTAAGTTTGGTGCTCCAAGCATAGATTAGTGTAGGTTGTCCTTGTTATAAGTCGGCCCGTGTAAATCATCACCTTCTTAAACTAACCTGCAAAATTAAATAACTTTTCAATTCAATTAAACGACGTTTTGTTAATTTTTTACTTTAGAACGAATTCAAACTGTGAATGATCCTAAATCAATCTAATCTATCATCCACAGACAATTTCAAGTGGGCTTTGGAATGCTGTGCGAGCTAACCACTTTCTCTACGCAGGGAGACTTCCCTCCAGCTTTTCCTTCCCCAACAATACATCTCTACCTATCGATCCATATGAAGGAGTCGCTAATAAGACGGGCTTTTTCTCGGTTTTGTCCAGATTATACGAAGTAAGAAGGTCACTCTTTCGGTGACCTTACTCATATTTTTAGCACTTCAGTTGCAGTAGATTCAGATCGAGTATCTGCACTGTGGCCACGTCGTGGACTTGGGCGTCTCGAAAACAGCGAAAGGCGCAAAGATATCCATTGGGATTATCCAGTTTGTAAACCAGCACTTTTTGACATTAACTATTGCTGTATTATTACTGAGTATTCCTGTGTGTATATACTTTTTCATTACTTGTAGTTGGCCTAATAATGAACTTTTTCGTGTGTGATTTGTGTTTGAAAAACCGAAAAATCTACTTGCTGAAGAAAATGACCGTTATACTTTTCCATTTAGTTTTGAAGCCATTATTAAATAAATAATTGATACAAAGGTCGAATATTATTGTACAGAATTTCTTCTTTATAGCGTTCCAAACAAGTCTTGCCATGTTTTTCTGTATTGAGAGGGCCAAATATTCTAATAGTACGTTTACTGATTACTTGAGTAGATATAGTAACAGAGAAGGTTAGGCGGTTCAGTTAGAGTCTGTTAATATCTTGTTGTAGAGAGCTACATACAAACTGTGGTTAATTTCGCTAATCTATGCACACGTGAGATAAAAACCTAAAAGGTTCTATTTTATGTAATGAATATTTAAAGTTTAAAATTCGTAACAGTTATCTCAAACTTATGTGTAAAATTTGGACTAGCGGCCGTATTTTTACCTGCTTACAATTAATTACAACTGCTAAACGATTCCCTTTCCAAATACAGCTTTCGAAATATACTTTCCTGTAAAAAAGAATGTTGTGTTTAGGAGACGAAGCTATTAGTTCAATTGCTTAAAACCTAATAGTTACTTGATCACAATGATAGATTTTCTAAAAGGGATACACTAACTTTCTGTTATAGTGATGTAGTAAAGGGGTGTTACAAGTTGAATTATTTACTCAGTTGAATAAATTATTTTTTCAACCGAAAATCCTGTATGGAAACGGTTAATTCTGTGACTTTATGGAATCTGTGTTGTTCGACAAGAAGAAATCATAAACCATCTGCGCCTGAGGTTAGGAAATATTGCATAAGCGCTGTTTGAGGAACATTTAAAGTCGTCACCATCTATGATTCTCAGTTGCTTTCTGTTTGTCAATGGACCTCTTCTCTATTCGTCCAGTAAATAATGTCTGAACGTCAGTCGACCTCTCTCTCTCTCTCTCTCTCTCTCTCTCTCTCTCTCATGAAGTCGTCTTGCTACGCACAAATGACTCTAGACTATTTACTTGTTCTGCTTTTCAGAAATGCAATTTGTGCAGCTCTGCTGCAAGGAAAACGTGCATTTGATGTTCAGTTTTTTGTGTTTTCACTCTTTAATACTGCTGTTCGCATTTTACGAACATTAATGGAAACTAATTAGTAGGCAGAAAATATGTATGACACATCATGTAAGAGGCGTGCTGAAAAATATTGCAGTGACACAATCGCATTGCATCTGAATATGAAAATAATATTTTTTCCCAGAAATGAGACTAATGGGTACTTACTCAGCAATAGATGCTGTTTTACACCCACAAAAAAGCGCCGTTTTACACGTGCTCACTGCATACCTGTAACAAAATAAAAATGTTGTTATAATCGAGCAAGTTGTTAAATGTTTATTCAAAGATCCTGTGTTATTGCAGTCCACCTGTGAACAATAACTTGCTAGTTTGTTAATGATTTTATGTCCGGACGGAACGTGTTTAAATGTCCAGACCGAAATAAAAGCTATCCATGAAATATATATTGTTGTCAATTCAGTTTTCATCACATTATTTTGAACAGTTACGGCAATTCGCAGTCACGACGTACAGCTGGGAAGTTTAAAATATTTTTTCCCTTGTGGTAGTGATGATAAAATGGCGTATAGAATGTAGCCTCTCCCACAAAGCGAGTTTCTGCGTTCACATGAACAAAATCGCTGATTTAATCTCCTCACGGTGACTGTTCCTCTAAATCTCGGGAGTACAGTCTCATAAATTCAGCTTCTTCTTTCAATATTTGGACTATGTATCTTTCACTCATCTGCACAGTTAGTTGAAGGACTGACGCTCCAGCACTCGCCACTGCGCATGCGGCCACAGATACACAGGCTCCACAGACGTTGATAGATGGCAAATAAATACAGTCGATTCACTCTTGGATGTCGATGTATCACTCTAAGCTGAACAGTCGTGACGTCTTTGTAAGTTTATTAGAGAAAGCGCCGAATTCCACGAGTTACCCAAGCTGAAGCCACTGTCTACGAGAAATATTATGTTGACGCTGACGTTTTCGTACAACATAGAGTGACCACCATCGGTACAGTGTTCTGACGCAACCGATTTATTTGGCTGCAAGTGGCGAGTGCACCTGCGGTGTTCCGTATATCATTCATGGACTGTACGAATCTTCTGTCCGCTGTATGGGAGGCCACAATCACAGGCATTTGTAACCCCCAGACTTCCGAAACATCAAATCGTCTTCAGCAGAGCCAAACAGCGGTGCTGTATTCGGTGGTGGACGCAAAATCGCTTTTAATTTGTGCGTACTGAGAATCCGTTCTATTTTTGACGATAGGCTTCCCATATATGACATGGAAAACCATGAATTTCAATCTTTCTGTTTCTTCTTCTACATTACTTACGGTCACCTTTGGTTTATTGGTTGCACCTTACTTATCTGCTGTGGAGAACACCCACTGGCTTCAAAAACGTTCATTAAACGTGGGAGCTCTTCCTTCAGACTGCTCTCGTCAGCAGTGATGTCTGCTCTGTGAACCAAAGTACTGAGAACACTCATCGTGTGTAAAGGATGATGGCAGCTATGTATGTGTCGGTTTCTGATGTACTGTATGTTCCAAGATACAATCATCTTCACGCCGAACCAAAACATCCAATGGAAGGTATCCCTGCTTTCCAAGTTCCACTGTGAACTGGATTTTTCGATGGATGAATTTCATATGGTTTAAAAAATTTTTGTAATTTATCTTCATCCTGGGGACACCGTAATATCCTGTCGTCAACATAAGGCCAAAATTCTGTGGGCTTCAAGACAAAATATTCCAGCGCCTTTCCCCGAAGTCCTCCAAGGGCGACTAGGGACTATCCATGGCGACGAAAAAATTCGTTATTAAATAAAAATTATATTGAGGTCGTTATTAATTATATTGAGTTCGTTATTAATAGGAGGTTACAGAAGGGAGGCAATTTTTACCAAACAATAAAACACCTGATTTGGAATACGGAAGTTTCAGAAAAAGCAAAACTCCTCATGTATAAGAATTATTACTTCCCTATTGTCACCTATGGTGGAGAAATATGGACAATGACAGAAAGGGACTGGAGCAGACTGCAAGCAGGGGAAATGAAATTTCTCAGAGCAGTTAAGGGAAAAACAAGAATGGTCGGAGTAAGGAATGTGGAGATTAGGAAGGACCTTAAACAAAAAAGTATGAGAGAAGAAAGTGAAAAAAAGAGATAAGATGGTACGGGCATGTTAAAAGGATACATGGGCAGAGACTCCCCAAAATTACGGAAGGATTAAAGATGGATGGGTGAAGACCTAGAGGGCGCCGAAGAACACGGTGGAAAATGGGAGTGAGAATATCTGTAGAAAGGAAAGGTGTGACCCGGCAGCAAGTGGTGGGAGGACCGAGCCAAATGGAGAGGACTCGTCAGCACCCAGAACTGGCAGTAGCTGGAGCGGGATTCGGATATAGATAGATAGAGGTCGTTACTTATTTATCAAAATTTCCACCAATAAGAGATAAGAATGGTGATAACGGAATCTTTATGAATTAAGACACCACATCGAACCTGATTAACAGATCAGAACTGTTCATATTCAGTGACGGCGACTTGCACGGCCAATTCGTCCAGCCTCTAACACCTGTGCTGCGGAGATGACTGGGAAAGTTATCATGACGGAAACACATCCTTATGACGATGCTGTCTGCTGCGTGTTCGTTCATTCCGTAAACCCAGATCTTCAGCTGGGGCGCTAGTTGTAGACTTTTGTACTACTTTTCTCTACCCCTTCCTATTTCTTCTCCCTGTTCCTTTCGCTAGTCATATGCGCAGAAATACGATTACATACATGCTCGCTTGGATTGAAATTATGCTTAGGAAGGTCTCATTTGGAGAACCATTTCCTTTCCCTAGGATTCATTTTTCTGGAGGCCGTGGCATCCAGATGAAGTTCACCGGAAGTCCACGCCATTGTAGCTTATTACATTCGTATGATGAACATTGTTGTCCTATCTTGCTGGGACGTCGAGAACAGATAGCATATTTAAGAAGACAGGCTTGGTAATTATAGCGGTCTGACATAGCTTTCAGACTCCATGGCAGCCCTATCTCTGGTAATAGCGCTGGCGTGTTCTGATGGAGTGCCTATGACCGTCGTGCTCATACACTCCTGGAAATTGAAATAAGAACACCGTGAATTCATTGTCCCAGGAAGGGGAAACTTTATTGACACATTCCTACATCACATGATCACACTGACAGAACCACATATACATAGACACAGGCAACAGAGCATGCACAATGTCGGCACTAGTACAGTGTATATCCACCTTTCGCAGCAATGCAGGCTGCTATTCTCCCATGGAGACGATCGTAGAGATGCTGGATGTAGTCCTGTGGAACGGCTTGCCATGCCATTTCCACCTGGCGCCTCAGTTGGACCAGCGTTCGTGCTGGACGTGCAGACCGCGTGAGACGACGCTTCATCCAGTCCCAAACATGCTCAATGGGGGACAGATCCGGAGATCTTGCTGGCCAGGGTAGTTGACTTACACCTTCTAGAGCACGTTGGGTGGCACGGGATACATGCGGACGTGCATTCTCCAGTTGGAACAGCAAGTTCCCTTGCCGGTCTAGGAATGGTAGAACGATGGGTTCGATGACGGTTTGGATGTACCGTGCACTATTCAGTGTCCCCTCGACGATCACCAGTGGTGTACGGCCAGTGTAGGAGATCGCTCCCCACACCATGATGCCGGGTGTTGGCCCTGTGTGCCTCGGTCGTATGCAGTCCTGATTGTGGCGCTCACCTGCACGGCGTCAAACACGCATACGACCATCATTGGCACCAAGGCAGAAGCGACTCTCATCGCTGAAGACGACACGTCTCCATTCGTCCCTCCATTCACGCCTGTCGCGACACCACTGGAGGCGGGCTGCACGATGTTGGGGCGTGAGCGGAAGACGGCCTAACGGTGTGCGGGACCGTAGCCCAGCTTCATGGAGACGGTTGCGAATGGTCCTCGCCGATACCCCAGGAGCAACAGTGTCCCTAATTTGCTGGAAAGTGGCGGTGCGGTCCCCTACGGCACTGCGTAGGATCCTACGGTCTTGGCGTGCATCCGTGCGTCGCTGCGGTCCGGTCCCAGGTCGACAGGAACGTGCACCTTCCGCCGACCACTGGCGACAACATCGATGTACTGTGGAGACCTCACGCCCCACCTGTTGAGCAATTCGGCGGTACGTCCACCCGGCCTCCCGCATGCCCACTATACGCCCTCGCTCAAAGTCCGTCAACTGCACATACGGTTCACGTCCACGCTGTCGCGGCATGCTACCAGTGTTAAAGACTGCGATGGAGCTCCGTATGCCACGGCAAACTGGCTGACACTGACGGCGGCGGTGCACAAATGCTGCGCAGCTAGCGCCATTCGACGGCCAACACCGCGGTTCCTGGTGTGTCCGCTGTGCCGTGCGTGTGATCATCGCTTGTACAGTCCTCTCGCAGTGTCCGGAGCAAGTATGGTGGGTCTGACACACCGGTGTCAATGTGTTCTTTTTTCCATTTCCAGGAGTGTAGATCAAGGTTAGGGACAGTGCTTTACACGTGTACCTAATCATTTCTTTTGGATTCTTTATTGAATTTTTTTTTTCGCTTCTGAATATTTTTTAATCGTACGATATTTCACGATTGAGACGAAGATCGATGTTGCAGGAATCGAGCAGAGAAATAAGGATTTTGGAGTACTTGCTCTTCGGGCAATCTGTCTTGATACATCAAAGTATTATTATTTCCTGTTTAACTGTAGTGTACCATCTGTAGAATGCAATGCAACAGCGATTTTGACTGGCATGGAGTCGACAATTCCTGTCTGGTTTTCTGAACATGTGAGACAAGATATCTACACACAGGTCACGCATTTCACTTAAATTACTGGCAGGTGGTGTGCGGGATGGGAAATGGAGCCGATAGCGTTAGAGATTTATTCCATAGAGCTGATGTCAGGCTGATGTGGTGACCACTAGGTGTACCTCAAACCACTGGTCTTGTGACTCCCACGATTATTCTGGTGGAAAATGGCATCAACGTCTGCGAAGACATCAGGCATGAAGGGATTGAAGGTGGTCCGCATTAACGTTCGAAATGTCCACACCTGCCAAGCTGCCGTCTATTACTAACACAGAACCCAATGACGCCGATGTGAATGTCTTTCATGGCATAGAACAGCCCTCACTGGCTGGAACACAAGAGAATCGAAGCGTTTGAGATGTGATGCTACAGAAGAATATTGAAAATTACGTAGGCTGATAAGGAATGAAGACGTTCTCTGAGGAGCAGGTGAAGAAAGGAACACTGACAAGAAGAACGGACAAGATAATAAGACATCAGGGAATAACCCCCATGGTACTAGAGGGAGCTGTAGACGGTAAAAACTTTAGGGGAAGTCAGAAATTGGAATACAACCAGCATATAATTGAGGACGTAGAGTGCAAGTGCTACTCTGAGTTGAAATGGGTGGCATGGGAGAGGAGTTCGTGGCGGGGTGCATCAAACTAGTCAGAAGCCTTATGATTCAAAAAGAAGAATAAATAAAGAAATAAATAAAAATAAACGGTGTCCGTGGCTCAGTGCATGTTTCGGGCAGCCACTTGGCTGGATTACGGAGTACCCGGACTCTCGTCCGGCCACCAGCGTCGCGCCATCGATCTGGGGTACATAGAAACGAGGTTCGTCCGACCAGTCGACACGTTTACATTGATTCATAATTCAATCTCGAAGATTCCATACCCACTGCAGTCGTAACTGGAGATGTCGTTGGATCAACATGAGAATACTGAGGGATTGTCCGTTGTGGAGCTCCATGTTGAACAGTGTGGTGTTGAACAGTCTGTTTCGAAACATTTATGTCTACATAAGCATTGCACTCTGTAGCCAGGTATGCCACAGATCGCCTTATATAGTGTTTCAATGATCGGGCAAACCTCCGACTCTCCCGCAAACCGAGTGCAGTCTGCTACCAAATGCAACACCTCGCTTTGTGCGTGCCGACAGAAGTTGTTCGAGAAAATAATAAGGTGATTACTATTTTAATGTTACGGCTTCAAGATTTTTCACGAAGCTATGATGACAATTTTGTTCGGTCACGAACTTTTGTTATGCAAGAAATTAGTCAGTTACATAAAGTGAACGCAGAAACTTTTATTGTAACACAATATTCAAAAATGTTTCTTTATTTTTAAGAAATTGTGAGTGGATCAGGGATAAAATACAGGGAGCGAAAGGATGTCTATAGCGTGCACAGAAAACAGACTGCAGTTACAAAAGTCGGTGGACATGAGAGGTGGTGGTGGATTTGGGGTATAAAGGGACCAAACTATAGGGTCATCAGTCCCTTTTTCCTCAAGCAAACAAGTCTCAAGGTAAAACTATTAAAAACAAAGTAATTGAGGGAAGTAAAGCAGGTAAAACTAATGGGGAACCGCACTGAAAGAGAAAACGAAAGAGCGAACCAAAGGGGGAAACGTGCGCTAAAAGGAAAGGTAGAGGAAGATATTAGAATCATATATCAGATGACTTGGGCTAGCCGATCACAAGGATAAAAAAAAAAGGATGAGCCGGCCACTCCGCAACATACTAAAATTGCCAACCTAAAAGGCAAGACTAGAAGAACACGCATAGGGAAAAGACGAACAATAAGGCAAACAAAGTGCAGATCAAGAGTGACGAAGAGGTGAAAAGGAGGAAGGGTGAAGGAATGGGAGAGAAGGCCAGACGCCCAATCTTAGATGGTACGATAACCCCCCGCCCCCTCACGAATAAAACGTAAAAATAAATGTGTCGTTGAGTCATTGTCGCCCAACATCGTAGGTAGGGTGCCGGGAAGGTTAAAAGTCCGCCGCAGAGCGGCTAAAATTGGGCAGTCCAGCAAGAGGTGGACGACAGTTATAAGGGAACTACAGCGGCACCGAGGAGGGTCCTCGCGACGGAGGAGGTGATCATAGCCAAGCAAGGCCGAAAGGAGCCGGCAAAGGACAACAGAGTCCCAGCGAGTGGCCTCCATGGATCACCGCCACACATTCGTTGTACCTTTGATAACACTACTTGAGGAGGGAATGAGATTGGGCTGAAGCTCGCTCCCCCCCCCCCCCCCCCCCCCGATGTTACCTGTATTTTGAACAAAGATTGAAGGAGACCAAAGAGAAATTTGGAGAGGGAATTAAAGTTCGGGAAGAAGAAATAACAAGTTTAAAGTTTGCTGGTGACATCGTAATTCTGTCAGAGTCGGGAAAGGATTTGGAAGAAATATTGAATGCAATGCATGGTGTCCTGAAAAGGAGACATTTGAGATGACCATCAACAAAAGTAAAACAAGAACAACGGACTGTAGTTGAATTAAATCTGGCGATGTTGAGAGAATATTAGGAGAAGAGGTATTGGAAGTGATAGACGAGTCTGGACCGCACAATAACTGCGATGGCTGAGGCGGGGAAAATTAAATGGTCGTGTGGCATTATCGGCCGGGAGACCCCATCCTGGGAAGTTCGGTCGCAGAGTTGCAAGTCTTATTTCAGGTGACGCCACACTCGGAAACTTGCGTGTCTGTGATGAGGACAACAGAACACCCAGTCATTGAGCGAAGAAAATCTCCAACGCTGCCGGTAATCGAACCCGGGCCCGCTGCATGGTAGGCAAAGGCGTTAACCACTCAGATAAGCAGGCAGTCTGAGGTAGAAAAAATACAGAGCATCAAATAGAAATTTTAGTGTTAGGAAGTCTTTTCTAAAGGTATTTATCTGAAGAGTAGGTAATGAAATGAAATGTAGGCGAAAAAAAAAATTCAAACTGGGAGAGAATAAATACCTTTGAAATAAGGAGCTACAGACGAATGCTGGAAATTTTGATATCGGTTAACTAGTGAAGAAGTATTGAATCGTATCGGCTGACAGGACACATTCTGAGGCAATAAGGAATTAACAATGTAACTGTGAAGTGGAGGGTACAAAAATTCGAGAGGGAGACCAAAACCTGACTACAGCAAGCAGACTGAAGTGAATGTACGGTGCAGTAGTTACGCCGAAAAGAAGAGGCCTGGACAGGTGAGACTGCCGTGGAGCACTGCACCAAACAAGTCTGAAGATAACAACAAAAAATACACTTTTCCTAAATCTATCTCTGGTACCATTTATGTATGTATCGGATATTAAGCAAAGGGTAAGCGGTGGAGTAGATTGGTTTGATCAGATAAAAGGAAGATGAAGCTTGTAAGAGACCTTTAGACAGAATATTCCAAAAAAAGTAACTAGATTTCCTGCTAATGAGCCACCAGAATGTTAACAGGAAAGTAATTCTTATAGCGTAAGGTTCCTACTAGGCTTGCAAAACAGATTACCCATGTAATTAAATCAGAACTTTTCCTGAACTTATAAAAATTTCCTCACACAAAAAATGTGTATACCCGTGAAAGAAATCAGCATCTGACTGCACAAATGTTATGGGACATTACGTGAAGAGAGAACGCTGATTTCGGGCAACAGTTTTTAATGGGAATAGCAAAAGAAAACTGACTTCACGTGAATCTACGTAATCGTTACAAATATCTCACCAATCATGAGAAGGTCGTTATGCAGCGTGGCTTACGGCACCCTGTGGGCATGTGGAAAAGAAATGAAATGACCGCGTGGCATTGATGGCCATGAGGCCCTATCCGGGGAACTTCGGCCATCAGGTTGCAAGTCTGATTTCAGGTGACGCCAGTCCACGAGCGGAGAAAATCTTCAATACGGCCAGGAATCGAACCCGAGCCCACTGAAGGGTAGACAAATACGTTACCACTCAGCTAAGCTGGCGGACAGACCATAAATGCAAGGCACTGAATAAAGACAATTTCTGTAGAATAAATAGCTGCAACTCTGCCTGCTGAGTCGACACCGTCGCCTTTCATGTTGAAATATCATGTACAGTACACGAAGTATACTTTTCACAGCAATTGACGCAAGTTTCGATGTTAATTTCAATACGAAATCTATAAAATTTTACCAACTGCTGAGGGCGAGTAGCGAGTTTCGCACTGAGTGATCTTGAGCTGACTGCAAGGCGGCCAAACCCGCCTTAATGGCAAGGGAAAATTGATTTGAAAGAATAGATGATAAATGTGAATGAAAATAATTATGAATCACGGTACATACCCGGATCTTCGGAATCCACATTGCTTTTCACCACACTTCAAGCAAAAACACTTTAACACATTCAGAAACACAGAGAAATTTGAAGCCTTTAGCGAAGCTTCAGATGCACTGCAAGCGAGACGTAAATGCGGACTAGCTTACTGCGTCTCAGGAAGTTATGCTTTCCGGGAATTACGTCGCATTGGCTAGCTTTTAGGGCGAAAGACCCCTGGTAAGTGTCGTAGCGTCCCCTGTCTACGTCTGACAAAACAGACAGCACACATGTAAAAGTAGCCTTGACGGCATAGTCAGTGTGGACGCACAATAGATCCGACCTCGTGTACGAATGGTGCGAGATGATGCTGACAAGATGTAGGGTGCGACAAGTCGGGAATTTTGGTCAGACGGGAATTGTGCTCAGACAGCAAAGGCAGTTGAGGTGACCGTTCGGGTAAAGCGGGCAATCCGAGTTCGAGTCCCGGTCAGGCACAAATTTTCACTTGTCACCACTGAATTTTATTTTCCTGCCAACAGCGTCAGGTAACCATGCATTATTTCAGTGCCCTCATAGGGCTGACGTCGATATTTCACTCTCATCAGCGTAGATGGTGTTCAAACTTATACGACAAGCGCTCTGCTGGGCATTGTTAGAATGCAGAGTTTCAGACTGGTTTGCACTTAGCAGTTAGCCTTGCCCACTCGCTGCAGATGAAGTTGCAGCTGCAAAGATATTCGAGTGTCAAACTTTGTTTTTCTTTCTTAGTAGTACGGAGAGGACCAATTAATCTGCACTCGCACAGGACTAACACATGTCTGCCGCGGCAAAAAAGTGGCGCCAGTCACCCAGCGGGGACCGGCGGATGTGCCTGTGTGTGTGTGTGTGTGTGTGTGTGTGTGTGTGTGTGTGTCTGCCAGGGCGGCCTCCCGCTGTGTCCACCAGAAGGTCGGGGCGGAGGAGCGACAGGACGTGGGCGGAACAGCTGAGAGCGCGGGCGTCGCGACACGCACCGTCCATTCGGAGAGGGTGGGGAGGGGGCAGGCAGCAGCCGGGCCAGCAAATATTCATGGCCTCCCACCCCTACCCGAGGAGTCCACGCAACGTGCAGCGTGCCTTCATCTCGTTATCGGCATGCATGTGGTCACACACAGTTTGCAGGATGAAGATTTCCAGAGCTAATGCACTGCTAACAGTAAAACCCCGATGCTTTAGAGAATAGAACTGCAGTGAATAAAACAGCTTCAAACATATGAAAACTTTACAAAAGAGTTACGTGATGAATACACAGAAGGAAAGAAAATCGCAAAACCAAGAAGCAACTAATGTAATGAAATTTTGCGAATACATTTGTCTAGGTAATGTCTTTATATGATTAACACTGCAAGATCACAGATTAATGTAAGCACGAGATACGTCATTGCAAATGTGAAATACTGGTACACTAGCAACAGGTGTAACGGCCAGAATGTCGAATGTAAGCGTGCAGATGTGCACGCATTGTGTCGTGGAGATGGCGGATATTAGTTTTTGGCACTGAGTTCCATGCCTGTTGCACTTGGTCAATACAGGGACGGTTAACGCTGGAATGACATTTCCGCTCTTCAGGGGAGTGTGCGTTGATATGAAACTTCCTGGCAGATTAAAACCGTGTGCCGGACCGAGACCCGAATTCGGGACCTTTGCCTTTCGCGGGCAAGTGCTCTACCATCCTAGCTACCCAAGAACAACTCACGCCTCATTATGGAGGTTCTGCAAGATTCGCAGGAGAGCTTCTGTAAAGTCTGGAAGGTAGGAGACGAGATACTTGCAGAAGTGAAGCTGTCAGGACGGGGCGTGAATCGTGCTTGTGTAGCCGGGATGGTAGAGCACTTGCCCGTGAAAGGCAAAGGTCCCGAATTCGAGTCTCGGTCCGGCACACGATCTTCCAGAAAGTTTCACGGTTAATACTGTTTGTGGATGACGCTGAAGTTGCCGTAAGATGATGTATTTGCACGACTGGTGATCGAGCAGGCCAAGACAACATATCCTGTTGGAAAATGACACAATAGGCCTGCTAAAGGGACTGCCTACACTGAATTTGTCAGTCCTCTTCTGGAGTATTGCTGAACGTTGTGGGATCTCCGTTAGGTGGGGTCCACAGAGGACACCAGAAAAGTTCAAAGAAGGGCAGCTCGTTTTGTACTGTCGAGAAGTAGGGGCAGAGAACGCAACACATATGGTAAGTGAACTGGGGTGACAATCATTAAAACAAAGGCGTTTTCCATTGCTGCAGGATCTACTGATGAAATTTCAACCAGCAACTTTCTCCTCAGAGTGTGAAAATATTATGTTGCCGCCCGACTCCACAGAGAGGAATGATGATCATAATAAAATAAGAGAAACGGTAGAGAAATAGCTTGAAGGTGACTCAGTGGACTCTCTGCCAAGCACTTAATTCTAAATTGCAGAGTAATCATATAGATGTAGATGATTTCCTTGAAAGGGCACGACGGATTTTGTTCCTCAAGCTGAGCTTGTGCTCCAGGGATATCATCCTCCATGAGACGTTTAGCCTTCATCTCCCTCCTTTATTTCCTTCCTGTACTCATTCGCTTTTCCCTCGTCACGTTTCAGTTTCAGAAGTAGACACCTTACATTTTACAAAAGTGAGGAAACCTTCCAGGTGTGAAGAGCAGTTAAATTTGAAAGAGCTATCGAATGAGGCTCCTCCGACATCGTAAAATGGTAACTTCCGTGTGGTCAGTAGCTTCGCTCGTGTATATCCGTTCTGCCGGCTGTGACGTCATTGGTGCTCACTGCACCGCCGTATAAAGCAATATTTTCGTCCCACTTCTGCCACGCCCATTTAAGCTTCTCGGTTGACAATCAAAATGGCTATGAGCACTATGGGACTTAACATCTGAGCTCATCAGTCCCCTATAACTTAGAACTACTTAAACCTAACTAACCTAAGGACATCAGACACATCCATGCCCGAGGCAGGATTTCAACCTGCGACCATAGCGGTGGCGCGGTTCCAGACTGTAGCGCCTAGAACCGCTCGGCCACTCCGGCCGGCCGTTAGATGTGCAATGTGCAGCTGGTACTTGTTCGCAGGATAGCGGTTTGGTAATTTAGAGAATCCGCTTAGTTATTTTATTAACAACATTTAATGTGTATACTTTATATATAAATTCTTTCAATGAGCAAATAACTCTGACCCGTATGGTCCAAAGAACCTCATAAATAAATAGATTACTCGTAAAAAAATTCTGGGCTCTAGCTCGGTTAAACGTCGGAGGGAAAGAAACAGACGTCTTTGTTGAAAGAATAGTTCCAGGATTCGCCTAAAATGATTTGTAGGGTACACAGAAAGAAGGCTGGAAAACTGGACGGTGATCTGAAATCCGCACGACGCCAATAAGTTAAAGCGCTACGCCTCTCGGCAGGGCGACATCTGACGCACGCACAGTGCGGCCTTGGTTTGGGTGCGAGACGCGGTCCGTGTTTGCAGAGCAAACTCTTGTAGCGAGGGCCCTCCCGGTAACAGCGTCTGGGGCGCTCTCCACTCACCAGGAGGCCGGACCAGAAGACGGCGCTAACGACGCACTGCCCAGTGCTACAGCAGCACACGCTGCACTAGGCGTCCGGTACACACCCGGCTGGTGGCTCTCACTCCCGTGTTGGGAATGCACTACACCGGTTTCCCTCTTGACTGTCGTCACTTGCAGATGTATAGCCAGCATCAGAAAAGTGCTTATTTGGTAATGCGTCTCAAGCATACGGTGTCAAAATTAGAGAGTGGAAAGCTAGAAAAATACTTTGAAGACGGTTCGGAGAACCACCTGCCAGGTACGTAGGATAATGTACACTACTGGTCAATAAAATTGCTTCACCAAAAAGAAATGCATATGATAAACGGGTATTCATTGGACAAATATACTAGAACTGACATGTGATTACATTTTCACACAATATGGGTGCATAGATCCTGAGAAATCAGTACACATAACAACCACCTCTGGCCGTAATAACGGCCTTGATACGCCTGGGAATTGAGTCAAACAGAGCTTGGATGGCGTGTACAGGTACAGCTGCCCGTGCAGCTTCAACACGATACCACAGTTCATCGAGAGTAGTGACTGGCGTATTGTGACGAGCCAGTTGCTCGGCCACCATTGACCAGACGTTTTCAATTGGTGAGAGATCTGGAGAATGTCCTGGCCAGGGCCGCAGTCGAACATTTTCTGTATCCAGAAAGGCCCGTACAGGACCTGCAACATGCGGTCGTGCTTTATCCTGCTTAAATGTAGGGTTTCGCAGGGATCGAATGAAGGGTACAGCCACGGGTCGTAACACATGTGAAATGTAACGTCCACTGTTCAAAGTGCTGTCAATGCGAACAAGAGGTGACCGAGACGTGTAACCAATGACACCCTATACCATCACGCCGGGTGATACGCCAGTATGGCAATGACGAATACACGCTTCCAATGTGCGTTCACCGCGATGTCGCGAAACACGGATGCGACCTTCATGATGCTGTAAACGGAACCTGGATTCATCCGGAAAAATGACGTTTTGGCATTCGTGCACCTAGGTTCGTCATTGAGTCCACCATCGCAGGCACTCCTGTCTGTGATGCAGCGTCAAGGGTAACCGCGGCCATGGTTTCAGAGCTGATAGGCCATGCTGCTGCAACCGTCGTCGAACTGTTCGTGCAGATGGTTGTTGTCTTGCGAACGTCCCCATCTGTTGACTCAGGGATCGAGACGTGGCTGCACGATCCGTTACATCCATGCGGATAAGGTGCCTATTATCTCGACCGCTAGTGCTACGAGGCCGTTGGGATCCAGCACGGAGTTCCGTATTACCCTCCTGAACCCACCGATTCCATATTCTGCTACTAGTCATTAAGTCTCGACCAACGCGAGCAGCAATGTCGCTACACGATAAACCGCAATCGCGATAGGTTACAATCCGACCATTATCAAAGTCGGAAACGTGATGGTACGCATTTCTCCTGCTTACACGCGGCATCACATCAACGTTTCACCAGGCAACACCGGTCAACTGCTGTTTGTGTATGAGAAATGGGTTGGAAACTTTCGTCATGTCAGCACGTTGTAGGTGTCGCCACCGGCGCCAACCTTGTGTTTTTTTTTTTTTTTTTTTTTTTTGTGGTTTTAGGGCGCACAACTTCAATGGTCATTAGCGCCCTGACTACTCTAAAAATGCACCGCGAGCCACAAGTTGACAACAACAACTAAAAGGAAAAACACAATAAAAGACAGACTGACAGGCATAGGATTAAAAAACTTCATCAAATGTCCTTAGCAAGGTGTGTCAAATTGATAAAACAAAGAACACGAGCAGCTGCTCGTGGGTCATCCGCTAAAACGGCATCGAAAGTAATAGGCAGGTTAAGATCGAGGCGCAGTTGGTTAAGATCGGGACAGGACATTAAAATGTGTCTAACCGTCAGCAAGTGCCCACATGGGCAGAACGGCGCCGGCGCAGCCGTCAGCAGATGGCGATGGCTGAACCGGCAGTGTCCAATCCTTAACCTTGCTAAAACGACCTCCTCCCGCCGAGAAGGGCGTGAGGAGGACGTCCAAGCCACGGGAAGAGGTTTTAAGGCCCGAAGCTTGTTGTCGGTAAGTGCAGCCCAATCGGCATGCCACAGCGACACAACGCGCCGACAAATGACCCTGCTAAGATCGGACGAAGGGACACAACAAGAAGCTGTCCGAGGCTGGAGGACCGCAGCCTTGGCCGCGGCATCTGCAGCTTCGTTCCCAGGGATACCGACATGGCCGGGAACCCACATAAAGCTAACCGGCGGACCGACGTCCACCAGCCGCTGAAGAGAGCGTTGGATCCGGTGTACGAAAGGGTGAACCGGGTACGGATCACTGAGGCTCTGGATGGCGCTCAGGGAATCTGAGCAGATGACATAAGCAGAATGTCGGTGGCGGCAGATGTAAAGAACAGCCTGGTAGAGGGCAAAGAGCTCAGCTGTGAAGACCGAACAATGGTCATGGAGCCGGTATTGGAAACTTTGTGCCCCGACTATAAAGGAACACCCAACCCCGTCATTGGTCTTAGAGCCATCTGTATAAATGAAAGTCATGGTGATGAACTTCGAACGAAGTTCCAAAAAACGGGAGTGGTAGACCGAACTGGGGGTGACCTCTTTTGGGAGCGAGCTGAGGTCAAGGTGAACGCGGACCTGAGCCTGGAGCCAAGGTGGCGTGTGGCTCTCGCCCACTCGAAAGGTTGCAGGGAGTGAAAAATGAAGGTGTTGAAGGAGGCGACGAAAGCGAACTCCAGGGGGTAGCAGGGCAGAGACATACAACCCGTATTGACGGTCGAGAGAGTCGTCAAAAAAGGAACGATAAGACGGATGGTCGGGCATTGACAGTAGCCGACAGGCATACCGACAAAGCAGTATATCGCGCCGGTAAGTGAGCGGCAATTCGCCAGCGTCAGCATGAAGACTCTCTACGGGACTGGTATAAAATGCTCCGATCGCAAGTCGTAAACCCCGATGTTGTATGGAGTTGAGGCGGCGTAAGATGGATGGCCGTGCAGAGGAGTATACAAAGCTCCCATAATCCAGCTTGGAGCGGACGATCGACCGATATAGACGAAGTAGGACGGTTCGATCCGCTCCCCACGACATACCACTGAGAACACGGAGGACATTTAAAGAACGGGTACATCGGGCGGCCAAATATGACACATGTGGAGACCAGCTAAGTTTCCTGTCAAAGGTAAGGCCTAAAAATTTGGTTGTCTCCACGATTGGGAGAGCAACGGGACCAAGTCGTAAGGACGGTGGGAGAAACTCTTTGTAGCGCCAGAAGTTAATACAGACCGTCTTCTCGGCAGAAAAACGGAAGCCATTGGCGACACTCCAGGAGTAAAGACGGTCAAGAGAACGCTGAAGACAGCGCTCCAGGACACGTGTACGCTGCGCGCTGCAATAGATGGTAAAATCGTCCACAAAAAGGGAGCCTGATACATCAGCTGGGAGGCAATCCATGATTGGATTGATCGCGATGGCGAACAGAGCGACGCTCAAAACTGAGCCCTGTGGCACCCCATTCTCCTGGCGAAAGGTGTCGGACAGGACAGAACCCACACGTACCCTGAACTGTCGATCCATTAAAAAGGAACGAATAAAAAGAGGGAGGCGACCGCGAAGGCCCCATGTATGCATGGTGCGGAGAATGCCCGCCCTCCAACAGGTGTCGTAAGCCTTCTCCAAATCAAAGAACACAGCCGCGGTCGGGCGCTTCCCCAAGAAGTTATTCATAATGAAGGTCGACAAGGTAACCAGATGGTCAACAGCAGAGCGGCGCCTACGAAATCCACATTGTACATTTGTAAGTAGGCGTCGAGACTCAAGCAGCCAAACCAATCGAGAGTTAACCATTCGCTCCATCACTTTACAGACACAGCTGGTAAGTGAGATAGGTCGATAACTGGAAGGCAAGTGCTTGTCCTTCCCCGGCTTAGGAATCGGGACAACAATAGACTCGCGCCAGCATGCGGGAACATGTCCCTCAATCCAGATGCGATTGTATGTACGAAGAAGAAAACCTTTACCCGCAGGAGAAAGGTTCTTCAGCATCTGAATATGAATAGAATCAGGCCCTGGAGCGGAGGACCGTGATCGGCCAAGTGCGGTTTCGAGTTCCCGCATGGTGAATGGGGCATTATAACTTTCACAATTCGAGGAGCAAAAGTCAGGTGGCCTAGCCTCCTCTGCCTGTTTGCGGGGGAGGAAGGCAGGGTGGTAATGAGCGGAGCTCGAAACCTCGGCGAAAAAGCGGCCGAAGGCATTGGAGACAGCCTCAGGGGCCACAAGGACTTCATTCGCGACCTTCAAGCCAGAAACTGGGGAGTGGACCGTAGTGCCAGATAGCCGGCGCAGGCTACCCCAGACAACAGAAGAAGGAGTAAAACTGTTGAAGGTGCTTGTGAAAGCAGCCCAGCTGGCTTTCTTGCTTTCGTTAATAATACGACGACACTGAGAACGTAATCGTTTATAATTAATACAATTCGCCACTGTAGGGTGGCGTTTAAAGGTGCGTAAAGCACGTCGACGAGCACGTAAAGCGTCTCTACATGCTGCAGTCCACCAGGGGACCGGTACACGACGTGGAGAAGAAGTAGGGTGAGGGATGGAATATTCAGCAGCAGCGAGAATGACTTCCGTGAGGTGTGCGACCTGACGATCGCAGCTTGTGAAGGTTTGATCCTGAAAGGTCGCCCTGGAAGAAAAGAGCCCCCAGTCTGCCTTGGAGATGGTCCAACTAGAGGAGCACGGAGAGGGAGTATGCTGCAGGAGATGGATAACACACGGGAAGTGGTCGCTCGAATATGTATCAGCAAGTGCATACCACTCAAACCGGCGTGCAAGTTGGGGAGTACATATAGAGAGGTCTAAATGGGAATAGGTATGAGATGTGTCCGAAAGAAAAGTAGGGGCGCCAGTATTAAGGCAGACAAGATTGAGCTGGTTGAAAAGGTCTGCTAACAAGGAGCCCCTCGGGCAGGAGGCTGGAGAACCCCAAAGGGGATGGTGGGCATTGAAGTCTCCAGTTAACAAAAACGGTGCAGGTAGCTGAGCAATAAGTTGCATCATGTCTGCCCTGGTAACGGCAGATGACGATGGAGTGTAAACGGTACAAAAGGAAAACGTAAAGGTGGGGAGAGTAATGCGGATGGCAACTGCCTGCAGGCCGGTGTGCAACGTGATGGGATCGTAGTAAATATCATCCCGGACCAGCAACATAACCCCTCCATGAGCTGGGATACCTACCATAGGGGGTAGGTCAAAACGCACAGAGGTGTAGCGTGCCAAGGCAATGTGATCGCATGGGCGTAGCTTCGTTTCCTGGAGGGCTACGACGAGCGGACGATGCAAGCGGAGCAGCAACTTCAAGTCCTCTCGGTTGGAGCGAATGCTGCGAATATTCCAGTGAATAAGTGCCATCGTAAGAAAAGGAAGATGAGAGAAGGGGTCACCTCGAAGGCCGCTTAGGGCCTGGCTTCGAGCGAGCACTGCCGCCGCTATCAGTAGGCGGACAGTCATCGTCCATGGGGTCTATAGGGTCATCGGCCATCTCGGGAGGATGGCCGGGAGGGGGAGCTTCCTCCGCCGGTGAACGGCCAGATGTACGGCTACCGGCGGTGCGGCCAGGCGAAACGGATGACGGCCTGGGGCGGCAACCGCTGGGTGGCGCAGGAGAAGAGATGCGCCGTGGCGGGGAAGGAGAACTGTGCTTCCTATGCGCCTTTTTGGAAGGACGTTTGGTGGAAGTATCGGTCGAAGGCTGGGAGGTCGAGGGACGGAGGAAGTCTGCACGGGATGGTTCCTTCTTGAAGGACCGTACATCTGACTTCGGTGTCTTCGACTTAGCAGAAGCTGAGGAAGTGGCTGGTGTCTGTGGTGTGATGGGAGGAAGAGGAGACGTCGACCGCGCGATCTTAGCACTGGCCGAACGGACGACCGTGGTGCTAAAGGTCAGATCGCATGTCTGGGTTGCGACCTCCCGGGTAGTCCGAGGAGAGGCGAGGACAGTACTATATTTCCCCGCTGGGAGCAGCGTGGGCTTCCTACTAGCCAATAGCTTGCGAGCAGCCGAGGTTGACACTTTCTCTTTGACACGAATTTCTTGGATGCAACGTTCGTCCTTATAGACAGGACAGTCGCGGGAGGATGCGGCATGGTCACCCTGACAGTTCACACAATGAGGAGACGGAGGTGGACAGTCACCCTCATGGGCATCCCTGCCACAAGTGACACATTTAGCCGCATTGGAACAAGACTGTCGAGTGTGATTGAAACGCTGACACTGGTAGCAGCGCGTAGGTGTCGGGACATAGGGGCGAACAGAAATAACCTCGTAGCCCGCCTTGATGCGCGATGGCAGCTTAACACTATCGAAGGTCAAGAAGAGTGTCCGGGTCGGTACAAGGTCGTTGTTGACCTTTTTCATGACCCGATGGACAGCCGTCACGCCCTGCTCAGCGAGGAAAGATTGAAGCTCCTCGTCAGTCAATCCGTCGAGGGAGCTAGTATACACTACACCACGAGACGAATTCAAAGTTCGGTGGGCCTCCACCCGGACAGGGAACGTGTACAGGAGGGTGGCCCGAAGCAGTTTTTGTGCCTGAAAGGCATTCTCAGTTTCTAGTAATAAGGTGCCGTTACGCAACCTGGTACAAGATTTGACAGATCCGGCTATGGCATCAACGCCCTTCTGAATAACAAAAGGGTTGACAGAGGAAAAATCCTTTCCGTCCTCAGTGCGAGAAACTACGAGGAACTGTGGGGCAGGCGGTAGTACTTTTGTCACTGTTGGCTGGTCACGTTTCCGTTTTTGGGTCGAAGTCGAAAGCGATGGAGTAGAATCCATTGCGGAGGAATCCCCCATGATTGCCAGCGTCTCCGATGGCGCGCTCCTTCCTTGTGGGGACCCTCTCAGAGGGCACTCCCGCCTTAGGTGAATGTTTACACCTCAGGTCACACCTCCCGAGAAACAGACGGAGGGACCAATCGGCATGGTCAGAAGGTATCAGCTCAGGCAATCACCCCTCCCCGGGCCTGGCCTTTACCAGGGGGTACGCGCGTGCCTTACATGTCTACCCAGGGCGGGGACTTACGCGTTACCCCGTCACCGGCTACGCGTGCGAACGCGTGGGTCGGCCTTCAGACACGCACAGGGAGGAAGGAAGAAGAGGAAAAAGAAGAGAGAGAGGGAGAAAGAGGACAGACTGTCTCAAACGCCGAGGCGGAGACCAGAGAAGGCAAGGAGAAGAAGGCAATGAGAAGGCAAGGAGAAAAAGGCAATGAGAAGGCAAGGAGAAAAAGGCAATGAGAAGGCAAGGAGAAAAAGGCAATGAGAAGGCAAGGAGAAAAAGGCAATGAGAAGGCAAGGAGAAAAAGGCAATGAGAAGGCAAGGAGAAAAAGGCAATGAGAAGGCAAGGAGAAAAAGGCAATGAGAAGGCAAGGAGAAAAAGGCAATGAGAAGGCAAGGAGAAAAAGGCAATGAGAAGGCAAGGAGAAAAAGGCAATGAGAAGGCAAGGAGAAGTCAAGGGAAAGAGTAAGGAAGACAGTGAGGTGGAGAAGAGCAAAGAAAGGGACCAACAAAAGGAAGGAAGAAACGAGAAGTTTAAAACCAAAAAGACCACGATTATAGGTCGTGAAGATCGTCCGTCTCCGGACGCAGGCGCTAACTACCCCCGTGAGGGGGATGGACTCCTTTTAGTCGCCTCTTACGACAGGCAGGAATACCTCGGGCCTATTCTAATCCCCGGACCCGCAGGGGGACCCAACCTTGTGTGAATGCTCTGAAAAGTTAATCATTTGCATATCACAGCATCTTCTTCCTGTCGGTTAAATTTAGCGTCTGTAGGACGTCATCTTCGTGGTATAGCAATTTCAATGGCCAGTAGTGTAGATGTAGATGAGGTTTGGTGCTGACATCGTGATTCTGTCAGAGGCGGCAAAGGACTTGGAAACCGAGTTGAAGGAAATGAATAGTGTGCTGAATAGAGGCTAAAGATCAACAAAAACAAAAAATGGGTAATGAAACGTTCAGGAAGAAATTCTGAAATTTTATGTTTGGAGTAGAGCTTTGCATGGTAGTGAAACATGGCCTGTGAGAAAACCGGAACAGAAAAGAATTGAGGCATTTGAGATTTGATGCTACAGAAGACTCGAAAAATTAGGTGGACTGGTAAGGTATGCAGAGGAAAGAATATATGGAGAATACTAACAAGGGATAAGATGACTGGACATTTTTAAGACATCAGGAAATAACTTCCATGGTACTAGAGGAACCTGTAGAGGGTAAAAACTGTTGAGGAAGACAGAGATGGAATAAATCCAGTGAATAATTGAGGAGGTAGGTTGCAACTCTGAAATGAAAAAGTTGCGCAGCAGACGAAGAACGCGTGGGGAGCCGCATCGAATCAGAAGACTGATAACCCAGGAAAAAAAAATGGCACTTATTAGTAAGAAAAGCATTTTCTGAAAACATATATGGAACGGAGGTCTGATCATTTAATGTTAAAAGACTACGACCAAGGTGTGGACGGGGCCAGGGAATTGACACATCGGGTGTGATTTAACACATGAATAATTTATTCATAACATACAATACGTAACACGAACTACGTAAATCCTGCTTCGATGCTTACAATTGCCCAAAATGAGAGGGCCACCACTTTCGAATTAGAAAGGCTTTAATTTAAGAAACTAAAACACCTATTATAATTTTAAAAATGGTAACACAATACATAAGTAAGCGCTAAGTGAACGCGCTCTTAAATCTTTAATCATTAATCACAAGGCATGGGTTTACCACATTTAAATTCTCGTTGCAATATACAACATAAATACATGAATTCACAACACAGCATGGCTTCAAAATTTCTACCTGGACAACCTATGGCCCTAAAACTTTCGTATTACATTCCAGCCAATGACATTAATAACTTATAAGCACGGTTGGTAAAATACAAACGTTTGCACTATAATCAATTTCAATAATCCACAATCACTCAAAAAAACAACATCGGAAGTTCGATACGGAGCATGTAAGCCTGTTTATACAATCTTTCGGACCAAAATAGGCACCAGGGCCACCATAAGAGAAGTGCGCTAGTTGCCTTTAAGGTAGGTGCTCCCATTAGTTTAATCACTGAGCAGATATTTACTTAAGCGACAGGTAAGATAGTTAATGCAAATAGAAGGTATTTCTAAAGGTTTTTTTTCCTTCCTCCCTTTTAACAAGGGGATTTTAGTAAGGTGGAAATTACACTTTGAGGAGAAGCAACAGCAATCTAGCGGGCACGCCTTCACGAGGACGCCATGCCACTACACACGTACTGAACTAGCTGCGTATCCGCTGTTCAAGCCAAACATTAACAACACAGTTCCATATTCCTGACACCCAAATAGTCGGGATCAAAACGAAATCAAAAACCCCAAGAGCGCAAGATCCAGCATAGTTTCAGAGCAGATCTTACTTCATGCGGTTGCCTTCACAAATACAGGTATCGAAATGAAAACAAGAACGTGTAACAACATTCCCTAATCAGCACAATGTTCTCCTTTAGGTCCCGGTAGCGCTAGACAACGCTGACATGCCAATGTTAACAAACCTCTAAGGCAACACCCTCCAACTGACAAGCCGAAACCAATGTGACCCCTTATCAGCTCCGTCACAGGACTCGAAACCCCAACTACTGTCAGTGCAACTCAATTAGAATAAATACAGCGCAAATAGTATGGCGGACACATATACCCAGGGATTAACAGAACACTAGACTGAATTATAATTAACCTTAATAATACAGCACTAGATCTTGGGAGACAAAGAACTAACTCCCCACCCGAAATTCTGCAACCACAGGGCGGGAGGATGAACTACCAAAACATAGAAGTGCAAAAGTACACAATAACTACCAAAATACACCACTACACCAGTTAGCAACGATGCGTGGAGGAATCTGCACGGTCAGAATTGCACCAGTGAACAGAACAGAGGATTGCCACAGCAGTGGCCACAAGGCGGGAAAGACGACTGGATGAACTCAATCCCAAAGGACGATCAACTTGAAACATTCACACTTATCTTCTTTTTTTCCTTACCCTGGGCGCACTTCGTCGTTTGTCCGGGACTGCTGTGCACAATTCTGAGCCGTCCCCAGTCGTCCCGGCAGACACCGACCCAGCCGAACTGCTCCCGGACTCAAACCCTCGCCGAAAGGCGGCTCCACCGCCCCATGATGGTTACTGTGTGTTTGCCTTCGTCGACGCAGGCAATGATTAGACTGTCATCCCCCTCCCGCGGACAACCAGTGAAGAGTGGACAGAGGGGCCCAACCAGGCCGGCGTTCCTCCACAGGTAGGAGTGCGGGCTCGATAACAATACCCGTACGCGGAAGGCAGGAGGTCGACGTCACCAGAGCAGACACGAAGGCACTGCGCGACAACCTCCTCCAGCGTGACCGCGCTCGCCTATAAATAGAACAGGCCAAAGAGTCTGCTGCAGTAAACACGTGAGTCGGTCGTGTTACCAACCTACGGTTTCTAAGTACACCAAAGAGAGAACTCGCAATCGATGGTGGGTACACTACGGGCGGGAGTTCAAAAGAAAGAGCTTCATAAAAGACCAACCTGAACAACCGCGGAAAAACGAAATAGAAGCGAAGCAATAAAAGACAGCAACGAGATGCTGGAGCCCGATCGCGCCCAAACACTGTCGATTACCAAAAATATTGGCTCCACACGACGCTCAGGAAACGAGCCGTGAAAAGATGGAAGTACACACGGCTCAGTATACTGGTTAACATCGAATATAATTAGAAATGTTGGAATGTCTTTTCTAAGCTATTTGACTGGAGCGTAGTCGTGGGTGTAAATGATACATGAGTGACAAGCAGCTATGAACAGGAGCTCTTGAAATGTTAATCTGCAGAAGAGAGCTGAAAAATAAAATGGCTGTGTAGAATTACCAATGAAGAGGTACTCAACTGAATTCCGGAGAAAAGAAATTAGGGAACAACTTGACTAGAAGGGGGTGCTGGTTTACAAGACATCTACATCCACGTCATCTATACCTACGTGATTACTCTGCTATTCACAATAAAGTGCCTGGCAGAGGGTTCAATGAACCACCAAGCTGTCTCTCTAACGCTCCACTCTCGAACGGCGGGCGGGAAAAAGGAGCACATAAATTTTTCTGTGTGAGCCCTGATTTCTCTTATTTTATCGTGATGATCATTTATTCCTATGCAGATGGGTGCCAACAGAATGTTTTCGCAATCGGGGGAGAAAACTGGTGATTGAAATTTCATCAGAAGATCCCGCCGCAATGTAAAACGCATTTGTTTTAATGATTGCCACTACAATTCACGTATCATGTCTGTGGCACTATCTCCCTATTTCACGTTAATACAAAACGAACTGACCTCCTTTTAACTTTTTCGATGTCATCCGTCGGTCCCACCTGATGCGGATCCCACATTGCACAGCAATAATTTTGCCAATGAATCACACTCTTTGTTTGCTTTACCCACTACATTATCTATCTGATCGTTCCAGTTTAGGTTATTTGTAATTGTAATCCCTAAGTATTTAGTTGAATTTACCGCCTTCAGATTTATGTGACTTATAGCGTAAATGAAATTTAGTAGATTTCTTTTAGTACTCATGTGAATAACTTCACACTTTTTTTTATTCAGGGTCAATTGCCACTTTTCGCACCATACATATATCTTCTCAAGTCATTTTGCAATTGGTTTTGGTCGTCTGATGACTTTACAAGACGGTAAATGACAGCATCGTCTGTAAACAATCTAATAGGGCTTCTCAGGTTGTCTCGTATGGCGTTACTATAGATCAGAAAGAATAGAGGGCCTATACACTTCTTTGGGGAACGCCCGATATTACTTCTGTTTTACTCGATGACTTTCCGTCTATTACTACGAACTGTGACCTTTCTGACAGGAAATCACGAATCCAGTCGCACAACTGAGGCGATACTCCGTAGGCACGCAGTTTGGTTAGAAGACGCTTGTGAGGAAAGGTGTCGAAAGCGGAAGCTTTCTGGAAATCTGAGAATATGGAATGAATTTTACATCCCCTGTCGATAGGACTTCATGAGTATAAAGAGCTAGTTGTGTTTCGCAAGAACGATATTTTCTAAATCCGTGCCGACTAAGTTTCAATAAATCGTTTCCTTCGAGGTAATTCATAATGTTCGAATACAGTATATGTGGAACGTCCCTTTTGAATAATTGTACATGACTGTGCTGAAACTGACACACAATATTTTTTAGCGCAACGCAATCTGACTTTCAGAAATCCCTACAAAGGAATGGCCCTGACTAACATTAACCTGTACCTTTCACAAATCACTTACCTCACAAAAATCTTCGTTACTCAAGCTACTGCAATACAGCGAGCGCCACTACTGCCAGCTAAATAAAAGATTCAAACTACAGAAGGCACTAACTACTGATAGGCATAGTTAGCAAATGAAAGATTTTAATAGAGAACAAACAATGTATTTACCTTAATATTCATAATTGACATCCAGTCTTACAAATTTCAAAACTCCGCCATCTCTCTCCCCACATCCACCACTGCTGGCGGCTGACCTCCAACTGCGCAACGCTACGCGCTGTTCACATCCAGCTGCCGCTGCCCAACACTACAATGGCAGACAACAATGCAAACTAGCTACAGACTGCACACGGCACAGCCAGTGATTTTCATACCGAGCGCTACGTAACGTTGCCGATAAGAAAACATAAACAGCCTACTTACCTATGTTCCAAAACCCTACAGTAAATCGACGTTAGTGATATAGGCTTGTAATTCAGCGGATTACTCCTTCTTCCCTTTCTGGGTATTGGTGAGACTTGATCAATTTTCCAGTATTTAGGTATGGATCTTTCTGTGAGCGTGTGGTTGTATGTAGTTACTAAATATGGAGCTATTTTATTAGCATACTCTGAGAGGAACCTGACTGGTATCCAATCTGGACCGGAGGCCTTTCCTTTATTAAGTGATTTAAGCTGCTTCGTTACTCCGAGGATATCTACTTCTATGGTTCTCATCTTAGCAGCTGTTCTTGATTGGAATTCAGGAAACTTTACGTCTTGTTTGGTGAAGGAAATCCGTGTTTAATAAGTCTGCTTTAGTGTCACTGTCATCAGTGACTTCACTGTTGTTATCGCGCAGTGAAGGTATTGATTGCGTCTTGCCACTGGTGTGCTGCTTTCATCATATTTCAGAACTTTTATTCTGTTCTCTCCTGAACTGTTTATCACCCACATTTCACTTCGGTACAAGACAATACTCCAGGCAAATTCTTTTAGGAAAGAATGACGAATGCTTAATTTTATTTCCGTGTCAATAAATTTTTCTTTTTCGGAAGACCAGAATCTCTTTCGGTTTTCTGCCAAATTCCGATACAGGGAAGGAGGAGGGAGGGAAGTGGTAAAAACTGATGAACAAATGGAAACGGGTGTAGGATGTGAAAAGCACAAGATAGGCTAGCGTGGAGTGTTGTGTAGCCGCGCGTTCTCAGGCGCCTTGTAACGGGTCACGGTCTGTGCTGCTGCTCTCCCCCCCCCCCCCCCCCCCCCCCGTCGGAGGTTCGAGTCATCGTCTGGGCATCTGTGTGTGTGTGTGTGTTGTCCATAGCGTAGCTTAAGTGATTAAGTAGTGTGTAAGCTCAGGGACCGATGACCTCTGCAGTTTGGTCCCATAAGACCTTACCACTAATTTCTAAATTTGTTGTGTCTAACCAGTTTTCGCACACAACAACAACAGCGGTATTGAAGTGCAGGTGTGCTTGTACAAGCCTAAGGCGCGTCCCCTCTCCCACACACCGCCATTCCTCTCGTGGCTATAGTCCCTTCAAGTACTGGATTACTTTCCGTTTATGGCTTACGTTAACTGTATTTTAAATCACGCATTTAAACCAAAGTGCAATGCCATTCACGTAATCGTCTGACTATTCAAGGAATGACAGCGGGTAGCCCCGATCTGTCCAGTTGTAGGAGTATTATGCAGATGTAGCGTATAGTCCACGACATGTGGAACTTAAAAGCATACCTGAAGGACATTATCCGAAGAGGGCTGTGAATCGAGAGTGAATGTGAACCGTACCGTTATTTTGTATTGAAACTTTCACTGTTCTCCAGTAATTCTAAGATTTTTGTTTTCCACTTCTCTTACGACACCCTAATATAATATGAACCGAAACGAAATGGTTATAGAAACACAAATTATGTTTTTGATCATGTGTAAACATGCGTAGTTCTGTGAACTACATAAAAATGGCTCTGAGCACTATGAGACTTAACTTCTGAGGTCATCAGTCCCCTAGAACTTAGAACTACTTAAACCTAACTAACCTAAGAACATCACACACATCCATGCCGAGGCAGGATTCGAACCTGCGACCGTAGCGGTCGCGCGGTTCCAGACTGCAGCCCTGGAACCGCTCGGCCACCTCGCCCGGCAACTACATAAAATATTTGTACAATTCTTTAAGTACGTCTTCATTGTAAGTTATGTCGCTATGAGTAGCCTATTTTTCTGTGGTGATACATAACCATTTTTGTGTCCAGGCGGGCGATTATGATGACTTAAGAAGTAATTATTTCACAACAACATGTAAGAAAGAAAGAAACGAGCGACAGATTTTCGCATGATTCTACCTGACTGCATGGAAAGAACTGAATTAATTTAGTCCCTTAAATGTGAACAGGTACACTGGTCAGTTGGTTCCATAATGGAGAAAAAAGTCTATCGATGAGATGTATGACATCATGTTTGGGTGATATATTTACGACTCTCAAAGGACGCATAATAAAACGCCGCTCGACCACGCAATTGGACACAGAGCAATAAAATCACGAACATATCGCAGACGCTGATCTGTCCCACAAGCGTTTCGTCTCAGCGTGTGACACTGCGGTTTGGCTTCATATCCTAGACACGAGACACCTTTTTCTTCTCTCGCCCAGGAACAGATGTATCACAAACGCAGCGATAAATAGCGTTTTTTGCTGTATCGCAGCAATAGTCGTGACGCGATTGAGAGTCTCCCAGAGGACCTCCCACTTTACAGACGCGTAAACTGCACACGGACACGTACCAGTAATGGCACTAACATACTATTATTGACATTTTCCAACACTGTACTGAAGAAAATGTAAAATAATAATTTAAATAAAAAATAATATAACACGTTTGTAAAACTGACTGAAAAGTATAACATAATATCTCCTAGACCCGTATAGATTCCTAACCCCATAAAGACTGTTTTGAAAATTTATGCTTGTGAATTTTTAACAGCTATGACAATACTTCTATATTTAAAACGAAAAACATGGGGTGCATGTAAAAGGCAACTGATGAATAGTTCACATAAGTCACAAATAATTATACTGCTCTGCAACTGATATGAACTACTGTGTGATTTTTCTCAAGAACAGCTACTTTCTACACTCCTTACCATTATATGTTGCATGCGCCCTATGCTTTTGATTTTAAATTTTACAGTTATTGTCACAGTTATTAAAAATTCACAAGCACAAATTTTCTGGGCTATCTGTACCGAGTTACGGATCTGTATGTAGCTAGGAGAAACTATTTTATACTTTTTATTCCATTTTAGAAACTTGTTATGTTAAAAAGTTTTGCACATAAAAAATTACTCTTCGGTTCTTAGTCTGGCGTGTCTGAAATTTTTCAGTCGATTTCATATATTGTGATAGGATTGGTTCAAATGGCTCTAAGCACTATGGGACTTAACATCTGAGGTCATCAGTCCCCTAGAACTTAAAACTACTTAAACGTAACTAACCTAAGGACATCACACACATCCATGCCCGAGGCAGAATTCACGGTGTGATGTGTGACTTTCGACCACCAGTTAAGGTTAGGGGGCTTTTAGGCCCTGTGTGTTATGGTTTGCATAAGGCGGATGTCACCATGTGTCTTACTTCGGTCAGATCATGTGGACCTTGGAGATGATAAACTCCAGTGGAAGACTCTGCAGGAGAGACGCTCAGTAGCTCGGTACGGGCTTTTGTTAAGGTTTCGAGAACATACCTGCACCAAAGAATCCAGCAGTATATTGCTCCCTCCTACGTATATCTCGCGAAGAGACCTTGAAAATAAAATGAGTGAGATTAGACGCCACACAGAAGCATACCGACAATCCTTCTTTCCACGAACAATACGAGACTGGAATAGAAGGGAGAACCGATAGAGGTACTCAAGGTACCCTCCGCCACACACCGTCAGGTGGCTTGCGGAGTATGGATGTAGATGTAGACCTTAGAGGAACGGTGCGTAGAACGAAGGCATTACATACGAGGAAATACTAGATCCGAGCAAATATGAAATACCAGAATACAACACAGAGGATCCCTCCTCTTCCTGTTACTGTACTACTGTTATTACGGAATTTGTTGAGGTTAAACAAGCAGTGTGGTTATAAATAGAGGAAAAAGCTTCTATTAGATTTCTGATCAGAATCTTGTTCTCCCTTTCTGACCGAAATACAGAGGGACAGAGTTAGCGCTGGTTTTCCGCATGTACAGTGTTTTCATTTACTTGAAGCCGCAAGCCTGTCGCACCGAGGATTTAAATTGCCGTGCACTGCAATCTCTCCATTTGTGCTTGAAAATGACGGTGTCTTCACCTGTCGAAGTATTAGTTGCCGTCGAGGAGGCTACCCGGTAGCATTCCCATAAGTTATTTGAAAATCAGGAAGTTCGAGCTTAGACAGCAGCTTACTGACATTTGTTCTTCCCGAGTACCGACCATGAATGGAACTGTAAATGAACATGTAGTTGGAATAAACACAAATACCCCAATATGTTAAACTCTATATTTCTTGGACTTCTGAATATATCGAGGGACTGCTTTACCCAGCTAGCCATCTAGATAGTGGATGAATTACTTTTCTATCATGTTCTCTTTAAACTTTCTTTTTTGTTTTTATATTTTTTTAACCTGAAGGACATGCTTGTTGCCGGAGGTCACACTGGGCCTACAGGTAATGGTATCCACGTGGGAGAGGAGAAAATTTGCCCTGTAAAATTAATTAGTATGAAAATCCTCGGTCATCACTTGTCTACATGCAGTCTAAGAACATCCTGATCCTCAGCATCGCACGTAAACCATAAGCACATGAGAAAGAAATCAAAATGAACCATCATTGCCATTTTGTTATTCTTATTTTGGTCTTCAGACCGAAAACTGGTTAGACTCAGCTCTCCATGCTACCATTGCCTTTGCAAGTACCTTCATCTCCGAATAACTACTGAAATTTACATCCTTCTGAATCTGCTTACCGTATTCACCTCTTGGTCTCTACCGACAATTTTTGCCCTCCGCACTTCCCTCCTGTACTAAATTTGTGATTATGTCTCAGAATGTGTGCTCTCATCTGATGCCTTGTTCAAATAACTTTTGGAAAAGCAATCAGGTGACGTCGTCAATAACCGCCGTTATTTCGACGGAAGCATTCCCTGCCATTTTCAATGCAAAACTGCAGTAAGTAACGGCTTTACAACCGAATTTAAAACCTCCCTTTTCACAGAAACTTCATAAAGAAGACACACACTGTAAACACCAGCGCCATCACGCAGGGACAATTTCGAACAGGATTCGTCGTATTTTGCGGACATTTGACGTGACGCGTGTTCTTCGGCCACCATCTGTCGGTCAAGGATCATCTTGGCTTGAGTGAGGTGGATGTCTACTGTATTTCTTGCACTTGTAGCACGCCGCATATTGGTCAGACTGTCGTGACTGGGCTGCACATGTGCACCGTGCACAAGCCGCACAAGCCGCACACGCGCTTACAACAGCCGAGCAAATCCGCCATCGCAGAACATGTCTTGGCACCGATGATCTTACAGTACGTAACAAAACGGGGATTACAGTATGCATTTTCAGCTGTTGGAATAATGTTATTAAGGCGGATGTTGAAACTGAAGAAGCTAGTAGCCTTATAAACAGAGATGGTGGTTTTTGTTGAAATTCTGAATGGAATCCTACACCCGGCTGCGTTACCATGAGTTATAGGAACATCGTATACGACAACAGAAACTGAGATCTAACTGACCCCTTCTCTTCAGTGAAGTTGTGCCGCAAATGTCATGTCTCTCCAGTTCTATTCAATACCTCTTCATTTGTTATGCGATCTACCCACTAATCACCAGCATTCTTCTGTAGCTCTACATTTCTAAAGCCCCTATGCTCTTTATGTCTAAACTGTTTATCATTCACGTTTCACTTCCACGCATGTCTACACTCCGCACGAATACCTCCAGAAAATACTTCCAAACTGTCGAATCTATATTCGATGTTGACGAATTTGTTTTCTTCAGAGACGCTTTTATAGCCATTGCCAGTCTACATTTTACATCCTCTCTACTTCGGCTGTCATCAGTTTGTCGCCGAAATAGAAAAAGTCATCAACAACTGTCAAGTTCCGTTTCCTAATCTAATCCTTTCGGTATCACCTGAATAAATTCGATTATTATTCATTAACTTTGCTTTGCTTTTTTTGATGTTAATCTTATATCCTTTCGAGATGCTGTCCATTCTGTTCAGCTGCCAGGGCAGCGGCTTTGCTGACTGCGACAGAACTACGATGTCATCGGCAAACCTCGAAGTTTTTATTTCATCTTCCTGAACTTTAATTCCTAGTCTGATTTTTTGTTACCTTTACTGCTTGCTCAATATACATTACTATAAACCACAGAATAACATTACTTGAACTACGCATTGTTCTACAGAACGTAACATTCAAATCTCACTGAGAACGCTTCATTACTCATGAAAAAATAACAGCAAAATTCTAAACGTAGCTGTAAAATAAATCTAGCACACTCTCGGTCTGTATCGCGATCAAGTCCCTCCGCTCTCGAGCCTGGCAAACGAATAACAGAACTCGCGAGTCAAAAATTGTTCGTTCTTCGACTGCAAAAAGGCATTTAAAGTTGGCACGACACTTTAATGAATTCGAGGCCGTTATCTTATATGGACGATCAAGAGATGAGAATGACCCAAGTTTGAAATCACCTACCGGGACGTAACTCACTCGTGATTATTATATCACAACAAGGTGTCTAACAGGGAGGAGTAGTTGAAACCTGTCAGTCAAGGATGGCAGGATTCGGTTACGATTGTGGACGAGGCCGTAATCAGTTACTGTTGGTTCCCTTTTGCAATTACACACGTTTATTTTAAAACGCTAATTCCAGACTCAGTAATAAATAAAGATATCCCACATTATTAATGAAGGAATAAACAACTGTGTAATTAATAGTGCTTTCAGTGCGTTACAATTTACCAAATAGGCAAAAAATACAAACACAGCAAATAATGTTTTAAAAACAAGCCAATGTGATCCCAATTAGAATTTTAAGGCAAATAACCACAGTTACGGCTGCAGGCCTTTAACGCCAATAACGGCAATTATAAAAAAAAATTAACATACTGTAAAACAGCAATGCAATGGCAAGGTTAATTAAAACAGACACGCAACTGATCACCAAACGGGTGAGACAAAATGATGGTAAACTTGGTAGCACAATCATTTAAACCTGCTGTAACGCCAAGAATGGCAATTATATAAAAAATTTAGAAACATACAATAAAACAACAGATACAATAATAAAGCACAAGGGCCAGTCAGAGACAGTGCACCAGGAATTGACCTCTGGAAGAATCACCAACCAATCTACAATCAAGAAAGCTGTCAAAATTACACGCCTCACCGGACAGTAGCGGCAAGGCGAGGAAACGTACACTGCCGTTACATACACTAACCCCAGGGCAGGCAATTGGGGTGTTAGCGGCCACAAGGCAGGAGAAATAACGCTGGTTAAACTTAACAAATAGTAACAAACTGAACGCAATAAATAGTAATTAGAAGTCCAGGAAAGCTAATCAGATCCGCCTTCCCCAAGCACTCCACTCGCTGCTCTTCGCCTCGGCAACACTACGAGCAATAACAAAGTCACTGGAGAATCGCAAGATCTGACAATAGTGGAGGTTTCTCTACTTGAATCCAAATGCACTCAACTTAAAACTTGCAGGATGCGGGTTACGACGAGGTCGTACACCCTCGTGACCACAGCCCTTCCATCCGACAGTCCATGTGTGCCGCCACCAGTCTCGGCGTGTTCTGGCACTGCGCGGACCTGGCTCCTCCTGAGTCCCAACCGAAATTCCAACTGACACGACCCGGAAGAACCACGACGTCACCCCGAAGACAGGGCCACAGCTACTATGTATCGATAACCGCCGCTGCTGCCACTAGCGAACAGGCAACGCTTGCGAAAACAAGTGGCCCTAGTCAACACGAGTAGAAGACAAACAACCACAACCATGTCAACTAAATCATACGGTCTGGCCTCCAACAGAGGACAGAAACATACAAACAGCAGCAACGTGAGCTGCAGCACGGCACGGCCAATTAGTCTCGGCATACCCCAGCAGGGTGTTCTGTCTTTTCAGAGAAGCAGTACACGGTCTAGTCACATTACTGTGACCACCGCCCGTGTTGGACGGCAACGTGCAAAAACCATTCACAGACGGCAGGTAGCAGCACAAGTAGTGGAGGGTATATATAACGGTAGGGAGGACAGGGAAAACAGTCCATTCGTTGTCGCAATGCGGAAACGGAGAGATTTATCTGACATCCAGAAGGGGATAATCATTGACTTTCGGTGCTAGGGCACAACTTTTCAGAAATGGCCAAGTTTGTAAACTGTTCATGTGCCGCCGAGGTTAAAGTATACCGAAGTATACCGTGCTTGACAAAATGGCGTTATCCAAAACCGTCGCCGAGGCAACTATGGTACACCACGGGCTGTACTGACAGGTGTGTGCGTCGGCTGCGGAGATCTGTAGGGCGAATAGACGTGCAACTGTTGAGCAACTGACCTCCCAGATAAGCTGTTCATAGGCGACGAACGCTGGAATTTGCACGCCGCTAATGCAAATGGACGTCCACTGAGTGACGACGGCCTTGTCAGGTGAACTATGTTCTTTGCTCCCTTGGACACATGGCCGTTTGCGTGTAAGGCGTGAAAAAAGAAAAAAAGGTCCAGGCCAGAGAATGAAGCGTTACAGTCTGGGGAATATCTTAGTGGCATTTCATGGCTGATCTCGTCAATCGGGAAGGCACATTGCAACAACACAAGAATGCATCTACCATTGTTGACCAGGCCCACCCCCACATGATGTTTGTTTTTCCTCGGCATGATGGCATCTATCAGCAGGACAGTACAATGTGTCACACTGCCCGCAGCGTATGTGATTTGGTCGAAAAGCGCCCGAATGAGTTTACCACACACCCTGGCCAGCAAATCCATAGATTCGAACTCAATTAAGAATCTGTCGGAATGCCTCACTCGGGTGTTCCCGCCATGGATGCGCAACCGCGAGAACTTGCGCAGCTGGCCACGTCAGTGGAGTCGGAATGGCTGCACATTCCTGTCGATGCCTTCCACAACCTGACTGGCACTCTTCCTGTATGTCCCGTTGGTGTCCGCACTGCAAAAAGTCGTCATTCGGGCTTTTGATGCTGCTCACATTAATGTGCCTGAACAGTGTATGTTTGTAAATACGTGGGTTCTAAGAGGCCATATAAGCACACAGGAAAAAACTTATTGTAATACTTCCTCTGTGCATGATATTTTGGCGAGGCCAAGAGTCCAGACTTTCCAAGGCAGTGTTGGATATTATGCCGAGGGGAAGAAGAGATACACTACCCAGAACACGGTTGAGACAACTGTGAAGCTGCGTTGGGTGAGAATGCTTGAACTACGAAGTGTAGGAAAAAAAATAGTAATCCGTAAGTTGCTTCAGGTGTTCCATATCCAGCTAAAGCCACTCACTGATGATTAGATCCAGTAGAATTACAAATTCGTGGGGTTGTTACTTGGAACGTTTGACCCTATCTTCAAAAGGAACTACACGTTTTCTATGGGATTACGATCGCCTGACTTTACAGACTGGTCGATGTGTTTTCAGCAAACCAAGGACGTTTGGTTTCAACATCTTGAACACAGCGATTGTACTTTCGGAAGATCATGAAGATAGAGGATGTTGAAATAAATATCCATTTACGTTGTCCTGAATGAGTGGGCCTAACTCAAGGTACGAAAAACAAAACATGACAGACCCACCTACGGGATGAACTACACTCTCCAGACACGGCTGGTCAAACGCCTCACCGAGCCCTTGGAGCACCTTCGAACAACTCCGTTTCATCATTCCAATAAACACTAAAATAATTAACTGAACACAAATTGAGTTCTAGACATTTCTGTTGGCATAAACAGACGTATAAATGTATAATATTACAACCTGGGAGTCGGAGTTGTAGAGAGTCAATGTCTATGTTGTATTTTGCGATAAACGTAAGTCGAAAATATACTCATCTCGAATTCTCGTTGTTGTTGGCTCGGCTCGTCGTTTTGTAAAAAGTCGGGAAATGATTCTTCCTAGACGCAGTCTACTAAATGTTAAGAAAAGACGTTAAACTGTTAGCGAAGGATCATCGTAGATTAATGCTGAAATCACTACTGTCTATGATACGATTCTGTACAATTACGTAAAAATGTGACTGGATAATATTTTAGACTTTTGAAATAAACTCTGTTTTAAGACTGACTTTTCATATATTTCACCATAAACAGTTGCAGAACCGTTCTTCAGTATAAACGGACATGATCATAATTGAATTTCAACGAGTCCTTATTACATAGTTCAGCATGGAGGGAACGCCCAGACTTGGCATCCAACGTCCGATCACTTCCACCACCTGATGCAGACTTTGACTCGTTATTTCGAAGACAACAATGATAGTAAATTTCTTCAATACCAATAGTATGTTAGACGGTATTGCAGCAAGCCTTTGATACTCTTTATCTAGAAAATGTTACTCGGAAGCCAAACATATTCGTAGAGAATGAATAATTACGTAATCTTAAATGCAATTTCTATAACGGATTTTCAGTAACTTCTGTACTGCCGGTAAATGGCGAAAGAAACATGTATTTACATAGAGTAATTAATATTTTGAGAGTTAAAAGCGTAAATGTAAAAAATGTGTTCCGAAAATATAACAGAAGATACAGAAAGACAAGTGAAATATCATACAAACATGACTAAACTGCATAACAACCACGAAAGCTCCCGCTTAGAATATAAGGTATGCAAATTTCAAAGAAACACCAACAGAGTGTGAACGGTATAACGGTTCATTCGACATAGCTGTATCGGTCTACTACTGAACAGGCGTCACAAAAGTACATTTTCGTTTCAGCCTCATGCTTTATTTGAAGAAGAGGCAAAACACCAACTCGGCGGACCACACTACGCGTCTCCAGTCAGCCACTGCACAGTTTCTCTGTTCTTTGGCCCATAGAAGACGTGCAGCTTTTTGTATTGCTGAGAGTAATAGCTTTTGCGAGGTACCCGCCTCCTGATATTCTCTGTACGCGTTTCTCTGTTTCATCACAAAAGCGTGACACTCTGCTCCTGTCCTTAGCGATTAAGATCGTTTTATGAGCACTATTACTACGTCATGTTACATGGTTATAAGTTGTACACCATTCCTTACAAACTCATTTTTTATGTGTATCGGACATTCACAATGTAGTCATGGACTGGTTGAAACACGATAGCTTCTTTATGCATGTTGGCTCAAATGGTTCAAATGGCTCTGAGCACTATGGGACTTAACATCTATGGTCATCAGTCCGATGTATGTTGTCATGACTCTACCTTATTGCGAAGACTGATGCAACCGACTGTCACGTACCCATGACTTCACTGCCATCGCTTACGTCAGTAGTGGAGGCTTGCAAGATCGCCTGGTACCAGTTCTACAGGATGCTGAGCGCTTCAAAGAGTTCAAGAGGGTGTCTAATATTTACCTGGGACGTTTGTCATAGTGTCTATCAGCATGTATTGGCTCTGTAGCGTAACTACAGTAGTAGGATTCACATTCTTACTTCCGCAATGAAGACAGTTTAGAACATGTGCAAACTCTTAAATATGCTCTGTACTATGAAGCGGAATTGATACTTTTCTGTTTCCAATGATTGCCAACGGCCTTGCCGCGCCGGTAACACCGGTTCCCGTCAGATCACCGAAGTTAAGCGCTGTTGGGCTGGGCTAACACTTGGATGGGTGACCATCTGGTCTGTCGAGCGCTGTTGGCAAGCGGGGTGCTCTCAGCCCTTGTGAGGCAAACTGAGGAGCTACTTGATTGAGAAGTAGCGGCTCCGGTCTCGGAAGCTGACATACGGCCGGGAGAGCGGTGTGCTAACCACATGCCCCTCCCCATCCGCATCCAGTGACGCTTGTGGTCTGAGGATGACACGGCGGCCGGTCGGTACCATTGGGCTGTCATGATCTTTTCTGGAGGAGTTTTTAGTTTTAGTTTTCCAATGATTTTGTTATTAAATAAACCTGACAATAATTGCCTAAATTTCCGACCAATGAAAAATCTTCGTTTCCTGTTAGACTGCTGGCGACTGGCTTAGGAACTACCTGGCACCAGAAAATGCTTTTTTTAGCACGCACTTCCTCTTTTCATTTAGTTAAAATCTTTTAAAAGAAGAAAAACTTGTAACACTGTTGTTTAGGTCGCTAGAAAAATTCATCACATGTTATTCAATAATTTATCGGCGCGTTTCGAATTTATCCGATCACCAGAGCATCTAAGAAGAAAGGTGTAATCCTTCATACACATTACAATGCCATGTCTGAGCTAACCGCTATGTAACAAAATGTCCTCCTGCGCGACTTCATGTCGAACCTAAAAACATACTTAAAATTGGGCATCTGATATGAATTTAAAAGACTTGTATATTAAGAAAGTTCTCTACGTATATGAATTTAAAAGACTTGTATATTAAGAATGTTCTCTACGTATTCTGCTTTCTTTTCTGAAATATCAATTCCGTCACATCGAAAAGAAGAAAACACCGTTCAAAAAATTCGGTTTTGGATCTGTTTTCCTGTGATGTAGTGTGCCCGTTTGTGTATCATTACGTATCAAGTTGCCTATATAAAAATAAATTTTCTGTAGGGGATGAGAAATCCACCAAATCTGTAAAGATTTCAGTGTTTCTTTCGCATCGACATGGTATAGAACATTCGTCTAAAGGTTGTGTAAGAATTTTATTGTTATACAAAGTTGGAAACATGTTGGAATATAAATATAAATGCAGATGCCAGCTGCCTCCAGTGGAGTGTCCTCAACAAGTTGCAAGTGTCATTCGTGGTCAGAGCAACGTTCTGTATAGTTGTGAGTAGAGCTACGTGAAATCGAACGTGCGACAAATGTTTGTGCTCGTATGGTGGTGCTTCCGCAACAAAGCAGCCGAAGTGTTTGGTGTTTCAAGAGGCACCGTATCGAGGACTTACATCTGAAACGTCTCTTTGAAAACTTAAGAATGACAGTGCTGGAAAACTTCTACGTTATTTGATTTTCAAACAGCTGAGCAAAACTCAACGTACTCAAACAGTTTTCTCATCATCACTAAACTGACACACAATATTTTTAGCGCAATGCAATCTGACTTTCAGTAACCCATACAAAAAAATGGCCCTGAGTAACAATAACCTATACCTTACATGAATCACTTACCTCACAAAAATCTTCGTTACTCGAACTATTGCAACACAGCGAGCGCCAGTACTGTCAGCTAAATAAAATATTCTAACTACTGAAGGCACTAACTACTGGTAGGCATAGTTAGCAAATGTAAGATTTTGATAGAGAACAAACTATGTATTTACCTTAATAATGTTCAAAAGTCATCATATATGTATCAGTTCATGATATCCAGTCTTACAAATTTCCTCTTTCTGACGGACACACGTCCATATCGACCTCTCTCAAAACTCTGGCATCTCTGTCCTCACATCCACTACTGCTGTCGGCTCACCTCCAACTGCACAATGCTACGCGCTGTTCACAACCAACTGCGCAACACTACACAAGCAAATATTCCAACAATGAATCCAACCAGCCACAGACTGCACACAGCGCAGTCAGCGATTTTCATACAAAGCGCTACGTGGCGTTACCAACATAAAAACCTAAACAGCCTACGTACACACCATGTAAAGGTGGAAAAAATCTTCGACCGTTAACTCACAACGAGGACGAAAGTGAGTGTTGCGTGATCGTGACAGATGGTCATTCAGGAGAACTGTGACGAAAAATAAGAGGACGACAGCTGCAAATGTCACCGCAGAACTCAGTTTCAGCACCAAAACGACAAGAAGGGAGCTTCAGAACCTGAGAATTTCAGAGTGAACTGGAATTCCAAAACAATTCCCAGTGATGCAGATGCTCGTAACAGGAAATCTTGGTGGCAGAATCATAAAATCTGGATTGTGGAGCAACGGAAGAAAGTTATTTGGTCGGATGAGTCTTGTTACACACTGTTTCCTATTTCCGGCCGAGTTTTCGTCCCAGGAGTAGAACACAGCGGGGTTCACTGAAGATTTGGGCACCCTTATCGTGGTATTCCATGGTCTGCATGGTCTACAAGGTCGCATTATTTCCGTGAATTATGTGACCATGGCTGATCATTTCCATCTCATAGTGCAGTGTTTGTTCCACAATGACGATGTTGTGCTTCAAGGCAACAGGACTCCAGTTCACACAGCTCACATCGTTAAAGGCTGATTTAATGAGTACGATGATGAATTGTTGCACCTTCCCTGGCCACCGTAGTCAACAGATATCACTATTATTTATATTTTGTGGTCTACTTTGGAGAAAGAGGTGCATTATCGTTGTCGATCCGATCATCATTACCTTAACTCGCCACTTTTTTGAAAGAATAATGGTATAAGATTCTCTTGTAAACCACAAGGGACCTATATTTATCCATTCCGAAAAACTGAAAGCTCTTTTGACTGCCAGTGGATATCCTACGCCGTATTAGGAATAGTATAGTGTTTTTAGTGTTTGCCACTCACAGAATTTTCGAATTAAAGTTGGTAAATACAGATCGGGAGTGTACAGATCGTGTTTGTGCAACACCCACAAGTTTGAAGAAAGCGAACGGATCATGTTCTTTCAAGAAGCGTAAAATTAAAGCTATCTTTGAAACCGATAGAACAACTACAATAAAAACAATCGTGTGAAAAAAGTATTCCGTCGCCTACACGAAAAAAGGAGAACAGATGAATATATTTGTTCAACAGAAAAGCGTTTCGATTTATTTCAACTTTCCATCCATTGAGGGACCACGAGAACGCATTTCTATGATGAGATTGAAGACTGCAAAAATGATCTTCAGTACCTTTTTATGGGTGAGATCGGTTTCCAGGCTATCGACCAGTGAAGGGAACATTCCCGTGTGGTGCTGTGGATACTACTGTTGGACTGTTAGGACAGCAAGCTATGATCCTAAGAAAAACACTAGGCCTACCTCATACCGACTATATATATATATATATATATATATATATATATATATATATATATATATATAAATATAAAGGTTCATATGAGAATAAGGATGGTACCCATGACATCGGCAATGGAACAATAAAAAGAAGTTGAATATAATTTTTGCTGTCAAGCATAAATTTATTCCTAATCTCAAAAAATGGCTCTGAGCACTATGGGACTTAACATCTGTGGTCATCAGTCCCCTAGAACTCAGAACTACTTAAACCTAACTAACCTAAGGACATCACACACATCCATGCCCGAGGCAGGATTCGAATCTGCGACCGTAGCAGTCCTTATCTCAGCGTTTGTGTTTCATTATATATGCATCTTCATAAGATGGCTAAGCCTCAAAAACGGAGAAAAGAAAGACTGATACAGAACTGCGTCCGGCCCCACCATGTGACCAGTGACGCAGTTAGATCAACAAAATTCCTCCCGATATTGTACAAATATCTTTGTCATTTTCTCCATAAGGCTTTAGGAGTGCAGTCAAATGCAATGGTTTTTCAGATTTTGGTGCTCCTTCGTAAATAACAATGTATCTGCAGCAGCAACGTTGCCATTCCTTTGCTTTAATTAACTGGTAAACTTACGCTCCTACATTTCTCAATGATGGACTCAATGCACCGTTTGACTTACGGCCAGTTTAAACCGATATTCCAATATTGATACACATGAAACTGACAGCGGCAGCCGTTGAGTAATATTTCACCGACACGTGTTGCTATCTCCCACCGTCCGTTAAACGTCAGCACTGTATAGAATTTTTTGATGAGCTTAATGTTCCATTATAATTAATACATCAATGTGTGTATTACAGTACCTAAAAATATGTCATCAGTGTTCATATGAACAATGTTAATTCTATGTCCAGCTGCCTCCCAAGAGAACATTCAGGCACTCATTCTACACTGTTATTGGGTCCAGTAGCGTTCAAAACCCCTTAAAAATCGAATTTTATTGAAAAAACAAATTCGTTCTCAGTGACTATAGCATATGAATGATGTAATGCCAGAGAAAATGTCATCGCGAAGGTGGCACGTGTAATTCCACCGTCTTTCCCCTCCTTTTTCAGCCGAAAATTAATTTTGTGTTTTTGTAGTTATTTTCTTAGAGTTATACGTTCTAGAGTAACTAGTAGACTTAACGGTAACATTTTCTTTCGAGATGTAAAGAGAGTCATGTGGTTATAATAAACCTTATGAAATGACAATAAAAGTTTTTCAAGGGCGACTAGGACTTGCGCACTGAGGGGTCCATACGAACTCAGTTATTCGTGGAGGTATTTACCGTTTATGCAACTAAATGAAGGCAGTTTGTTTGTTGCCATACGCGTTTCGTTTATTTATTTGGGAAGCAACATCAGTGGCCTGAAATACATGTTTCTTTTTATACACACAATAAACGTATTGTGTGATGGATATAAAATGCTGATATATTACATTTTGCCGTGTTTTCTCTTGCTTTTTAGGTTAGAAGCAAATTTTGTAGCACAAGTTCCATATTGTGAATGTATCGTTCGGTGTAACGATTTCCAGCGCTGCTAACACGTATGTGTGTTCCTGGAGATATATTTGTTGGTCTTCATACTCCAGCTAGCCGAATCTGGCCTTTTTTTATACACATTTGTCACATCGCATGTTTCACTTTCACTTCCATCTTGGTGATCAACATATGTGTGTTTTCGGTGTGTAGTGTTGCCAACTGTTGTTGTGTGTTTGTCAGTCTTTTGTTTCTCTTGTGTTTGATGTTTTTCATTTGTTTTGTGTGTGTGTGTGTGTGTGTGTGTGTGTGTGTGTAATTTGCTGTGTGCAAAATTAATTTTTTAAAAAAATATGAATTCATGTGTCTGTGTGTGATGGGGGGGCGGAAGGGGAGAGGGAGAGGGAGATGGAGGAGGAGAGGGGGAGGAGACTCATTAATTATTTATCCTGGTTTCATTTCAGTTTGTTACTGTTTTGGTGGCTAGAATGATCAGGGAGTGATTGTTTATATGGATTTGGTCACTGAGTACCTTTTTTCCATTGCAATGGCTCTTTGTATGTGAAAGTTTTCTTGCAATGCCAGGAGCTTTTCGTTGTGATTACTCACTCTGATAACTGTCGTGTCACATTCCATGTTGGATGGTTCATGCCCATGTTTTATCAGGTGTTCATCAAAGGTAGGATGACTGTTTTCATATTTCCAAATTCTTATATGTTCTTTATATCTAGTTTTAAAGTTCCTGCTTGTCATCCCTAGATGTCCTGATTTACATTCTTTTCACTCTAGCTGGTATATACCTGCTCCTTGGTATTTATATGGTGTTTCTGTTGTCTGTAAATGTGATTGGAGTGTGTTTCTTGTTCTGTAAGCTATTTGCAATCCCTGTTTCTTTAGTATATTTGCTATCTTCTGTGTTGCTTTGTGTTTGTATGTAAGAGTGTACCATTTTTCTGTTATTCATACCAAGGGTGTTACTTTTTTGTGTTTCTGTGTGTACTGTAGTGTCCGTGGGGTTCTGTGCTCTCTGATTTTTCTTTAGTTTTTAAAAAAATGGTTCTGATCACTATGGGACTTCATTTCTGAGGTCATCAGTCCTCTAGAACTTAGAACTACTTAAACCTAACTAATCTAAGGACATCACACACCCATGCCCGAGGCAGGATTCGAACCTGCGACCGTAGCGGTCGCGCGGTTCCAGACTGTAGCGCCTAGAACCGCTCGGCCACCCCGGCCGGCTCTTTAGTTGTGTTTTAATTTTTTGATTGAGTTTTTGTATAATATGGGTGCTGTAACCATTGTTAGTGGATAGAGTTGTATTGTTTGTAACTCTTTTTCATAATTTTCTTTGCTAAGTGGGATGTTATTTAGCCTGTGTCGTAGGGACGATAATTCTTGATTTTGAGGATGGTTGGATGAAGCATGTATGATTGTGTGTGTGGCTGTTGGTTTTCTGAAGGTATCAGATGTGTGTTTATTGTTCTTTCTCTTTATTGTTATATCCAAGAAATTATTCGCTTTTGTGTTTCGTTCTTCTATGGTAAATTGAATATTTTTATGTATGTTGTTTATATTTGTATGAAGTTTATCAATTTTCTCTGTTGGTTCATCTACCACACAGATTATGTCGTCCATGTATCTGTACCAGTAAATAATTTTGTATCCTTTCTTTGTGATGATTGTATCAAAGATTGTGTTTTGTAAGTGGTTGATGAATATGTTTGCCACTGTTCCTGAAATTGGGGATTCAATTGGGAGCCCACCTTTTGTAAGTAAAATTCCTTTTCAAATTGGAAGTAATTTTGGGATGTGATTGCTTTGAGGGTTTTTGTTATTTCTTTAAAATTGTCTGCAGGCAGTTTGTTGTGTGTCAGTAATTTTTCTTCAATTTGTTTTATTGTTCTGCAGTGGGTATTGATGTGTACATGTTCTCTATGTCAAAAGAGATGAGTGATGCTGTTTGTGGGATGTGCAAGTCTTTCATTTGTGTTACGAGTTCATTTGTGTTTTTCACTGTTCTGCTGTTTTTCCATTTCATAATGTTGCATAATGATATTTTTCATGTGTTTTGTCACATGGTATGATGGTGCAGTCATGAAATTACTTACAGGCCTCAATGTAATGTGGGATTTGTGGACCTTGGCTTGATTTATCTGGAATGCTGTGTGGTAGAATGCTCGCCTGCCCTACAAGACAGGGCACATCAGTTCGATTCTCGACTGATGCAAATTTTTAAACAGAAGTGCATGTTCTACTAGCATTTCCGAGAAGTTTAAAAGACATAAAAATTGAAAAAATCAGCAGGGTTTGAAACTGACAATCGCTGTTTCGAACCTCGTCTCGGTCATTAGTTTTTTCGTTCAGCTCGAGTACCTACGACATGTAAATATAAAATTCATGAGATGTGTGCTAATTAACAGATATATAATTACTGGTTTTGTGAGAAATGTATGACTTCTTATTTTTAATTATATATCGCACACACAGAAATTCAGTTCTTATTAGAAGTATAAATTCTTAATTACTGACGTTTCATAACAGATTGGATGGAATAAAAAAACCTTACAAATTAAATTTTTTTATCCTTTTATTTTAAGCTTCACGGAAATGCAACTTTGATTAAAATTTTGGCAGGGCTGGGGGCTGCTCGTTTCACTCACAGCAATTTAAGTATAAATTCTTAATTACTGATTTCATAACATATTGGATGAAATAAAAAAACACAACCCAACGCTACCACGGATATAACGAAATATTCGGGAAAGAAGCGTGATTGTGAATATTACCAAGTAAATACACGAAAATCAATAATCAACCTTAAAATTCATAAATTCATAATAGCGAGAACAAAAATAGTTAATCTCTCACTATTTGCGTCGAAAACGAAAGTATTAATCTGTATCTTTTGCTGAAAGAAAACGTTAGGTTTAGCTAACATTCTACCCCACAGCCATGCGACCTTTCGAGAAAAATTGACCTTGCTTTAGCACATTAAGCAAGGTTGGAAACTTAGATGTCGATTTTCTCGTGAATTTATGATAACTGCATCGAACGGTTTTAGGAGTTAATAGTTGAGCTCTGTACTTCATGTACCGTAAACATAAAAGAAAAAATACAAAACTCTGATTGTCATGTGGTCTCTTGTGAGACGTATATCGTTCACAATGCGATACTATAGTTCTGTCTTATTCCGAGTTACAAGGCAAAGTTCCTTGGGACGTGGGTATACCGAGTTACGATGCAAGAATGTCCGAAGGAACCTTGCACCGTAATTCGGAAAACACAGGCCCTGGAGTATAGTATTTATTCGCCGACACCGGGAAACAGACTTTCAAATAAAATATCTCTCCTGTACGGGAGTATACGTAACGGATGTACGAGCACAGGTGGTAGACACATGGGCAGGCAACATATGGAAGTTGGTGTCTGGCCATGTGCGGTGCTCGGATAGCCAAACGGTCAGGCGACCCTCGCAATAAGGGAATGCCGGGTTAGAATCCCGGTCCGACACAAATTTCCAGTGGCGTCAATCCATTCTACAGCTGATAGTAGTCCATACTCGCAACTGCGAATAAATTTAATGTTCACAGTATAGTGCCCCTTTAGTGGGCCTGCCTTACGCCAGGCCACGACGGTGCTGCGAGCCGGGATTTCCCCGCAAGGCAGCGCAGACAGCGGCGCTCAGCCAAATGGATACAAATGGCGTACGCCTTGGAGGCCCATTTGCAGCTCTTCCAGATCCGCCACCACTGGCTCGTGTGGAAGACGTTCACAGCTCTCACCGAGGCCAGCCACGCTGGTCAGTCTGAATATCGGGAATGCGCACGTACGTGCACTAGGTAGCACAGAGTTAGGCGGTGTGGAAAATACATGTTAAGACGGCGAAATACGGGAAAACTATGTTAAGGGGACCCGGAACGTCCTATATCTCTAATGTTAAATATAAGGAACATTTTCTTATGAGCTATTAACACCATAATGATGAAACTTTTACAGTATAATATACATTTATTTAATACCATGTACCATACGGATTTTAATTTATTGGTGTTTTTGGGAAGATATTAATTATTTTGTTACTGAAAATAATTGACACATTTTTTGGCATAGTATCTTTGAAATAAAATCTGTTATCAATTATGTATCACAAAAAGGCTATGAGACAAGGTGTATATTGGCACTGTTTACATTCCTTGAAAATTTTAAGTCTTTATCTCTAATAGTTGAGCAGAAAATGTTCTTTATATGGCAAAAAAGTGAACTTGTGGAAAATGAGACCCAAAGCTTCACTAACGTTTCAGTGGAGTCCAGCACCGTAAGAGGGGTTTTCACTGTCACTAGACATCTCCCCATCTAGCCTTCTTTTCACACCTTTCATTCTTTGCCTGGCTTGCCTCTCACACTCCTTTTCTTTTCTTTCAGCATCCCGTTTCCTCTCATTGTCTATCGACATCATTGCACTCACCATGTACTTCCCAGGCATCACATCCATCTTCTGCAGCACATTGCGCTTTATAATGCTACCTTCGTTGTACGGTGCAATGGCATCATATTCTCCAAAATGAAGAGTATGGATTTCCACAAACACATTTTTTGGGATTCTGGTCCAAATTACATTATTGACAGTCTCATTTTGATTTTGTGTACGTCCATGGAGACATTTCTTCAAAAGTTCAGTTGCAGAAAGATATCTGAAAATTGGTTTTATAGCCTTCATGACTTTCTGGTAGACTGTGATGATGCTTGTATACGCGTTCTGATATCTGTTGTGCTTGCACCAGGAATTGGGTCTCTGTGGGCATGGTCCATGTAATGAATGGTTCCTCGTCAGTCGATAAGGTGTGGTAGTAAAGTGCCATTACAGCCTTTTCCATTGCATCAACAATGTGAGTATTTTGTCTTACTGTCAGTTCATAGTCTCTCTGCAATCTTTTGATTACCTCGTCTGTCAATTTTTTAGCTCCACTCAAAGGTTTTCCATCACTGAGTACTTGGCCTTTTATTATGGTCTTCAGTCGAAGCAGCCTTGCTCCCATACGTTTCTGAACGTGACCTATGCACTCTTGTTTAGTAATGGTAACATCATTTCCATAAGGTTTCAGCTCAGACACAGGAGCAAAAGACTTCGAATCACCACCATCCAGGAACTGTAGGTATCTGACCTTGTACCACAGAAGAGAGCGACTGAAAATGTCTTTCACACCGGGAACTTCCATGGCCCCACTAGACCCATTGTAATTGCTTCGACAGTTTTCTGCTTGCTCATCCTTCACTCTTTTAGGACACCTACAGTGCTCGGATTTAATTACAACATCTATAACTTTTGTAGTATCAGCACTTGTTGCCGTTATTACCCCATTATGTGAAGTGTGCCCGCGCTTCTGCCACGTACCATCTAGTGAGACAGTCAGGTCCCAAGGATTCTGAACATCTGGAATTTCTTCATTCATCTCCACAGCCTCCTCCACTGCTTCTTTCATGGATTCTTGGGATTCTTCAACACACGATCCAACAACCGAGTTATATTTTTAGAATTTCGTTGGTGGTGGTGGTAGATTCATTACACCACAAAACATTTGACCAGCAGAGTATCCCTTTCCGATTGATCTTAGAGCATAAACACATCTAATATTTACACCATGGTACTTGCTTTTCTCACTATCAGTTTCACCTTGGCCTATTTCGACATATTCTGAGTTCCAAAATGAAACACTGTAATGACAACTAGTACAATGGAGACAGATTTCTGCTGCAAGTCCTATGTGTCACTTGACATTTACTGACATACTCAATTTGCAACATTCCTTACACAGTACTGAACTCTCAATCACCTTTGAGAGCAATGAAATGTTAATTATTTCGTTCACATTATCCTCACTACACTTCTCCAATAAACTGCAGTATTTTTCAGTTGATCCATGCAACTTCTTGCTTGTGCTAGAGACAGGAGTAGATTTCACTTCATGAATAACCTCACTATTTTCAGAATCATTTCCCAAGCTCGGAGAAATTGTCACAGTTCCACTAGTGTACCTCGGAGGAGGCTTCTTCCTCTTGTAAATTCTGTTACTAAATCGAGGCATATTTGATAAGTTCGAGTTACGCAATAGAAATACAACACAAATCGTGCAATAACCACCAAATGCTCAATGTAAACAACAGTATCCAAAGACTACAATACGCAGACAACACAATTGTCTATCAAATCGTGTTGCCAACATAATATAAAGTCTTTGGAAAGACCGGAAGTTTTGAAAAACGATGTTTCCAATGAACATGTATCCATGGAAATTCAATGTCGCGACGTGCCCTCTACAGCACATTATTGAAAACAATATTTTCAATACTTGGAGTTGAGCTACAGGTAAGATTAATATGTCATTTTAAAGTGGAAGATCTGTAGTACTTTTTTTCACAATAAACTGAAAACCCAAAATTTCGTCATTTTTAGGTTCCGGTGGTTCATGGTGTGGGTTCCTGTAGTCATGTCCTAGTTCATGAACCACGGGCAACGTATGAGTGGCCAAGTAAGTGGTCCCGACAGTCGGGATACCAGTTACTTTGGAATAAGGCTGGGCATCTCGGACATATTCTGAGTCGTGGTCACCTTTGTGCTCATACGGCAAAGACTACCAAATCCACCGGTTAGTCCCGCAGCCGTTAGGGGTAAAACCCAATGGGACTCGGGGCAAGTAAGGCTAGCAACCTGCTTCCCTGGTACTTTAAATACACTCCTGGAAATTGAAATAAGAACACCGTGAATTCATTGTCCCAGGAAGGGGAAACTTTATTGACACATTCCTGGGGTCAGATACATCACATGATCACACTGACAGAACCACAGGCACATAGACACAGGCAACAGAGCATGCACAATGTCGGCACTAGTACAGTGTATATCCACCTTTCGCAGCAATGCAGGCTGCTATTCTCCCATGGAGACGATCGTAGAGATGCTGGATGTAGTCCTGTGGAACGGCTTGCCATGCCATTTCCACCTGGCGCCTCAGTTGGACCAGCGTTCGTGCTGGACGTGCAGACCGCGTGAGACGACGCTACATCCAGTCCCAAGCATGCTCAATGGGGGACAGATCCGGAGATCTTGCTGGCCAGGGTAGTTGACTTACACCTTCTAGAGCACGTTGGGTGGCACGGGATACATGCGGACGTGCATTGTCCTGTTGGAACAGCAAGTTCCCTTGCCGGTCTAGGAATGGTAGAACGATGGGTTCGATGACGGTTTGGATGTACCGTGCACTATTCAGTGTCCCCTCGACGATCACCAGTGGTGTACGGCCAGTGTAGGAGACCGCTCCCCACACCATGATGCCGGGTGTTGGCCCTGTGTGCCTCGGTCGTATGCAGTCCTGATTGTGGCGCTCACCTGCACGGCGCCAAACACGCATACGACCATCATTGGCACCGAGGCAGAAGCGACTCTCATCGCTGAAGACGACACGTCTCCATTCGTCCCTCCATTCACGCCTGTCGCGACACCACTGGAGGCGGGCTGCACGATGTTGGGGCGTGAGCGGAAGACGGCCTAACGGTGTGCGGGACCGTAGCCCAGCTTCATGGAGACGGTTGCGAATGGTCCTCGCCGATACCCCAGGAGCAACAGTGTCCCTAATTTGCTGGGAAGTGGCGGTGCGGTCCCCTACGGCACTGCGTAGATCCTACGGTCTTGGCGTGCATCCGTGCGTCGCTGCGGTCCGGTCCCAGGTCGACGGGCACGTGCACCTTCCGCCGACCACTGGCGACAACATCGATATACTGTGGAGACCTCACGCCCCACGTGTTGAGCAATTCGGCGGTACGGCCTCCCGCATGCCCACTATACGCCCTCGCTCAAAGTCCGTCAACTGCACATACGGTTCACGTCCACGCTGTCGCGGCATGCTACCAGTGTTAAAGACTGCGATGGAGCTCCGTATGCCACGGCAAACTGGCTGACACTGACGGCGGCGGTGCACAAATGCTGCGCAGCTAGCGCCATTCGACGGCCAACACCGCGGTTCCTGGTGTGTCCGCTGTGCCGTGCGTGTGATCAATGCTTGTACAGCCCTCTCGCAGTGTCCGGAGCAAGTATGGTGGGTCTGACACACCGGTGTCAATGTGTTCTTTTTTCCATTTCCAGGAGTGTATGATGCTGGCAACAATCAGAGCAAAATGCCTCGGACCTTTGGAGGTGACGGAGTCCCACCTCTAACTGACGAACCAGGGACTCCTAAGAAACGACTTGGCAAACAAATGGTAATGAGATGGGGAGCTATTAATATCAATGGGGGCTACTCTGGGAAGAATGTAAAGCTGGCAGAGGCTGCAAGTAAGATGGGGCTGGACGTTTTAGCTGTTAGTGACATTCGGGTAAGGGGTGAGAAAGAAGAGGAAGTGGGAGAATAAAAGGTCTACCTGTCAGGAGTCAAAGCAGGAATAGCACAATGGGGTGTAGGGCTTTACATCAGGAAAGAAATGGAACCCAGCGTAGTTGCAATAAGGTACGTAAACGAACGACTGACGTGGATAGATTTGACAGTGTCTAGCAAGAAAATTAGGATTGTGTCAGTATATTCGCATTGTGAAGGGACACATCAAGATAAGATGGATAGTTTTTATGAGGCACTCAGTGATGTAGTTGTTAGAGTAAAGGACAAGGACAGTTCTGCTCATGGGTGATTTTAACGCAAGGATTGGAAATCGAACAGAAGGGTATGAAAAGGTTATGGGTAAATTTGGAGAGGATATGGAGGCCAACAGGAACGGGAAACAACTCTTGGATTTCTGTGCCAGTAAGGGCTTAGTAATCACAAACTCCTTTTTTAAACATAAGAACATTCACCGGTAAACTTGGGAAGGCAGGGGAACCAGATCTGTCATTGACTATATAATAACAGATCAGGAATTCAGGAAGGCTGTGAGGGACACACGTGTATTCAGGGGATTCTTTGATGACACTGATCATTATTTAATCTACAGTGAAATTGGGATTGTGAGGCCGAAAGTGCAGGAGGTCAGGTCCATATGTAGGAGGATAAGAGTGGAGAAACTTCAGGATAAGGAAATCAGGCACAAGTACATAACAGCGATCTCAGAAAGGTACCAGTTAGTTGAATGTAGTCAGTTACAGTCATTGGAAAAGGAATGGACAAGGTACAGGGACACAGTACTAGAAGTGGCTAAAGAATGTCTTGGAACAGTAGTGTGTAAAAGTAGGATGAAGCAAACAGCTTGGTGGAATGATACAGTCAAGGCAGCCTGTAAAAGGAAAAAGAAGGCGTATCAAAAATGGCTACATACTAGATCTCAGGTAGACAGAGAAAGTTATGTTGAAGTAAGAAACAAAGCCAAACAGATAATTGCTGCATCCAAGAAGAAATCTTGGAAAGACTTTGGAAACAGGTTGGAGACTACGGGTCAAGCTGCTGGAAAACCATTCTGGAGTGTAATTAGCAGTCTTCAAAAGGGAGATAAGAAGGAAATGACAAGTATTTTGGACAGGTCAGGAAAATTGCTGGTGAATCCTGTGAATGCCTTGGTCAGATGGAGGGAATATTTTGAAGAGTTGCTCAATGTAGGTGAAAATACGATCAGTAATGTTTCAGATTTCGAGGTAGAATGGGATAGGAATGATGATGGAAACAGGATCACATTTGAGGAAGTGGAGAAAATGGTCAATAGATTGAAGTGCAATAAAGCAGCTGGGGTGGATGAAATTAAGTCGGAACTCATCAAATACAGTGGAATGTCAGGTCTTAAATGGCTACACAGGATAATTGAAATGGCCTGGGAGTCGTGAAAGGTTCCATCAGACTGAACAAAAACAGTAATCACACCAATCTTTAAAAATGGAAACAGAAAAGATTGTAACAACTACAGAGGTATCTCTTTAATCAGCGTTGTGGGTAAAACCTTCTCAGATATTGTTGAAAGGAAAGTGCGAGTATTAGTTGAGGACCAATTGGATGAAAATCAGTGTGGGTTTAGGCCTCTTAGAGGTTGTCAAGACCAGATCTTTAGCTTACGGCAAATAATGGAGAAGTGTTATGAGTGGAACAGGGAATTGTATCTATGCTTTTTTTTTTTTTTTGTGTTATCAGTCTACTGACTGGTGACTGGTTTGATGCGGCCCGCCACGAATTCCTTTCCTGTGCTAACCTCTTCATCTCAGAGTAGCACTTGCAACCTACGTCCTCAATTATTTGCTTGACGTATTCCAATCTCTGTCTTCCTCTACAGTTTTTGCCCTCTACAGCTCCCTCTATTACCATGGAAGTCATTCCCTCATGTCTTAGCAGATGTCCTATCATCCTGTCCCTTCTCCTTATCAGTGTTTTCCACATATTCCTTTCCTCTCCTATTCTGCGTAGAACCTCCTCATTCCTTACCTTATCAGTCCACCTAATTTTCAACATTCGTCTATAGCACCACATCTCAAATGCTTCGATTCTCTTCTGTTTCGGTTTTCCCACAGTCCATGTTTCACTACCATACAATGCTGTACTCCAGACGTACATCCTCAGAAATTTCGTCCTCAAATTAAGGCTGGTATTTGATATTAGTAGACTTCTCTTGGCCAGAAATGCCTTTTTTGCCATAGCGAGTCTGCTTTTGATGTCCTCCTTGCTCCGTCCGTCATTGGTTATTTTACTGCCTAGGTAGCAGAATTCCTTAACTTCATTGACTTCGTGACCATCAATCCTGATGTTAAGTTTCTAGCTTTATAGATCTAGAACAGGCATATGACCGTATTCCTAGGAGGAAGTTATTGTCTGTTCTACGAGATTATGGAATAGGAGGCAAACGTTGCAAGCAATTAAAGGTCTTTACGTGGATAGTCAGGCAGCAGTTAGAGTTGACGGTAAATTTTCATGGTTCAGAGTAGTTTCAGGGGTAAGACAAGGCTGCAACCTGTCTCCACTGTTGTTCATATTATTTATGGATCATATGTTGAAAACAATAGACTGACTGGGTGAGATTAAGATATGCGAACACAAAATAAGCAGTCTTGCAAATGCGGATGACTTAGTTGTGATGACAGATTCGATTGAAAGTTTGCAAAGTAATATTTCAGAGCTAGATCAGAAATGTAAGAGCTATGGTATGAAGATTAGCATCTCCAAAACGAAAGTAATGTCAGTGGGAAAGAAACAAACGGATTGAGTGTCAAATAGGAGGAACAAAGTTAGAACAGGTGGACGGTTTCTAGTACTTAGGATGCATATTCTCACAGGATGGGAACACAGTGTAGGCCGGCCGCGGTGGTCTAGTGGTTCTAGGCGCGCAGTCCGGAACCGCGGGACTGCTACGGTCGCAGGTTCGAATCCTGCCTCGGGCATGGATGTATGTGATGTCCTTAGGTTAGTTAGGTTTAAGTAGTTCTAAGTTCTAGGGGACTGATGACCTTAGAAGTTAAGTCCCATAGTGCTCAGAGCCACTTTTTTGGAACACAGTGAAAGATCTGGAAGCGAGGTGTAGCAAAGCTAATGCAGTGACCGCTTAGCTACTATCTACTCTCTTCTGCAAGAAGGAAGGCAGTACCAAGACTAAGTTATCCGTACACCGTTCAATCTTTCGACCAACTTTGTTGTATGGGAGCGAAAACTGGGTGGATTCAGGTTACCTTATCAACAAGGTTCAAAATGGCTCTGAGCACTATGGGACTAAACAGCTGAGGTCATCAGTCCCCTAGAACTTAGAACTACTTAAACCTAACTAACCTAAGGACATCACACACACATCCATGCCCGAGGCAGGATTCGAACCTGCGACCGTAGCAGTCGCGCGGTTCCGGACTGAGCGCCTAGAACCGCTAGACCACCGCGGCCGGCTTATCAACAAGGTTGAGGTTACGGATATGAAAGTAGCCAGGATGATTGCAGGTACTAGTAGATGTTAACAATGGCAGGAGGGTGTCCACAATGAGGAAATCAAAATCAAAGAAAAACTGGGAGTGCACTCTATAGATGTAGCAGTCAGGGCGAACAGGCTTAGATGGTGGGGTCATGTTACACGCATGGGAGAAGCAAGGTTACCCAAGAGACTCATGGGTTCAGCAGTAGAGGGTAGGAGGAGTGGGTAGACTAAGGAGAAGGTACCTGGATTCGGTTAAGAACGATTTTGAAGTAATAGGTTTAACATCAGAAGAGGCACCAATGTTAGCACTGAATAGGGGATCATGGAGGAATTTTATAAGGGGGGCTATGCTCTAGACCAGGGGGCGGGCAAACGCTGCACGCGGCTCATGAGCACACAGCGCTGCACGTGTGCTGCTCGCGTGCAATCGTCGACTGGGGCAGTGGCGACAGCCGGCAGGTTGCGGCAGTGTAGTACCAGGCTAAGCTGCGGACGTTGAAGCGAAGCGACCACTACGTAGTGAACGTTGTATTTCAATAACCGGAAAATGCAGAGTGAATCAAGGAAACGGAGAATTGGAGATTTGCTATCTTTTAAAAAGGAATGGGAGAATCATTTGTTTTCTGTGGAAAAACGTGAAAATTGGAAATGTATAATATGTGACAGTATTGTCGCTGGTGAGCGGAAGTTTAGTATTGAACGCCATTATAATAAATTTCAGTATGTTGCCGTTCTTAGTGCAATAAAAGAGGAATTTCTCAAGCGATTTGGGGATATATCTTACTTATCCTAAGGTTTTGAATAGTTCTCGAGAGAATCTGGTTTCTGTAGATGATATTCATCTCAGTTTGCAAATGGAATTAATAGATCTACAGTGTAATTCTCGTCTGAGAGACAAGTTCCTTTTGGCAAGACGTGTAATAGATTTTTATCACGACTTTCCACAGCAAGAGTTTCCTCGTCTCCATCGTGAAGCCATGAAGATAGTCAATGTTGGGCTAGACATACTTTTGTGAGAGATTTTTTTCTGTTATGAAAATTAATAAGTCTCGGTTAAGAGCAAACATCAGTAATGAAAATTTACGTAACTGTTTGCGTGTGTCTGTATGTAGAAATTTTGTTCCAGACATTAAACCTATTGCAAACTCCACCTGTGATAATCAAATACAACGTATCGTAGGTAATAGGTACTCTTTCAAACCATGATTTCTTTCAAGCACTCCTACTAACCGTATTCCTTCATTCAGTAAAGCAAGCTAGGAAACAAACCGCATTACAGAGGAAGGAGTGGAGAGACGGTATGGTGGGGAGGGGCTTGCCCCTGTGTGCATGCAGAACACCTGTTAACTGCGCACGTGCATGTGCACCGCACACGTGCAGAATTCCTGCCCGCCCCTGCTCTAGACTGAACGCTGAAAGGCATAATCAGTCTTCAATGATGATGATGATGATGATGATGATGATGATGATGATTAGGTTCCGGGTTCCCTACACTGACTGTGTACGTGGATCGTTCGTTGCGAGCTACTGTTGGCAATTCATTTTCGTTGCTCATAGCCAGTCGGATAGTAGCATTCGATAACCAATAAGAATAGCTAAACCTAACGATTTCTTTCAGCAGAAGATACAAATTAATACTTTTGTTTTCGGCGTGGATAGTGAGAGATTAACTATTTTTGATCCCACTATTATGAATTCTAAGGCTGATTATTGATTTTCGATTATTTATTTCACACTCACGCTTCTTTCTCGAATATTTCCCGATATCCGTGGTTGCGATTAGGTTGTGATCAATAGGACGGCTTAAACTGCTGTGAGTGAAACAAGCAGTTTCAAATTAAAAATTATGATTGATCTTCTACTATTTAGAAAATAAACATCCGCTTCAGTTGGTAGTAATTTTCTTAATATGTCCCACGACAGGTTTCTGAGCATGAAATTTTATCTTCAGGTAACACCAAATAATTATAAAATAAAAGAGGTTCAAAAATCAGCCAACCAGTTGCAACCAGAGCTTTAGTATCTCTTGACCTAGGTTTCGATATATGTAAAAATATCTTCTTCAGAAATAGTGGGAGTTGTTCATCACATGATGGTGCATTATATTAGATGAAGCCGCGCGGCTCTTGTCATATACATAAGCGACAAAACGAGAACTATCCTATGCCATGGCTTTATATAGCAGTCAGATTACATATATCTAATTCAGAATGAATGCTCACTAGTAAATGCCCACAGGTAGAGGCTCTTGTCTTGTAATAGGCGTCACAGGATAAAATATTTTCATCACACCAGAGACTAAGCCCAACTACATGTTTAAGATTTTGAAATACCTGCCTGCCCAGGTATCAGATGCTGTAACCAAGTAAACGGACATTAATTTTAAAATTTTAAAGTCAGGTATGGCCATTGATTTTAATAAGCAATGTAAAAAGTTTAACCTGATGCCAGACTATGTAAAAGGACAGCAGTGTGAGGAAACGCCTTCAATAAAGAAGAAATTATCGCAACAAGTTTTAGTTGACAGAACAGTATACGTATACAAAAAGAAAGAAAGGTTGAATGTAGAAGCTTACGAGTTATACCTTGTTTTAACTAGAGCTTTTAAAGAAAACTTTAATTTTCAAATTAATATTGTCTGGTACGGTATCAACGATTGGTTGTATAATCGTAAATATGAAACTGAAATTAGACACGACAAGAAATGTCAAAACCTAAGAACAGGACACCGATAAATTATGATAAAGTTAGAGTAGATTACACAACACAGAATCAACTTTTTGAAAGAGTATTAAATAAAACTCAAATTAACATTTCGGAGGAAGATAGCCTAATTTCACAAAAAGGTTTAAAATACAATGTAGCTTACAGTAATTAATGATTTTGTGGTTGCCATTAAAATTGGTCTAGACAGTGCTAAAGAGGATAAGGCCAAACAAGTTAGGACAGCTCATGATTCTAACAACATCACAAAAAAAAGAAATGGCAGCTATGAGTAGCGTTTCCAGTAAAGAAACGAAAGTGATTAATTTTATTAATCGTATTTTGAAAAATAACGAATCTTTATAAATTAAAGCCGTTAAAGGCAATACAGTTTTCGTAACCTAAAAACATAAGTATGTGGACAAAGCGTTACAACTTTCCGAGGAAAATGGGATCACTGAAGTAAGAACGGTGCCCGCCTTTAACCTGCAAAATAGAAATTCGGAATTGCTTAAACAATACTGAAAACTTGTTCAGTAAATGGTTAGTGAACACAGATCCAAAGTTTCCCGTTTTAAGAAGCTAGTTCAAGCTTCACAAAAACCAGCATCCGACCCCACCGTTCGTAAATAGTACAGGTAGTGCCCACCACAAGTTAGCTAGACATTTGCAAAGTACTCTCAATGAATGTTTTACATTTGACAGTAATTTTTCCGTTAAAAAGAGACAGGATCTAATTAGTAAAATCAGAATGCTCAACGCCACTCCCAATACTAGGCTGCTATCTTCTGATATTACAAGTCTGTGCACGAACGTTCCGACTGACGTGACAATTGAAATCTTTGAAGAGATCTGATTACTGTACAAAATGTTAACTGAAAGGCAAATTACAGAACTAATGACTTTGTTAATGATAGTGCTGAAATACAATTATTTTATTTTTAACGGAAAACTGTATGCCATTATATAGGGCAGACCGGTAGGGCTGTTAAGGCCAGATATAAGGAGCACCTTTTGGGTAAGAAAGAGGGAAATGTGCGAAATTCTTCATTTCCTGTACATTTACTTATTTCAGACCATTTTCCGAATGAATTAGAAGAGACCGTAATCTTATGTGAGGAAATAAAGGGTTAGAAATACGATTTATTCGAAGAACTTGAAAGTTATAAACATCTTACTAAGGGAGACCGTAAAATTTTGAAAGATCAGTTGCAACTCACCAGTAAGCACTTACTTGATGGATTGAAACCGCTGCTCACGGCTACTTAATACGTGTTTAACAATCTCCGCTAATGTCGGTGAATGTGCCGTTTTCCTCAAAAAATTTTTTGCTTTACCGTTGAGCTCCTTACATTTCACGCGGTATTATGTATCCAGAGATTGCAGCGAGGTGGAGGTTCCCTGCTGTTTTGGGGTGGCATTATGTGGGGCCGACCTACGCCGATGGTGGTCCTGGAATCCGCCGTAACGGCTGTGAGACACGTGAATGACATCCTACGACCGATAGTGCAACCATATCGGTAGCAAGTTGGCGAGGTTGTCATCTTCATGGACGACAATTCGCGCTCCCATCGTGCACATCTTGTGAATGACTTCCTTCAGGATAACGACCGCGCTCGACTAGAGTGGCCACCATTTTCTCCATAGATGAACCCTATCGACATACATGGGATGGACTGAAAAGGGTTGTTTATGGACGACGTGACTCACCAACCACTCAGAGAGATCTACGCCGAATCGTCGTTGAGAAGTGGGACACTCTGGACCAACATCTGTAAGTAGGCTGTTTAGATTTTTATATTGGTAATGCCATGTAGCGCTCTGTATGAAAATCACTGGCTGTGCTGTGTGCAGTATGTGGCTAGTTTGCATTGTTGTCTGCCATTGTAGTGTTAGGCAGCGGGGAACAGCGCGTAGCGTTGCGCAGTTGGAGGTGAGCCGTCAGCAGTGGTGGATGTGGGGAGAGAGATGGCGGAGTTTTGTAATTTGCATGAACTGCTATATATATTATGACTATTAAGGTAAATACATTGTTTGTTCTCTATTAAAATCTTTCATTTGCTAACTATCCCTATCAGTAGTTTGAATCTTTTATTTAGCCGGCAGTAGTGGCGCTCGCTGTATTGCAGTAGTCCGTTAATGAAGATTTTTGTGAGGTAAGTGATTTGTGAAAGGTATAGGTTAATGTTAGTCAGGGCCATTCTTTTGTAGGGATTTTTGAAAGTCAGATTGCGTTGCGCTAAAAAATAGTGTGTGTCAGGTTAAGCACAGTCGTGTATAAATTGTTCTAAGGGGACGTTTCATATGTCGACCCTTAGCCTAGGATACCTCACTGGAATCTTCTGATTTTTTCTTGTAGTTTGTGTATTTAGTGTAGCTTTTGTTTATTGCTAGCGCGTAATTGTAGAGAGAATCTCCTTTGTAGTTGCAGTCTTTCATTGTTGTACTGTAAAACAGTTGTGGCATGCATGTAGGTTTGCACCAAGTATTTCGCAGCTGCGCTTGTAATTAACTACATATTATTTTCAGTGCTATGTTAATGTGTTCTCTTATTTTTGCTATTCAAATTGTGCTTTTCTGTGTTATCGTGTGAAATATTGTGACAATAATGGCGTGTGGAAAACGTAACACTCGGCTCCAAAGTAAGCTGAGAAATGACAGTGAAGACGAAAGCAGTGTGTTGGCCCCACCATGTAATGAATTAACTAATATTCAAAGTAGTAATTTGGTAACTGTGCATAGGGAAATGGAGCGGGCGTCAAACAATGGCGTAGGCAGTGAAACAGGTAGTGAACAGGGAAGCATTATCGATCGATCGGTCGGCAACAGCTCGCCTCAGGAATCCGAAATGATAGGACACAATTTTGCAAATACTGTAGATTCAGGTTTTGCGTCCTCACCGTTTTCTCAAATGAGTCAAGACACATTTCCCGATTGTCAAAATGTGAATGTTGCCGGTGCAAATTCACTGCCGAAAAGCACTGAGGAACATGTTTCAGACACCAGTGCATTGTTATTACAGTTAATGCAACAAATGGGACAAAGGCTACAAAAGTTAGACACAACGCTTGAACAAAATCACAAACAAATGGGACAAAATCTTCAAAAGTTAGACACAATGGAACAAAATCAGAGACAAACACAGCAAAAGCTTCAAAAGTTAGACACAATGGAACAAAATCAGAGACAAACACAGCAAAAGCTTCAAAAGTTAGACACAATGGAACAATACCAGAGACAAACACAGCAAAAGTTAGACACAGTGGAACAAAATCTTCAAAAGTTAGACACCACACTTGAACAAACACGTGAAGATTCAACTACTGAGTTACATAACATCGAATCGAAATGTCAAAAAATCTGTAATGACGTAAAAACACAAATTTGTGAGCATTTCCAACCTATTTTTTCTCGTCATGAAAATGCATTACAGAATCACGAAGCAGCCATAAAAGAACTGCAAACTATTGTTCATGAAAATCATGAGACCTTGCAAGCTAAAATGGACTCAGTTGCATCTACCGATTCGGTTACGCAACTTGCAAAAACTCAGGAAAACTTAAAGGTCACAGTAGAAAGACACATGGGGGAAATTAGTTCATTATCAGAGAAAGTAGCCGAACTTTCGGATCAGGTCACTAACTTATCTACAAAGGTAGATGATGATCTGAATGACACAAGACCCGTAGCCTTCACTGACACAGAAGAGTATGAACAAATTAGAAAATTCAAACAAAATCAAAATCAAATCAATATACAGTACAAAAGAGAAATCCGGGAAGTACAAGATCAGTTGACACAGGTAATACAAGAATTACATATTTCAGAGGACACTCGCACTCCAACATGGGAAGAGGAACTTAGAAATACGGAAAAGCCACAAAATAATAACACAGGGCATTTCGGTAATTATGAAAGAAATTGGCAAGGTACACCGAATTTTGAGATGGAACCGCCGACACGACGTAACAATGACCGATATGCTACTCGCCGACACGATGATTTTGACTATAAGCTGTTCATTACTACACGTAAATTCAAAACGTTTAAGAATTCTGCCAACGACATTCATCCACAAGCGTGGCTTCATCAATTCTCTCATTGTTTCCCTCCCAACTGGTCATTGGAGCACAGGTTAGAATTTATGTGTGGCTACTTAGAGAATGAACCAGCTGTAAGAATGCGATCGGTCATTCACGATTGCCACAGTGAAGGAGAATTTTACCATGCCTTCCTCTCAGCATATTGGTCTCAAGCCACACAAGACCGAGTAAAACATGGCATCATAATGATGAAACGTTTCGAACAATCTGAATTTTCCAGCCTTATGAAATATTTTGAAGACATGTTGCATAAGAATCAATACCTGTCAAACCCATACAGCCCCTCAGAACTCATCCGCATTTGCTTAATCAAACTGCCTGAACATTTACGACATATTATTTTAGCAGGACGTTGCAAAGACGACACTGAAGCTTTTCAGGGACTGTTACAAGAATTAGAAATTGACACAGACAGTCGTGGGATGCGAAAACAGGAAAACAATCACTACAGGTCATATCCGTCACAATTCCGTGATGACAGAAACGATAACTGGACGCGACAAGGCTATTCTCACCACACAAATCGTGACCAAAATAGACACCACCCGTATGACAACTGTTGGCAGAGTAGTAATAATTACAGGGAAAGATCACCTCTCTGCAGTAATGACTATCACAGAGACAATCAGAGAAACAGACAATATGGGAACCAATATAACTATTATCAAGGGAGACAGAATAACTTTAGACGCAACGGTCCAGCGCGTAGTTACGATTCAGGGAGAAATTCTCCATCACGTGACTGACAAGAAAGAAACTATGGAATCTACCGACATGACGACAGACGATATGATCGTAACGACAGACCTGAATTGCATCAGAACTGGCGAGATTTAAACAGAGCAGAGCACTCTCGTCACGATGAATTTGTAGAAGTTAGGTCTCCAAATCCCAATAACAACGTGCGCCAACAAAGAGACAATAGGCAATGACTCACTCCATTGGCAGCCACAATACGTACTTATGAAACTGACGACGCAGCTGCCGTAGCTAGTAATTACGTAAAAATGGAAGACATTAGGGACATCTTACTCCAGGAACACGACGTAAAACATAACAACATTGCATATCCTGTGATTCACATTACTGTAAATGACGTAAAATTTACGGCAGTACTTGACTCTGGCAGTCCCATTTCAGTAATTAGTGAAACAGCTTTTAGCAAATGCAACAAATCGAACGATTGCCCCACACTTCCGTTACGTAAGATTAAATTACAAGGTGCAATCTTTGGAAAAAGTGTAGATGTACGCCAACAAACCAATTTAGAATTCTTTTGCCAAAGCCACAGCTTCTCTATGAACTTTCTTATTGTTCCATTATTGTCGACGGAAATTATACTGGGAGTAGACTTTTTGAATGAATACAAAGCAATCTTAAGCTTTCACGATGCTGAAATAAGTTTAGAGAAAGAAGGTAAGTCAATAGCTTTGAAATTTGAAGACTGGCTCTCAAACCATGATGAGGAAATTAATCGGCTTTACCTTCTATTAGATAACAGTTCGGAATTTTCTACGGAACTAGACACTAACAATCACTCTGCAAGTACTGACAGGGATGACATCGACGGCATATTTGAAATTAATGAGTTAATTCAGAATAAAATTCAAACAATTGAGAATTGTAATGACACTGATAGGCAGGACCTTTTTGAGATTTTACAAGCACATTCCACAGTTTTTACTCACAAAACAGGAACAATCAAGGGATTTCATACCAATTTCGTGTTCGTGAGCATACTAAATTTTGTGTTAGACCATACGTAATTCCAGCACATTATAGGGACCGTGTTAGAACAGAAATACAATCTATGCTTGACGAGAGCATTATTGAGCCTGCAGTAAGCTCATACAACAATCCATTACATGTTGTTGAGAAGAAAAATGGATCGATCAGGCTTGTTTTAGATTCGAGACAAATCAATACTATCATTATTCCTGAAACAGACAGGCCGCAGACGATGGAAGAACTTCTTCAAAATTTTATTGGTGTAAAAGTGTTGTCTTCCATTGATCTCAGATCCAGCTTTTATCAGATCGAACTTCATCCAGAATGCAGAAAATACACAGCTTTCCTTTGTTTCGGCGTTTGTTATCAATTTCGGAAACTTCCTTTTGGTTTGAACATTTCTTCGGCAGCATTCATTCGCGGGTTAAATTCCATATTACCTGAGTTCTTAAAACGTCACATCACCTTATATGTGGACGATATTCTAATAGCAGAAGCTTCATGGGAACAACATAACCGCATCCTCAACAGTTTGTTACGTATTTTTGCAGAATCTGGAATTACAGTTAACTTGGAAAAGTCTGAATTCGGTAGGTCAAAGGTGAAGTTTTTGGGACATATCATTTCTTCTGAAGGCATTCAGCCGGATCCTGAAAAGTTAGAAGCAATCAGAGCCATTCCAGTTCCATCCACAAAAAGACAAGTCCGCAGTTTTCTAGGTCTCGTAAATTTTTACCGTCGTTTTCTGAATATGCAAATTCTAGTTACACCAAAACTTTGTTCTCTCACTGGAAAAAATACTATTTGGAACTGGGACGAACAAGCACAGTTGGAATTCAATTCTTTGAAAGAAGCGTTACTTTACGCGCCAATACTAGCTCATCCAGATCTGTCACAAGATTTCTGCCTTAGCACGGATTCTTCTAAAGTCGGTCTTGGTGCCCACTTATTTCAAGAAGCCATAGAAAATGACACTACTGTTCAGAAAACCATTGCTTTTGCTAGCCGAGTGCTAACAAAATCTGAAAAAAATTATTCCGTTACTGAATTAGAAGCTTTAGCTATCGTTTGGGCATTTAACAAATTCCGTTTCTTTCTTTCTGGTAAGCACGTAAAAGTATACAGTGATCATCGTGCATTACAATTTCTTATGTCTTCAAAATTAAATCATGATAGGTTAAAACGTTGGGCATTGTTACTGCAAGAATTCCACTTCACAATAGTCTACATTCCCGGCAAGGAAAACATTGTTGCGGACGCGCTGTCACGCGCACCGGCTGGGCTTGAGAAAAGTAACACAGAAGGCAACCTCGAGAAAAATTTCAGTATTCTTTACATTCAGAAAGTCGCCTTTGAAAACTTCATCACCACATCTTTAAAGGACATTGCTCATGAACAAGATAAAGATCCGATTTGGAAAGACATCAAAAGTAAATGGCATGAAAAGACACACACTCAGATTCGGCATTATTACCTGGTTAGAAACAACATACTCTTCAAACGCTGCACTGTTGATGACAAGCTATGGGTACTTTGCATTCCAGACGATTTTGTTAATAAGCTCATTTGGTACATTCATTTCAGCTACGCACATTTTGGTCCACGAAAATGTTATCATATTCTTCGAACGACTTGTTATTTTAACAATATGGAAAAGAGAATTCGAAGAGTCTTGTCTATTTGTAAACTTTGTCAAAAGGCGAAACCATCTACTGTCTCCCATCGTGCTCCGCTGTTTCCTATCATTCCTTCTAAATTAAAAGAATTTGCTGCTGTTGATCTCTTGGGACCGCTTGTCAGAACATCTATTGATTTGCGTACGTTCTAGTCGCTGTTGAACTTACTTCAAAATTTGTTTCTTTCACTCCGTTATGTAAAGCCACTGGACGGTCTGTATCCAACGCCTTTGTTAAAAATTTCTTACGTGAAGTTGGACACGTTAGTAAAGTCATTTCAGATAACGGACCGCAATTCAGATCTGCTGTTTGGTCACGCATGCTTCGGAATCATAAAATCAAACCTGTTTTTATTTCATTGTATTCACCACATTGTAACCCATCTGAACAGATTATGAAAGAAATCAATAAGCTTTGCAGACTTTATTGTCACAGAAAGCATCAGCATTGGGACAGGTATTTACACTTATTTCAAAATGTGCTGAATGAAATGCCTCATGATTCCACTGCTTTACCACCTACTCTTGTACTGAAGAATGTAGAACCTCCGAACAGAATCAGAGAGCTTGTACCTTTCCCGAATACACGTAAACTTCGACACAAAGACATAATTGATTTGGCTCTTAAAAATATAAAATCTGCAGCAGACAAAAGGAGAAAACTAAACGGTAAAGCAAATGCAAAGAAATTATGTATTGGTCAGAAAGTTCTCATTAATGCTCATTCATTGTCACATAAGAAGAAACACTTGAGACACAAATTCTTTCTAGTTTACAATGGACCTTACAGAATCCGACGTATACCACATGATAATTGCATTGAAGTTGAAACTCTGCGTACTAGGAAGAGTAAAGGTTTACACCACATTTCTCATGTAAAACCATTTATTGACAGATAATCTGCTTTTTAACTTAGTCTTTGCAATTTTCACTTCACGCTACTTGTACAATTTGTCACACTGAGAAACTGTTAACATGCAACTATGTTTTAAAGCTAACTAACCATCCAGTCAAGAACATAGGTAACTTAGACAAGTAATTGCGAATGCATTGTTATTGCGAACAGATGACACAGTGTTGTTATTTATACATTCCTCCTTGTTAGTTGCACGATTACGTAACGAATATACGGCTTACATACTTAGAACATATACCAGCACTGCTAATGAAATTTTCATGCAACATTTTGGTTTGCTTGAGAGTGGATTCTGGATTTGAGGTGCTTTCTGTGAAATGCCAGATGACACAGTGGTTAGTTTATGTGACAGCTACAAGATTATATCACGACGTTACTAAAAACATTTATTTTCAAAGATATTTGAAAATACAATGATACAAAGGTTTTCCATAATACATTTCATTCCATTCTTGTAATTTGTAACACCTGAGGGTGTAATTACAATAAACCTCAGGGGGGTACACGCCTGCTTTGTGTACCATGTGTTTGGCAAGCACAAGGAGCCTTAACTAATATGGTATTTGCTTATACAATTTAACACATCGGTACCATATTTCTCTAACTCATAAATTACACAGCTATCTGATCATTTAACAGAGAAACAAACATCTTTTTTACTACGTCAGTGACACATGTTTACGCAATTACAGAGTTGGATTACTTCACACTTAAGAAATTGTATTTTGTCTGTACTTTTTGCGCTGTTCATATTTTTTTTTTGGAACCATTGTGATACTATGAGAGCTTTGAATGATGTATTTGGTATGGGATCATGATTTTTAAAGAACGTTTGAGGTAGATGACACTTTTGACATGAGCAGAGAATTTTTTTAGATTCTGAAATTATTGCAGAAAGCTACGACGTTTTTGACATTTGACTGAGGTGTTATGATGTTACTATTACGACGACAATGTGTATTATGCTGCTGAGGTATGTTTAGGATCAATAAGCTAATGCTATATGAGTTATTTGATTATGCTACTTATCTGTTATGATGCAATATTGAAGAAGTGTCAACGAATAAGGTAAGGAGTAATGAATAGTGGCTAGGGACACGAACTTGTGAAAAAGGATGTTGGAAACCAAGAATCGTACTTTAAGAGTTATGAAAAGTGTGTAAATGCGTGAATGTATCACAATGCCGGCGAAAATTTTTTGGACACTGTTATATTCATAAGATTTTGTTTCTACAGATTTGTAACGCAAATTCTTGACCTGTGAAGACTGTCACTGTAGCGGAAACTGGTATTGTAAATATTTCCGTAAGAAAGTGACCACCTGCACATGCGTCATCGGCACACAGCTGTGTCAGACACCTGGAGAACTAGCCATTAGGGTGTGCCTTTCCGGAAGCCTATACCCCCACTAATGACATTCCTTTGTAGAGGGCATCGCTAATGCGACTCGCTCGTTACTTGAAAACATATGATTTTTGTAATGCGTTGTGGGCACACAGCTGTGTCAAACACCTGGAGAACAAGCCATTAGGGTGTGCCTTTCATCTCTAATGTGACACCCTCGTTACTTAAAAACATATGATTACTCGCACTTTGTGCTAATTATTGAAATGCTTATGAATTGATGGGAAATATTCGTACATCTGCACACCTGATTATGACAAGTGTCTTTCTCCGAGAGTTGAGTGCTACTGACTTACGAAATGTCACATGACTATGGAATGATATTTTTATGCTTTGCTTTTCGTAGTTGCTTATTTCACTTGATATCTGGTTTCCAGCTGTGTTGCAGCATTGCCTTTATAAAATAAAATGCATTTGCTAATGTGAACACTTTCTGTCAACAGATCTATTAAATAATTATTTTATGATCCACATTCTTTAAAAAAGGAGCACTTGGAACGGAAAGAACAATAAGAAGGAACTAGTAACAGTAACACATAATTTTCTTTTCAAGTACATGGTAATATTTTTTTACAATCAGTTGTTATGGTGCACCACTTTAATTACATAGACATTAAGGTGTGAATAGACATTTCCCTTGTCTGCATTGTTGTTTTTACTGTAATATTTTTTCTGCTTGAGCTATGTCATGTCTAGGTATAAGTTGCTGCTGTTTGCCAGGCATAGTGTTATTGAATTTGAATTTTGCTAATTTCTTAATGCTGCTTGCTTCGCAAATCTGCGTTTTTTTTCATTGCTGTTTATATTAACTGTGTTATGTGATGCTGCATTGCCTCGTCCCTTGGTATATACACTCCTGGAAATTGAAATAAGAACACCGTGAATTCATTGTCCCAGGAAGGGGAAACTTTATTGACACATTCCTGGGGTCAGATACATCACATGATCACACTGACAGAACCACAGGCACATAGACACAGGCAACAGAGCATGCACAATGTCGGCACTAGTACAGTGTATATCCACCTTTCGCAGCAATGCAGGCTGCTATTCTCCCATGGAGACGATTGTAGAGATGCTGGATGTAGTCCTGTGGAACGGCTTGCCATGCCATTTCCACCTGGCGCCTCAGTTGGACCAGCGTTCGTGCTGGACGTGCAGACCGCGTGAGACGACGCTTCATCCAGTCCCAAACATGCTCAATGGGGACAGATCCGGAGATCTTGCTGGCCAGGGTAGTTGACTTACACCTTCCAGAGCACGTTGGGTGGCACGGGATACATGCGGACGTGCATTGTCCTGTTGGAACAGCAAGTTCCCTTGCCGGTCTAGGAATGGTAGAACGATGGGTTCGATGACGGTTTGGATGTACCGTGCACTATTCAGTGTCCCCTCGACGATCACCAGTGGTGTACAGCCAGTGTAGGAGATCGCTCCCCACACCATGATGCCGGGTGTTGACCCTGTGTGCCTCGGTCGTATGCAGTCCTGATTGTGGCGCTCACCTACACGGCGCCAAACACGCATACGACCATCATTGGCACCAAGGCAGAAGCGACTCTCATCGCTGAAGACGACACGTCTCCATTCGTCCCTCCATTCACGCCTGTCGCGACACCACTGGAGGCGGGCTGCACGATGTTGGGGCGTGAGCGGAAGACGGCCTAACGGTGTGCGGGACCGTAGCCCAGCTTCATGGAAACGGTTGCGAATGGTCCTCGCCGATACCCCAGGAGCAACAGTGTACCTAATTTGCTGGGAAGTGGCGGTGTGGTCCCCTACGGCACTGCGTAGGATCCTCCGGTCTTGGCGTGCATCCGTGCGTCGCTGCGGTCCGGTCCCAGGTCGACGGGCACGTGCACCTTCCGCCGACCACTGGCGACAACATCGATGTACTGTGGAGACCTCACGCCCCACGTGTTGAGCAATTCGGCGGTACGTCCACCCGGCATCCCGCATGCCCACTATACGCCCTCGCTCAAAGTCCGTCAACTGCACATACGGTTCACGTCCACGCTGTCACGGCATGCTACCAGTGTTAAAGACTGCGATGGAGCTCCGTATGCCACGGCAAACTGGCTGACACTGACGGCGGCGGTGCACAAATGCTGCGCAGCTAGCGCCATTCGACGGCCAACACCGCGGTTCCTGGTGTGTCCGCTGTGCCGTGCGTGTGATCATTGCTTGTACAGCCCTCTCGCAGTGTCCGGAGCAAGTATGGTGGGTCTGACACATCGGTGTCAATGTGTTCTTTTTTCCATTTCCAGGAGTGTATATCTGAGCTCAGTAAATTTAAGTTAGCTTAAGAAGGGGTAGACTATATAAAAAAACTGACTATGGAGAATAGGTAAAGAATGCATTGCGAAGTTATATGAAAAAGATTTGGGCCCCAATGAGTATTGTACAATCAGAAATAATTAGTTTGAAAGAAATATGAATAGAATACAGGAAGGAGGTATAAATAGGACTTTTGGGAATAATGATGAACGAAGGGAGATCTCCATGCAAAATACTGCAGTAAAACAAACCCTGTCCTTTCCTTTTGTGTCATCCCTCTATATGTTTGTGTACCCTTGTGTATTTGTGTTTTTCCTGTCTTTATGTGTTGATGTGTTTATGTGCTGATGAGAGCTATGTTGTAGAATTTTTCTAATACTCTGTTATTTTCTTTGTAAAGATGCTAAGACATTATTTATTCTGTGTTGTTTTAATGCTCATGTGTGAAGTTGACGTTTTAAAAGTGATTCTGATCTTTTATTTTTGTACTCATGTCATCATTCCTGTAACACTGATGTATATGTTTATTTCTATTCTTTTGTAAAGCCTGCACTACAAATGTTATCTGTATTGTTATGTTTTTAATTATGTATTTTGTACCTTTGTCATTGTATTCTTATGTTATAAAATTGTAATTGACAGCAGTTCATCAAATTAAGTAACTTGTAAGTTCCATCTCACTGCACACATTTCTGTTGGTCATAGTATATGGACAATATGTGAGAAGTAGGGACTGATAGTGTTTGCACGTGTGTTAATAATTCAGCAAGGGACTGGATAACAGCATTGCTGGTTCTAAGGACAATTCCAAAAACTTTGTGAGTGCACAAGTGGTGGTTATGGACTTGTTATATTAACTGCAAGACTCTTCACTGGTGATTGTGCACCCGCACAGTCGCAACAGATGGCTGCTGGCCGTCTCTACAAGGACTACAGTGGGTCTGCACCTCTGGTGGCCCACTAATACCACAATCTCTACCAGGACTACAGTAGGTCTACTCTGTGATGACCTACCTACCAATCTTCTTCAAAACGTCGACTGACTCTGCTGTGGATTTGCTCTGTTGTGGCCCATTACCTGTCAGCATGTCAAGAGTCAGCACTGTCTTTCTGTTGGAAGGACAACACTACTTCTTCAAGACTGCATGGAAATCCACTACTTCCGTGTGCATTGTCTTTTACTGCTCAGACTTTGATAAAAGAAACGGCAGTTTTACTGTGATGAAGGATCAGGACTGTCTTTATGGACTGTGAGAAAATTTTAGCTTTTGACCAACATTGTATAAATAAGTGTGTGCATTTGATTTATTTGTTATTGTAATTATGAAAAATTTTATCAAATCATTATTGGCCACTGGCCAAAAAAATTTGTAAAATTTTTTTGCGGGGAGCATGGGGGCTATGTAAGTAGGCTGTTTAGATTTTTATATTGGTAATGCCATGTAGCGCTCTGTATGAAAATCACTGGCTGTGCTGTGTGCAGTATGTGGCTAGTTTGCATTGTTGTCTGCCATTGTAGTGTTAGGCAGCGGGGAACAGCGCGTAGCGTTGCGCAGTTGGAGGTGAGCCGCCAGCAGTGGTGGATGTGGGGAGAGAGATGGCGGAGTTTTGTAATTTGCATGAACTGCTATATATATTATGACTATTAAGGTAAATACATTGTTTGTTCTCTATTAAAATCTTTCATTTGCTAACTATCCCTATCAGTAGTTTGAATCTTTTATTTAGCCGGCAGTAGTGGCGCTCGCTGTATTGCAGTAGTTCGAGTAATGAAGATTTTTGTGAGGTAAGTGATTTGTGAAAGGTATAGGTTAATGTTAGTCAGGGCCATTCTTTTGTAGGGATTTTTGAAAGTCAGATTGCGTTGCGCTAAAAAATAGTGTGTGTCAGGTTAAGCACAGTCGTGTATAAATTGTTCTAAGGGGACGTTTCATACATTGCCTTGACGAACTTGTAGATAGTATGCCACGACGAATACTGGCTTGCATCAACGCAAAATGACGTGCTATTGGGTATTACAGGAACCGGTGTGTACAGCAATCTGGACCACCACCTCTGAAGGTCTCGCTGTATGGTGGTACAACACGCAATGAGTGGTTTTCATGAGCTGCAAAAAGGACGGAAATGATGTTTATGTTGATCTCTATTCCAATTTTCTGTTCAAGATTCGGAACTCTCGGAACCGAGGTGATGCAAAAGTTTTTTTAATGTTTGTATAGTCATGAACTTTCATTACATTGAAGAACCACCTGCAGTTTCTGTTGGTCACTGGTACGCCTCTTTAAACAGTGAAGCTGTTTCCAACTGCCACAACCACCGTCTGTATTGATTAAAATATTTTCGCCAGGTGTATCGGAGATCACCTGCAATGATTAACTATTTCTGACTGGCGTTGTATTTCAGCACCCCAACAACAGGTATCTTCGTAGTTGGAAGGGAATACTCTGCCTCATGGCCAGCTATGACTTCTCGCGGTGGATTGGGTAGGGTACTGGAAAGTTTCGATGTAGTAGGTTCGTAAATCGTGAATGTGTGATCGACAGACCCGAATTCAGTTCCATATTGCAATTTAACCTTTGATTACTTATATTTAATGCAGTAAAAGTATCAAATAAATGCATAAATTTTATGTAAGTAAATAGAACTCTATAATATGGTGTTCCGGTTTTCCTGCAGTCCGTAATTGACTTCCAAACTATAAAAGTCGATCAAATTAATAAGGAATACCAACTGGTACGTAATCTGGTGAAACAGTTTCTACATTTACCAATTCTATTTTTTTAAATTATAACCTTTCGGTAATTCATACGTCAGTGAAAAACTTTCAAAAATGGTTCAAATGGTTCTGAGCACTATGGGACTCAACTTCTGAGGTCATTAGTCCCCTAGAACTTAGAACTAGTTAAATCTAACTAACCTAAGGACATCACACACATCCATGCCCGAGGCAGGATTCGAACCTGCGACCGTAGCGGTCTCGCGGTTCCAGACTGCAGCGCCTAGAACCGCACGGCCACTTCGGCCGGCGAAAAACTTTCAGTTTATGTCAGAATTACTGAGCTGGGAGAAAATTCGAGTATTAAACACGTAAACTGGGAATCAAATCGAATTTTAGAAACACAATTTACACAAATACTAACTTTTGGTAACGTTAAAACAATAATTAAAAATTAAAATGTCAAGCTCCGAAAAATACAGCAATAAGTAATAATTCCGAATTCTTCATTCAATGCAAATTTCATAACATCAGCTGCAATGAGTAGAGATGTATTATCCAATTGTGACATACGAATGTGTGTGCCAGGAGGGCACTCGAACTCTGATTTTCCAACTGTAAGCGGGAAATCTGGATTGGAGACCCGCTCTGGCACAAATAATCGTATGTCACAACATCTATACCCATTCCAACTGTTCATGTTAAGTAAATAACTTGGAGAATATGCTAATCTTCAAATCATACGTAAGTTAGATTGCAGTAAAGTCTTTAAGTGTACTAACAACAGCCTTAATCAAATTACCTTGACTGTTGGAAACCGGACTGCTAAAATATATTTAGAAAACATGTGATCACTACATAGAAGTGCAGGTATTGCCTCGAAGATACCAACACATTTTTGAAATTTAATCTGCATTTACATAAATATCAGTGACTTCCATAAATAAATCCGTATACAATAACTGTGGAGGATGCTAGGGTTATTGGTAGAGATATTGTGATCATTGCTACCTTAATATGTATTCACTTCAGTTTTTTTTATCACATAATTTTCTACCTGACGTTTTCGGCATGGTCTTAACTGTGCCATGAAGTGAACTACACCTGTACGTATAGATTATCAGTTTTGCTTCCTTGAGTCCACACTTCAGTGCTTGTTATGCTGCTTGGGGAAGGAAAACATAAATGGCTTTCTTGCGCCACGCAAACGTGGAGGTACTAACCAACATACTACTGGCAATATATACAATTGTTAGCTGCAATTGAAGTAAATACTGATGTAATGTTGTTCATTACGCTGTCCTCAGTACCTAACACCCTATATTGTGAGAAGTGTCAAGCCATTCCCAGCCTGTCACTTCGCATTTCTTTCATATGCAAAACTCGTCTGACACCGATTATATCTACATCTACGTGATTACTCTGCTATTCACAATTTCAGTGAAGTGATTTCTCTTATTTTATCGTGATGGCCATTTCTCCCTATGTACATGGGTGCCAACAGAATGTTTCCGCAATCGGAAGAGAAAACTGGTGATTGAAATTTCATGAGAAGATCCCGTCGCAACGAGAAACGCCTTTGTTTTAATGAGTGCCACTCCAATTGACGTATCATGTCTGTGACACTATCTCCCCTATTTCGCGATAATACAAAACGAGCTGCCCTTCTTTGTACTTTTTCGATGTCATCCGTCAGTGCCACCTGATGCGGATCCCACACCGCCCAGCAATACTCCAGAATAGGGCTGACAGGCGTAGTGTAAGCAGTCTCTTTAGTAGACATGTTGCACCTTCTAAGTGTTCTGCCAATGAATCGCAGTCTTTGTTTGCTCTACCCACTACATTATCTAAGTGATCGTTCCATTTTAGGTTATTTGCAATTGCAGTCCCTAAGTACTTAGCTGAAATTACAGCCTTCAGATTTGTGTGACTTATCGCGTAATCGAATTTAGCTGATTTCTTTTAGTACTCATGTGAATAACTTCACACTTTTCATTATTCACGGTGTAGTATTATAACAGTGGCTGTGCAGATGATTCCGTCTTTATTAATCTGCTTTGCATATGGTAATGGGATTTGATATATTTATGTAAAATATTCGCTTGCAGACCGAAGCCGTGAACAGCCAGTGCTGAAAGAGAGCGGGGGCAGTGACCGGCACACCCTGTCATGCCGCTCCCAGGGGACCCTTAGTGCAACTTAAAATGTGGGCGGTGATTACGGGCGGAGGTGCTCTCGGCCACTCACAGGACGAGACGCTGGAATTGTGTTTTTATGCTGGCGCACCGTTGGCCAATACAGTAGTCGACTGCCGTGAAATGCACGTGATCCCGTAGAACGTGCTAAAAATATAGGTGTGGCGAATCGTCTTCCGCCTAACAGACACTTTCCAGTATGCCCCTTCTGGCAGTGCGCTTTCTGAACAGGGCATTATGCGTACGTCAGCGAGTTCGTAGAAGGCAGGTGGAGTGAGAGGTAATTTTTACATCGCACAGTTACGAAAGCTACGACTTCAGTGTACTGAAAAAAAGTTTAAGAAATGAAGGTAACTGAACGCTTTCCAAAAATTTTTTAAGAGCAGACCGCGGGTTGGTTAACCCTAGGACGCACAATTTCTTTATGTCCCTTGCTTTTCCCCAAGTAACTTTCATACTACATATTGCCTTTGAGCTATTGTTTGTAGGCTATTTTATGAAACGTTGGTGTCAATATATTTTATAGAAAATTCCTGCTTTGAAAGGAAAAATAAATAAACTTATCATGGGTCCAACAACCCTCCCCCCTTAGGCTTCCATGCTATGCAAAAATTTCCCTTAATAGGATTTCGTATTTCTCATCTGTACAACAATGCAAGTTAGTTTCTTGTTGGTTGGTATTCTTGATATTCACAACAATCGGTTTACTTTCAGAGGACGCGATTGTTGATGTCAGTCAGCTGTTATTTATCTTGTAAACTTGCAGTGAGTTAGTGCAGTTCCCTACTGTTCACACCGAGACTTAGAAATGTCTAAAAGAATACGTGACTCGTCTTAGTTCTCAACGAAATTTTGAATGAAGATTCTGACTCGAGGAGTGAAAGTGAATATAAGGATAGTGTTATGGAGTATGATTCAGATCGGCAAAGTGATGTAGATGTTAGAGAAGATGAAGATAGCACAGCCTAGAATTCCTCGGAGGTCTGTTGCTAATATAGTAAGAGAGCAGGCAGGAGTAACTCCAGCTGGTGTTTGCCATTAATATGGAAAAGTCTTCAAGTTACTTCTTATGCCTGACATGATGGATGTTATAGTAAAACATTCAAATGAAGAGGCAGTTAGGCGAAATGTTACTTTGACTAATGAGAAAGAATCGTATGCCTTTATAGGAATCCTGATACTTATGGGGCCAAATAAGGACAATTCTATCAGTGTACACGATCTTTCGTCGGACCTAATGGGTCGGCCAGTTTACAAGGGTATTATGGCAAGAGAACGTTTCGAGGAACTTATTGCAATCATTTTTGATGACAAAAGTACCCGCCAGCTAAGAAGGGAAGCAGACAAGTTTACAGCAATCCTTGATGTTTTCAACAAAGTGAATGATAGCTTTCCACTACTGTATAAACCAAGGGTCCACCTCACCATTGATGAGATGCTCAGCTTGTTTAGAGGGCACTGCCCCTTCAAAGTATTTACGAAGGATAAATCGGGCAAGTATGGCATCCTTTTACGCATGATGTCCGATGCAGTTGACAGATAAATATTGAATATGGAACCCTATGCAGGTAATGTTCAGAATTTGTCGAAAGAAGAACGGGGTTCAGCAGTTGTCGTCAAACGTCTGGTAGCACCTGTGAAAAATACTGGTCGAAATATTAATACAGACCGATACTACACATCGTTGGATTTGGCGGAAGAGTTATACCAAGACTACAAAGTTACTACAGTAGGAACTCTCCAGTCAAACAGGAAGCATATTGCAGACAATGAAGAGCACGTCAAATCGAGAGCTATATTCATCAATTTTCTTGTTCACATACAGGCCTCCAGTAACTTCGATGTCCTACATAGCAAAAACGAAACTAAGTAAAAACTTACTGATGTTGTCAACAATGCACCACGATAAAGGAATTGTTGGTGGAGAGAAGAATAAAACCGAGATACATGCATATTATAATTACACTAAAGGTGGAATTGATACCATTGATCAAATGGCGCGTATGTACACCTGCAAGAGGGGAACAAAGAGATGGCCTCTATCTGTATTTTACTCTCTCATCGACATTTGTGCTATCAATACAACCACCATATTCATCCAGCAACATCCAAGATGGAATGAAAAGAAACACAACAAACGGAAACTTTATGTTCTGCAAGCTGGGATGGAACTACTGAAATTGCAGGTAAAAGAAAGAAGTGCCAATGTAAGAGGGTTATCTAACCAAATTGTTCAATCAATGTAGACTATTCTACAAACGAAAATAAAAAAAAGTGGCAACAGAAGCACCTCAGCCTCCTGCAGGGAAAGGTCGGTGCCCTATTTGTGTAAGAGAAGCTAAAACAAAGAAGCAGAAGTACAACAATCTAAGTAAACAAAAACAGCGTTGTGGACAGTATCATAAACATGTGTGTAACACACATTCAGAAAAAAATGTGAAGTGTGGGTCTTGCATTGAAGTTGAGGACTCAGATTAGTCTATTGTATATGAACACATCTGTATTTTGTATTGTAATATGTCAATTTTTTATTCACTCAATCCAATATTTATAACAATTATCAACATTTATAAACCGATGCCTTAGTTAAAATACATAAACCATTTTGAAAGTTGTAATTTTTCGTCAGTAAACTTATTTAATACTTGTAGGCTCGACGAACCCCCCCCCCCCCCCCTTAGGCATCCATGTTAGAAAAAAGGCTTGGGCGTCCTAGGGTTAATAGACATCAGGCTCTGATGTAGCCCCACTTCGGCATGGTTCTCGGATGGGAGCGAGGAGGAAAACGGATAATCGGAATACGATTTTTAGGAAGTCCATACTGGTGGAATTTAACAAGATAAAAGTTGGACGATTGGCTTGCACCAAGTGAAATTGTGATTACTGGCCCGCAGTGTCTTTCCTGGGAGACTCAAAACTCAATCTGCTCGTTCTCATACACATAATGGTGAGAATATCTAGCGGCATCGGCTGGTTATGGAGGGAAGAAGTCAAATATCTGCTAACGTTACAGGGATTCCCGCTGGTTTTCAATGACTAGGCGGCCAGGCAAGTTCCATTTAATCTAATATTTTCTTTCCAGCACAGTCATGCAATCCTAGGTTTCATTTTGCAGCTATAGTATACAGTATTAAAATGTCAGGAAGTTGAATTCCGTGAATCTCATTTCCCTGTTAAATTATCTTTGACAACCAAACCATTGCTAATTATAACAGTTTTATGTCTCATTTCTGTTGTGTGCACCATTATAAATCTTGTAATGTCAATCATTAATTTGTGCATTCTAGGAATTGTAATAAACACTGGGATTTACTTGGGCCAAACTTTTCATTTGTATGTAGTAAATCCGTTCCACGAAGTTAATCAACAGTAAATTATAGGTATATTGGTACCTGGAATTCTAACCCGGGGTCACCCTTTTTCTACTAATACTTATTCATATCCGCTGCGTAACTTTTATTAAGCATCGAGGTTCGGGGAGCGATGTCTCATTCAGCAGGCCCTAGACTGATGAACAACCGAAGGCTCCCTCCGATATTTCGGAACTAGCCTTGAAAAAGTGCACCATTTTCGGCACTGCAAAACTGGGGGAGGAGCTGCTTGTCACATTTGCTATTACGAAGACTTTTTTTTTTAAGTGTAAGTGGAGCAAAAGGCAATAGCCTTTTTTAATTATCTTCGATTCATTTGAAAAATCCATTAGCAAAACTTCTGCAGAGCTGCTACAACGGACCTGCAGACAAAAACTACGCATTTTCTACATCCACGTCTACATATACATACATAGTCCTCAGAGAAGTGTTGAGACGTCCGAGAGTGTCACCAGGGTCAAAGGTTAAGAACGCTGTCCTGTTGTTGTTCTCACTGAGAACTGTCGTTTTATACTGCGAAATGTGTGGGATTCACTGTCTCAGGGGAAGGGGTGGTTTGATTGACGCAGTCTATGCTGCCCCTGAGGCCTTTTTGTGCGGCGGTGCGCCTGAAATTTCCTCGGCCATCGATTAGATAATCGCGTGATTTCAGCTCTCGGCGTCTGCCTTGTATCGCAGTGGCGTCAAAGGAAGGGGTGAAATGCGGGTTGCAGAGGATGTGAAGAACTTCCCATCGTATAACAGAATTTTGGTTAAACATGGTCCCAATACGGTATTATTAACCGACTTCATACCTCACATGAACATCTGAGCTTTGGCCTTTCGTCCTCGTACGTGTCGACTCGTCGCTGTTAAAAGCGTCGCACCACTCCACGGGAAGGTTGTAGATACCATTGTGCCAAATTTAAAACTTTTGCGTCGCATCTGGAGCCAATTACAGGTTTTCGAAAAAACTCGCCCTGTAGTTGCGCTGCGCATTGTATACTGAAGTATCCTCTACATGGACTGTTTCGTTACTGGAAGTACAGTCATTTGAGCGTTGCCCACGAAGTAATGCACCGCATTTTTTTCAGCCTAAAACAATGTTACGAATGCGAAAGGTTACGTATGTATTATTTGAAGCATCTACGGTGAATGCGACAAGTTTCCGTCACTTCCGACAGGTATCATAGCTGCAGGACACTTTCAAAATTGCGTCTGTAGGTGATGTACGTTACAAGCAACGTGCCGTCATTGAATTTCTCACTGCACAGAAAGAAACTGTGGGGAATATTCACAAACGCTTGTGCAAAGTCTATGGAGCATCTTCTCTCGACAGAAGTACAGTTAGTTGCTGGACCCGGATGGTACGGTCATCAGAAGGCGGTTCGGCGGAGGGCCACGATTTGCAGCGGTCGGGGGGACCATCCACGGCTGTCACACCTGACAGCCCTGACCTAGCCCCCTCAGACTACCACTTGCTTGGACCATTAAGGGATCTCATTAGCGGAAGACATTTTGGGGACGATGAAGAGGTTATTCACATGGTGAAACACTGGCTCCGTCACCACTACAAGGAGTGATACCGACAGCACATACTCGCCCTTGTTTCGAGCTGTTGGAAGGCCATAGAAAGGGATGCAGATTACGTGTAAAAACAGGGAGTGTAGATAGAACACATCTACATCTGCATCTACATCTACATCTACATGGATACTCTCCAAATCACATTTAAGTGCCTGGCAGAGGGTTCATCGAACACCTTCACAATTGTCTATTATTCCAATCTCGTATAGTGCGCGGATAGAAGGAACACCTATATCTTTCCGTATGAGCTCTCTTTGGGTAGCCTTCCCCACAACATTTTCTATATGTTCCTTCCAATTTAAGTTGTTCATAATTATAATACCTAGGTATGTAGTTGAATTTACGGCTTTTAGATTAGACTGATTTATCCTGTAAACGACGTTAACGAGTTCCTTTTAGCACTCATGTGGACGACCCCACACTTTTCGTTATTTAGGGTCAACTGCCACTTTTCGCACCACTCAGATATCTTTTCTAAATCGTTTTGCAGTTTGTTTAGGTCTTCTGATGACTTTATTAGTCGATAAACGACAGCGTCATCTGCAAACAACCGAAGACGGCTTCTCAGATTGTCTCCAAAATCGTTAATATAGCTGAGGAACAGCAAAGGGCCTATAACACTACCTTGGGGAACGCCAGAAATCACTTCTATTTTACTCGATGACTTTCCGTCAATTACTACGAACTGTGACCTCTCTGACAGGAAATCACAAATCCAGTCACATAACTGAGACGATATTCCATAAGCACGCAATTTCACTAAAAGCCGCTTCCGTGGTACAGTGTCAAAAGCCTTCCGGAAATCCACAAATACGGAAACGATCTGAAATCGCTTGTCAATAGCACTCAACACTTCATGTGAATAAAGAGCTAGATGTGTTTCACAGGAACGATGTTTTCTAAACCCATGTTGACTGTGTGTCAACAGACAGTTTTCTTCGAGGTAATTCGTAATGTTTGAACACAATATATGTTCCAAAATCCTGCTGCATATCGACGTTAGCGATATGGGCCTGCAATTTAGTGGATTACTCCAACTACCTTCCTTGAATATTGGTGTGCAACTTACCAGTCTTTGGTTAAGGATCTTTCGTCGAGCGAACGGTTGTATATGATTGTCAATTGTGGAGCTAATGCATCAGCACACTCCGAAAGAAACCTAATGGGTATACAGTCTGGACCAGAAGACTTGCTTTTATTAAGTGATTTAAGTTGCTTCACTACTCCGAGGATATTTACTTCTACGTTACTCACGTTGGCAGCTGTTCTCGATTCGAATTCTGGAATATTTACTTCGTCTTCTTTTGTGACGGCATTTCGGAAGGCTTTGTTTAGTAACTCTGCTTTGGCAGCAGTGTATTCGATAGTATATCCATTGCTATCGCGCAAAGAAGACATTGATTGTTTCTTGCCGCTAACATACTTCACAGACGAGCAGAATCTCTTTGGATTTTCTGCCAGGTTTCGAGACAAAGTTTCGTTGTGGAAACTGTTATAAGCATCTCGCATTGAAGTCCGCGCTAAATTTCGAGCTTCTGTAAAAGATCGCCAATCTGGGGGATTTCAGGTCTGTTTAAATTTGGCATGTTTGTTTAGTTGTTTCTGCAACAGTGTTCTAACCTGTTTTGTGTACCAAGGAGGATCAGTTCCGTCGTTTGTTAATTTTTTTGGCAGAAATCTCTCAAATGCTGCCGATACTATTTCTTTGAATTCAATCTACATCTGGTCTACAACTTGTATTATTAATTTGGAATGAGTGTAGATTGTCTCTCAGGAAGGCGTCAAGAGAATTTTTATGTGCTTTTTTGAATAGGTTATTTTTTCGCTTATTTTTGGAGGATTTGGGGGGTTACAATTTTCAGTCTCGCTACGACAACCCTGTGTTCACTAATCCCTGTATTGGTTTTGACGCTCGGTATTAACTCAGGATTATTTGTTGCTAAGAGGTCATGTGTGTTTTCACAACCGTTTACTATTCGCGTGGGCTCATGAGCTAACTGCTCGAAGTAGTTCTCAGAGAATGCGTTTAGCACAATTTCGGATGATATTTTATGCGTACCTCAGGAATTAAACATGTATTTTCGCCAACATATCGAGGGTAAATTAAAGTTACCACTAACTACTATCGTATGAGTCGGGTACGTGTCTGATATAAAACTCAAGTTTTCTTTGAACCTGTATCATCTGAATTGGGAAGTCGGTAAAAGGATCCAATTAATATTTTATCCCGGTTGCCACCAATGACCTCTGCCCATGCTAACTCACAGGAAATATCTACTTCGATTTCGCGACAAGTGAAACTACTTCTGACAGCAACAAACACCTATCCTTTCGGAACACCGTTAGGTTCTTCACAAAGCTTACATCCGGCTTTAGCCAGCTTTCAGGGCCTATTACGATTTGAGCATCAGTGCTTCCTATTAGCGCTTGGAGCTCTGGTACTTTCCCAACAGAGCTACGACAATTTACAACTGTTATACCAATGGTTCCTGTAATTATGTTCTTCCTTTGTTCGGCCTGCAGCCTTTCTGACAAACTTTCGTGTGTGTAATTCTGATCGTTTTCAATAAAGGATTGTTGAAGAAAAAAATTTCGGTGCAGTACTTTCTGGGCAACCCTCGTAAATGTACTGTAACGCGGGATTGAGTTGTTCGCGTATTGATGCGACTGAGTACGGGGAAGTTGCCCGGACGGCGCAGGCAGGCGCGGCCAAGTCACAACTGTACGTAGTTCTGCAGACTGCAGAGCACGCTAGACGTCAGCTGTCAGCTGCACAAGTTTCTGTACGAGTGGCGTGTCTGGGAATTGCCTCTCCCCCACCACGCCCCACCTTAATTATGCGCTACGCGGAAGTAGGCCGGTTGCGGTGTGGTTCGGCGCAGCGAAATCTGATCTCGTAACATCGATGCGTTATTCGCAGATCTCGCGTTAATGTAGCGTCGCCCTCACCACAACACCCTGAAAAGCGTCATGCCACTCTACTTCCTTTGACAAGTTGAACAGTTTGCTGTAATGAATTTAATGTCTCGCGGGACGAACTCCAGTCACGTAACTAGTTTCCCACAAGCCCTGCGTCTCTTAGAAACCTGACAAAGCGTTTAGGGGAACCATGGCTATTACTCAAGAAATGGTTTTCTTCCCTGCGTGCAAATAGAATTATTCACTTTATTTGTATTTATCAATGAAAAATCACCTCCCAGTTCCCTCGTTACCCTTGTTTTTTCTTGTGTTTGCTGTATTCTCTCATTCTCAGCACATTTTATCTTCTTTATTCTGACTTCCTCCGGCTACGTTATAATTATTGTTTTTATGTACTCTTCCAAAGATCTTTCATCGAGTAAAACAGAAGTGATTTCTGGCGCTCCCCAAGGTAGTGTCATAGGCCCTTTGCTGGTCCTTATCTATATAAACGACTTGGGAGACAATCTGAGCAGCCGCCTTCTGTTGTTTGCAGATGACGCTGTCGCCTATCGTTTAATAAAATTATCAAAAGATCAAAATGCAAAATGCTTTGATCTCTTTAGCCGTTTTAAGTTACGTTTTTTAAGGATTTACCGTGTAATTTCGCCCCTGGATTTGATAACCGCCTGGATACGATGAGGAAGAGAGTCCACAAAGTTGTACAGGTACATTGCATTCAGATAAAGCCACTCGCTGAGCATTTGATCGCGCATTTCCACCAAATTGCAGTGATGCTAATGTCGGCGTTTTACCGGCGTTTCAACTCAGGTAATTTTACAGCTGAATGTGAATACAATAGTGTGGAGGGAGTGCTCAGAATGCCCGTCACACATTCTTCCAGTCCGAATAACTTTGTTGTGCCTCTGTGAGCAGTGGCCTCTTGGGAGGTGTTCATTACATGCACTTCCCATCACAATGTTTTCTTTCTAACAGGTTGCGCTGACCTTCATTAGCTACCTGCAGTATTTCCTGTCAGACTGATTGGTTGGTTGGTTGGCTTGTTTGGAGGAGGGGAACCAACAACGCGGTAGGAACCGTCCCGGCATTTGCCCGAAGCGATTTAGGGAAATTACGGAAAACCTAAATCAATGGCCGGACGCGGGTCTGAACCGTCGTACTCCCTAATGCGAGTCCAGTGTGCTAACCACTGCGCCATCTCGCTCGGTCCTGTCAGGTTTGGGGGCAAATTTTTATTCACAAGCCGTAAAGCACGGCTCTGATCCGTCTCAGACAAGCTCTCTTTCCGATCATAATTTTGACATCACGTTTCGTGGCCACATGTGTTACACCACTGCTTGTAGACACGTTGAACAATCAGCCGTAAAACTCCAACAAATCTCTCAACTTCACACACAGTCAAACACGATACCCCCTTTTTGCAACTCCGTCATGTCCTTACATTTACCCACGTTTACGTCAATATCGGCTTGAGACATAGAGGTCTCCCTGATCGCTACAGCCTTAACGTTCACGTAGAGGCGATGCGCGTGCATTTGAGCACGTGACTCGATCGCTGCGCCATCTGTAAAGGCTAACGATTCAACTGTGCGTGCGCACTGGAGACGCTGATTTTTTCTTGTCCGGTAATCTTACTTCTCCACCTACAGAGTCTCTCTTGAAACGTGCTTCCTCACTTCGTTTTTCTCTTTCATGGGGTACCACTTCCTACTGTGTAGATTTATTCGTACTGCTTTTACTCATGCCGCGGCCGAGAAAAATTGGCTGTTTCCGCTGTATCGGATCCCTCATTCCACGCATTGTCTTGTAACAGCCACTCACCCGGGGGAACTTGCTCACAGTAACGTTCAGTTTACTTGCTGCCGCAGACTACTTTGGGCCTCTCCATACGTCCAATAGCAGAGGCTGAGGTGTCGGTGTCGTCTGCCCTGACGTCGCAGCTCCAGCTCCGGGGCCAACGGGTTGTACGGACTCTGCAACGAACTTGTGATGTCACACTAGCAGGCTTGTCCACCACACATCGGGAACGCTCGGCCCCGTGCAGGGCGCACAGAAAATCAATATTTAATTGAAAAAGTACCGACTAATGGGTTTAATTGTGTTGTGTGCTATTGACAACTTGCATGCATTTCAACGCGCTGTCAAGAATTATTAAACTCGCCGGAAATAGTCACTCGCTCTGCACCGGAGACGGTTGCTGGCACTCGTAAGAGCTGCAGCGTTACTTGCTGTGACTACGCGCCACGGCCTTTCTCGTAGGGCTCGTCCAGCGCGCTGCCTCCTCGAGATTCTGCCGGGCTGTGTCAGGACTTATCCGCGCCGCACCATCTGTCAAACTTGTCCTCTTTAACCGCGCCTGTCTGTCGCGTTCAATTATGGCTAATAGCTCTGTTTACTTCCGTGTTGAATTCTGTTTCTCGGCAGAAATTCTTAAACCAGTTCTGTTTAGAGTTTTTATAACGGGCTCTAGAAATATGTCATCCTGAAATTTGTGAAAAGAACTGGCCTAAGAACGTCTGCCGCATTAGTTATACAGGAAAAACCGCAAAATTTACTACAAAACTGCTTCATGGCAAATTTCTTTTTATTTACTTGATACTGTTCACTTAACAAGCTTAAAGAACAATGTATGATAGATATACAGGATGGTCAGAAAATGTCTGAAACGCTTGTCGTGATGTTGTAGGGCAGATTGTACTGAGACATAAATGTTAAGAAAAAAATTCGATAGTTGCGCCATTTCAGAGTTATTTATCACAGAAGTTAGCCAATCAGATCGTCGCGCGCGTAAATTCAAGTTTCAGCTAACGAGACAACACCGCCCCTGGCAGGCCGCTTGAATGCGAGCGCGCGACACCCCGATTGGCTAAATTCTATGCTAAATAACTCGTATCGAACTTCTTGTCCGCCGCTCGTGGTCTCGCGGTAGCGTTCTCGCTTCCCGAGCACGGGGTCCCGGGTTCGATTCCCGGCGGGGTCAGGGATTTTCACCTGCCTCGAGATGACTGGGTGTTTGTGTTGTCCTCATCATTTCATCATCATCCAGGAAAGTGGCGAAATTGGACTGAGCAAAGGTTGGGAAATTGTACGGGCGCTAATAACCACGCCGTTGAGCGCCCCACAAACCAAATATCATGATCATCATCATCGAACTTCTTTCTTAACATTTATGTCTCAGTACAACCTGCCCTGTAACATCCGTACAAGCATTTCACACATTTTCTGACCACCCTGTATAAATACTATTTACACAATCTACTTGCTGCACACGCAGTTCCAATTTTAGTTTGCTATGGCTTGTATTCCCAAGACAAAGCTTCTGTTACTTCCTCGCGATACATGGACCTGATTTTTAACATCATTTTATAAGGTCACTTTCTTATCTCTCTGTTCGGTACAAATTTTGCAATTGATTTTAAACTTACTTCCCGATGAGCTAGAGACGTGAAAGATGCGTTGAACACATTCGCCACACTCGCCGCTCGCAGCGCATTAAGTTAGCTGTAGCCGAGCATTGGACGGTCTGTGGATTAATCTGCCACGGAAATCTTGGCTTCGGTGAGATCTTTCTGGGATTCAGTTATTAAGGAATCGGTGGAAATACAGAGGCCTGCTGAAAAGTAATGCCTCCGAAATTATTATACGGAAACACTTAAAGCTATTTAAGTAAAACGAATCTTCAAAATGTTCAAATGTGTGTGAAATCTTATGGGACTTAACTACTAAGGTCATCAGTCCCTAAGCTTACACACTACTTAACCTAAATTATCCCAAGGACAAGCACAAACATCCATGCCCGAGGGAGGACTCGAACCTCCGCCGGGATCAGCCACACAGTCCATGACTGCAGCGCCTTAGACCGCTCGGCTAATCCCGCGCGGCTAAAACGAATCTCACTAACATTCTACATCTTGTAATGTGTCAGGCAAATCCAACACCTTCCATGAAAACCCTGACATGATAAGCAAATCCAGTAGTATGTCACATAGCTCCGAATAAATCGTGACATTCAATTAACCAAAGTAATACGAGTAACGAGTGATCAAATGGAATACCACAGACTAACACAAGAATGCCTAAATGCATGTCATACCGTCCCACCGTGAGACAGACGCAGTTCAGAGGGGAGAAACGAGAACAGAAGCCGAGAGCAGAACCGTGTTAAGCTGGAAGGCCCTACGATAAGGGACGGACACCCACATCGCCAGCTAACCGCTAGGACCACCCCCCAGCCCATGTTAAAAGGTAGAGCCCTCCAGAAGAACAGTATAGATCTTACGATAACACTAAAAGGACCACACCAGCTGCAAGTTTTAGCGTGAGACTTTTTCGCGTCTCTGTTACGTTGCAAATTTTAAAAACATTGCCCCACCACGAAAAGTATAACGTTTCTCATTGGATAGACAGAATTTTTGTAGGCGGAGCTTAAGGTTAACATTGAGACCCTGATTTGTCAGATGAAAACACAGCCAGATAGTTTTTTTTAAACCAACTTCGGTAAATTGTAGTAAGGAGAAGTTAAGAGAGAGTTGCTTCCGAGACGGCGAGGTGAGCGGAGCTGTGCTGTGCTGTCCGTCGCCCCCTGACGAACACCGACAAGGTAATGAACGCACGCGATGCCGATTAACTGCGCATAAAGCTTCACAACTGCAGAAGTCTCATCTGTTACACCCTCTTTTTGCGTAATACTAGTGTCGATCGTCAATTAAAGCTCATGGTGTTCACATTTGCCACTTGAAGTAAAAATCTGAAACGCGATGATTTTTCTGTTATATAGTTATTCAGAAGCCACATCAGCCACTGTAATTTACGACAAGTTAGATAAGTAATTAAAGATAATTGAGGGTCACTGTAGACCACTTTGATAGTATTCTCTTTTGTAAAACTTAATTTAAACCTAGATTATAGATGTGATATGGCATAGGTCATCCTTCGATCCATTGTAGAACTTGGAATCCCATTCAGGGAATATTCGTTCACATTTTTGTTGAACGCAGTTGGTTTTTACCATCCTGTATTAAAACATTTCCTTTTATCAATAGTGCAATTTATAAACAATGTTTTGTGAGTAGAATAAAATTTCCAATGGTAAACTTAACTGCCTTTTCGACGTTATTTTACCAGCTAACTAAAGATAGGAAAGCCTTGAACCCCTTCCACTAAATTTAGTTAGTATTAAGATTCTTTTAGAGGGAGTGCAGTGGAGCTGACGCTGAAATCATTAAGTATTTGGTTATATCATCGCTAGTCTCACTGAACTCTTCTGAACTCTACATGTCATGTGTGGTCTGGCGTCTCGTTACCAGCAGCAGGTCCCAGGTTCAAACTAGTCAATTCCCTAAAAAAACACGCTCAGAGCGTCGTTGCGCGAAAGTGGTAGGGAGACACGATATAGAACAAACAGACACCACGCAGAATGTTAGAATCTTTATTCTTCATTTCTACATATTTATATCTCAACATAGTCACGCTGGTAACGAATACATTTCTCCCAACGAAAGACCAGTTTGTTTAGACCGTCTCGATAGTATGAGACTGTTGGCGCAGCCACAACCTCACGTCTGCTTGCACTGGTCCATCACTGTGAAAGGGAAGTCCTGAAAATTGTTCTTTAAGTTTTGGAAACGGATAGCGCCAACTCGGGACTGGATGGAGGATGATCGATGACAGTGAAAGCAAGGCGTCGAAATGTTGCAGAAGCCAAAGCGCTCGTGTGTGGTCCGGCATTGGCATGCTGAAGGAGAGGGTGCTCCACGCGTGGACGAACTCTTAGAATACAAAATTAGATTACACCACGCTGGTTCTCACGCATCGGCATCATTATGTTACACACCGCCATGTTACGTGCTACAATTAGTAGCCCTGTAGCGACAGACGAGTGCAAATACGTAGACAAAGAAGAATAAAGTGTCTGGACGTCAATAGCGTTTATTTTATTTAAAAAGAGTTTTCGTACAGAAAATGCGGAGGAAATACTTTCGAGCACGCCTTCATACGTTTGTTAGGAGAGCTTATCGATCGTTATGGAAGCTTTCGACTGGATAAGACGTTTAATGCGACAATTACTGTAATTTTTTCAGAAAAAATTATGACTAATGACAGTTAATTTCATTAATTTGAGATCTGAATTTTAACCCGGGACCCCGCACATGTTGAATCACCGTCACACATTCCCCTGCGCAGTCGGGACTGTGTTCAAAGAGGATGCTAAACTGAACAGAATAAACTGCCAAGTTTATAGTCAGTGTTACTTGTCTATAATTTCTGTAGTTTTTGTTGGTGGGACAGCGCATACTGCCTATCTGACAAATCTATTAACTTGAGTACACGACTCTGTAACTATTGTGTAAAATTGTTAGAACACTGTAGTGTTGATTTTTATGATAGAAAAAACATTAAAGTATATCTGAATAGCTAAGGAAAGAGAACAGACAATGTTTCACATAAATCAATAATAAACTAAGCTTCAAAGCCAATTACTCTGTGTCAGGCACAAAAAGTACCTTCTTTTTTGTGGAATGTCGCTATTGCCATTTATTTACCTATTGCATGAATACTGTAATTCTTGCAAACAAAACAATTCTCTACTTCAGTCTGATTTATACATCAATATTTAGTTTGACACGCCGTGTATCGGCGGCATGCTAGAATCATCAGGTGGCCACTCGTTAATTTTACATTATTTTAGCTAATTATATTTAGCAGAAATGCAATGTTCTTGTTGTTGTTGTTGTTGTTGTTGTTGGTGGTGGTGGTGGTGGTGGTGGTGGTGGTGGTGGTGCGGTCGTTGTCTTTGAATGCTAGTGTTGTATGGGGACCAGAATGAAATTTTCGTTCTGCAGCGGGGTGTGTGCTGATATGAAACTTACTGGCATATCAAATCTGTGTGCTGGACCTAGACTCGAACTCGCGACCTTTGCCTTTCGCGGCAAACTGCACTACTAGCTGGACTGCCCAAGCTCGACTTATGACCCGTCCTCACAGCATTACTTCCGAGAGTACCTCGTGTCCTACGTTCCATACTTCACAGAAGTTCATCCGCGAACCTTGCGGGACCTGCACTCCTGGAAGAAAAAATGTTATGGAGACATGTCTTGGGCACAGCCTGGGGGACGTTTGCAGAGTGAAATTTTCACTCTGCAGCGAAGTTTAACGTAGGATGCCTGGGGAAGCCTGCAGCTCAGAAGGAAATTTACGGCTGTCAAATCTGCATCTGCCGCAAGATGGCTACGTGAGCTTCCTCCGGGTGTTTCTCATGTACGACAACTTCTGCGGTAAGTCTAGGGATTCCCCAGTCCGTATGCCGCTCGTCTTAGTTATCGGATAGTAACACAGTGCACGTCTCCCCTGTACTGTGCGAGGAGGAGGAGACTAGCGTTTAACGTCCCGTCGACAACGAGGTCGTTAGAGACGGACCACCAGCTCATGCTACGGAAGGATGGGGAAGGAAATCGGCCGTGCCATTTCAGAGGAACCATCCCGGCATTTACCCGAAGCGATTTAGGGAAATCACGGAAAACCTAAATCTGGATGGCCGGACGCGGGCTGAACCTTCGTCCTTCCGAATGCGAGTCCCATGTATTAAATATTGTGCGATTAAGTGTACGGGTGCTTTTTGAGTTTTTTGTCGGGCACTATTCTCTACGGTATACAAGGGTCAACGAGTGTTTCTTGTGTTGAACTATGCGAAAACAAAATCCTATGTGGAATATTGGCTTGTATTCATGCGAAAATTTCCCAATGTTCGTGTTCAAAAAATGGTTCAAATGCCTGTAAGCACTATGGGACTTAACATCTGAGGTCATCAGTCCCCTAGACTTAGAACTACTTAAACCTAACTATCTTGAAGACATCACACAGATCCATGTCTGAGGCAGGGTTCGAACCTGCGACAGTAGCAGCAGCATGGTTCCTGACTGAAGCGCCTAGAATCGCTCGGCCACAGAGGCCGGTTGTTCGTGTACCCAATGATTCAATGATGCGTAGATAAGTGAAGAAATTTTCAGAGACTGAACTTGTGGCGTCACTGCCAGACACCACAGTTGCTAGGTGGTAGCCTTTAAATCGGCCGCGGTCCGCTAGTATACGATGGATCCGCGTGTCGCCACTGTCAGTGATTGCAGACCGAGCGCCGCCACACGACAGGTCTAGAGAGACTTCCTAGCACTCGCCCCAGTTGTACAGCCGACTTTGCTAGCGAAGCTACACTGACAAATACGATCTCATTTGCCGAGACGATAGTTAGCATAGCCTTCAGCTACGTAATTTGCTACGACTTAGCAAGGCGCCATTACCAGTTTATATTGAGATTGTAATTATGTATCATCAAGAGCGATGTTCTCCAATTATGGATTAAAGTTAAGTATTCCAGAAGCTATGTACTATTTTTGGCCACTATAATTCCTTGTCATTTTGCAGACCTCACGCCAGCCTGCGAGAGCTTAAACGCGTGCCTTTCGGCTTCCTCCAAACTCCGTGAATTGGCTCCTGCCAATTCACAACAGAACCCATGTCAGACGAACGAAGTGTTACAACAGAAAATCTGCTCATGGAGCTGTGCACAACCTCAAACTGAAGCCATACAAAATAACGGTACTACATCGGCTGACTAACTCGATATCATCAATTCAACTGCGTGTTAGCCGGTCGGAGTGGTCGAGCGGTTCTAGGCGCTCCAGTCTGGAACCGCGCGACCAATACGGTCGCAGGTTCGAATCCTGCCTAGGGCATGGATGTGTGTGATGTCCTTAGGTTAGTTGGGTTTAAGCAGTTCTACGCTCAGTTAAGTCCAATAGTGCTCAGAGCTATTTGAACCATTTTGAACCAACTGCGTGTTACAGTCTGCGAATGATGGGGAGGCTGATAATGAAATACTGTTTCTGTCCCCCCCCCCCTCCCGCGGTGAAGCATAGCTACACTTACCAGGGAACTTAAATCAGCAGAACAATCAACATTGGAGTTTTGAAACTCTTCATCAGTTACCTCAGCAGCCTCTGCATGATATAAAAAGAGAATATGGTGCCCAATTTGTGCAAGACCAATTACTGGACCAATATTTTTCCATAAAACAGTAACGTCTGACAGGTATGTGAGAAATATATTGCATCCTTTTTTAGAGAACTATCTGCTAGCGAAAAGACATGCGGTTATTTCGTCCAGGCCATTTTAAGACCACACACCGCAAATGTTTCTATGACAGCAATACGAAGTGTTTCTGATGATAGTATAGTTGACTGGCCTCCTCTTTCTCCAGATCTAAATCCGTGTGATTTCTGTCTTTGCGGAATTTTAAAAGATAATGTACATGGAAACAATCTCCAAACACACGAAGAGCTAGGAGACAGGTCTTGGCTAGTCATTTCCCAAATTTCGGCGACAGAAATTTGTTGAGAGTTTGATAACGTGTTCAGAAGGTGCCAAGTTGCTCTTGCCATGGAGGAACATCATTTTCAGCATCTGATGTAACTAAATATAACCTTAATTCAGTCAGATTGCAGCACTGTTTACCCTCAACTAGGAGTAAGCGAGCGCAGTCGTCTTGCGATACGAGGGCCTTTCGGAAAGTAAAGTCCGTTCGGTAAATGGAAACCACTGTGAAAATAAAGTTTTATTTGCAGCAGTCAGCTACAACTTCCAGTTGCTTCTCTACATAGTCGCCACTCCAAGTTATACATTTGTCGTAAAGCTGTACCAATTTTTCAATAGCCTCGTCATAGAAGGCAGCCGCCTGTGCTAGCCGACAAATTTCTACGCTGATCCACAGCTCGTTGTCTACGCCAAAAAGTTATCTTCATAGTGTAATTTCTGCCCTACTTCCTTCTTCCATCTATTGTCCACACTAAACAATGCGCAGTCCAAGTAATTAATAAGCAAAGTCTTTTATGAAGATTTGAGAGGAAGGAAGAATAAACTTTCAAGTTTTCTTAGCTTATCATGCTGAGTTGGCTGAATTTCTTCTTGTCTAGGTGTCTGATTCTTGAAGCTGAAAATCTAACATCAAGTCCTCATGGTTGTTTTGAACTAAATAAATTGGAAGATTGTTCTTGCAGAATTTTTTAAGTAAATATATTTTCCACTGATTTTGTCACATTTTAGTATATCATATAGTATTTTGATTTTCCACATTAATAAAGCTGAAATCACATTGTTCGCACCTGTTATACAGAAATACGTCCGATCACATCAGAGGCAATATTACGACTCCCACACTCTGCGGAAATAACAATGTTCCGAAGGATTTACAAATTTTCTTAACAAATGAATTTCTACTAGTTTTCGTTACACTACTAATATCGATCAGCATTTCATAAATGAATACAGAAATATTCATAGTAAACAGTAAAGGATTGCGTAATTAACAATGGAAATTTTAAGTGTGCAAATAATTCGTAATTTCAAATGTTTCTAAAAGTAAATAATTTTAACTGTAAATTCAGAACTAGTACTTATCGATTATAGCATTGAAACTAAAATATTTTATAAAGTAATTCCATTTCATAAATTTTAGCTTGAAATGTATCATTATATGATAGTTTTCAGAAACGCAACTGAGATAATATTGACCTGTCCAAAATTCGAAAGATAATACTGGTATCGACAATTCCTGTTGAGGAAAAGTAGTGCTAGAGGAGTACGTCCCGTTACAATAGCCAGCGGTTCATGTCGGCAGAGATGAAACTCAGGGTAATCCAATTACAGGCTGTATTGTAGATGATAAACACTTCCCATCGAAAACGCTGCAGGTGCATTTCCATGGCCGCTGCAAAGTGCGGTCGAGAATTGTCATGAAGAAGGAAACGCACGACAGTTACGTTATGCGAGATGCATGAGATCAGGCGAAATCCCTCACCGGGCCTCATAACTGGCGGAAGACGCTATTTTATAGGCATCTTCACATGCTCACTGTCTACTCAGAACTGAAGATAGCCACGTGATGCGTACTAGAGACACTGTTCAACACATCTGTGCAAAGCATCATCAGATTTTCGTTGTGGTTTCCATTTCGTGCACGATCGCACGTTACTTTCGAATAGTCCTCCTAAATGTAGGAGACAACAGCCGGTAAATTGCCCTTCGAGCTGCATGCTTTTCTCAGGCGCAGTACGTGAAACACCCTGTATTACGTGTTCATATCAAATGAAACAACTTTTAACTTAATATGCAGCGAGACTACAATGGACCTCTGGCATGCAGAGTGTAAGCGAAACCGTGTTCAGCCCTTGTCTATTGATTGCGTGGAGCTCTTTAATTGGATACTTCAATTAAATAGATGTATTTTGCCCTGTAATTTTTGATACTAGTAAACCAGCACTCATCAAATCAGTGATTAATGAGTGCAAATAAATACTAAATCAAACAATGAACTCAATGAATTCAGTTAGTTACTAGTAAGTAATCAAAAGAATTCCACAATAACTGAAATCAGTAAACTAATGCCTCGGCAAACTTAGATAAGGATTTAGAATGGTAATTTAAAGTTAATGCGCATATAAGAAAACATTTCCGTTCGCATAGGTCCTACTGTGATTCTCAAGTTTAGTACATAGCAACTACTACAGAAGGATAGGCGTGTGCTTTTGTTGCTAGGGTTGAAAGCATGTCGAATTTCCAACTAAAAAGAGGTCTTCGAAACGAAGATTTGAATTACTGAACATCGTCATGGAAGCTTCGCCTTTCCCTACAATTTCCTTCACGGTTGCGGCTGGATCTCATCATACGTAGAATCTGCAAGTGGCAGATGAATTGGTTGGTAAATAAGTCATTGGCTCGGTACCAAAAACTAGTCTCTGCCTGCATCGAAGCTCATTTCAGCCCGATAAGAATTTCTTGTCCCTGGATGTGAAGAACATGAAACCTGGAAGTGAAGCGACTATCTGCAGACCGCTTCCGACAAGTAAAAGTTTCAGATTTGTTTTTTGGCGTTGCGTCATTTTTATTGGTCCAATATTAATTTTCGTGAGCGTCTACCAGTAAGACGATGTGTTACAAGACGCTGGCCTCCCTTCTCCACTAGGATTTCGGGTGGACAGCTAGCTAAAAAGCTTGTTAGTATTGGAGCTCAAAAATGTGTATGATTTGCTCCTTCTTTCTGGTTACCTTCGTGCGCTGGCCAGCAAGGTTGGTTCTTTCTAACCACAGTCACACTCTCTACTCTTACTTACATACTATTAATGTGAACCAAGAGGAGCAGTCTCCTTCAAAAATTCACTTTCGTGTCATGCTATCGGATGTCGGCGTCTCACACGCTACGAAGTAGTCCCAACATTCTGTTCCACTTTCACTTTCTAAGATATTATCTTAACAGCGCGCTATTTATAAGCCTAAATTTATTTATGACAGATTTACGATATGTTAAAAGGAGTTAATTTTTATTAAAGAAAAGCCTAAGATATTGTAGAGTTCTTAATGAAAAGAGTTGTTTGTTCATACAGAACTTTTTTAAAAAAAATCCAAGTGTTTGTTTCTGATATATAATTCGGCAACTTCTTCTCAGAAGATTTGAGAATCTTTAGGTACAACCATTTTATATTCCTTGTTTATTTCATGTAATACACTAGGATCATTTTATAATGCGTTGGTGACCTGTCTCATTAAGTAGGTTATGTACTGGTTGTGTGAAGTACTGCTTCTGTGATGGGCATGGATGTGATTGTTGGAATTTTTATCAGTTTGACGTGTTTATAGACCTTAATGTGTATCATAAATAATATTCTACTGCCTGATTGCACCTATAAAAACGATAAATTTAGATTCTTGTAATTAATAAAAATTTTACTGTTAATTTAAATACAAGCTATGATTAATATTTTTGTCATCCTTGAGGCCGTGTTTAAGTCGAATTTTCTGATGCCTACGTTCTCCCAGAAAAACCAGTTTGAAGTTAGCAGGACGACCTCAGTGAAATTTGGAAGGATATAGAGGGAAATAGTCAAATGTTTAAAATTAGAGACGGTCTATAGATGTGCGAGAGTAATGGAGTTGGTTGCGCACTGTTCCCTAAATGTGAGGATACCCATTAGAATCCCAGCCCCAGACACTGCTTCAAATTCTCTCAAACTTTTATGGATATGTGTATTTCGCTAAAGTTTCAGACAATGGTATATCAGAAATAATAATAATAATAATAATAATAATAATAGTTCTTAAGATAATGTGAGCGATGAATCCGGAAATTTGTCAGCATACGAATCAATTGAACACACAATGGGTGATTGCCATGCACTTCCTGAAACTGCATCAGCAATTGGGTATGGGACAGGAACAGACCGCGCCCCCAGGGGCTCAGCATTCATTTTCTGGGTACGGGCTTGGCGACCCCGGGGTCCTGAGCTGGGGACTGGTCAGCGCCGCCAGTCTCCTGTCACCGTAACCCCCGGACATGCTTCAGCGACCACCGTATGGCGCGGCGGTGGAATGTTGGGTGCTGCAGGGAATGGTAATCTTGGCTTGACCGCCTGGATTGCGAGGAAGGCCAACCTCTATAAAAAAAAAAACCTCAATCTTACGGTGTGCTGCGCGCCTATAAGATGCATGGCTGTTGGGGTGGAACAGTCGTAAGCAGGCAACCTCTGGGGCACCTGCTGCACCCCAGTTGTATAAGGCTTACTCAGGCACACGGGGCTCTGTCTGAGCGGACCTTTAGTTCCCTAGCTGCTCATGGGACCGCAATGGACCCTTCGACCTCTACGTTTCCCCCTATCAGTGGATTGGGTGGGCCACTGGTAGGAAAACACACCCCATCGGAAAAGCGACTTCGTGCTGCGAGTCCTGCAGCGCCTGGTATTAGTAGAGATTTATCAGACTGTCGTAACAGAGCACATGCTGATGTGTTTTTGATCGTCAAACGGAAGGAGGGTAACTTTGAGAGGGTTTCTCCCTTTTACATCCACAAGGGTCTTGAGGGAATTGCAGGAACACTGAAATCCGTGAAGCGACAGCGCAATGGGACTCTGTCGAGGCTTCTAGTTCCCATCAAGTCGCTTCTCTTCGGAAAGCAACCTGTCTCGGAGAGTACGCTATCGAGACCGAGCTCCACTCCACTTGGAACTATAGTAAGGGTGTTGTGACATGTAGGGACTTGGTGGATATCCCCAAAGACGGGTTCGAATCTAAGTGGGCTGACGAAGGTATTGTTGACGTGCAGCATATTATGAAACGAGTCGATGAGGACCTAGTCCAATCCTACTCGTTTATTCTCACGTTCAGTTGCCCGAGACTCCCAGAGCATAATAAAGCGGGTTTCTTATGTTTGCCAGTACGGCCATATTTCCCCAACCCAATGCTCTGTTTTAAATGTCAGCGCCTTGGGCATACTACATTGGGGTTCAATGGGATAGCCACTTGTGGTAAATGTGGCCAGCCTGCCCATGAAGAAGCCGTTTGTTCATCGCCTGTGAAGTGCGTGAATTGCTCTGGGAGTCACCCTGTCTGGAGCCAGGTCTGCCCCATCTATCTCGAGGAACGGAAGATACAGGAGATCAAAACATCTAAGCGCATCTCCTATGGTGAGGCCAAGAAGCTCTTTACGGCCATGCAGCCTCCTGTGTTTACATCTTTCGCTTCCGCTCTACAGAAACATAAATGGAGGTTGCTAGTGTCAGCACTAATACCTGCGTTTGCCAGTGCACTTGTGCTCCTGCGGTTGTTTTGCTACCTGCAGCTCTCCCCACAACGTCGGACAAGGCCGTGGTTGCTGACATTGGGGTACTTCCTGCTCCTCCCCATTATGGCGACTTCTGCCCAGGCGAGTAAAGCTCCAACTGTTGACAAGGTTATGCCCCCCAAGATACAGACGCCGAAGGTGAAGGTTTTGCCACCTAAGGAGACTAGTCAGGGTCAGTCCAATGACGAGGCCATCATACTGTCTGACATCTCCCTTGGGTCACCATCGGAGCTGATGGACATTGATGTCGACTGGGGGCGATCTTCTCGCCCCAGGAATAAATCTCCCGCCAGTACAGGCTCTCCTCCAAAGCACAGAGGCAGGGTGAAAGTTCAGCCATCCTGATCACTGGCTCCCATATTACAGTGGAACCTGAATGGGTTCAGGATGCTTGTGGCCGAATTACAACTCCTTGTACGAGAGCGCCCCTTGTGCTTATGTCTCCAAGAGACACATTTTCCGGCCACTGATGCTCCTTCTTTACGGGGCTATACCATGTATCGAAAAGATGATCTGATGGGGGAAAGGGCAAAGGGTAGTGTTGCGGTTTTTGTCCGTGACATGCACCACTCATCTGAGCTCCCTCTGGTTAAGAACTTGCAAGCAGTTGCAGTTGACCTTTTTGTGGGGCGGAGGCTCACAATCTGTTCCGTTTACTTACCGCCTCAGGATGCAATAGACTCTGAGGCTCTCACAGACCTTATTAGCCAACTCCCCCGCCCATTTCTCCTTCTGGGGGACTTCAATGCTCATAATGTCTTATGGTGCTCTACGACTACTTGCTCAAGGGGTCGCGTTCTGGAAAGCCTCATGACATCCGAAGAACTGTGCATCCTCAACTCTGGAGCGCCCACTCATTTCTGTACTGCTTCTGGGTCGTCGTCAGCTATTGACCTTTCCTTTTCCTCTCCAGCACTCGCGGATTCTGCTCTGTGGGAGGTTGCCGCTGACGTCCATTCTAGTGACCACTTCCCCCTTTGGATTCGCCTCCTGGATGAGGCTGTGGCATTACCAGTGCCGCCCAGGTGGCACCTCTGCAGAGCTGACTGGACACTTTTCAGCCGTCTGGCTTTTTATGGGTTGACCATGTTACAGCTGTGATCTCTCATGCTGCTGAATTGTCGATCCCACGGTCCTCAGGTCATCCCAAGAGGCGTCCTGTCCCTTGGTAGACCACAGAGCTGCTCAGCCATCCGAGCCCGCCGTGCAGCTCAGCGCCGCTTCAAGTGCCGTCCCTCAGCTGACAATCTCGCGGCCTTTCGGATGGCAAGGGCCAAGGCGCGGCGAGTGATTAAAGAGAGCAAGCGACGGTCATGGCAATCGTTCTTGAACTCGATCTCCCACTCCACTAGTTCTACGAAAGTATGGGAAGCCATCAGGAGGATTTCCGGGAAACGCAGCCAACTACCTGTCACGGCAGTGCTGCATCAGGGATGCATTTTGCAGAATCTACCGCCACTAATAACTGTGATCCAGATTTCTGCCGCTACCGAACTGCCATCGCGAGGGGTCACTTGGACTTCCGGTCTCCAAATTCTGAACCCTACAACTGCCCCTTCACAATGTGGGAACTGGACTCGGCGCTGTCTGTGGCTCATGATACTGCGCCCATTCATGATCAAATCCGGTACAGCATGCTGCAGCACTTGTTGCTGCCATCCAGGGAAGTTCTCCTGAATTGTTTTAATATGATATGGTTATCCGGCACGTTCCCTGACTCGTGGAGGGAGGCGGTTTTGATTCCCCTCCTCAAACCGTGGAAGAACCAAACGCATCCCAGTAGTTATCGGAGTATAGCTTTGACGAGCTGTGTCGGGAAGACGTTGGAACGCATGGTCAACTGTCACCTGGTTTGGCTGCTCGAGACCAGGTAGTTCCTTAGCCACTCTCAGTGTGGCTTTCGGAGATGTCGTTCATCTATAGACAACTTGAACTTGCTTGAGGCGGCCATCCAGCAGGCCTTCCTGCGTAACCAGCATTGTCTAGGTGTATTCTTTGACATTAATAAGGCGTATGATACTACTTGGCGCCGCCTTATCCTCAATCAGCTCCATCAGTGGGGCTTTCGTGGCCATCTCCCCATATTCATTCGGTCCTTTCTTTCCCACCGCCGACTGGGTGTTGTGTGCTGTCCTTAGGTTAGTTAGGTTTAAGTAGTTCTAAGTTCTAGGGGACTGATGGCCATAAATGGTAAGTCCCATAGTGCTCAGAACCATGTTTCCCACCGCCTCTTTCAATATCGGGTTGGTAATGTACTATCTAATTTGTACGTGCGGGAGAATGGTGTTCCTCAGGGAAGCGTTTTAAGTGTCACCCTCTTTGCCGTCGCCATTAACAGTCTCACGTCCACTATCCGGAGTCCTGCCCAGTGCTCTTTGTTTGTGGACGATTTTGCTGTTTTCTGTTCTTCCTCTTCTTGTCACTGCTAGTCGGCAGTTGCAGTTTACGATAAAGCGATTGGAGACATGGACTGCAAGACGGGTTTTACCTTTTCTGAAGACAAATGTGTGTGTGTGTGTTCATTTTAATCGTTCTCGACGTGTTTTTACCTCCCCTGAATTGCGTCTGAGGGACACCGTTCTTTCTTTTAGCGACACTGTGAGGTTCCTGGGCCTCACTTTTGATTCCAAGTTGTCGTGGTTGCCGCACCTTAATGACCTCAAGGTGTGGGCCCTGAAGGCACTGAATATTTTGAAGTGTCTGAGCCATCGGTTCTGGGGAGCAGACCGGGTACGTCTGCTGCAGTTTTATACGGCTTTCGTCCGGTCGCGTCTTGACTATGGATGCATCGTGTATGGGTCAGCGAGGCCTTCGTATCTGAAGATTCTTGACGCAGTACACCATGAGGTTATCAGGCTAGCCACTGGTGCCTTTCGTACCAGTCCCATCCCCAGCCTGTGTGCTGAGGCAGGGGAACCGCCGCTCGCCATCCGGCGGAAACTCCTCATGGTGCGAAGGGTGTGTCAATTCCTTGCCTGTCCTACCTCCCCTGCGCACACTACCGTTGCCCGACCGCCTATGGAACGTCTCTTTTCCAGTCGTCCCAGGGCAACGAGAGCATTTGGGATTCGTGCCAAGCATTTGCTTGAGCCCCTTGTTGTGGAGCGTGTGGCACCCCAACTCCAGGGTTTTACCCGCCTGCCTCCCTGGTTGCTTCAGAGGTCCAGCGTCCTTTTAGACTTGTCAGAGTACCGGAGGAGCTGCACTCCTGCGTTTGTTTTTATCTCCTTATTTTACGATATTTTAAACCAGCATCCCGACCATGTATCAGTATTTACGGATGGCTCTAAACAGGGGGATTCTGTTGGTTGTGCTGTTGTTTTCCCTGATCGAGTCGTCAAGTTACGGCTTCCTGCGGCGTTTACCATCTTTGACGCCGAATTGTTTGCGATCTTGCGGGCATTGGAGCAGATGAGATGTGTTCCCAGTCTTAAGTTTCTCATCTGTTCTGACTCCCTGAGTTCCCTTCAGACCATGCAACACTTGTACGCAGCGGATACGGTCGTCCAGAACATCCATGATGCCCTGCTCCACCTGCAACAGCAGGGGAAGGAAGTTTCTTTCTGCTGGGTGCCGGGGCACGTGGGTGTTAGGGGAAACGAACTGGCGGATGTGGCTGCCAAAGATGCATGCTCCCTCCCTCACGTTATTGAATGTGCCATCCCCCTCCATGCTGTTACCTCCCTTTTGCGTTTTCGTGTTATGCGTCAATGGGAAGAGGAGTGGCTGGCAGTCGGTGAAAATAAGCTGCGTCTGGTCAAGGCCACCATGCGGCCATGGCGTACGTCCTACCAGTCGTGCAGGCGGGGTGAGGTTCTCCTTACTCGCCTCCGCATCGGGCACAGTCCCTTAACGCATGGTTTTTTACTCCGGCGGGAGGAGCCCCCAATCTGCAGTGCTTGTGGCGTCCAGATTACTGTCCGCCACATTTTACTTGACTGTCTTTTATTCTCTCACCAGAGGGCGGTGTTTTCCTTGCCACCAGATTTGCCCTCTATTTTTCAAGACGACGCAACGACTGTGGTTAAGGTCTTATGGTTTTGTGTCCTGTCCAATTTTTTGCCTCGGATTTTAGGGAGAGGATTTTAATGTGCTGCTGGGTGACTGGCTCACCCAGGTTTTAGGTCCGCCAGTCACGGTTACCTAATTGTTTCACTTCGATTTCTGTTCTCTTTTCCTTGTGTTTCCTTTCCTTTTTTAGTGTGTTTCTTCTCCTCTTGTTTTGCCTCTGTATGTGAGGATTTGGAACTGCGTCAGGTGTGTGTCTTTTAGCCGTTCTCCTTGTTCGCTGTCCGTCTTCGTCCCTTCACCGCATGTGTTCCTGTTTCTATGCGTTTGGGCGCTGATGACCATGCTGTTTAGCGCCCGAAAACCTCAAACCACACACACACACACACACACACACACACACACACACACACACAGGAACAGACCGCCGTATTTTAAATACACTCCCGCCTCTGTTTCCGAATGCAAACAACTTTTGCTATGTTCGAATTGAATAATGTTGACTGACAGGACTTGGTTCAAATGGCTCTGAGCACTATGGGACTCAACATCTTAGGTCATAAGTCCCCTACAACTTAGAACTACTTAAACCTAACTAACCTAAGGACATCACACACACCCATGCCCGAGGCAGGATTCGAACCTGCGACCGTAGCAGTCCCGCGGTGCCGGACTGCAGCGCCAGAACCGCTAGACCACCGCGGCCGGCCTGACAGGACTACTGAATACAAGATATCTGGTATTATCGATTGAAGGAGTAAGAGTGGCAACTTCACTGATATTGGTCCCTCTAACATTTAACGTACATAATACATAAACTTGAAAACTGTGGAAGAGTAAAGAATTCTGCATTCGATTGACAAATTTGCTGCGTGTGTAAGACGTTGAAAGATACACTATACTGACACACAGAGGAAGAAATTTCAAGGAACTCCCCTAAAAATGTGAAGATCTTGGAACTGCATGAGATAGCATTTTATTACAGACCTGTAACATTATTAGAAGGCTTTCGAAGCGAGCAACGGGTCCTAGTAGGGCACGATAAACTTCCTTTTCAGCTGAGCAGTTTTCCTCCTACAGTACAAAAGCTATATCTAACCAGTGTAAAAACTTCCCAGCTGTGAAAATATGTGATGATATCAATAGCATTAGAACGAAAGCTGACAACAGAAGTCACCAGAGGTTATTAATATTAATAACTGCAGAGCCTTTGCAAATGAGCTAATACGACCACAACTGAATGGGACCTGTCGGACGGATAAGATATAGAAGGGAATCTATGGCTAAAGAGGAGAGTGCGTGAGGATAATTTGAATGAAAGGAAGATAGATTTGACACGGAAAAGCTGATGTCCAATCGAGAATTGTAAACTTGAAACCCTAGATCCAGAATGCTGGGAAGAATTGTAACAAGCCCTGGTTAGAAGAGCAAAGGAAACTGTTCCGCTCCTGAAACCGAAGAATCATGCTTGGTGGAACAGTGATTGTGAGGCAGCATGCGTGGCAGAGGTGGAATGCCAAGAAAAATGAAGCTAACAAAACTCACTTCCTGGATGCTAGAAACACGCTTCAAAGACCATACGGGGAGTGAAGCGTACATTTGAGAAAATGCAGTTGGCACAATCTGAACAAGACTTCCAGAAGACACACGAAACTTCTACAGAACTCTTAAGGCCAATCTCACCATGTACAATCCTCCGAGCCTACACTTCAAAGCTCCAAACTGGAAGCTAGCTCACAACGATAAAGACAACTGCTAGCTATTAGCGAATTACTTTACAGCTCTTCCTGACTGTGAACCTCCAAACTCCAAATTTCCCTTTACCGACTACGTAGAAGTACACTCAAATTCATCACGACCCACGAAAGAGGAAATCAATCTAATTATTCACTCGCTTAAAAACCGCAAAGCACCAGGGGTAGATGCTATCATCTCTGAGCTTTGAAAGTATGCTAGGGATAGATAAACTATCAGAAATTATCAGCCAGATCTGGGAAATTGAAAGACTCCCAAATGGCTGGAATTCTGCTCTAATTCATCCTCTTCATAAAAAAGGCGATAGAACAGATGTAAATAAATATCGTGGTATCTGTCTCATATCAACAACCCATAAGATTCTGTCGATAGCTCTGCAAACTAAGACATAAGAACAGCTAGACCCACAGCTGGTAGAGTATCAAGGAGGTTTCAAAGCGATAATCCAGCAAACACCAACCAACACACCCTCAGAAATGAAACTTAGAGGAGAAACATCAGAAGCTTTTGAAATAAAGACTGCAGTGAGGCAAGGAGATGGGCTCTCACCTCTGCTCTTCAACTGCGCAGTCGAGAAAGTGATTCGTGAGTGGCGCAAAGAACTGGAAAACCAAGGAATAAAAATGGTGTAGGCTGGGTTACAAGAAACAAAATCTTGAAATCGATCGTCTCGCTTTTGCAGATGATCTTGCATTTTTTCTGATTCCACGGAAACAGCTTTTTTTTATTTTAATTACAAATCAAGTTCACGTCAAGTTCCGTACTGAAACTGAGGAGCAAATCTCCGTGGCCATGAAACGTGTCAGTACATGAAATTACAACATAAAAGTAATAACAGATCAAAATAAATGTTTATGAACCCGAAAAAATTCAGTCCATAAGTTTAAGTAAACGCAATCAACAATGCAATAAGCATCAGCTTAATTTTTCAAGGAACTCCTCCTCAGAATAGTGGTGACCCATGAGGGAACTCTTCAGTTCTATTTGAAAGCGGGTGGATTACTGCTAAGATTTTTGAGATCTTGTGATAGCTTATTGAAAATGGTTGCAGCAGTATACTGCACACCTTTCTCCACAAGAGTTAAGGAAGTCCGATCCAAATCACGTTTGATTTCTGCCGAGTATTAACTTAGTGAAAGCTGCTTATTCTTGGAAATGAGCTAATATTGTTAACAAGAAATGACAGTAAGGAATAAATATATTTAGAGGCCAATGTTAAAATACTCAAACTAGTGAACAGGGGTCGACAAGAGCTTCGTGAACTTACACCACCTATTGCCCGAACCGCCCGTTTCTGAGACAAAAATATCCTTTTAGAATGGGAAGAGTTACCCCAAAATACAATACCATACGACATAAGAGAATGAAAAAAAGCAGAGTAGACTAATTTTCGTGTAGAATGATCACTCACTTCTGATACCGTTCGAATAGTAAAAATGCCAGTATTAAGTCTTTGAACAATATCCTTAACGTGGGCTTTCCACGACTGCTTACTATCTATCTGAACACCTAGGAATTTGAACTATTCAGTTTTACTACTCATATGCCTGTTCTGTGAAATTAAAACGTCATCACAGCCATTCTCAACATTGTGAATAATGACCTTTTGCTGCCTGTTGCTAAAGTAAGAGGTGAACCAATTGTGAGCTACTCCCCGTATTCCGTAATGGTCCAACTTCTGGAGCAATACTTTGAGATCAACACAATCAAATGCCTTAGTTAAATCAAAAAATGAATTAGCGTTCGAAACCTTTTGTTTAGCCCATCCAGTACCTCACAGAGTAAAGAGAATATAGCATTTTCAGTTGTCAAACGACATCTAAAGCCGAAGTGTACATTTGACAGTAAATCGTGTGATGTAATATGATCAATTATCCTTACATACACAGCCTTTTCAATAACTTTTGCGAACACTGATGGCATAGAAATAGGTCTAAAATTATCTACATTATCCCTTTCCCCCTTTTTATAAAGCGGTTTTACTACTTTAATCGCTCAGGAAACTGACCATTCCTAAAGGAAAAGTTACAAATATGGCTAAATGCAGGGATAACATGTGCAGCACAGTACTTTAATATTCTGCTAGACACTCCATCGTAACCATGAGAGTCCTTAGTCTTCAGTGATTTAATTATTGACTCAATCTCCCTCTTGTCTGTATCACAGAGGAGTATTTCAGTCATCAATCTCAGAAAGGCATTTGCCAAGAAAGTTATATGATTTCCTGTAGAAACTAATTTTTTATTTAATTCACCAGCAATGCTCAGAAAATGATTGCTTAATACTGTACATATGTCTGATTTATCAGTAACAGAAATATTTTTACTACGAACTTACTTTATATCGTCGACCTTGTGCTGCTGAGAGACAGATTAATGATCTTAACATACAACCACAGAAGACCGGCCTCCAAATATCATTTGAGAAAACCGAGTTTATAACTAACATAAATTCACCACCAAGGGAGCTTGTAGTGGGTCAAGGTAAAATTAAGGGTGTTGAAAAGTTTAAATATCTCGGAGAATGTATAACAGTCACCTTATCAGAGAAAGAAGCCTTCATATCATGCATGAACAAAATAGAAATGGCATTCCATTTAAACAAAAACATCTACAACAACAAAAGACAATATCGTTCAAAGCAAAGTTAAGGCATTACGGCAGTGTTATCCGTCCGGATGTCTTGTAAGCTTCTGAATGCCTAGTAATGAACGAAAAAGTCCTAATCGAGAAACTGGAGGCCAAAAAAAGAAAGATTTTGTGAAAGATCTTAGGTCCCATGAAAGAGAATGAGGAATATGAAATACGTCACAATCATGAACTGTATTCCCACATAGAGAAGATAAACGATACCATCCGGAAAAGAAGGATTATGTTTTATGGTCATATGACACGAATGAACCCTAGAAGACTCACCAATCGTATGCTCACCTACTTTCAGGAGAAAAAAAACAAAATGGTCCTGGTTCATAGAAGTGGAGAAAGATCTTAAAGAAGTGGCGATCACCCAGGATGACATCTTGGAACGTGCCCCAATCAAGGAGAAACTTATGGTGTGGCAGGATTTTGAAGAAAAGCCAAAACTAAAACAAGGAAAGGCCTGGACCTAGGAGAGTAAGGAGCAACACCGAGAACGAAAGCGGGAGCACTGGGCAAACATTAGAATACGTAAAGCAAGACAGTTGAAATAACGTGGCCCAAATATGGTCTACACGAAATGAATGAACGAAAGGACAATTATAGTTTAACGACCAGTCGACGACTAGATCTTTACAGAGTGGAGGCAAGCTTGGTTTGAACAAGGAACGGTACGAATTCGGTAGCGTCCTTTTCAAACATGATGCAATTCCCCCCTGTCGTGCAAGAGAAACCACGGAATAGATAAATATGAATCACTGGACAGGGATTTGAACCCACACACCTCGAACGCGTGACAAATACATCAGCCACAGCGCCACAAGTAGTAGGCAGGGTGAAGGGAGTCGAATTTTTATTGAAGCAGGCAGGGAATTTATCATTCAAATATAGAGAAAATGTGTTTTGCCTAGCGGAACTGAATTGCACCCCCCCAGAATAACAGGCAGACTACGAATTATTGTGTGGACGTGCGTCACATAACTGCAGACGGGACTAAAAGTAAGTTCGCATTTTTACGCCATTGCCAGTGATAAGCGTGAAACGCGTTTACAGAACTACAAAGGTAACATCAGTAATAATTTTGTCACTCTTGATTGCTCTGTGCAAGAGTTCCGCTTTATGCACACTTGGCAACAGAAGAATATTTATGTGAAGTGTATAAACAGTCTTGTAATTTCTGAAACACAGCACAGACTCTTTTGTCTTCAAAGCGACCAAACTGGAAGGCACGCATTTACAATATTTACTTCGTACACTAGCTCCTCTCGAATGGAGACGGCTTTCACGAATTACTTTATTGGACATAATATCTCGGAATGAGAATTCTCGTCTTTGATTTCATGTTCTGATGACGTGACTTTCTGATGGAACTGCGATATGAGCACAGGTCTTTTTGAGCGAGATAGACTGAAGAGCCAATGGAACTGGTACACCAGCCTAATATCGTGTAGGGGCTGCGCGAGCAGGCAGAAGTGTCACACGACATGGCATGGGCTCTACTAATGTCTGAAGTAGTGCTGAAGGGACCTGACGCCATTAATCGTGCAGGGCTGTCCAGAAATCCTTAAGAATGTGGAGGGTGGAGATCTCTTCTGAACAGCACTCTGCAAGGCATCCCATGTACGCTCAATTCATGTCTGGGGACTTTGGTGGCCAGCGGAAGTGTTTATCTCATAAGAGATATCCTGGGGCCACTCTGTAGGAATTCTGGACGTGTCGGGTGTCGCATTGTCCTGCAGGAGTTGCCCAAGTCCGTCGGGATTCATAATGGACATGAATGGGTTTAGATGATCAGACAGGATACTTACATACGTGTCACCTAGATGTATCACGGGTCCCATATCACTCCAACTGCACACGCCCCACACCATTACAGAGCCTTCACCAGCTTGAGCAGTCCCCTGCTGACATGCAGGGTCTATGGATTCATGAGGTTGTCTCCATACCCGCGCACGTGGATCCGATCTAGAGAATTTGAAACGAGACTCGTCCGACCAGGCAACATTTTTTCAGTCAACAACATTCCAATGTCGGTGTTGACGTGCCCAGACGACACATAAAACTATGTCGTAAAGTCATCAACGGTATACGGGTGGGCCTTCGGCTCCGAAAGCCCATATCGATGATGTTTCATTGAATGGTTCGCAAGCTGACACTTGTTGAGGCCCAGCATTGTAATTTGCAGCAATTTGCTGAAGGTTTCCACTGTTGTCACATTGAACGATTCTCTTCAGTCGTCGTTGGTCCCGTTGTTGCAGAATCGCTTTCCAGCTGCAGTGATCTCGGAGATTTGATGTTCTACCGGATTCCTGACATTCGCGGTACACTCGCGAAAAGTTCGTACAGGAAAACACCACTTCATCGCTACCTCGGATGTGCTGTGTCCCATCGCACGTGCGCCGACTATAACATCACGTGCAGACTCACTTAAATCTTGATAACCTGCCATTGTAGCAGGAGTAACCGACGTAACAACTGCGCCAGATACTTTCTGTCTTATATAGGCGTTTCCGACCTCAGCGCCGTGTTCTGCCCGTTTACATATCTCTGTCGCGGTGCACTGATTTCCTAGTTAAACATTTAGAAAAGTATACATTTTTATTAGTTTATTACATTATGAATAGAGCTCACAGGTGTGTCCTAAAGGTTCGCTCGGAATAATGTCGATGCTCTATTTTACTGCAGAAATAGTGCGGTCAACAGTAGTTATAGATTGACTCTTGTGGCCAATGTAAATCGATTACGTGTTTTAACGACAAGTTACTGATGTGACAGTAGCCGCCCTAGGCTCAAAACTACATTGACAATTTACCAGATTATTATCGACTGCTGCTTAAAATTAAAAAAAATAGAAAAGAAAAGAAGGTCGAGGGAATTCGGGATCGTCTTTCTTGCAATATACGACAAAATAGAAAAGCCCTCCCTGCATTTTGCGATCGGCTTGGATAGCCGCGCAGTACTGGAGAACTGCTGTTGTTCGGCGCAGAGGTTTATACAGCGGCAATAAAATGGAAATCGCACGCTGGAGTTAAAAAGTGGTGCCAGCTTCGGAATGGCTGTTTCTAGGAACCAGCGAGAACTCGAAAATCTGCTACAGTACGGAAACACTGTTGGGGATTACAGGGTAGTAAATTATAAAGTATACGCAAATTGCTGCATTTTATGTCTCGGTAATTCTTCTTTAGCTTGTAACATGCATCGCCGTCTGGCTACCTCTTTCAGTTTCCTCTGGTGCTCAGTTGTAAATGCTTTAGCACAGTACTAAAATTTAAAACGTTCCTGGTTCTGGGAGATATAATATTCACCCCCATGGTTCACTTCGTAGTTGAGAAAGAATGCACTGGATTGATGTATGACGTACAAAGCGGAGTGAGGTGCGAACATGTGGTACAATGGGTAATAATTCCGTGGGAGATTGCGCCAGCTTAGTCGTGTGAATCTGCTTGGCTGCCACAACAGATGATGTGGGTATTACATATGGGCCAGAGAGCAAAATCTCGAAGTTTCACTTGCTAATATTTTTTAAAAATATAACTAAGAATTAAAGATAGGTGTGTCGAAATCAGATGAAAAGACTTGTTTTTTTGCGACCGAGGGCTTTAATTGCTTTAACTTTAATTTGTAAACGGCCGCTGACTACGCAGCCAAGTTTGAAACTTTAATATCATTAAGATTTAACTGACAATCATTATAGCTATCATCTCAATATTAAGTTAACACACACTCAATACACACTTTACTTTATGACCATTTCAATAACATCGGAATTCGGACATGCAGACGGAGCACTTCATGTGGCATCGGCTCCCGCCAATAGCGCACACCGAGCGAAATGTTTCGGGTTGACCGCTGAAACTCAACAGGAGGGATCAGACGGTAGGTTTCTAAGCGAGAGGTTGCACGATTACGAAGTTGCGCGTCGTATATTTAAAGATCTTAAGAAATCGGTACTCTATAAGCAATGGTGAGATGAGCAGAGTATTGGACGTACGATTTGATTTTTGACGTAATTTCTACAATATATCCAGTGTACCAAGATTATAATGTGTTGCGTATGACTTTGTAGGCGTACGGTAGGTAAATCGTTTGTGAGCAGTTTATGGTTGTTCCTGCTGCATGTATTATTAACATAAGCCAGTGGTATCACAGTTGACTTTGATTCTTCATTTACAGCTTAATGAGCCTTAGACATGTCGCTAGAGACTTCCTTATAGCCTCACATCAAGAACAATAGATCCGCGACCTGTGTCCTACATCTGTGGAGGCTTACAGGGACAAGGACGTGTTTAGAAGACATCAAGTGTGTGTTCAATTTACAGTCTCAGTGCTCTAGTTTAATGCATCAGGTATGTTGTTCTGTATTCCCGGTGCAAACTAGAGATGGGCAAAACCGTTCTTTTCAGAGATCGGATCAGAACCGTTCACTCCCTGAAATGAACTAGCTCTTTTTCATGACTCACCACTCATTCACAATAGAAAATAAATGGAAGGCACATTGCCCTTTAAACCTGGTTTATTCCAGTACTATACGTGTATTTTGATCTTATTTGATCCTATTTTGAAGTAACACAGATAATGAGTAAGAATTTTTTATTGTTTATTGAAATTTCCACGATATGACAAAGTTTTTGATTATTGATTTATTTTGCAGTATCGTGGTTTTTTTGGTGATCTGAAAATGTTGTAACAACTTGAGATTTACATTAACAATATATTTGGCTACAATGTATTAAAATTTCATTAACCTCGTACAAATACATCGCAAGCCATATATTTTTAAAGTGAAAGTTTCCTTCCGAAAACGCCTAAAATCGCAAAATCCGAACCAGAATAAGAAAAAAATATATATAAATTCGACTTTAAGACTAAAGTGCTGCATATAGCCTTACGCAGAAAAAAACAAGGAAAATATTGGTGTATCACATTTTGCGATACGTTTATCGGTTCGCTCGTAATTAAAGCATAAATTCAAGTGTCCATAATAAAAATTCTACAGTAAGAGGAGTCGTCAGGGACCTAATCTGATCAGTTTAAACAAATAAAAATAAAATAAAAACAAATGATGTATATATAACATAATAATGTAATATACATAGCTGTATTACTATGAAGAACAATATCCAGTAGAGACAAACTCCGATGCAGAGGCGCTGAGTCAAGCAGGTCGAGCCGCAAGCTGTATTACTGCGTGAGCTAAGACTGCAGAGACCAGAGTGACACCTGAGTCGCTTTGCTCAACGCTCTGGCTAGAGTCGAGAACGGTGGGGTGAGCGTTGAGCGGGCGAGTTCCGAGGGTGGGGGAGCGGTGAACGACCACCAGTCACCCGCTCCGAGACAAATCGTCCGTTCTCTTGCGAGGAGGTTGTTGCAAGTAGTTCTTAAGTTCTCCCCTAGGAGGCTCTCTGTCCTGTTGCTCGCATCAACTGCCCAGAGGGCAGGACGTGTGACTGAAACGATCGCCGACAGAGTGCGTTGCTAAGTTAAGCTGCACCAGACACTGCACGCGGCAGAGGAACCACAGAGACGGCACGGCATATGTGAAACACAAAATCCAATGGGGCACTGTACAATGTAGGCAGCCAAGGTAGAAGCAGGGCAGAGGCCGGCGCTGGCTGTGTTGTGGTGTGCAGTGTGCTCTGACCCGCAGAGGCCCCGCTGATATGCTCTGTCTCTCTCTCTCTCTCTCTCTCTCTCTCTCTCTCTCTCTCTCTCTCTCTCTCTCTGCTGTGGGAAACGTCTGTAGCTACCGTTCTTTTTTTCTGAATCATTGATTGTTCACTCCTTTGAAAGATTCAACTCTATGAATCAGTTCAGGAGCGGATCCCCCATCTCTAGTGCAAACGGGGGCACTTAAGTGCAATATATGGTAACACAACAGAGGGAATACACGGAGTGGATTTTGTACTGGACACAGGCTAAAGTCATATTCAGTTGTGATATTTAGCCGGCCGGAGTGGCCTGCGGTTCTAGGCACTACAGTCTGGAGCCGAGTGACCGCTACGGTCGCAGGTTCGAATCCTGCCTCGGGCATGAATGTGTGTGACGTCCTTAGGTTAGTTAGGTTTAATTAGTTCTAAGTTCTAGGCGACTGATGACCTCAGAAGTTAAGTCACATAGTGCTCACAGCCATTTGAACCATTTTTTTTGTTGATATTTAAAGCCGTAAATTCAGCCTAAAGCCCTATAGGGTTCATCTTAAACAACTGGGTGAAAATTTATCATAATACAGGTTAACCAATGTGAACAGTAAAAATTTATTGGTACGTTACGACTGGCAGTTTCTGTCGTCAAGACAATTTTAAAGTGTTGCCAAGAAGCTGTCACATATATTACCTCCCGTTATCTTGGCAACCAGGACTTTACATGTCATACTGATGCTATCTTTCAATTACCGCCTTTAACACAAACAGATATTCAGACATCTCTTCCTGGGAAGAATTTTTATCCTGATGAAGATTTTCTTGCCGATCTTAATCGCCATGATCGGTCTCTGAGCTAGAAGAATCGCTTAAATAATACCAGTTTGACATTAAGCATCAACTAAGTATCTGGATTTTGGACCTGAATCTAACGGACTTATAGAGAACAGCCCTTCAGAAAAAATTACACAAGTTTCAGTACCCTGGCTCTCTCGTTATTTTGCATAGTGGACGATCCCACGTACTCGAGCACAAATTGAGGCTGCAAGTCACAAATTAAAAACTGAAAAAAATAATAAATAAGTAAATAAGTAAATAAAATGTTGCGTGACTGACATGGCACTAAGTAGGCTGATATGAAAAAAAAAAAAGCTTCCTATACATCCTAAGTTTACAGATACGTCATCCGCTCAACGGTTTATGCCTCATAATATTCGATAGTAGCGACAAAAAACAAAGAAGCACTGGATGAATCGTAAATGAAAGTGTTGACCTAGTTCGTAAGTGTCAAAAAGCTGGATCACAAAAGAAAAGAACGGCTGACGTAACAGCTGGGAGGGACAGTAATCACCAACAAATTAACAGAAACATACCTTGATGGTGATATGCCATTCTGGTACGACGGCAGCTGTAAGGTGAGAAACACCCTCCATTACCATAAAGAATGAAGTTGACCACGTGACTGTCCTAAAAAGCGACGTTCAGACAAGGTCAAGGAGGACACGCTAGTGACACGAGTCGTACCGAGGAATGTGGACGACACAAACATGTGACAGAAGACATGGAAGCAAGCAGACCTAGCGTCACTGTCTGACGCAAGCTAAGAAACAAAAAAGTGCCCTCTTTCAGAGCCCCGTGCAGTTTCGGTTATTCTATGTCACGTCTTTGTGGGCCCTCAGTTTTCATTTTCCACTAGTTTACAAACTTTAAGTGCAAGGACACCTCTTACTTCGCCCTTTTCCGGATGTTACGTCGTTGTAACACAGGAAGGGACCATGTGAATGTTCTCAGAGAGATAAGGCAATTTCCCAGGCCATCTGCTGCAAGGTCGACACGTTTAGGCAGCGCGCCCGTGGGCTACATAGTCCTCAGGAAGTGGAAACAGGGTCAAAGTACAATGGTGGTGAAAACTCGGTTTTAAGTTCTTGACCTATATGAAATCGATTTGTATGAATTATTTGCATGAAATTCAAACTGAAAAACTACAGTAAAAATACAGAAAAGATGGAGAAAAGTGGTATAATACAAATGGGTGATGGAAAGCTTGAAAGTTATGAAATGGTACAGAGTGGAAATCTTTTAAATAAACAGCGAAACATTTGCATGAAAATTGTAGATGTAATCAGTGAAAACAGTGATGTCAATGGAAGAACTGTACACGGGCGAGAAGTAGTGCACAAGGAAAGCAATGCACACCACAATGCTATTATGTGATGGAGCCTATTTGCTACAAAATAGCCATGAAAATTTTATGTTTCTGTTATAATGTGCTTTATTTATGGATTGTAATGGACCTGACATTTAATCTTGTGGAATTCCTACATTTGTCTACAATCGTAAATTTCCTTCTCTACTTATTGAGTAAATTAATTATCACAACTTACTGCATCGTTTTGGTTAAAAATGACGTGCAAAAGATGAAAATTCTCTTGACATGTGGTAAGGATCTTCTATCACCTGCTTTCAATAATTTTATTTCCCAAGTATTGGAATTCGTACGCGTCTTCTATTAACTCTAGCTACCCAGTATCTCAATTCCAGTACTATTAAACACTTTCGTCATATGTAACCTAATCTGTTTGTCAATTTAATTCCTATATCTAATTCAGCATTTCTTACTTTTAGTCACGACGTATGGTAACTAAGTACCTCAGCAATAATTTCAGTATCCACTGCACTTTCATTCTTGTTCAGCTTCTTTCACTGGTTTTATTGCCCTTCATGAGGTATGCCTGAAGAGCAATCTGTGAAACTGCATTACAAACTTTCCGGTATGAAACAGCATTCTTTTATTTTGAACTTTCATTATACCTGCGAGATTTTTGTAGCTATTCGAGATTGCTCATCCGCCTCTGCATTTTTCCTCACTGTTCTAAGGATTTCGAATATCTTATGGTGTGCACACAAAGGAAGCAGTGTACGCACGTACTGGGCGGAGGCTTGAAGAATTCGAGGAATGCCCCTGTGTTACCTCAGGGAGCAGCACACACTGGCAACACTGACAGCCGCGGACAGGCGCCAGTCATCTGGCCGGAGTGAACGAAACATTCTTCGCCACGTTAGTGGCCATTTGTGCGCAGCATCGACGAGGCGAAGACGCAAGAGCGCCATTCGTTCCCCATCACTTCTCTGCATGCGTTGGGGAGCATGTGGCCGGCATTTTCCTCGCCCGCCGTCACACAGGTGTAATACAACAGGATAGTGGCCCCTTCACGTATCTAAGGAAGCAAGGGCTACTTCGTCACAAAGTAGTGGCACTAACGGGCTCAGCGAGTGTTGGAGTACATCTGCAATTAGAATTTCGATTCTGTTGTCGATTTTCAATGTTTTCTGTTGATGAAACGTATTCTGTATACCTTGGACTCGCAAGTACTACCGCAGTCATTGTGAGTATGTACAAAGAAAATTACAGTGATAATCGAATATTGCTGTTAATGAAGGTCCTTGATTTAGCAGTAGATCAATAGATATGCGTGGATGAATAGCTGATGAAATAATGCTCGCATTCAGTCAGCAGTTAAAAGCGCAGTGACAGAACAAATCAAATGATTTATTTTGAGGATAGTGATGGTTCAAATGGTTCTGAGCACTATGGGACTCAACTTCTGAGGTCATTAGTCCCCTAGAACTTAGAACTAGTTAAACCTAACTAACCTAAGTACATCACAAACATCCATGCCCGAGGCAGGATTCGAACCTGCGACCGTAGCGGTCTCGCGGTTCCAGACTGCAGCGCCTTAAACCGCACGGCCACTTCGGCCGGCGAGGATAGTGATAATTGACTATAATTGCCAACTATAAATATAATTAACAAGGGAGTTTCAATCCAACTACATGATAGGCTATCATGAATAAATCAAGCAAATGAACTAATACGACTCGTTACCGTTGATATTGTTACTTGCACAAACTGGAAAGAGGAATAAATCGTAAGGGGCGCGCACCATGTGTAGTATCTGCACGCTGAAAATTCAACGTCTGTGTTCTAGCGAGCGCGAGCCCGAGACATCTGTGTGGCTGTGGACAGCGCTAACTTGGTTGCGTAATTAGGTGATCATCTTTGGCTACTCTGGTCAATTTTTGTGATATTTACTCTTTCTCTCTCTCTCTCTCTGTCTCTCTGTCTCTCTCTTTCTCTCAGACACACACACACACACACACACACACACACACACACACACTGCAGCTGCGTGCAGATTACTCATAAGAGGATAACGCCTACTGATCATTGCCGATTTCAAGTTTTGCCGTGAACCAGGAGAGGCATGAACCATTTACACTAGCGCGGTTTTCAGGCAGGGGCTGATGCACTGGAAAGAGTACCGAACAGTAAGCGGAGGATAGTGGGGTGCAGTCCGTATGCGGAATCTTTTTGTATTTTCACTTTCGATTTTTCCTTTACTTACACTGCAAAGAAGCCTAACATACTTCAACGTATCACATTTAATAATATGTTCATGAATGGCATGAAAGGGAAAGGGTAATTTGGGATTGAAAATGATGAAGTTACTTTTATTATTTTACAGATAATGACGTACACTTGATTGGATGACATTCATCGCGAAAACAGGAGAACAGTAACTTGTCGGCATCGTACATACGTTATAAACGCCACATTTTTACAGTTAGATGGTTCTTTTAAAGTTCCTATAGAAAACAAAATTTACATTCATAGAAGGTTTTGTCTCATCGCTTTGACAGCAAACGACACTTAATGATCATTTCACTAAATCCTGGGCAGGATAATTAGTGATGTACCATGGAAAAGTATTTTGATGCAGTCTTCTCGGGATGTGATTTCTTTTCCTCTGTCTTGAAATACGAGCAGTTTTGAAGCTTTGTGACCAATTCTTTGGCTGACGATATAAACAGACGTCGCAGGGTTGCGCTACCGGTGTGTATCGCTTTAATACTACAAGATGGTAATTCTTCATCTTAAAACGATATGGTAGCATAATTGTGGAGGTCCCCGTTCTCCCAACAAATCAGCTGCAAAAATAAATGTACTGGCCGTAGAACTTCATCTCATGTCAAAAAGATGTTGTATAAGTCTGCTGCAAGTTTCGCGGATTTTGATGAAGTAATGTCGACATTCCAATATTTTACCGCATATCCATCCATCACTTTTTGAATCTACAGTCCAAATCTTATAGGAACACGTAGACTGTCGGCAATAATTTTTCAGAAAGGGTTATAGCGTACTGCGCTGTATGCGAGTGGGCCACTTCGTTGATATCCTGATGTTTCACGAGAATTAATCTTGCCCCTCGTGGCCAAGGTTAAGTCGACTGGCACTGACAACGTGTAAAGAGAACATACGAACCTAAATATTTTATTATGCGCGACACTAAAGAGAATGTTTTGAATGACGCCAACGAACAAAAATTCTCGTCTTAGCTCTTCTTGGAAAGTTATTTGAAGAGTTCTCTTGATCTTTATTCGAAATTTACTTGCAGTCCAAAACTGTCTTTTCCTTTTCATACCATTTATGAAAATATTACTGAAGGCACTATATGGAGCATTATTTAAGCTATCTGCCGTGTAGGTGACGCAAAAATTAAAAAAAAAGACAGGAAGTTTCTGCATAGGGACTCGACCCCATAATTTTCGGATTATTATTCTGTAGTCTTTTCGCTGCGCCAACCACTGGTTGCAAACTAATAAAAATGGCTGATGCCTCGTTTGACCTGTGCAAAAGTGCTGTTTTTTCCATCTGGACCTCCCACTTTTGTCACATCTATTGATGACCAGGCCCTAAATATACCACAAACATGGACGAAATCAGCAATAACTGATAGATACCGCTTCCTTGTCAGATCAGCAGGGCTCTAGCGGCAGCGCACTAACACTGGCTACTCTGCAATCCTTTTCAAACGATTTTAAAGAAATTATTCAGGAAAGTCTGAATTCTTTCGTATTTTATATGCTCATTCGTTGACTTCATGGTGAACCTTCACTCTTAATAGGTCTAGTTATAGTGATATTTTGAAATTAAGTAACCCACAACACGAAATTCGAGAACTTTGCAATGAAAGATAGGAATAGCTTTGACTTTACGTTTGGTGTAAGTTCGGTCACAAACACGCCTCTATATGAAAAAACATAAAACGTAGAAAGGTAAAGTTCTGCTTTCTGGCTCTGTTGGGCCATCGGACCCGGTAGCCTGCCTTGTCATCCTCTGCCAACGGCGCTATCGGAGCCGGCCGCTGTGGCCGAGTGGTTCTAGGCGCTTCAGTTCGCAACTGCACTGCTGCTACGGTCGTAGGTTCGGATCCTGCCTCGGTCTTGGATGTATGTGATGTCCTTAGGTTAAGTTATGTTTAAGTAGTTCTAAGTCTAGGGGACTGATGACCTCAGATGTTAAGTCCCGTAGTGCTCAGAGCCATTTGAACAATTTGAGGGGGCGCTATCGGATGAGGTACGAGGGCCACGAGGTCAGGACAGCGCTCTCCTGGTCGTTGTCGCGTTTCCTGCTCCTAAACGGTCGAGTAGCCCCTCAATTGGCCTCACGAGGCCTCGTGCACCACATACCAGCCCTGCCACGAAAAGTCCTTGGGAGTACTGGGACTCAAATCCATGACGTCCGCATGGCAGTCAGTCACGCTCACCAGTCAGCTACAGAAGCAGACAGCACATGCAGAAGAAAGTATGTGTCGATAAGACGTTAGTTCACATCTGGCTCTTATAAGAGCATATATACTGCTAGGCTTAGATTAACGAGATTGTTGGATGTCCTCTTGGGGGAAATCGTGCCAAATTCTGTACAACTGGCGCGTTAGATCGTCAAAATCGCGAGATGATTGGAGAGCGCTGTCCATGAAGCCTCAGTCGCTTTCAGCTGGGGAGAAATCCGGCGACCTTGCTCACCGGGGTAGGTTTGCCAAGCAAGAAGACAAGCGGTAGAAACTCTCTCCGCGTGCGGGTGGACATTATCTTGATGAAATGTAACCCCTGGATGGATTACCATGATGGCCAACAAAATGGGTCGTAGAATATCGTCGACGTAGCGTTATGAGGTAAGGGTGCCGCAGATGACAACCAAAGGGTTCCTGCTGTGAAATGGCAACCTAGACCATCACTCCTCGTTATTCGGCCGATAGTAAGTTCGCTGTACGGAGCGTTTTCAGACACATCTTCGCCTGTAATATCATTGAGTGTGATAGAATTGTCTTCAGTGACGACTCCCGCTTCGAACTGAGCCTCGACGACTAGCAATGACGTCTCTGGTGGCGCCTATTGCCCGCCATTTGGCCCGACGACGAGGAGTGATGGTCAGGGATGCGATTTGATTTCATGGCAGGACCCCTTTGGATGTCGTCGGCGTCACCTTTACAGCACAGCGCTGCGTCGACGATTTCTACAATCCATTTTGTTGGCCGATCCTTGGCTTACATTTCCGCAAGATATTGCCCGCCCGCACAAGGCGAGAATTTCTACTACTTGTCATCGTACTTGCCAATTCATACTCTGGCCAGCAAAGTCGCTGGATTTCTCCGCAACTGAAAAGGGTTGAGGCTTTATGTACAGGGTCCTCCAACCATCTCGGGACTTTGACGATCTTACGCCCCAGTTGGACGGAATTTGGCACGACATCCCTTAGCAGGACATCCAACAACTTTGTCAATCCTTGCCAAGCTGAACAACTGCTCGCATAAGAGACAGGGGTGGACCAACGTCTTATTGTCTTGCTCAATTTGTGAAGCTCTTTCTCTCAGAAAAACATCACCAGTTTTTCAGAAATTATAATCACTTGTTTATCTGTGTCTGTACGCGTAATCTACCGATTACCGCCGCGCGGGGTAGCCGTTAGGTCTTGGGAGCCTTGCCACGGTTCGTGCAGCTCCCCCCGGAGGAGGTTCGAGTCCTCCCTCGGGCGTTGATGTGTGTGTTGTACTTGGCATAAGTTAGTTTAAGTTAGATTAAGTAGTTTCTAAGCCTAGGGACAGATGACCTCAGCTGTTTGGCCCCACATTTTTTAATTACCGATTTCCGTGTCATTCTGGTAATTCCTTCGTGCTACGTCTTTTATTTGTTTTATGAAATAACACAATTTAAGAAAGTTTCGCATATTAAGTACATGGGATCCCCTCTCTATATCCTATTTATTAATTAATTATTAATGAAGTCCCATGCTTCTTTACAGAGCGTAGTGGAACGATGCGGGAGACCCGCACCGCCTTACTAGGCAAGGTCCTAATGGAGGTGGTTTGCCGTTGCCTTCCTCCGACCGTAATGGGGATGAATGATGATGATGAAGACGACACAACAACACCCAGTCATCTCGAGGCAGGAAAAATCCCTGACCCCGCCGGGAATCGAACCCGGGACCCCGTGCTCGGGAAGCGAGAACGCTACCGCGAGACCACGAGGGCGGACTCTATATCCTATTACTTGTGACTATTACGAACAGTTCACCATTGCTGTGTTGTGGCATGTGCAAGCGGAAGCGAGTGAGCTGCACACAATCTATTTCTTCGAGATAGCTATAGATTTCTCTCTTACTTCAAGAAAAACTGTAGTACGTTAATTAAAACTCACATGTAACACTGTATGACCTAACTTGCAATGAACACAAATGTATATAATTTTTGAAATATTACAATAACTATGAGTATTACCGAACTGGTAGACAGTTTGCCTTTCAGTGTTTCAAATGTGGTAATTTTTTCTACCTGGTAGGTTCTGCAGAGCATCTTGGTGCAGTTCGACTTTCTACAAGTGCTGCTACTCTTGACTGGCGGACCAACTGTTCCCTGTGTGCACCTACACGCGCATGTAACAGCGCTTGTACCACCGGCTTTCTTTGTGTTCTGCCTTGTTGGTCGAGGCCTTTTCTCCTGTGTAGCCAAGTGTTGTACAGGAGACGTGACGATCCTTTGGCTCGTCCACAGCCGGACGATATTGCCGGCAGAGGCCTTTGTGGCGGCTGCCGCGACCTGGGGCGCTGGAAGGCGGCCCGCGCTGGCCCGGCTCGGGCCTGACCTGGGATCGATCGCGGCGCGTTAACGCGTTTCCCCGGTCCGCATCAAATATTTGCCCCGGCCCGCCGCCGGGCCCGTCTGCGCACCTCTATGGCTGCCCCGTACCCCCACCATCTGCCCCGTGTCACACCCCAATTAGCAATTCGACAATACACATGGACAATACTTTGGTTTATCGACCCCGTCAATGTAGAAACTATTTTCTGCGAGTGGCAAACTCTTTCGCGGCAGCGCCGTTGAACTAAAGGGTGTATCAAAAAGAATCATCCGATTTGGAACGTCTATATTTCTGAAACTAATTAACATATACCATGAAGTTTGTTTCTTCATGAACGGGAAACGCCAACCGCGGTGGTCTCGCGGTTAAGGCGCTCAGGCCGGAACCGCGCGACTGCTACGGTCGCAGGTTCGAATCCTGCCTCGGGCATGGTTGTGTGTGATGTCCTTAGGTTAGTTAGGTTTAAGTAGTTCTAAGTTCTAGGGGACTGATGACCACAGATGTTAAGTCCCATAGTGCTCAGAGCCATGAACGGGAAACTCTAAAAGTTTTTTATTGATACCTTTTCATAGGTGTTCAATATGCCCTCCTTGAGATGCACGACATATGTCAATGCGGTATGCAAATTGTCCCTAGCTAGACTGTCTCGAGTTACAACTACCACAGGTGCTGTTAAGCGATGTCTGAGTTCACTCATTGTTGTTGGTAACGGAGGCACATAAACAGTCTTTTATAAACCCCCACAAGAAATAATCACATACAGTCAGGTCCTGTGACCTTAGAGGCCAGTAATGTAAGGCTGAATCATTTGGTCCAGTGCGACCAGTCCATCGTTCAGTAATCTTTTGATTTAAAAATTCCCGCACTTCCTGATGCCAGTGTGACGGTGCCCCATCCTGTTGGTAAGTGAAGTCGTTAGAAGCAGTCTCCAAATGTGGGAAAAGCACGTTGTCAAGCACATCGAGATACGTGCTTCCTGTAAAAGAGTTCTCGGCAAAGAATAACGGACCATACACCTATTCCCCTGAAACTACAAGAAACACATTAAATTTTGGGGAGTCCCTCTCATGCAGTGGAACTTCATGTGGTTGCACCGTGCCCCGTATTCTCACATTATGACGGTTTACCTTTCCATCTAAGTAGGTAGTTCTGGCAATACCGGCCATGACCTCCTCCTTCCGTGCGTATGCACACATATTAAACTTGGTAAGAATGTCTTCCGCGAGTAATAAGTGTGTTGCGTAGGGACACTACGAATATAGTATGTGGACTTATAAGGTGAGAATGGGGGTCTCGCGGGATGCGTGAGCGTGCAGTCGCACTATCCTCTGTGTCCTCGGTGGCTCAGATGAATAGAGCGTCTGCCATGTCAGCAGGAGATCCGGGTTCGAGTCCCGGTCGGGGCACACATTTTCACCTGTCCCCATTGATAAATATCAACGCCCGTCAGCAGCTGAAGGTATTAATATATAATTCTAATTTCTTTCCATTTAAATGGAATTAGCCTCGTCACTAAACACTAACTGTGGAAGGAAAGCGTCATCCTCCATCTTGCCAAGAATGAAATTACAAAACTCCACATGTTGTTGTTTGTCACCTACAGTAAGAGCTTGCAGTATGTGAATTTTGTATGGCTTATGTGTAAACGTCGACGCAAGACACGCCAGTTGGACATCGGGGGCACGTTGAGCCGTCGAGCTGCACGGCGAACGGATTTCTGTGGATGCTTTGTAAAACTATGGTGGATGTGTCCCACGACTGTGTCAGTCATATGGGAACGGCCCAACGATTTGCCTTTACACAAACAACCCGTTTCCCAGAATTGTTCACGTCACCGCCTAATGTTCTGTGCTGCAGGAAGATCCACACCATACCGTACTTAAATCACGCAGAAGAGTTATTACTGATCCGCACTGCGCAAAACGTAGAACACAAAACGCTTTCTGTTGTCCCGACACCATTTTTACTATAACTGACGCGGGCGCACATTGCTGCTATCTAACGGGAATCATGTAAAACTCGAGAGTTTGCTCTTTTCAACAGTACTTTGTTCACGCCAATATCTCAAATAAAACAATAGTTATGATTTTTTACAGGCTGTTCCTTTTTGAAATACCCTGTATAATCAATTATTATTTTTAGTTTTAGTGGGTATATGCTTGATCGTAGTGCGAAGTGTAGTGACTGTATTGTTTCACTGACATGCTAGTAGGGAATAGAATAACATCTGTACCGGCGGAAAAAAATAGTACACCCTTTCAGAATTTTCCAGTTCAGTCAAGATTTATTGTTGCAAGAGAGCATAGGATGTATATGAAATGATTCCATGTACACGTCTATAACACGAGCGGTTCTATAGTACCAAGTATCGACCCACGTTAAAACACTCATATTGGTACGTGACGTAGCCTTCACCGGCGGCTATACAGGCGGTGCCCCTGGTGAATACTGTCCTATGATACATATGCCACGCGTGCTCGAACTGTGCACGTAGTTCTGTAACAGTTGTCGGTTGACGAGTCGCACGAGTCATTTCTCGTCACATCATATCCCGTACGTGCTCGACTGGAGGAAAGTCCGGGTATCGTGATGGCCAGGGAAGTTGCTGCACGTCTTGCAGAGCAAGCTGACTTTCTCGGGCAGTGTGTGGGCGAGCATTACTCTGTTGGAACAGCACATCACTTTCCTGCTGCAAGAAAGGCAAAAGAACGGGTCTACCATCGTTCTGCACATATCGAGCGCTGGTTAGCGTCCCTCTCCGGAATCACCGAAGGTGAACGAGAGTTTTACCTTAAAGCCTGGGGCGGAGCCAGAGTGTGTCTCGGGCGAATGCACTCTACGAGATGGGGCTCACCCGGTCTACGTCGTACGCGCAAACGACCATCACTCGCGTGCAGGCAGAATCTGCTTTCGTCTCTGAAGACCATTCCAGCTTCCAAGTGACCCCCTGACGATACCAGTGGAGCCGAGCTCGTCGATGCTCTGGGGTTAATGGAAGATGGGCTAGAGATGAACATGCCCCTAGTCCCACAGCTAACAGTCAACTCGCGACAGACGGTGTTGACACGTCTAGGTTCACAAGACCTCTTATCGGTGCTGTGGACTGCCACTGTTGCCCTTACAATGCAATGATCATGGTGGGCGTCTGTGCTGCGTGGACGTCCAGAACCTCCTAAATGAGTATGATAAATTTCACGTGACTACGCAGCTGATGCAGCACGTCTGTGTGCAAAGGACCATAGCACCACTCTGACGGCTAGATTTTGATCCCCTTCAGACTCGCTCATTTGCCTGTAGCAAGCACGTGTGCGCCTCCGTGACATGGTTGCCTGCTTGCTCCACACGTTTGCAACGCGATTGTCAGCATTTCCCGTTAAAGGATAGACACTGTGGCGCTCTGGTAGCCATACCACTATTGGGCTGGAGGACGAATTGAAATCATTATTAGTACATCTACTATTCCCCAGGTACCATATGCCGTCATTTGATAAAAACTGACGTTTTTCCAGCTGTACTATTTTTCTTTCTCGGCCGTGAATATTTTCAGAATGAAATTTACACTGGTAACGGCGGATTAAAACTGTGTGCCAGACAGAGAATCGAACTCGGGTCCTTTGCTTCTCATGGGAAAGTGCTCTAACGACTGAGCTTCCCAAGCACGACTTGAGGTACCTTCTCATAGCTTAACATCCGCCAGCACTCCTCCTCCTACCTTACAAACTTCACAGAAACTCTCTAGGCTAGCACTCCTGGAAGAAAGGATATTGCGGAGACACGGCTTAGCCAAGCCTGTGTGGTTCAAATGGTTTAAATGGCTCGGAGCACTATGGGACTCAACTTCTGAGGTCATTAGTCCCCTAGAACTTAGAACTAGTTAAACCTAACAAACCTAAGGACATCACAAACATCAATGCCCGAGGCAGGATTCGAACCTGCGACCGTAGCGGTCTTGCGGTTCCAGACTGCAGCGCCTTTACCCGCACGGCCGCTTCGGCCGGCCCTGTGTGGTCTAAAACTGAATATTGTCAAGGCTAATACATGTGTATTGGAAGACAGGAACTGATATAGTTACTTACGGACGAAAACGTAAAAATATGTAAATTCTAAATGTTGATATTCTGTCACACCCAGTGTCGGAGCTTGCGACGAAGATATTGTGACCAAAGCGGCGACGGGTAAGGGAGCTACGAAGTCCTTACACGGACTCGTTTGCAGAAATAATATTAATAAGGATTGCAGTAGGGAAGGCAAACGGTCGACCTCGGTTTATCGGCAAGATTTTTGAAAAATGTGTTTCCTTTGTAAAGGTAGCATGTAGTAGTGCGACCATTCTCGATTACCGCTCGAGTGTTTGGGATTCCCACTAGTTCGAATTGAAGGAAGGCAACAAAGCAGTTCAGAGGCAGGCTTCCAGATTTGTTACTATTAGGTTCGGTCATCAAGCGAGTAATACGAAGATTTTTCGGGAAGTCAAATGGGAATCTCTTGAGGGTAGGTGACGTTCTTCTCAGGGAGCAATGTTGAGAATATTCAGAGAGCAGGCATTTTGGAGCCGACTGCAGAACGATTCTACTACCCCAAAAGTACATTTAGCGTAAGGACACGAACAAAGTACGGAAAGCACACATACAGGCGTTTTTTTTCTATTGCTCTATTTGCGGTTGGAAGAGTAAAAGAAAAAAAAAACTATTAGTAGGACCACGTACAATCCGCCACGCACCGTACTGTGGCTTGCAGATTGTTTAAGTAGATGTAGATGCAGAACAGACCGTTTAAAAGGATACTCCACAGTACCACTGAGGATATTTAGTTATTTATTATGGTGGAAAAAAGTGGCTATTTACGAATAAAAGAAGGGATACGATCAGTACAGCAGAATTAGATTTTTTAAGAAGATGCCTGTAGGTCTCCGCGAAGATAAAATCTGATAAATGGAAGTCACACAGCACATAGCGAACGAAAGAATGCAGTGGATGGGCTTGTTGGAAGAATGAGTCATGACGGGTGACCTAAGAAAGTGTTAATGTGGGTCCCAGTCACTTTTGTCGTGGGAATTATAGATTGATCGAGCAGAGGATGAGAAGGAGATAAAGAGCTTTCGACTGGAGTAACCGAGGCTACTGGAAGGAGAAAACGATTAATCTCTAGTGGGAAAAGTCAAAAGAAGAAAAAGATTTCAGTGAGTGCTTCAGTACATCTAGATGAAAGGCGATATTATTCTGGAGTGAAAATTGTAGATAGTTTGCTAATAAATGGCATAATCTATACATTAGTTAAAATCATTACTTTCTCTCGTTATAAAACTTGTGGGCGTACTGGCGTGTTATCTTACAAAATGCTTAAAATGTTAAGATATTTCAATAACCTACGTTTCGGCCTCAAGAGTCAATTTATTTAAAGAACATCATGAAACCACTTAAAACTGCGTAAAGTGTATTTATTGATAGAGAAACAGTATCGGTCTAGAGACTGCCTTTATGTCACGAATTAACAGTACATCAAGTTACGGATAGGTTCTGTAGACTCAGATACACAATTCTTTTCTTTTGCGTCGCTTGTATGCGACAGACGTCAGTCGTAGTCAGAATAGTAATCTGTGTAGTTGTCAGTCCATTATATGAGAGAGAAGTGACTTCTAACGTGTGCTAATTGTTGGTCACCATATGGAGGATGCTACCGTAACCGAGGTAGCTGAAGTGCTTGGAGTTTCCAGAGTCACCGCCAACAGGGAAATCTGGAAACCATCATCCGCTATGTCACAACTCGGACGGAAATGTGTGTTGAGTGCCGTGACGGAAGATCGTTTGGGAAGATTGTGACAAAAAATAACAGGACGACAGCTGCACAAGTCATTGTAGATCTAAATGTCCAACTCGCGAACCATGTCAGCACCAAACCAACACGAAACGAGCGCCGTAAGCACGGAAGGGGAAGGCGACATGAAATTCAAAAACTACTAATCAGTGACACGAATGGAGCAATGGAAGAAAGGCGGATGAATATTGTTCCACACTGTTTCCAGCTTTTGCCCGAGTTCGGTGATGATTTGAGAGCCTTACCGTGGTATCCCATAAGCCCAATAGATTCTCTTCAAGGTTGCATTAGTGCCAAGGATTACGTGGCCCTTTCGGCTAATCAGGTCAATTTCATGTTTGTTTCCCAATGGCAGTGCTGCGTTCCAAGACATGGTCCCTGCTTACACAGCTCCCATCGTCCTGGACTGGTTTTGAGAGCACGAGCGTGAATTGTCGTAGCGTCCCATTACAGTCAACTCATCAATATTTGTGGTGTACTTTGGAGGGAGGGTGTGTGACCGCTATCCACCTGTCACCTTTACTTAAACAGATTCTCTCGAAAACCATACATGACCTGCATTTATCCATTCAGAGACGACTGGAAGCTGTACTGAGCGCCAACAGTTTTCCTACATCTTATTAGGCACGGTAATATATTGCGCTTTTGGTGTTTTCATATTTTTTCCAACCCCTCTATTTTACACCACGAAAACTTGCTGAAGCTTGATGCATTGTCAATTCTTGACTTAAACATAGAATCTCTAACGATACCCATTGTCTATGAATAAATAAACATCACAACAGGTTTCTTGAAGTCTTTCGCGGTGGCATACTCAATAAAAACTTCTGGGTCACTCCGAATAAAACACTCGAGTTTTCGTTAGATGTCTCTGCCATCATCATCTGGAATTAAAGTCAATGAATGCCGGGACAAGCAAGGCGTTATGCCTATACACATTGAAGACCCAAAGAAACTGATAGGCAACAGTACGTTGCAAGGCGTCCCAGATATGAGGTTTGTCTGGTGAGTGTGGTGGCTAGCGGAGGTGTTTAATCTCAGAAGTGTGTTCCTGAAGCCACTCTGTAGCAATTCTGGACGATTGGGGTGTCGCATTGTCCTGCTGGAATTTCCCAAGTCCATCGGAATGCACAATGGTCATTAATGGATGCAGGTGATGAGACAGGATGCTTACGTACGTGTCACGTGTCAGAGCCGTAATGTAGACGTATCGGGGGTCCTATATCAATCCAACTTCACACGCCCCACACCATTACAGAGCCTCCACAAGCTTGAACAGTCCCTTGCTAACGTGCAAGGTCGATGGATTCATGAGGTTCTCTCCATACCCGTACACGTCCATCCGCTCGATACAATTTGAAACGAGACTCGTCCGACCAGGCGACATGTTTCCAGTCATCAACAGTCCATTGTCGTTGTTGAGACACCGAGGTGAAGCGTAAAGCTTTGTGTCGTGTAATCATCAAGGATACACGAGTGGGCCATCGGCTCCGAAAGCCCATATCGATGTTTCGTTGAATGGTTTGCAGGCTGATGACCCAGCAATGAAATCTGCAGCATTTTGCGGAAGGGTTGCACTTTTGTCACATTGAACGACTCATCAGTCCTCGCTGGTCCCGTCCTTACAGGATCTTTTTTCCAGCCGCAGTGATGTCGAAGATTTGTGTTTTACCGGATTCCTGATATTCACGGTAAACTCGTGAAATGTTTTCAGGGAAAATCCTCACTTCATCGCTACCTCGGAGATGCAGTGTCCCATCACTCGTTCACCGATTATAACACCACGTTCAAACTCACCTAAATCTTTATAACCTGCCAGTGTAGCATCAATAAACGCTCCAACAAGTGCGCCAGCATTAATCTTATACACGCGGTGACGACAGCAGCGCCGTATTCTGCCTGTTTACATATCTCTGTATCTGAATACGCACGCCTATACCAGTTTGTTTAGGACTTCAGTATAGATGTAATGGAAGCATATGGAAGCTTCGCGATAGGGCCGGAGTGACGCATGTGCCGAACGCAGTTTGGGCAGCTGCAAGCAGCTCTGTCCCGGCACGGTACCGAACTCCAATATCTGTGGTCTGCTTACTATTGTTAAGTGGGCCATTGTGCTGGTTTGGTAGTCATTGCAAGAGCAAGTTCTCTACGCATGCTTTCGGCAGTTTTGTCACACTTACTGTTTGGATGGTTTGAAAATGGACCAGTCACCATCAAGAAATAAAAAGGATACTTCTTAATGGAATTTATGATAGAGATACAACCATTTACTACAATTATAAAGCTTGTTGCGGACCTATTTTTCACCTGCAGCATGCTGCAGGTTCAGAGAGATCAAATGTCTTAACACAGTTCCAATTTCTCATCAAAAACTGTTTAGTTCTTGAAGCAAAATGCTGCCATACGAGTCATAAATTTCAGCTCTACGAAGAGTGGAAATGTTACGGTAGAGAAACTGCATGAGATAAACATCTTTGTTAACAAATATAAATATCTTGCGCGGCAGGTACGTTTTGAGAGATCTCTAAAATAGTTGAATATCGTTTTCAAGGTAATAAAAACCTAAATTTAACCAAATGTTACGCAGAAGATAATTCTCTGTATACGGACCAAAATATCACTCTGTCGACAGCTTCCTCTTTCCCCCCTTGTCATTCCACCGGTCGGTTTCCATTTATCCTGCTCTCCCCCCCTCCCCCCTTTCCCGCCGCGTGAGCCGGAGTTTCAGTCGCAGTCTGTCAGCTATTAATCATTTCGCCTTCACCCCTCGGAAGGTTTTTTTCCGCTGTCGCCTCGCTCTTCATTAATCCACCTGTTGTGCCATCCTCCTGCCCGGCGCCATGAATATCTAGAGCCATTTCTCTTTGAAAACAATCCAAAATTCTACGTCTCCGCCCTGCGATGGCGATTCCTAGGTTTTCTGGCCTTGTAAATGCAGCGTCCCTTTCAGATCTGAGGGCGAAATGCATTCAAGATATGTTCGCTTCTCCCACAAAAGGGCTATGGTGTCATAAATTTATCATCACGTTTGGCACGATTTTTTCCAAACGAGAAACCGTTTCGCTCGAATTTTATGTCTGTGATCTAGGAATTGTAAGACGTAGTTAATCCACTATTGGTGTAGCTATTCCGTAAGGCAACTATCAGCAAATTTCATAATATATTATGTTTCTCATTAACTTGCAGATTGCTCTGAGAATATAATCTGCTATATCAATTAAATTCCTTTTCTTGGTCTTGAACAAATAAGCGTTTCAAACGTAAATCAAAAATCAGTTTTAGAATATGTTGCTACATAATGGAAGACACGGTCATAGTATTTCTATTCCACTCGACTCTCCGATAGTTTATTTAAAATGTTTTACGCAATTAACTGCAGTGATTCAGACGGTGATTAAATTGTTGCTGTGTCGATGGTTTTACCACTTCTATTTTCTTCTTTCAGTCACAATATTAGTTGGAAAAACGTGTTACAAACCCTGAGAGAAATTGGTATAAAAAGCAGATAGGTGAGTGATCTGCAATATCTATAGAAAGAAATTGTAAAAAAAAGAGAATGATAGCGAAAAAAATCGAGTTCACAACTTACCGTAGCTATTCCTTGTTTTGTACGTTATGTAAGAAATGACGTACACGAAATAAAATATTAAAAGAGCAATAACACTAGAAGAGAAACGTATACCAATAACAAGGTATGTTATATGTTGTTAACTCTAGGTAGAATGTAATTAATACTTAGAAGTCCTGCTGAATACCATCAACTGCGTAAGTAGAAAATAGTTTGCTTTAGGACAAGCTAAACGACCATGAAAGAGATGAAAAGCAGTAGACTTCCTGAACATTAAAAAGGAAGACTTTAACTACCGGATGCGGATTATTGTTTCATGTAGCAAGCGAGATGGTCGGAGCAAGTAGGACTGGAAATGTGGATTAGTCCTGCTACAGAGACAACTGGTATAAACTGTCTTGATAATAACTGTGAAAGTAAGGATACATCTGAGGCACACAATTGTATGAAATTACGACGTGGACTGCTGGGAGCCCGATAAGTTTCTATCAAAAATGGTGGTTTTAGGTGTAATAAATTAATTTAAATCTGCCATGCTGATCGACTCAAGGAATTAGACGAAGTACCCCACGACGGTCTTCAGTCTTTGTAAAGATTTACTTCATATACAGGACTGAAATGTTACCAGCTGGAAGGTTGAGGTTTTTTTAACATCTTATTTAAGTGCAGCCTGCTTTTCACTACATAATACAATTTTATGGGAATAAATATTAAGGGATACTGTGGCAAAACTACCGAAAAAGAGACAACTCATTTCATGTTACACGTCATTCTTAATTCATACGGCACAACTCATAAAAGCTTAGTAACTTCCTCTTAGCGAATAAAACAACTGAAACAATATAAAACGGATCGAAGGAAATGGACTTTAAGACCTAGTTGAACTATTCAACATTTGAAATTCTTTGAAAAGAGCGTGAAAGTGTTTTACGAGCTGTTTGGCTCCAGAGTGGGAACTCAACTACCGACTCCAAATAGATCGATGTGGATTGTACATAGCAGTGCAGTTAGTCCAATCATAACAGAGGTCATTTGTCACTAGCTATCTATTCGAAGATAGATCGGACGCTAGGGCATAATTTATCAGCATCTCTAACATTGCCATTTACTACTGCTGATTTTTATGGAAGTCGTCAGAAAATTGTATTTTGAACAAAAATTATCTTAAAAATCTCACGATCGAATCCTAACAAACAAAATTTGTAGTTTATTGCTACGACGGTCGTCGACATTGAGTAGAGCAACGTTGGTTCTTTTATATCAGACAACAATAAGAAGGTACCACCTGATAGACGATACTATTGCTGAGCTTTCTGTAAAAGGCTGTTGGTGTTCACAGAACATCTAGCGAGAATTCTGCAGAGTTATTTGCTTAAGCGAACAGGCGGAATATTTGTTTTGTCACGTTAGAAGCAAGTTTTCCGGAAAACTATTTAGACCGAAGTTGTTATGTTTCGTAAACGAATTGTCATCCATTGATTATTTCCGATTTTTTTATGATTGTAGGGTAACTGCTATTTTAGTTGTTGTTTGCGTTTCCAAATAATGCAAGTCAGAATGATAAATAATTTAGTGTTCGTTACCGATCCACCCTTGTTCATAACAGTTAGAATTACTCTTTTCAACATACTTCCTTTCTTAGTTTTCGATTGAACGGTACAGTATCTAAATGCTAACGTTGTATGGATAAGAATCACGAAAAAAAGTTGTATGGAATGTACGCACCTCTGAAACAACGGTGGAAAGCACGTTCGAAAGAAGATCTGCACCGTTATTTCTAAGACGCGCGATTCAAATACCCAATCCACGACCCGAAGATCTGTAGATGAAAACCATTTCCTGTGAGTCAGGAGTTGAGACGGGTTATGTTGTTTAGCTTCCTTATCAAAGTTTATGTGATGCGTGATATGTAGATCTAAGAGCAAGATCAAAACAACAAGCAAAAGGAACCAGAGGCACAAACTAAAACATTAATTACAAAACGCAGTTCCGGTGAAAATGTTCGAGACGATTGGAGAAGCATTCAACACATCCTGGTAGATCTATTGAAGAATATTGTGCCGGAGAGACCATCGTCCACCATTACTATTCGTCCAGTCAGCTAGACACATGATGCAAATAGATGCGCTTTACCCAATGTTACGGGTACAGCAGTGGTAGACGTTCGGTACTTGATTTCACTTCGGTTCAAGAAAAGGCAGTGATGGTGAACTACCTGAATCTCTCGATGTGTTAGGTGACAAGATGCCCTTAGGATAAGATCCGGTAAGTCACAAGAGGGGCAGCAAATGCCATTCAGCTATCAAGAATTATTAATTGACGAGTATGGACTTATTTCAAACAACCTCATGAAAGAAGAAGCAGGACTTCTGAGGTCGGGAACTAATATTTATACGTACTATCGACGACGAGGTAGTTTGAAACGATCAGGTCCGAGTAGCTTTAGCCAGAAGAAAGATTGTTACCTCAGAGTCCATCGGAAGAGAACGTACGTCACCTGTAGCTGTCAAAATGGTTCAAATGGCTCTGAGCACTATGGGACTTAACTTCTAAGGTCATCAGTCCCCTAGAACTTAGAACTACTTAACCGTACTAACCTAAGGACATCATTCACATCCATCGAACCTGCGACTGTAGCGGTCGCGCGGCTCCAGACTGAAGCGCCTAGAACCGCTAGGCCACACCGGCCGGCATCGCACAGTGTATCGAAGACCTTTGATCCATGTCACGACCTACCGATTAATCGTAGCTCGTCTTTGAGGAGAAGATTTTGGTGCGCCGAACGGATCTTGTTGGAACGGAGGGGGGGGGAGGGTTGGGAGGGGGGGGATAGGACAGTATGGCGCGAGGCAAATAAAAGACGTCATGGTCACGCAAGATGCGGAGCGTGGAGAGTGTGGCCCAGGTTTGGACGTCTGGTGTGAACGGAGCAGAGGGTTCTGAACTGTCTGGTCTACCTGCAATGGGATCGGCTGCTGGGTGAGTGGCCTGTTGGAATACTGCCCGCTGACCTTGCCGCCGTCACACAGATCAGCTATCTTCAACGCCGACTAAGAATCCGGCGGGGACATCCGTGGTGTGGAATTATTCGAACTACGGGTCCGTTTTTATGCTACATTTAAGTGGTGGTCGATGCGGGTAAATTCGACGGCTAGTTCATGGCTCCGCAGTGGCGGTTCCCGTCAGAAACGTAGCGACTGCTGGTTGCACTGACGCTAGCCACTATGTGACCATGTTCTATAGAGTGGTTCTGCTCAGTCTTCCTGTATTGTGTTACCGGATTAGCAGTGCTTGCGTCCACTTTGAGGTATTCTGTGTTTGATAGGTCATAATTCCCATGCCTTCCTGGCCATTAGCCTGCCGGCCTCGGTAGTATCAATGTTGCCGATTATTTACTGTGCTGTGGATATTTATTGTACTGTTGTATCTGTGCATCGTGGGCCTACGTAGCTGGGGCCGCTATTTTATGTAACTTGCTTCCTTTCCGCGGCGAGATTAAAGTGCAAATTAGCCGGTTAAATAGTAACGCATTCGTGCTTGGGTCCGCTTCTATTCTAAAAACACTTCGAGTGAGCCTACTTAAATTTTCTGGTACTATCTGCTACTTTTGTGTGCTCTGACCTCTTTCTGGCGCTCCTCGCGAGTCGTTTACTATTTCGGGGCAAAGAGAGGCAAATAACATCTTTAAACTAATTATTCATTGTGTTCTTAGCTCCCTCACTTGAAGATTTTGCTCCATCGATCGGTCCTAAGCTCAACTCTCACTCGATATTGAGATGTGTGTTATGTTATGTGTGATTCTAAGAGACCATTTTGTGTGTTATGGACATGATCTGCTCCCATGCTCAGTTCAGTGCGGCGTTTGGCCAGTCGGCGCCGGACGTTATAATATATTCCCGCGTGGGTGACTAAGGCGGTTTCCACTGATTCTGATGTTGCTATATTTATGATACCGCTATTATTCTGTATCTGCTGCTGTGGGCAAAATTTTATTTTAACTTTGGTACAGTAGTTGATATTTCCGCTTTTAGATTTTTAATTAGCGAAGTTAATTGTTATTCCTGTAAAGTATAAAACCTGCTTGTTAATCCTAGTTAAATTGAATTGTTTGGGCGATAGTTTGTCGTGAGTACTTCAAAATAAATGTTCAGTTGTTATTTCAAAGCTCTAACGAAGCGTGAAGGCTCTTGTTATGTATTAATCGAAATATTGTTATCTCTACAAAAATTGTTTTAAACATTCTCTAATGAAAGCATTTCAATCGTATATAGATTTAAATAAATCGCTTTATGTGTTTTACGAATGGCTCTTAATCTTCAATTGGGCCCAACTCTTGAGCAATCAATACATCTCAGGGAGCGTATCAACCTTTATAGCAACATTTTTCACCTTTTTCTGTGCCAAAATTTCCTTCTAGTGTCGTGAATATATTGCTCTCAAACTCAGATGTATTGTTGATAACAAATTACTTAAGTGAATAAATGTACTGTGAGGCTGTGATTAGTTTTCCCAGCTGCTTAAAGAGATGCCTGCAATAAACACGCGCGTAAACGCCACAAGGTTTTAATTTTTTTTTTTTTTGCAAGAAATACTTCTTTCCTCAGTGAGGGGCTAACCCCAGAGTGTTATCTCAAAAGATCGTTGAATTAAAGTACTTAAATTATATTAGTTTATTGACTTCTGCTGGTTGTCGCGTCGTCCTCGCACGATATTTCGACGGCGCTATTCGCTGTTTTCTTCATGTGCTCCCTGAGACTAATCCTTGGGTAGATCGGATCGAGTATTTAGTTTCCGTACAGACAAAACTTTGGGTGATATTATAGGTCACAAAACGCCAAAAGAGCTGCCTTATAATAAATCCGGAATTTACAAAATACCTTGCAGAGATTACGATAAATTTTACTTTGGCCAAACGGGGACAAAGTTTGGCACACCATTTAAAGATCACGAGAGACAGAGTGAAAGTAATCCTTCAACGCCTGGAATGCCTTTGACAGGAAACAGCCATACGCATTAGACATAAACAAACCATCAAAAATTCTACACAGAGCAGACAAGGGAAAAACCATAGATATTTTGGAGGCGATTGAGATACATGAGCATCTCATAAAGCAGCCAATATAATATTAAACGAGCAGACAGACTTGAGTAACAGAAGATTTATGAGCTGTGTGAATTACAAAACAAGAGTGACTGATCTTACCACCATTAAATCTGGTTGGTGCTTGCAGAGCAACCTCGTATCTATACATAGAACTGGATTTGTAGCTTTGCTAATGACGAAAATTACTAATTTTATACATTTTATGAAAACGAACACTTGAGACCACTTCATAAAAAGGCTTAAGTTTTACAGCAATGACGAATGTAAATCGCTTAATATTTGACAGTATTGTGAAGTTTTAACAGTACTGTGAATAATTTTGTTAGTTCATTGGGACTGTGATAAAATATAAGGGCTGTTTTATTACAGTAGCTAGGGCCAGTAATGTTGGGCCACATTATGATTTGTGTAGTGACAACAATGATGGAGGCTGTTTTCAGCAATGGCATATAAAACTGAGGCCTTTTTTTTAGAAAGACTTAAGACCACGAGCATTATTCAGCAATAACGAAAGTTTATGTCTATAATGATCATCAGTACTGTCCAAGTCCATCATGTAGGAACTTTAATAGGAAATGACGACATGTACAGAACTCTGATTATCCCTATGGTGATAATTTTGTCTCTGTAGAAGGTCAGGTCTCCGGTCCAGTCATGTTCCCCGCTATTTGGAATAGTTACGTTTATGTATGAGGGCGTAAAAATGAGCGGTATGCTGATAAACGAATGTGCAAGGGCTTGTAACCTACTGCTCAGCAGCGATTCTGCCTACATGACAGGCCGTGAAAGTTGTTCTTGTAAGATGATTAGTATGCGCAAGATCGTGTTTGTAACATTCAACATGTGTAATGGAAGAACGTGTCTTCCCAAATATAACACGAAACAAATATACTTAGAGCCGCGCGGTCTAGGGTGCCTTGTCCCGGTCCGCGCTCCTCCCCATGTTGGAGGTTCGATTCCTCCCTCGGGCATCGGTGGGGCTGTTGTCCTTAGCGTAAGTTAGTTTTAGTTAGGTTAAGTAGGGTATAAGTTTATGGACCGATGACCTCAGCAGTTTGGTTCCACAGAAGCTTACCACAGACATTTTTAAACATGACACACACATCACCAATACCAAGTAAGTAATTTAAACAAAACTGTAATATACGAGCGGAATGTTATCCACTAATACGTCTTTTCGCATTATACTGCAGGCATGGCCTATGGCTGACTCTGGTCAGCAACTTAATTAATACACACGATGCATTATAGAAATAACACCGACAGCCTACGGTGATTAAAAGCGTTCCATCATTTAGACGATACATTGAAACTTTGGACACGTGTGTGAGGACAAAATCTCTCTCCTGTATTTTGTGATAATACAAAACGAGATCCCCTATTTGAACTTTTTCAATGTAGGTCAATCCTGTCGAGAACACACATCATAACACACAGCACTTCTCTAGAAAACGCCAGTAAAGTGTAGTGCTTTCTGATCCCCTAAAGAGCCAGTTGTGTTTCACAAGATCGATAATTTCTTAGTGCGTGCAGGTCGTGTCACTAGATCCCTTTCTTGGATGTATGTCATAATTTTGGGATACTAATACTGTATGTTATAAAATCCTACTACTAATTTCATATTAATAATACAGGTCTATAATTCAAGAGATTACTTCTGTTTCCCTTCTTCTGTATTGACATGACCTCAGCAAATTTTCAATGTTTAGGCATCGATCTTTCGTTGAGCAACGAATTGTGAACGAGTGTTAAGGATGGAGCTATTTCAGTAGCATACTCTCTGATACACAGTCTGGGCCGAAGAACTTTCCTTTATTAAGAATCTACTTCCAAGTCACTCATATTGGAAGCTGTTCTTGATTCGAATTCTGGAATACTTACTGCATCTTCTTTGGCGAAAGAATTTAGCAAAACCGTGCTCGGTAACTCGGCTTTAGTGGTGCTCTCGTCGTTAACAGTACGACTGCCGTAACGCATTGAGAGTTGAATATGTCTTTCCGATTGTATGTAATTTACATACAGTTACAACCTATACGGACTTCTGCCAGATTTACAGACAGAATTTTTTTGTGGAAATTGTTGAAAGCATGTCGCATTGAGGTCTGCACTACGCTTCGAGTCCTACAATCCGTCGTCAATCCTGGGTTTATTGCCTTCTTTTAAAACTCGCGTTCTTTTCCCTTTGCAACAGTACTTACCATCTCTTATTAATTTACTTTACGTAAAACTCTAGACTGCCATCAACAGTATTTGAACTAGAGCCACATTTGGTCAACATTTACATGGTATGGAAAGTATGGAGACTGTCTCTTAGGAACCTCTGTGTTTAAAAGGGATTTATTGTTGGATGATTTGGATGTCACGGTGTATATGCCATGACGCTCTGTATTTGCTCAGTATCGAACTGCTGTCGTTAAGATGTCTACTACGCCATCGCAACCATTTAAACTTCGTGTGGACTCCTGAACTAATTGTTCAAAATTATTTTCGGCCAAAGCAATTAGTACGATATCGTACGATGTTTTATGCCAACCACTCACTTTAAACAAGTATATTCTTAATAAAAATGACGGTAGAGTAAAGGTTTCACAAGCTACAATTGTATGAGTCGGATACGTTTTCAAAATGAGGATCAAATTCTTTTTGAAACTGCGTGACCTGAGTGGGAGTCGGTCGAAGGACCCATTAATTAATTTGATTCGGTTGTCGAGTGCGCTTTTTACCCTCATTAATTGACAGCATCTACCTTCTCCAATCTCAACACAAGATAAAGTACTGGGTACTTATAACTACACTGACGGTGTTCCGCATGATGCAGTGGGGGATATCTATATCGCAGGGCACTGAAACAAACACACCGCCAACAACTGAATTTAGCCTATCCTTACGATACACCGTAAGAACATACGTAAAAACTTCGGTTGAACTTATCTCCGACTTCAGCTACCTTTCAGCATCCATAAAGATTTCTTATTCAGGGTTTGTCAAGAGTGCTTGGAGATCTGAATATTTCCCACCACAGCTACGAAAATTTATAACTATAATACCAACGCTTTTAAGTGCACCCCATTCCTGTTTTTTTACACGCTACTTTTGAGATTGTACACCGAAGCGTCAAAGAATGTGGTATGGGCATGTGTATTCAAATAGAGACATACATAAACAGGCAGAATACGGCGCTGCGATCGACAGCACCTATAATTGACAAGTGTCTGGCGCATTTGTTAGATCGCTTACTTCTGCTACAATGGCATGTTAACAAGATTTACGTGAGTTTGAACGAGGTGTTACAGTTGGCGCACGAGCGATGGGACACAGCATCTTAATGACAGCGATAAGTGAGGATTGTCCCCTACGACCATTTCACGAGTGAATATCAGGAATCCGGTGAAACACCAAACCTCTTACATCGCTGCTTCCGAAGAAAGCTCCTGCAAGAACAGTACCAACGACAACTGAAGAGAATCGTTCAACGTGACAGAAGTGCAACTCTTCCGCAAATTACTGCAGATTTCAGTGCTGGACAATCAACAAGCGTCAGCGTGCGAACCATTCAACGAAGTATCATCAATATTGGATTTAGGAGCCGAAGGCCCTCTCGTGTACACTTGATGATTGCACGACATAAAGCTTTACGCCTCGCCTGGGCCCGTCAGCATCGACATCGGACAATTGATGACTGGAAACATGTTGCCTGGTTGGACGAGTCTCGTTTGAAGTTGTATCGAGCGGATGGGCGTGTACAGGTATGGAGACGTCTCATGAATCCATGGACCCTGCCTGTCAGCAGGGGACTATTCAAGTGGTGGAGGCTGTGTAATGGTGTGGGGAATGTGCTACTGGAGTGATATGGGACCCCTGATATGTCTAGATACGACAGGTGACACGTATGTAAACATCCTGTTTCATCACTTGCATTCATTATGTCCATTGTGCATTCGACGGACTTGTTCAGTTGCAGCAGGACAATGCGACACTCTACACGTCCAGAATTGCTACAGAGCGGCTCAAAGAACACTCTTCTGAGTTTAAACACTTCCGCTTGCCAGACATGAACATTATTGAGCATATCTGGAATGCGTTGCATCGTGAATTTCAGAAGCGATCTCCACCCCCTCGTACTCTTACGGATTTATGGACAGTTTTTCAGAATTCATGGTGTTTATTCCCTCCAGCACTTCTTCAGGCATTAGTCAAGTCCATGCCACATAGTGTTACGGCTGTGCTGCTTCCTCGCGGGGGCCCTACTCGATATTAGGCAGGTGTACCAGTTTCTTTAGCTCTTCAGTGCATCACTGTTTCAACTCCATAGGAAGTAAAAGAATGTTTCTCATTCATCTCTAGGCACACAGTTTCGTTAAAAGTAATCATAGAATATTTGTGTAATTTTTTCTCTATCAACCGTTACTGTGTAATCTACTATTCTAAATTATAAAATGTGATATATATGCATCATAAGTTTCTTTTTTTCATGTTCTTCTTTATTGACATGTTCCTTTGTTTTACGCTCGTATAATGCGAAACTTATCTTTCCTGGAGTAACTACAATATTTCAGAAAGTTTCAGTCATAATACCCATTTGGTATAATGAATGACGGTTACAGTTAAATGTAGGTAAATAAATGCTTTATAATGTCCTGGAGTAGTAGAAAAAGGAGCACAGGATCGTGATTAATTATTGCAGATTTCAGTCGCGCTGATTAAATTTATAGGTGTAACGCGAGGAATGTGTGATACCGAGCCTACAAATTTAGCAGTAATGGGACCAAAACGATTATTCAGTTTTACTGGGCCATTTCCTTGTTCTTTCAGGTGCATATGCCAATAAGACTGCACACTGGTGCTACACACTGATCCTTTTGTAAATTCTTAGAACATAAACGAGTTCAGGCTTGAGAGAGAGAGAGAAGACATTAGGGGACACACAGCACAGATATATCTAGCGAGTTCAATCATTGGGAGAGCATTGTAGAAATGACATTGAACCTGTCCTAAAAATCTTTCGAAGACGGGTGGCACTCTTTTCTCGATACATTATTAAGCTGCTTTAAATATCGTTGTTTGAAACAGAGCGTATGCTTATTCTACTGTCTCCGTCGTGTATTTCATCTAAAGACAACATGCACAAAATAAAAAAAGTTGAGGAACATAACGAGCTGTGCAGACGAGTAGAATAAAAATGAAGTGACTACTAATTTTTTATAAAATAAACTTCAGGACATTTCTTAGAGTAGATGTGGCAGGGGGAAGAGAGTGGTGCGGGGGAAGAGCGGGGGTGCGGGAGTATTACAGTCAATGTAACATTGCAAAGAGATGATGATGATGCAAGATTTACTTTATTACGTGGAGCTGCACGTAACTCACCAGCGGTAACCATGTTACCGCATTTGGCAGCGCCACTTTTCACCTGAGCCCCGCCTGATTAACAATTTAAGTCCGAGTGTTGAGCTGGAAAGGCTCGTAAACTGCTCGCAACGTAATTTATTAAGGACCGTAAATCCTGGAGGTCAGGGACGGCCGTGTTTCGGTTTTATTACACGTTGTTTCTCAGGGCACCACGGCTTAAAAATGTTTTCTTAAGCAACGACAGGGAAAAAAAAATCACAAAACAAGTATGTGAGACTATTTTTATAACAGAAATTGGACCAATATAATTTTTTTTTCAATAACGTAAAATACGAACGTTTTAAAGTGTTATACATTGAGGTCTTTAGACCTCTGGCTTACTGTTGGACTAACATTTAACTAATCAATATACCACAATCTGGGACACACTACGATATAGAGATCAAAAATAAAATCGAAACAGTCATGATCATCCACTGTTTAATACTTGGTACAAATTGCCTATTCAACTATTACCAAGGACAATAAGTATTAAAGCTAAAACGTGTGTCTTGAGGCAGAATAGCTCAACGGAGTGCACATTCCAGAGAGTATCTTCATCCAGTATTTTATAACAAAAGTACTTAATGACAGGAAAAACTGTACACTTAATTTCGAAACAGTTAGAAACTGTTTCGTTGACCCTCCCCGCCACCCTCTCCCACCCACTTAATGGTGAAATGGAAAAGCTGATGAAATGCGTATTTGACCGTTAGCTGTTTTATTGAAAACCCTAAGCATCAACCGGTTTCGGTAGACCATCATCAATGGTTATCTGTCCAAAGGTTCAAACACAGATAATTATCATACTCAAAAAATGTTAAAAAATTATTAAGCGATACGAAACGAACGTGAATAATTTCAAGGCTAAAAACAGTTCAAGCAACTATATCTCTCATGTCATTATTAGACAGTGGATACATCCGAAGTGTTATAACATGTAATAAATGCAATCTACACAGGAGGGGTTGGGTTGGGTTGTTTGGGGAAGGAGACCAGACAGCGAGGTTATCAGTCTCATTGGATTAGGGAAGGACGGGGAAGGAAGTCGGCCGTGCCCTTTATAAGGAACCATCCTGCCATTTGCCTGGAGCGATTTGGGGAAATCACGGAAAACCTAAATCAGGGTGGCCGGACGCGGGATTGAACCTTCGCCCTCCCGAATGCGAGTCCAGTGTCTAACCACTGCGCCACCTCGCTCGGTTCTACACAGGACATTTACGGTTGTACTCAATAGTGCCATCAGTTACTCGTACATACACTAAAGAGAAGGCTATAGATGTAAGTAGTGTCATGGTACAAACGCTGAAGAATGGCTCAAGGACCTCCACTAAACCTTTTCATCAGATGATATGAAGTTTACCGATCATGAGTTATCTCCTGATTGCAGGAAACTAGATTATTTTTAGTGAACGGCTCTGGTAATTTCCATGTAAACGGGAAGTGGAAAATGACATTCACATTAGAAATACAGAAAAAAGTCCGTCTTACAGCAAGATAGTAGTTAACAGTTTGTACGTATTATTAAGCACTTTATCTTTTAACCTGTTTTATGTTATGAACACAATTTACATTACTTTTGTTGTGAATGGCTTTTTTTACACACCTCATGGATTATCATGCAATGTTTATATTACTGTTTAGCACTGGGATACTGTAGATGTCGGAACTTCATGTTGTCGGATGAATGGTTATCTATACTTGTAATTGCAGCTTCGCTTTCCACTTTCTGTTTACGTGAGGAACTACCAAAGAAGTTCACTAAAGATAATCTAGTCTCCTGGACTCACCAGTTAACTCATGATCGATATACTTTATTTCACGTGATGAAAAGATTTAGTGGAATCCTTTGGCCAACTCTTCAGCGTTTGTACCTGGACGGTACTTACGGCTGTAGCTTTCTTATTAGTGTATACACCGTCCTGTTAACTGATACCAACGGCCTTGCCCCAGTGGTCACACCGGTTCCCGTCAGATCACTGAAGTTAAGCACTGTCGGGCTGGACTAGCACTTGGATGGGTGACCATCCGGTCTGCCGAGCGCTGTTGGCAAGCGAGGTGTACTCAGCCCTTGTGAGGCAAAAATGAGGAGCTACTTGATTGATAAGTAGCGGCTCCGATCTCGGAAACTGACATACGGCTAGGAGAGCGGTGTACTGACCACATGCCATTCCATATCCGCATCCAGTGATGCCTGTCGACTGAGGATGACACGGCGGCCGGTCAGTACTGCTGGGCCTTCATGGCTTGTTCCGGAGGAGTTTAGTTTTATAGAACTCCCTGTACAGGAACTTCTTACATATTACAACGCCTTAGATGTACCCACTGTCAATTAATGACGTGAGAGATGTATTTACTTCAACTGTTTTTAACCTTGTAAGGATTCACTTTCGGTTTCTACGTCTTTCTAATTTCTTAACATATTTTTGTTTACCGTATTTATCTGTACCATTGGATAGGTATCTGTTGATAATGGTCAAAGACCAAAACCGTTTGATGCTTTAAGTTTTTAACTAAACAGCTGATGGTCAAATACGCATTTCATCGTTTACTTGAAGGTTGTTAATTGTCACTTAGCAAAGACATTGAAAGAAAAAAAAATTATCGCTTACATTTTCGCTGTTCATGCAGTAAAACTTCAGCATTGCGAATGACGTTTTAATTTATTACTTCCTTAGTGCCAACTCTACTTGAAACACAGTTTGCAGATGCTATCCACATATCCTATAAATTTACCTGCAATATATCGCTGTGCGACACACGGTTCAGGAGATATGCTTCAGGAGATATGACATCATAAACACTGAGACACGTAGAATGCTGGCTTCTCTTAAAACGAGGACCAAATGTTTAACACACAAAAGAAATAGAGTTTGAAGCTGTTTTGTACATGGGAGCTCGATTCGTTAAAGAATTTTCGGCAAGCATTACTGATTTATGGCCTACAACGTAATTCTGGCTACCACTAATTGCGTCCCTTTCAGTACATTGTTGTCATGAAGAGGAGGGCTATTTACAAATATTCTACTGCGGTGAATAACACACATGCAAAACAAAAAAAAAAAAAAACTTAAATTACATTAGGTAATGGATCTGTTTTTTAAAGCTAAATCCATATTTAGCCTTAGTTTCTTTCGGTTTTCTTTTATTTATTAATTAATTTTGTTCAGTCGTGTACGATTTTTTCCTTGAATAGAAATCACTAGAAACGTAATTGGAACCAAACTACTTTAGTTTTTTAATATGAACAAGTTTTTTGATGTCTTATTTAGAATCACCTCTTTATCTCAAAGGAATTGTGTGACTGTTGGCTTCTATTTTCTCTTTTCCTTAAAGCACATGGTATAGCTTTCTCTGCAATGAATTTCCTGCCTAATGGGCGATAAATACCGATATTTTGTTGCAAACCGTCCATTTCACTTCAGATCAAAACGATTTCATCACGCTGACATCCTTATGGTATTTATTCGTTTATTGACGAAGATATGCCAATTTTTTTGTAATGTGCAAGGCTGAGATCTAACAGCTCTGATTTTCTGATCTCGTACTAAACTTCTTGGAAGTAGGGAACTGTATGATGCCTTAGCCAGAACCACAATTGAAAAAACTACTCCATTTTCCACAGTAATTTATACCATTGTGAGCTGATTTTAGCTGTTTCCCGTTTTCAAATGCGTACACCTACACCTACACTTGTAAATTTACACCATCAATCTTTTTTAATGAGCAGCCACTGTCACAGGAAACATGAGCACGAAGAATGATCCATGTTCCTTAGCACCTTAAAGTAACATTACTAACGTTATAGCGTACGTACATAAACTTAACACTCGTTATACATTGCACATAAGATTTTATGTTTTTGTATGTATTTCGCTACCGTAGTCCTCTACATCTACATGGATACTCTGCAAATCACATTTAACTGCCTGGCAGAGGGCAATTTTATTGGGGCGTTGACGAATATGGAAAGTTGTTCTCTCTCGTGTTTACTACTGCAAAGATTACGTCTTAAAATGACCAACGTCCTTTTTACAAACCCGCAAATGGTAACGGTATAAATTTGCGGAGACGGATGTCTACACTTGAAAATTACACACATACCCAAAATCTTTTAATAGTTGTATAAATGTCAGCTATTGTCGGAGTGGGAAGTAAATTGGTCTTCCAATAAATTTGTGGCTATGGCAACCAATAGTCAGAAATCTGTGAACCAGAATTATAATTAATAATTAGAAATTTTAGGGGAGTTTACTAATTACTGAACGAAAGAAACTGCACTGACTAGAGCTGCAGCAAAAATGACGTCCACAATACGCAGATAGGCTAGCTCGCATTTCGTTTGTATTTGCGGTTGGTTGCTCAGCATCGCTCCTGTCGTTATTTATGAATCGACCGAGCATCAGCCTCGGGTAGTCAAACAATGGCATCGGGGGAATACTTGTGTTATCAGCGGCCGGCAGGCAACGCAGTACTGCAGGTTGCCAGGTGATGGGAGCGGCTGCCCAGAACAACAGGATTCAGGCTCTGGCGCTGACTGCGTCGGGTTGTATAGTGGGGTGGGTATGTGAAGTTAAGGGGGGGGGGGTGGAGGGAGGGGGGGAGAGATCGGGAAGAGGGAGTTGGACAATTGCTGCGCTCGAGCGGACTGTCATTGTAAATGGTTAGGTGTAAGGTGGAGCAAAGGGGGAACCAGCTCACGGGCTGTCCGGCCGAGTTGGCGCCGAATTAAGCGCTGCGCCAGCTGTCCGCAGGCAGAATTCTGGCGGCCTCTGGTAATTGCGGCCGGCGTGTTTGCAGCTTGTGACCCTCGGCCGCAGCGCCTAGAAGCTGTGGCTCTACCGTAACACGGCCGGCAGCGTCGAGCAAGCAGCATTCGCTCACAGGTTTGCGGGCAAGCCCGTAGCCTCTAATGCAAAGACAGATAGGAAGCCCTTGTTCACTGTAAGATTAATTGCGGAGGGCATTCGCTTCTTCTACTGCCCATTGTGATAATGTCACCCTTGGGGGGAGAAATTAGGAGCCCGAGATTACGGTCGGTCGGTCGGTCTCTCTCTCTCTCTCTCTCTCTCTCTCTCTCTCTCTCTCTCTCTCTCACACACACACACACACACAAACACACAAGCTGCAACAATAATACACTCCACGAAGTTGGGATGCGGTCTTGCTGTTGAACCGTGAAATTACTTTCAAAATCTATTCTTAAAGATTTTACTTTATTTACTAGCGATTCATCAAGAACATTAACACATTTAATCACATTATGTGAGCGTGGAAGTACTTGCCAGTGGGTAACTGATGAAAACAAATTTCTTTCAACAAATGGAAATTTTATGCCTAAAAACCCTTCCTTTCTCTTTTTAAAAACATATTTAAAAATTATAATCAGAAAGCACCCTCTAAATATCAAGTTACAACTTATTCAGAGGCAGAAATAACAATTTTTTTTGACAGTATGAGCTTTCGGGCTGAGAACCTTGCCGAACACTGCCGTAGTCACGACCGCTCACAACAACTTCTGAAAGATTACACTGCGCAAATCTGCAACACACCAGATTACTTTAAACTAAAAATTTTAACAACTCACACAAACGTACAAACTATGCTCCCCGTAGGAGGGATGGAAATGGTACAAAACACTCACACTAAAAAAGATTACTTGCCACCGAAAGTGCAACTTGTTTTAAAAGAACTCTTATGGTGGAAGGGTGGCAACTTTGTGTACTAAAATGACAATTTAAATAAAAACCCATGAAATGCAGTCTTACATAAAATGTACAAACATGCTCTACATTATACATACACTACCTCTCAAGATGATAGGCAAGATAAAAACATTTCAGGAATTAGTCCTCTACCCCTTAAGCAATAAATTCGTTAACACCGAATCCGACAAACATGAGATAGGCAGCTATTAACGTACGGCAGAACGATAGACAGACAGACAGACACTACCTGCCAAACAAATGCGGACGAGAGATAGACGAGCAAGCTGGGGACGAGACTGACCAAGAAAGCAAGTAGAATTTAACAAGTAAATTAAACAACATATCACGAAGCACTTCTAATAAACTGCGATGTCTGGCGAAGACCTGGTGCAGCACCCCCACAACGCTCTGCCGAACCGTCGCTGCCAGCCGCTTCAACGGACGCAGCAAGGCGCGCCGATCTGCCGTCTCACGGCGTCTCAGCTCGCACCGGCCAGACCGATGTCGTGGGTTGACTCCTGTTGCTCTCGTGTCGGCCGCGAAGCCACGACCCCTCGCTATATGGCGCCGCCCATTGGACTGACGTCGCGCCCTCACATGCGCCGACGCTCAAGACGGAGAGGTTATCTTGTGTCCCAGTGCGCAACCGACCAACCGATCGATCCAACCGCCAATGACCATTGCCTGAAGAAACTCGAGCAGACTGGCGGCCTAACACAAACTAGCACTCCTGACGACAGACACTGAGTGTCCCACACTGAGCCGGCTGACCAACTGACTTTTTTTTTTCCTTATTGTAATTTCATTCCCCTGCCCCATATGGGCAGGGGAGGGCTGTCAGCAGCACAATCCGCCGCTCTTCAGCCGAGTGACATGACAACTAAAACAAGAAGAAAAGAATACATACATAAGGAGATAAAAAGGGGAACATAAAACAGAGTAAGGGGAGAAAATGGAGGTTAAAAATACACTGACACGTAGACGTTCATTGGGGACAGTTAAAAAAGTCACCAGAAAGTTAAAAAACACAGTTGGCGATTCTTAAAACACAGAGAAGACACTGGATGCGCATGCACAGGTTAAAAGTTGGCCACAGTATTAAAAACACTCCGAAACAACACACTTAAAACCCACTAGGAGCACACACGACGAAGAATAAAACTACCAGGTGGGACCTGCCGAGGGAAAGGTCAAGAGGATGGAAAAGGAGGGGAGAGCATGGGGCAGCTGGGGAAGCGGCGGGATGAAGAGAGGAGGGGCAACCGTGGGTTCACGAAGAGGCAGGAGACACATGGGGGGGGGGGGGAGGAAAAGGGAAGACAGGGCAGGAGGGAGCGCAGAGACACTGAAAGAAGGCACAAGAGATGGAGGGGGAGTGGGAGGGGAAATCCGCTCAGAAGGAGGGAGGGGGAGAGGGAGAGGGAGCCCTGAGGAGGAGGCAGGAAGAGGGGGTTAGAGTTGGTAGGAAGGGTAGATGTCAGGGCGAAGCTCATCATCCGGGAGGGGTAGACGGTGGAAGTTGTGTTGGGAAAGGAGATGGAGGATGTGGAGATGGAGAGAGGGAGGGACACAACGGTAAAGGCGCGGCAACTGGTTAGGAGTGGAGAGGAAGGGAGACACCAGGGGGTGAGGGGGATCAAGGCGGCGGACAATATATAGTGTGCGGATGTGTTCAAGGAAAAGGAGAAGGTGGGGGAAGGGGATGAGGTCATAGAGGATGCGCGTGGGGGACGGAAGGCGAGGCGGAGTGCATGGCGTTCGAGGATTTGGAGGGCTTTATAGAACCGGGGAGGGGACCAACTGACCAGACTCGCCCCTAGCGAGCTCATAGCGCCCCTTAAAAGCACGTGAGCAGGCTGCCTTTTCCACCAGAGGGAGACACCAAAGCTGCGATTGCCACAGCGGCGCCACCGCCAGAAACGGAGGGCGATGCGTCACACTAAGCGCTGCGGCGCGCTCTTCAAAACAGCAAATATTACCACGGCTCAGCTGTATCTTTCGTTCATAAATTGATGTCATGAAAATTTTCTTCCGTATGAAATAATGACATGAAAAACGGTAATATTTCATAATTTATTTTAATAAATGCTTTCACAAAATAAGTCCACTCCAAGCCGAGGTTATCAGTGATTTAGACTTATGGATTTTGAATATGATCACTGAAAATTTTTAACTGTGTCGGCTGTCATTAAAACCATCGAACTTCTTTAGCCTAAGAATGTAGGTTGCTTTTCCAGGTACATAGTATAATTAAATGTTGGTGAAGCCGACTCAAAACTCTCCCACAAAAACCTCGTCTTTAACATATGCCATTTACCTCACAAAATTTTTGAAATTAAGTTGTGACCCGGATTGCGTAAATAATACACATGAATTTGAATAACACTTCGCTGTCGAATTGTATTTTCAATACACACTTACCTTAATTCCGAAATGAGCACCGAGCAGAACCAAATCAGCAAAGGAGTGCGATGCGAAGACCAATGTGAATGGGAATTCTAAAGCAACAGTCTACATTGTTTCGTCACTCTTGATAGTGACCGGGCCAAATATCCACGAAATAAGCATCGAACGAAAAAATACAAAGAACGAAACTCGTTTAGCTTGAAGGGGGAAACCAGATGGCGCTATGGGTGGCCCGCTAGATGGCGCTGCCATAGGTCAAACGCATATCAACTGCGTTTTTTGAAATAGGAACCCCTATTTTTTTATTACATGTACGTGTAGTACGTGAAGAAATATGAATGTTTTAGTTGGGCCACTTTTTTCGCTTAGTGATAGATGGCGCTGTAATAGTCACAAACGTATAAGTACGTGGTATAACGTAACATACTGTCAGTGCAGACGGTATTTGCTTCGTGATACATTACCCGTGTTAAAATGGACCGTTTACCAATTGCGGAAAAGGTCGAAATTGTGTTGATGTATGGCTATTGTGATCAAAATGCCCAACCGGCATGTGCTATGTATGCTGCTCGGTATCCTGGACGTCATCCAAGTGTCCGAACCGTTCGCTGGATAGTTACGTTATTCAAGGAAACAGGAACTGTTCAGCTACATGTGAAACGTCAACCACGACCTGCAACAAATGATGATGCCCAAGTAGGTGTTTTAGCTGCTGTCGCGGCTAATCCGCACATCAGTAGCAGACAAATTGCTCGAGAATCGGGAATCTCAAAAACATGTGTTGAGAATGCTACATCAACATCGACTGCATCCGTACCATATTTCTATGTACCAGGAATTGCATGGCGACGACTTTGAAAGTCGTGTACAGCTCTGACTGGGCACAAGAGAAATTACGGGACGATGACAGATTTTTTGCACGCGTTCTATTTAGCGACGAAGCGTTATTCACCAACAGCGGTAACGTAAGCCGCCATAATATGCACTGTTGGGCAACGGAAAATCCACGATGGCTGCGACATGTGGAACATCAGCGACCTGGGCGGGTTACTGTATGGTGCGGCGTTATGGGAGGAAGGATAATTGGCCCCCATTTTATCGATGGCAATCGAAATGGTGCAATGTATGCTGATTTCCTATGTAATGTTCTACCGAAGTTACTACAAGATGCTTCACTGCATGACAGAATGGCGATGTACTTCCAACATGATGGATATCCGGCACATAGCTCGCGTGCGGTTGAAGCCGTATTGAATAGCATATATCATGACAGGTGGATTGGTCGTCGAAGCACGTTCACCGGATCTGACGTCCCCGGATTTCTTTCTGTGGGGAAAGTTGGATATTTGCTATTGTGATCCACCGACAACGCCTGACAACATGCGTCAGCGCATTGTCAATGCATGTGCGAACATTACGGAAGGCGAACTACTCGCTGTTGAGAGGAATGTCGTTACACGTATTGCCAAATGCACTGTGGTTGACGGACATCATTTTGAGCATTTATTGCATTAATGTGGTATTTACAGGTAATCACGATGTAACAGCATGCGTTCTCAGAAATGATAAGTTCACACAGGTATATGTATCACTTTGGAACAACCGAAACAAAATGTTCAAACTTACCTACGATCTGTATTTTAATTTAAAGAACCCTCCTGTTACCAACTGTTCGTCTAAAATTCTGAGCCATATGCTTATGACTATTACAGCGGCATATATCACAAAGCGAAAAAAGTGGTCCAACTAAAACATTCATATTTCTTTAGTACAACAAGAATATGTAATAAAAAATGAGGATTCCTATTTAAAAAACGCAGTTGATATCCGTTAGATCTATGGCAGCGCCATCTAGCGGGTCAACTATAGCGCCATCTGGTTTTCCCCTTCAAGCTAGACAAGTTTCGTTCTTTGTGGTTTTTTCGTTTGACGCTTATTTCGTGAGATATTTGGCCCGGTCACGATCAATGGACCACACTGTATAGTAAGATTTGATTTGAAAATCTATTTAGATAACGTAGTATATGCCACTTTTACCCCACTGTTCATTTCATTCCTACGAGTAACAATCCGAAATTACTGTAAATATGAGCTCATAACCCGGTTCTATGACTTCCGTATCAATAGGTACAGTTTTCTCTTTTTTATATTTGTTGTACATAGTTCTAGTCTCACTACAATGGATTATCAGATGTAATTCCAAATTTTCTCTACGCTTTATTAGTTGTTGGTGTAGCCGGATTAGAGGGAAACGCTGATGGCAGAGGTCATGATGGTTCCTTAGAAAAAGATAATATCGATTCCCTATTCATTCATCATCATTCATTCAGTGTTTGTGGTCCGTCTGTAACGCCCTCCGTTTCCTCCCTCGGGCACGGGCGTGTGTGTGTGTGTGTGTGTGTGTGTGTGTGTGTGTGTGTGTGTGTGTGTGTGTGTGTTGTTCTTAGCATAAGTCAGTTTGAGTATTGTTTAAGTCGAGGGACCGATGACCTCAGCAGTTTGGTCCCTTGGCAATCCACACACAAATTTTTTTTCTCGTAACGCCCTCGGCTTCCTTCGTTCTTTCCTTCCTGCATAAATGACTCAAAAAATGTTCAAATGTATGTGAAATCTTATGGGACTTAACTGTTAAGTCCCTAAGCTTACACACTACTTAACCTAAATTAATCTAAGGACAAATACACACACCCACGCCCGATGGAGGACTTGAACCTCCGCCGGGACCAGCCCCACAGTCCACGACTGCAGCGCCTGAGACCGCTCGGCTGAACCCGAAAGGCTAAATGACTCCAATCGTTACAAGAAATGGAAAGTGAATTTAAGTATTTCGACACATAAGGATTGGTTATGAACCGCTGTAATAGTGGTCTATGGGATACGAAATAGGCGGGGTGAGATAAACGTGCCGAAAATGGCTCAGCATTGATTCTCGCCTGCGGCAGGTCGATTACGACCTTTAAAGCGCCACCCACTGTACCGCTAACGCTGACCTGTGTTCGCATCCCTCTGCGTTCACCGCTGTGAAGAGTAGAAAGCGAGACTGCAACAACGAGTGCTGACTGTTGGGTATAGTTATGTAAACTGTAGGCGCGCAGACTTCTACTGGCAGACTCATTAACGTATAACTTTACTGTGTGCAGAACCTCTACATATACATCCATATTCCGCAAAGCTTCGTGAAGTGTATGGCATAGCGTACTTCACATTTACAAGTTATTAGGGTTTCTTCGCGTTCAATTTTCTTATTGACCACGGGAAGAATGACTGTTTAAATGCCGGCCGGAGTTGCCGTGCGGTTCTAGGCGCTACAGTCTGGAACTGGGCGACCGCTACGGTCGCAGGTTCGAATCCTCCCTCGGGGATGGATGTGTGTGGTGTTCTTAGGTTAGTTAGGTTTAATTAGTTCTACGTTCTACGCGACTGATGACCTCAGAAGTTAAGTCGCATAGTGCTCACGGCCATTTTGAACTGTTTAAATGCCTCTGTGAGCGTTGTAAATTATCTAATCTTGTCCTTACGATCTATACGGAAACGATACTTAGAGGGTTGTGGTATATTCCCAGATTCATCATGCAAAGCTCGTCCTTGACACTTTGTAAGTAGGCGTTTTTTAGGCAGTTTCTTTTTACCTTCGAAGTGTCTTGTAGTTCAGTTTGTTCAGCATCTCTACGACACTTTTCCGCGGGCCAAATAATCTTATCAGTATCCTTTATTAGTCCTATTTTGCATTTCCCTAGTACTTTACCAATGAACCAAAGTCTGCCAACTGATTTACCTACAACTTAATCAGTGTGATTGTTCCATTTTACATCGCTACAAAATGCTACAACCAGTAGCTTGTATGAATTGAACGATTCCAGTCGTAGCTCGTTGATATTGTAGTCATAGGATACCATGTCTCTTTGTTTTGTGAAGTACACAATTTTACCTTTTTGAACATTTAAAGCAAGTAGCCAAATTTTTCACCAATCTTATCGAGATAGAAAGGATCTTAGCAAGATGGTTTTTCAGGCTGTACTTCCTAACAGAGAGCAGCAGCATCCGCGAAAAGTATGAGGTTACTGTTAATAATGTCCTCAGTCTCGATAATGTACAACATGAACAGCAAACGTCCCAGCACACTTCCCTGGTGAACACCCTAAGTTTCTTCCACGGTTGTCTGCGTCATTCTGTAAAAAAAACTGTCACGTTTCGTTTATGTTCGCATTGGCCTTCCTATGGTGTAATGCGTTTTTTTTTACCTTTTTATTGTTTCAGTTGTAAGGTGTCAGGCAAATCCAACACCTTCCATGAAAACCCTGATATGATAAGCAAATCCAGTAGTATGTCACATAGCTCCGAATAAGTCGTGACATTCAATTAACCAAAGTAATACGAGTAACGAGTGATCAAATGGAATACCACAGACTAACACAAGAATGCCTAAATGCATGTCATACCTTCCCACCGTGAGACAGACGCAGTTCAGAGGGGAGAAACGAGAACAGAAGCCGAGAGCAGAACCGTGTTAAGCTAGAACGCCCTACGATAAGGGACGGACAGCCACATCGCCAGCTAACCGACAGGACCACCCCCGAGCCCATGTTAAAAGCTAGAGCCCTCCAGAAGAACAGTATAGATCTTACGATAACACTAAAAGGGCCACATCAGCCGCAAGTTTTAGCGTGAGACTTTTTCGCGTCTCTGTCACGTTGCAAACGTTAAAAACATTTCGTGGTGGACGAAAAGTATAACGTTTCTCATTGGATAGACAGAATTTTTTTAGGCGGAGCTTAAGGTTAACATTGAGACCCTGATTGGTCAGATGAAAACACAGCCAGATATTTTTTTAAACCAAATTCGGTAAATTGTAGTAACGAGAAGTTGGGGTAGAGTTGCTTCCGAGACGGCGAGATGCATAGAGCTGCGCCGGCCGCCGCCCCCTGACGAACACCAACAAGGAATGAACGCACGCGATGCCGCATAACAGCGCATAAGGCTTCACTCAGAACTGCAGAAGTCTCATCTGTTACATCCCCTTTTTACGTAATACTAGTGTCGATCGTCAATTAAAGCTCATGGTATTCACATTTGCTACGTAAGTTAAAATCTGAAACGCGATGATTTTTCTGTTATATAGTTATTGAGAAGCCACATCAGCCACTGTAATTTACGACAAGTTAGATAAGTAATTAAAGATAATTGAGGGTCACTGTAGACCATTTTGATAGTTTTCTCTTTTACGAAACTTAACTTAAACCTAGATTATAGATGTGATATGACATAGGTCATCCTTCGATCCATTGTAGAACTTGGAAATCCATTCAGGGAATATTCGTTCACATTTTTGTTCAACGCAGTTGGTTTGTATCATCCAATACTAAAATATTTCCTTTTATCAATAGTGCAATTTATAAACAATGTCTTGTGAGTAGAATAAAATTTCCAATGGTAAACTTAACTGCTTTTTCGATGTTATTTTACCAGATAACTAAAAATAGGAAAGCCTTGAACCCCTTCCACTAAATTTAGTTAGTATCAAGATTCTCTTACAGGGAGTGCAGTGGAGCTGACGCTGAAATTATTAAGTATTTGGTTATATCATCGCTAGTCTCACTGAACCCTTCTGAACTCTACATGTCATGTGTGGTCTGGCGTCTCCTTACCAGCAACAGGTCCCAGGTTCAAACTAGTCAATTCCCTAAAAAACACGCTCAGAACGTCGTTGCGCGAAAGTGGTAGGGAGACACGATATAGAACAGACAGACACCACGCAGAATGTTAGACAGTTACCCACGAGAAAGGGGGGGGGGGGGCTGGAAGCGGATAAAGCCGCTCTCTACCCAAAAAGCTTACATATTAATGTGCGTAAAACATATGAAAATAAATTCTTTTTCAAAAATGTAATTTACTGAACAAACTTGATAATATATTAAAACTTTCTTAAATGATTTTAAGCAACAGTTAAATATCAGTGATGGAGATCACTGTGCTGCTACAATACGATGGTGATGCATGTGGTGGACGAAAATGATCATGTTCATGATGATAAATAACACTGTGGCATCCTATCAAACTGCAGAAGGCAGTTAAAAGCTGTTCATGGAGGTGGAGGTAGGAGAATCGAAGGAGGGTGTGAGGTGGAGCATTGATGACTGGGGCTGGAGCGAAGGTTATATGTCGAAACAGATTTCATTGTTGAATGTTGGCTTGTTGGTTGAAGTTGAATATTGGGTGCTGGGGTTAAATTTTTCATTTAACGTATTGGATTCTTTTTTTTTTTTTTTTTTTTTTTTTTTGTGGTTTTAGGGCGCACAACTTCAATGGTCATTAGCGCCCTGACTACTCTAAAAATGCACCGCGAGGCACAAGTTGACAACAACTAAAAGGGAAAACACGCTAAAAGAGACTGACAGGCAAAGGATTAAAAAACAACATCAAATGTCCTTAGCGAGGTTTGTCAAATTGATAAAACAAAGAACACGAGCAGCTGCTCGTGGGTCATCCGCTAAAACGGCATCGAAAGTATTAGGCAGGTTAAGATCGAGGCGCAGTTGGTTAAGATCGGGACAGGACATTAAAATGTGTCTAACTGTCAGCAAGTGCCCACATGGGCAGAACGGCGCCGGCGCAGCCGTCAGCAGATGGCGATGGCTGAACCGGCAGTGTCCAATCCTTAACCTTGCTAAAACGACCTCCTCCCGCCGAGAAGGGCGTGAGGAGGACGTCCAAGCCACGGGAAGAGGTTTTAAGGCCCGAAGCTTGTTGTCGGTAAGTGCAGCCCAATCGGCATGCCACAGCGACACAACGCGCCGACAAATGACCCTGCTAAAATCGGACGAAGGGACACAACAAGAAGCTGTCCGAGGCTGGAGGACCGCAGCCTTGGCCGCGGCATCTGCAGCTTCGTTCCCAGGGATACCGACATGGCCAGGAACCCACATAAAGCTAACCGGCGGACCGACGTCCACCAGCCGCTGAAGAGAGCGTTGGATCCGGTGTACGAAAGGGTGAACCGGGTACGGATCACTGAGGCTCTGGATGGCGCTCAGGGAATCTGAGCAGATGACATAAGCAGAATGTCGGTGGCGGCAGATGTAAAGAACAGCCTGGTAGAGGGCAAAGAGCTCAGCTGTGAAGACCGGACAATGATCATGGAGCCGGTATTGGAAACTTTGTGCCCCGACTATAAAGGAGCACCCGACCCCGTCATTGGTCTTAGAGCCATCTGTATAAATGAAAGTCATGTTGATGAACTTCGAACGAAGTTCCAAAAAACGGGAGTGGTAGACCGAACTGGGGGTGACCTCTTTTGGGAGCGAGCTGAGGTCAAGGTGAACGCGGACCTGAGCCTGGAGCCAAGGTGGCGTGTGGCTCTCGCCCACTCGAAAGGTTGCAGGGAGTGAAAAATTAAGGTGTTGAAGGAGGCGACGAAAGCGAACTCCAGGGGGTAGCAGGGCAGAGACATACAACCTATATTGACGGTCAAGAGAGTCGTCAAAAAAGGAACGATAAGACGGATGGTCGGGCATTGACAGTAGCCGACAGGCATACCGACAAAGCAGTATATCGCGCCGGTAAGTGAGTGGCAATTCGCCAGCGTCAGCATGAAGACTCTCTACGGGACTGGTATAAAATGCTCCGATCGCAAGTCGTAAACCCCGATGTTGTATGGAGTTGAGGCGGCGTAAGATGGATGGCCGTGCAGAGGAGTATACGAAGCTCCCATAATCCAGCTTGGAGCGGACGATCGACCGATATAGACGAAGTAGGACGGTTCGATCCGCACCCCACGACATACCACTGAGAACACGGAGGACATTTAAAGAACGGGTACAACGGGCGGCCAAATATGACACATGTGGAGACCAGCTAAGTTTCCTGTCAAATGTGAGACCTAAAAATTTGGTTGTCTCCACGATTGGGAGAGCAACGGGACCAAGTCGTAAGGACGGTGGGAGAAACTCTTTGTAGCGCCAGAAGTTAATACAGACCGTCTTCTCGGCAGAAAAACGGAAGCCATTGGCGACACTCCAGGAGTAAAGACGGTCAAGAGAACGCTGAAGACAGCGTTCCAGGACACGTGTACGCTGCGCACTGCAATAGATGGTAAAATCGTCCACAAAAAGGGAGCCTGATACATCAGCTGGGAGGCAATCCATTATTGGATTGATCGCGATGGCGAACAGAGCGACGCTCAAAACTGAGCCCTGTGGCACCCCATTCTCCTGGCGAAAGGTGTCGGACAGGACAGAACCCACACGTACCCTGAACTGTCGATCCATTAAAAAGGAACGAATAAAAAGAGGGAGGCGACCGCGAAGGCCCCATGTATGCATGGTGCGGAGAATGCCCGCCCTCCAACAGGTGTCGTAAGCCTTCTCCAAATCAAAGAACACAGCCGCGGTCGGGCGCTTCCGCAAGAAGTTATTCATAATGAAGGTCGACAAGGTAACCAGATGGTCAACAGCAGAGCGGCGCCTACGAAATCCACATTGGACATTGGTAAGTAGGCGTCGAGACTCAAGCAGCCAAACCAATCGAGAGTTAACCATTCGCTCCATCACTTTACAGACACAGCTGGTAAGTGAGATAGGTCGATAACTGGAAGGCAAGTGCTTGTCCTTCCCCGGCTTAGGAATCGGGACAACAATAGACTCCCGCCAGCATGCGGGAACATGTCCCTCAATCCAGATGCGATTGTATGTACGAAGAAGAAAACCTTTACCCGCAGGAGAAAGGTTCTTCAGCATCTGAACATGAATAGAATCAGGCTCTGGAGCGGAGGACCGTGATCGGCCAAGTGCGGTTTCGAGTTCCCGCATGGTGAATGGGGCATTATAACTTTCACAATTCGAGGAGCAAAAGTCAGGTGGCCTAGCCTCCTCTGCCTGTTTGCGGGGGAGGAAGGCAGGGTGGTAATGAGCGGAGCTCGAAACCTCGGCGAAAAAGCGGCCGAAGGCATTGGAGACAGCCTCAGGGGCCACAAGGACGTCATTCGCGACCTTCAAGCCAGAAACTGGGGAGTGGACCTTAGTGCCTGATAGCCGGCGCAGGCTACCCCAGACAACAGAAGAAGGAGTAAAACTGTTGAAGGTGCTTGTGAAAGCAGCCCAGCTGGCTTTCTTGCTTTCGTTAATAATACGACGACACTGAGCACGTAATCGTTTATAATTAATACAATTCGCCACTGTAGGGTGGCGTTTAAAGGTGCGTAAAGCACGTCGACGAGCACGTAAAGCGTCTCTACATGCTGCGGTCCACCAGGGGACCGGTACGCGACGTGGAGAAGAAGTAGGGTGAGGAATGGAATATTCAGCAGCAGCGAGAATGACTTCCGTGAGGTGTGCGACCTGACGATCGCAGCTTGTGAAGGTTTGATCCTGAAAGGTCGCCCTGGAAGAAAAGAGCTCCCAGTCTGCCTTGGAGATGGTCCAACTAGAGGAGCACGGAGAGGGAGTATGCTGCAGGAGATGGATAACACACGGGAAGTGGTCGCTCGAATATGTATCAGCAAGTGCATACCACTCAAACCGGCGTGCAAGTTGGGGAGTACATATAGAGAGGTCTAAATGGGAATAGGTATGAGATGTGTCCGAAAGAAAAGTAGGGGCGCCAGTATTAAGGCAGACAAGATTGAGCTGGTTGAAAAGGTCTGCTAACAAGGAGCCCCTCGGGCAGGAGGCTGGAGAACCCCAAAGGGGATGGTGGGCATTGAAGTCTCCAGTTAACAAAAACGGTGCAGGTAGCTGAGCAATAAGTTGCATCATGTCTGCCCTGGTAACGGCAGATGACGAGGGAGTGTAAACGGTACAAAAGGAAAACGTAAAAGTGGGGAGAGTAATGCGGATGGCGACTGCCTGCAGGCCGGTGTGCAATGTGATGGGATCGTAGTAAATATCATCCCGGACCAGCAACATAACCCCTCCATGAGCTGGGATTCCTACCATAGGGGGTAGGTCAAAACGCACAGAGGTGTAGTGTGCCAAGGCAATGTGATCGCATGGGCGTAGCTTCGTTTCCTGGAGGGCTACGACGAGCGGACGATGCAAGCGGAGCAGCAACTTCAAGTCCTCTCGGTTGGAGCGAATGCTGCGAATATTCCAGTGAATAAGTGCCATCGTGAGAAAAGGAAGATGAGAGAAGGGGTCACCTCGAAGGCCACTTAGGGCCTGGCTTCGAGCGAGCACTGCCGCCGCTATCAGTAGGCGGACAGTCATCGTCCATGGGGTCTATAGGGTCATCGGCCATCTCGGGAGGATGGCCGGGAGGGGGAGCTTCCTCCGCCGGTGAACGGCCAGATGTACGGCTACCGGCGGTGCGGCCAGGCGAAACGGATGACGGCCTGGGGCGGCAACCGCTGGGTGGCGCAGGAGAAGAGATGCGCCGTGGCGGAGAAGGAGAACTGTGCTTCCTATGCGCCTTTTTGGAAGGACGTTTGGTGGAAGTACCGGTCGAAGGCTGGGAGGTCGAGGGACGGAGGAAGTCTGCACGGGATGGTTCCTTCTTGAAGGACCGTGCATCTGACTTCGGGGTCTTTGACTTAGCAGAAGCTGAGGAAGTGGCTGGTGTCTGTGGTGTGATGGGAGGAAGAGGAGACGTCGACCGCGCGATCTTAGCACTGGCCGAACGGATGACCGTGGTGCTGAAGGTCAGATCGCATGTCTGGGTTGCGACCTCCCGGGTAGTCCGAGGAGAGGCGAGGACAGTACTATATTTCCCCACTGGGAGCAGCGTGGGCTTCCTACTAGCCAATAGCTTGCGAGCAGCCGAGGTGGACACTTTCTCTTTGACACGAATTTCTTGGATGCAACGTTCGTCCTTATAGACAGGACAGTCGCGGGAGGATGCGGCATGGTCCCCCTGACAGTTCACACAATGAGGAGACGGAGGTGGACAGTCACCCTCATGGGCATCCCTGCCACAAGTGACACATTTAGCCGCATTGGAACAAGACTGTCGAGTGTGATTGAAAAGCTGACACTGGTAGCAGCGCGTAGGTGTCGGGACATAGGGGCGAACAGAAATAACCTCGTAGCCCGCCTTGATGCGCGATGGCAGCTTAACACTATCGAAGGTCAAGAAGAGTGTCCGGGTCGGTACAAGGTCGTTGTTGACCTTTTTCATGACCCGATGGACAGCCGTCACGCCCTGCTCAGCAAGGAAAGATTGAAGCTCCTCGTCAGTCAATCCGTCGAGGGAGCTAGTATACACTACACCACGAGACGAATTCAAAGTACGGTGGGCCTCCACCCGGACAGGGAACGTGTACAGGAGGGTGGCCCGAAGCAGTTTTTGTGCCTGAAAGGCACTCTCAGTTTCTAGTAATAAGGTGCCGTTACGCAACCTGGTACAAGATTTGACAGATCCGGCTATGGCATCAACGCCCTTCTGAATAACAAAAGGGTTGACAGAGGAAAAATCCTTTCCGTCCTCAGTGCGAGAAACTACGAGGAACTGTGGGGCAGGCGGTAGTACTTTTGTCACTGTTGGCTGGTCACGTTTCCGTTTTTGGGTCGAAGTCGAAAGCGATGGAGTAGAATCCATTGCGGAGGAATCCCCCATGATTGCCAGCGTCTCCGATGGCGCGCTCCTTCCTTGTGGGGACCCTCTCAGAGGGCACTCCCGCCTTAGGTGAATGTTTACACCTCAGGTCACACCTCCCGAGAAACAGACGGAGGGACCAATCGGCATGGTCAGAAGGTATCAGCTCAGGCAATCACCCCTCCCCGGGCCTGGCCTTTGCCAGGGGGTACGCGCGTGCCTTACATGTCTACCCAGGGCGGGGACTTACGCGTTACCCCGTCACCGGCTACGCGTGCGAACGCGTGGGTCGGCCTTCAGACACGCACAGGGAGGAAGGAAGAAGAGGAAAAAGAAGAGAGAGAGGGAGAAAGAGGACAGACTGTCTCAAACGCCGAGGCGGAGACCAGAGAAGGCAAGGAGAAGAAGGCAATGAGAAGGCAAGGAGAAAAAGGCAATGAGAAGGCAAGGAGAAAAAGGCAATGAGAAGGCAAGGAGAAAAAGGCAATGAGAAGGCAAGGAGAAAAAGGCAATGAGAAGGCAAGGAGAAAAAGGCAATGAGAAGGCAAGGAGAAAAAGGCAATGAGAAGGCAAGGAGAAAAAGGCAATGAGAAGGCAAGGAGAAAAAGGCAATGAGAAGGCAAGGAGAAGTCAAGGGAAAGAGTAAGGAAGACAGTGAGGTGGAGAAGAGCAAAGAAAGGGACCAACAAAAGGAAGGAAGAAACGAGAAGTTTAAAACCAAAAAGACCACGATTATAGGTCGTGAAACCGTCCGTCTCCGGACGCAGGCGCTAACTACCCCCGTGAGGGGGATGGACTCCTTTTAGTCGCCTCTTACGACAGGCAGGAATACCTCGGGCCTATTCTAATCCCCGGACCCGCAGGGGGAGTATTGGATTCGAAGGTGCTCCAAGAATGCAGGAGTTGGTACAGTTTGCGAGTTGGACAGGTAGGCAGATGCGGAAGGCGGTACTGGGAACACGTCTCTCCAGATGTTCAAGAGACTTCTAGAATTTAGGAGAGGAGAAGATCCGCACAATATTGGTGCGTAGATGAGATTGAATTATTTCGGAGCTAAGTGAATTTGAACGTAGGCAAATTATTGGTGCTAATATGGTGGGTGATTCCGTAACCAAAATAGCGGAAGTGTTTCGTGTTTCAAGAAACCGTATCGAAGATTCATATCGCAAACAGGTAAAGCGGAAAAATAGCATCCAGTAAGTCACAACGTGCAAGATAGTGAGTGTTCAGCGATCGCGACAGGAGGTCATTGAATAAGGAAATTCAGAGGAAAAATAAGAGGTAAGAGAACGTCAACAGAAAAAGTGACTTCAGAAGTGAATGACGCACTCGCGAACCCTGTCGCCATGTCCACAACACAAAGGGAGCTCCGTAAGTAGGGAATTTCCGGGCGAGCTGTAATTCTGACACTCATCAGTTATACAAATGCCCGTAACAGGAAAGCGTGGTGCTGAACTCAAAATCCCCTTTTTGGTTGGTTGGTTGGTTGAATTTGGGAGAGGGGACAAGGCAGCGAGGTCATCCGTCCCATCGGATTAGGGAAGTATGGGGAAGGAGGCATCCCGGCATTGGCCTGGACGGATTTAGAGAAATCGTGGAAAAGCTGAATGAGGATGGCCGGATGCGGGTTTGAACCGCTATTCTCCAAAATGCGGGTACAGTGCGCTAAGCACCGTGCCACCTCGGCTCGGTGGGAGCAATGGGAGAAAGCCATTTGGTCGGATGAAACCTTTTTCACACTGTTTCGAACTTATGGAGTAGTTTACACCCCGAGAGCGAAACATGGGGGGTTTTAGATGATGATTTGGGCAGCCATATCGTGGTACTTCATGGGCCCCAGTGTCACTGTGCAAAGTCACGCTACTACCAAGGATTGTGTGACCATTTTGGCTGGTCAGGACGATCACTTGGTACAACCTTTGATCCCCAGTGGTGACGCTGTGTTTCAAGATGGCACTGCTCGCATCGTCCAAGACTGGTCTTATAAGCACGAGGCCGAACTGTGCTACCTCTCAGCTTCGTCACCTGAACTTGCCGCTATTTTGTAGGAATAATGGTGTAAGACTCGCTTGAAAACCATACCGGACCTGTTCTTATCCATTACGAGAGGACTTGAAGCTGTTTTGAATGCCAACGGATTTTTTCACAGTATCAGGCATAGTAATGTGTTTTTTGGTGTTTCTATATTTTTTCCCAACCACTGTCCGGCATTTTATGGTTGAAACAGGACACAGCTCGGTGTGTATAGAATCAGGAAAGGATCCAGTTTTAATGATTTACCTATTTCTCAACGTCGATACAATACCAACATCATACAAGTTCGTTGAGGTGCGAGAAAACTGTGGCAGTACATCCGCCTTAGTAAATGAACATTTCAAAAGGGTGCTCAGTATTTCTGCTATTGCTTTGTTACTCTCAATTTCTATTCAGGTGTAACTCTGGTACCATTGACAGCCTTTCAATATGACCGAAGTTCTTTAGATTGTGTAAGACCATTCAGTGAGATTCTTCTATGGTAGTCGTTGAAGACTTCACGCAATGCCTTCTTTACAGCCAAAAGCAATTCATTTAGCAGTTTTTTGTCTACAGCCCTGTGCTCTGTTTTATACCTACGAAGCGGAAGTCGCAGGCAGATCATTACGCCGAAGCCATTTGCTTTAGGAGCTATACTCTGACAAGACTGCACGTCGATACGGATCAAAGAAGTCAAGATTGCACGTCGACACAGATCAGAGGAGACGACGATAGCAGCCCGAGCAACCGGCTAGGCTCCCAACCGCACGTGCGAATACCTGAGTGCCGGCCGAGTTAATAACCACGCAGCCGGCTTATGCTCCCGGAAATACGCTGGCACGAGATAAGCGGCGGTCCACCTCTCAGCCGTATATAGCGCTCGTAAATTAAGGCCTCTGGCGCGTGCGCTGCGGCGCTATCTCGTTGCTGACCGACGCCTGCACAGGAGCCGCGCGCATCACGCGCATGTAAGAGGTGTCACCTACCCGATGTTGCGAGTAGCGTCGTCAGCTACTGTGCGAGAGTTGTCTCTCGATTGCACTCTGATACATACACAGTGATGGAATGGACAACAAGATTTTAGAAGTATATGAAGACAGTAACCGTTCTCGAAATAACAAAAAAATGGTTCAAATGGCTCTGAGCACTATGGGACTTAACAGCTGAGGTCATCAGTCCCCTAGAACTTAGAACTACTTAAACCTAACTATCCTGCGGACATCACACACATCCATGCCCAAGGCAGGATTCGAATCTGCGACCGTAGCGGTCGCGCGGTTCCAGACTGAAGCGCCTAGAACCGCTCAGCCACAACGGCTGGCCTCTCGAAAGAACAGATACCATTGATGACCGTGCAGCTTCTCTAGAATAAATGATAATTAATTGAAACCCTCAGCTGCCGACAGGTGTTGTTGACATACCTTGATGGCGATTTTAGAAGTTATTATGCAAAGTTCAAGACCTAGGTGCTACCTAGAACCACAAGTAAATTCTGTCAGTGAAACAGTCCGTGAATCTTTATTTCTTCATCATTTGGATTTGCAGCTCCTTGTGTGGACCGTGTTTGCAGTTGAAATTGTAGGATGTGAGGTCCGCCAGATATGCAAATCACCGTTTTTTCTCAGTACCCAAACATGTTTCAGCACCAGTGTGCCATCATCTGTCGGTCTTCGTTTTATTTATTCTGTAATGTGAATATTTTTATTAAATTATTACAATATTATGTGCATGTTGAGTTCAAACAGTAGTTCGTTTCTTTTTATTAATACCGTTCCGCTTGGTGTGCATGACTTTTCCAGATCACTTGTATATTATTTACTACAGGTAGCTTGTCATCTGCAACCAAACGATGTCGTTGATAAATTTTGTTGGGAGTTAACCTGTTGTCTAGGATGTAATTTAGTTCGTTGCGATATTTCACACCTCTACTCGTTTTTACTCACGTTTTTCGTGTGGCAAGCCCTTTTTCTCCGAGTCATGATGAGATGTCGTGATGTACACGTAAATGTAGCATGTGTTTTCCACAAATAAGGTCGGAAAACACTTTTCCCTTCACCAAAACACAGTGTGACAGTGTGATTGTGGTTCGTGGTGTATCCCAGCTCAGTCAGTGTTCATTTGTTCACCAGAGTGTTCGGCGCCAAATTCTAATTTTGTTCACATTTTATCTTTTGTGTGTGAATACAGAATCAATAAAACGGAAACCCACTGATGGCACGGTGGTTCTGAAACATGTTTGGGTACTGAGAAAAAACGGTGTTCTGCGTATCTGGTGGACCTCACATTATACAAACTTTATTTCATTATTATATCAGAATATTGCTTTGCTGTACTGCTGTGAGAAATCAGCAGCTTAATGCAGAACTACGTATTTATTAATCACATAGCAATCGTTATTTTCAGAGGAGTATGGTCTAACGCAACTCAGTGTGTGAGATGGGCTATTTTGTCAACTCTCTAAATTCTGTTTCTTATGTAAATATCGATATGCGTAGCTCACAAGGAGCAAAATCGTGAGGCTGAGTAATCTTTGGGTTTTGCTACAATATCTTTGTGTTGCTGCACCGCCTCTGCCTGAGAGCGCTAGCAAAGTCACACGCATTCTATGTTAACAGTGTTGGGTAGCAGATGTATTTTGAAGAATGTTAAGCAAATTTTCTTTGTAAGTGTGGTATGAGATGGATGGAATTGGAGTACGAAAATTTTTGCTGCAGTTATGGAGAGAGAGGCTAAGGAAATTATTGGTGAATATTTTAGAAACGTTAAGAGACCGATGTAAGCACGCAAGTGCGTAGCATCGTTTTGTTATTGAGGTTGTACTAAAAAAGGTCATATAGTTGGACTGTTCATGGATCACTCTGATAGGAAGATGAGAGACCCCTTGCAGTAGTGAAGTATGAATGAGAACAGTGGCGAATTTAAGTTTAAAAACAACAAGTTTTATTAAATCTTTAATAACTACAACTACACTACTGGCCATTAAAATTGCTACACCACGAAGATGACATGCTCCAGGCGCGAAATTTAACCAACTGGAAGAAGATGCTGTGATATGCAAATGATTAGCTTTTCAGAGCATTCACACAAGGTTGGCGCCGGTGGCGACACCTACAACGTGCTGACATGAGGAATGTTTCCAACCGATTTCTCATACGCAAGCAGCAGTTGACCGGCGTTGCCTGGTGAAACGTTGTTGTGATATCTCGTCTAAGGAGGAGAAATGCGTACCATCACGTTTCCGACTTTGATAAAGGTCGGATTGTAGCCTATCGCGATTGCGGTTTATCGTATCGCGACGTTGCTGCTCGCGTTGGTCGAGATCCAATGACTGTTAGCAGAATATGGAATCGGTGGGCTCAGGAGGGTAATGCGGAACGCCGTGCTAGAACCCAACGGCCTCATATCACTAACAGTCGAGATGACAGGCATCTTATCCGCATGGCTGTAACGGGTCGTGCAGCCACGTCTCGATCCCTGAGTCAACAGATGGGGACGTTTGCAAGACAACAACCGTCTGCACGAACAGTTCGACGACGTTTGCAGCAGCATGGATTATCAGCTCGGAGACCATGGCTGCGGTTACCCTTGACGCTGCATCAAAGACAGGAGCGCCTGCGATGGTGTACTCAACGACGAACCTGGGAGCACGAATGGCAAATCGTCATTTTTTCGGATGAATCCTGGTTCTGTTTAGAGCATCATGATAGTCGCATGAAAAAAGAAGACTTCAGACTAGAGAAGCGTTGCTGTCATTGTAAGCCATTATTTGGCAAAAAATCTATATAGATGGTACCACAGTCCCTTATTTACGGATGGTCTTTCCCGGCGACCATTTCCAATTTCTGAAAGAAGGCTCTCAAGCTTTCCAGAGAGTCGTGCCCATGAAATATGTTTTCACCGCCCACTAAAAGAACCTGGCGGCTTCCTGGTGTCAGGGGGAAGGGGGGGGGGGGTCGTGCAACGGTCTTACCTCCACAAGATACGTGCGGCAGCTACTCTGAATCGTTCCAGCTTCTAACTAGACAATGCATGGAGTTTTATGACCTCCCAACTTTTCACAACAATTCAGTTTACAGTAGTCTCTCTTAAATGGTTCTGGCGCTGCAGTCCGGAACCGCGGGACTGCTACTGTCGCAGGTTCGAATCCAGCCTCGGGCATGGGTGTGTGCGATGTCCTTAGGTTAGTTAGGTTTAAGTAGTTCTAAGTTCTAGGGGACTTATGACCTAAGATGTTGAGTCCCATAGTGCTCAGAGCCATTTGAATTTTCTCTTAAATGGCTTCCTCCTCCCACTTTCAGCCATCCAGCCATCTTCCGTGATAGACTGGCACCTGGCCCATGCAAAATGTATTGCAAACCGGCGCACTTTGACCGACCTTTGGCAAGAAGAGGGGAGGGCTTTGGCCAAAAGTCCTTCTAAAGTAAGAACCACTGAACTACGTTTCCCAGAACCACTTGCATGGCTATATCAGTGTGATCAGCATTAATGGGTCCCAGTTCATGTCGTTTCCAGTTCTCGGTCGCCTCCGCTTGGGCCCACCTGGGTTCAAGCTCTCTACAGGTTACACATACAATTACATGAACATTCTGCCCACAATTTCCTAATTAAAAAAAACATTAACCACAAATAGCAAATGAAGTACCAGGGAACACTGAGATCATGTCCAAAAATGTGAATGTTAATTTGCCTGACAACGTTGTTGAAGTGAGAGAGAGGGTGCCATCTCTCACGTTAACTACTGACACTAGACGTTTGCTGCGTTAAAACGCTCCTTCATCGAAGTAGGAACTTGAAATTACTCTTTCCTTTCTACTTTGACATAATAACTGCTGTCAAGAGTCGACGAATTACGATCTTACTGTACTCCAACAACTGAGGTGATAAAGTTGTAAGATACTGCACTTGCCATAGCGCCATTCGTTCATCCACGTTTCTGTGATTTCTCTAAACCGCTTAAAACGAATGAGGGGATAGTTCCTACGACAGGGAGCACCCAGTTCTAACACATATCTTTACCCAATCCACGAGTGTGCTGTGTCAGCAATGAGCGTGTCATAGACTGAAAGTTAAGCACTGATCTTGCTTCCTCTCTATACCACATAGGGATTACTGCTGCTACCTTCATCCTGAGATAATCAAGTCCGTCAGAACAAAAATAGCGCGGAGCCTCAATTGTTCTTGATGCATCTGGTCTCACACGTTTCTGACGTCCGGCGAAGATAATTCTGCTCAAGTCCCACGGAGAATCCAGCCGTCCTGCGTCTTCCCGGAAAAGCAATCTCGGCTGGCCGCAGGCGCTCGCCATTTGTTTTGTTTCCCGGCGTTGAGAACAGCGGCTTTCATTCGATTTCGACGCCTTTCACTCGCCCAGCCCCGTCTTTGCTCCTGTCCGTTGCCATATTCCTTCAGTGTCTCCCACTGTAAGCCGCACTGTCGCGGAAAATCCGTCAAGTGACGAGCGAAATGTTCCTTTCGCCTGGTGCAAACGCGTGAATCTGGTCAGTGTAGTATGGTAAAGAAATAAATTTGTAGAGTACTGAAGTTGCGTTAGAAATGCAGAAAATCTGTATTCAATGCAACTACACCGAACAAATCATTGGTCACCTCCAGGAGATATCACACTAATGCCACGGGCTTAGCCTCCCGGCTCGATAATGGCCGGGATCAGAATCCACAATTTTCTTCACGTACGCCACGTCCAGCTGAAGCTATTAAGCTGTTCATTGCTGGTTAGACTCTGTAGAGCTGGCAGACTGTGGGGATGCTGACTGCCACATTTCACTCCTTACCAACATTGAGGCCAGCAGGGAACACGTCGCAGAGCTCGCATGCATTTCCGTCCGTGGTCGTCACGCACCGTATTAAGCGCCGTGTCCCGTCTTTTGTAATGTCCCGGGAACCATCATAAACGGCGCCGTCTTCGGTGTAATTCAAAAATGGCTCTGAGCACTGTGGGACTTAACTTCTAAGGTCATCAGTCCCCTAGAACTTAGAACTACTTAAACCTAACTAACCTAAGGACTTCACACACATCCATGCCCGAGGCAGGATTCGAACCTGCGACCGTAGCGGTCGCGCGGTTCCAGACTGTAGCGCCTTTAACCGGTTGGCCACACCGGCCGGCTTCGGTGTAATTATTGTCTTGGAATAAAACTACGTTTCTTTTCGTCTCATTGGGTATCTCTTTCAGTTACATCCTGTAATGATAATTTAAATTTTAAGGCAGCTACAGCTAAAGTAATAGCACATAACTGATTGACCATTCAGACGGAGTAACAGGTGTTCAGATAAAGATGTTAAAACAACTGAAACATGAAACTTGATGTAAAGTCCAACGGTCTGCAATAGCTGTATACATTTAGTTTTATGTTTTAACTGTCGTGTCTCCTTCATGTAAACACCTGTTATACTGTATGAATGATCAGTGAATTATTTACACCCTCTGTCCTACACTGTAGTGTTTCTTTCTATGTATGTTTCATTGAGCTATGTCACTTCGCAGTGGCGCATCATGCGAAAGATACTTTTATCATTAAATTTGGCGCACCAGATTATATACAGAATTTCTTTCTTTAATTCCAGTCCATGATCAGAAAATGATTATCAGACTATCAATTTCCATCCACAATGAACGACTTCAAATCTGATCTGTAGTAATCTGAAAATAGCCATTGCACACCCAAATCGATAGTGTGACGACAGCTTGTTTGCGATCATTGACGGGAATTAAACAAAGAAATTACTTCTTGGTTTTGTGCGTGACTTAAAAAGGAATGCAACCTATTCTTGTGACTTCGTACGCATCGTTTTGGAACCCTTCGTCTTTTGCAAGCTCTACACCAGTTACGTTTCACGATTAACGTGACGCTTTCAAAGTCAACGTCACGTCGAGAAACTGCAACATATAAAATATGCAGCGGTTGATCACTGCACCATTAGCGGTCACTCCATGTACTCCGGTAAGACTCATATGGTTAACTATTATCGGACTGGGTACCCCAAATCTCATCGATTAGCGCTGCCGTCAGTGAGGGCAAGTACTGAATAGGTTTTATACCTACGGGTAATCCCCAATATTACCTGCCATAATACCGCATTCAGCCGCGAGAGGACTCAATATCTGCCGCGGAGAGGCAGCCCTTACATTGAACGTCGGGCCCCTGTGCAACATGCGGGGCTGCTCTATGGGCCACCAGGAGCTAACCGGCTGCGCAGGACGCACCGCGCCGCTACGCAAATCGGACTGTAAGCTGCCCGTCCGTCCAATGTACTATTCGCGGGCTGTCGGCGCCGCTAAAGGTCAAGGTCACCACATCGACTCCTGCCTGTGTTAGCAGACCGGGTGCGGCTCCACCCACTGCACGTGAAATGGGCCGCAAAACAAGCAGGTTGGGGCTCCACAGTTCTCGGTTTGCTAGCCAAGGTGTTACTCTGTCACCTTGAAACAACCACAAGACTCCTTTCAGTACACTGAACTTCAAAACTCTTGTCATTTACGTTATTTTATTTTATTTTTAAGTCGTCCATGTTTTTACAAGGTTCCATCCACATGCAACTATCAAACGCAATATGTTTTATAATCTACATAAAACGATTATACCGTCAAAATTATTTAATGATGAAGTGCACGATTGCAATTGCGAATTTTGGCCATTTCAAAATCGAAATCAGTGCGAATTTCGTGCCTTATCCCGTGTCCAAATTTAAAAATATCATACAATGTATACCTCTTTAAAGAGCAATGTGAAAGTAACACATATACGCTGTTTCATATTTTTAAATTTTGGCTGGTGCTAAAGCACGAAATTTTCGCACTATTTCACACGGAAATGATCAAAAGCTTCATTTGAATTCTTGTACTTTCGTTTTTCCTGGCGAATTCACTACTTAGGGCCACAGTACAACTTCATTTTGTCCTCAGGTGTTCACAGTTTTCTCTGTTTCCAGTACTCTTCACGCAATTACTACGCTGTTGCCTTTATTCTTGCGACCGTGTTCTTCCGATCTTTTTAGTCCTTGTTTAGACCTGAAATCATTGTGTACGAAGTTGGAAACAACGACGTCGAAAAGAAACACTGCACAAAAGAACCGAACAACACTGGCCTGATCTCCCGACCTCGAATGCCATACAATTATTTCACTTCCTGGGTGAGTTTCTTTTGAGCCACATTTGCGTGTGGTTCATGTGCGGCACAATTCACACAGGTGTTTCAGCAGCATGTCGGCCACTGCGTTGTCCGCAGTGAGAGGTAATGACTGAAATATGATATTCTCGTCTCACTCTTGACACTGTGAATCTCGGAATATTGAATTCCTTAATGATTTCTGGCATGGAATCTGCCATCTCCCATACGTCTAGCTCCACCTACCATTCCGTGTTCGAAATCTGTTAATTCCCGTCTTGCGGCCATAATGATGTCTGAATCGTTTACACATGATCTATCAGAGTAAAAAATGACTGCTTCGCCAATGCACTGCCTTTGTATACCTTGTGAATGTAATACTACCGCCATCAGTATATGTGCATATCGCTATGTCAAGACATTTGTCAACTCCGTGTACTTATCTCGTATCAATACACTACAGCTTTACATACGCCATAAAATAAAAATGAGTAACTCTAAGCAACCGAAGGATTATTATGAAATGAAATTAATGACTTCAGATGTACAAAGTAATCGTGTCGATCACGCTGAAGAGTAGTGCACCTTCTATAAATGTACTTTAGTTCAAGAGTGCTAGCTTTAAAATTCTAAGAAAATAACGTACAACAGCGATCTTAATAGTTAAATACCGCCGTGCTACTTTTTTAACTACACTCATTCGTTTCACTGTGTTCTAGCAATAGTGGACACGGACACATCCAAAAGAAGATCCCAGCATAGGGATCGAAACGCCGATTATTTTAGAAGGAAATATGACACGGCCTAACAATCCAGAAGATTTTTGCTTTAGTCACATAGATAATGTTAGGGGGAACGCAAAACCAAAGACTGCGTTGTGTTGGCAGAACATTCAGAGGTCGTAACCGGTTTACTAAAGACTCTGCCTACACTACCCTTGTCCGTCCTCTGACAGAGTACTGCTGTGCTGTATGGGATTCTTAACAGATAGGTTTGCTGGAGGACAAAGAAAAACTCCAAAGAAGGGCAGCTCGTTTTGTATTATCGCGAAGTAGGGAGGAGAATATCGCATGTACGATAAACGAGTTGGGGTGTCTTTCATTAAAACCCAGGCCTTTCTCGTTGCGGCGTGTTCTTTTCACGACTTCTTACTAACCAGCTTTCTCCCCTGAATGCGAAAATATTTTACTGTCGCCAACTCACATACAGGAAAATGATAATTGTAATAAAATAAATCAGGACTCGAACAGAAATTACTAAGTGTTCATTTTTCCAACGTGTTACTAGGGAGTGGAACGGTAGAGAAATAGTCTGAAGGTGGTTCGAAGAATCGTCTGCCAGTCACCTAAGTGTGAATTACGAAGTAGTCAATTGAAGTAGACACGTAGATGTAGATGGCGTGGATACTGTCGCGTGTTGTGATATTAGTACGTCTAAAGATCTTTTTGTAATCTTATGTTTTCCTGTTGTCTCAGGTTTGATGACTGTAAGAACTACACAATCCTAGCTTTAAAATTCTAAGAAAATAACGTACAATAGCGATATTTATGGTTAAATACCGCCGTGCTACTTTTTTAATTACACTCATTCGTTTCACTGTGTTCTAGCAATAGTGGACACGGCCAAGGGACAGGCATTTCAAATTGTTAATATTGTCGCCTGGTTATGTACATTAGTGCAAAGGTTATATTTTATTATTTTTTTAATGGAAACATTTTTATGGTTACCTGACATGATCATTCATGGCAGGACGCGACCTGTAATTTTGTACAGTTCTGAGTTACTCTGTCGCAGCCAACATGGAATTATACCACCGAGCGTCAAGATGTGGCATGTCTCTGACTTGTTCGTGCCATCCGTTTTCCAGATTTTACATTCTTTTTCATAGCACATATGGAATGTCATTGTAATGCCACGTATTTTTTATGAATATTGTGTAGTCCTCATGTGACTGGACTAACTACTACACATGGTCTTGAAAATGGCGTCTGTAGCGGAGGTTTGTTCCAAGCAAAGAACTCCATTGAGCGTCTTTTGGCGGACACTCAGAGCATCGCAGATATTCGTAGCGCTTGCAGAATGCCTACGGGTATCTGGCAGTGAACAAAAGCACGGTGAGTCATTGGCGAGATATCTGTCATCAGCGAACAAGGCCGCACAAATCTTCCCTATCTCCTGCCTGTCAGCCGGCCGCAAACAGCTGACTCCTGCAATGTTGGAACGTGCGGACACCTAATTCGTGGGGATCGACGGATCACAAACAAACACCTCGCTGCACAACTGAACGTTTCTGTTGGCAGTGCTGACACACTCGCCAGGAACTCACTAAGCTTCGCTGGACTGTTCTTCCTCATCCACCTAACAGCCCAGATCTCGCACCTTCCGAGTTCCCATCATTTTCGTCCAATGAAGAATGTACTCTGCGGGAAGCAATACGTGGATGATGGGGAAGTTATTGATACAGCAAGGCAGTGGCTCTGACGTTGACCACTAGAGTGGTACCATGCGGGCACACAGGTGCTCCCAGTAAGGTAGCGTAAGACAGTCACGTTGAACGAAGGTTGTTGAAAAATAGGGTTTGTAGCCAGAAGAATGGGGAATAATGTGGTGTATTGGAATAATGAATAAAACAAACCTGGTTTCGGAAAAAAAAATTGTTACGTTACTTATTGAACACCCCTCGTATGATGTAACTATCAATGCCCGAATTTTATGGATCTGAGCATGGCAACATATATTGCCGAAACTAGTAACCCGGTAATTGCATTGACATAGCGATCTTGTCAAATAAATTGGTTTTCAAAAGATGACTGCACTACAGAAGATTTTTTTGTAGTGATTGTGTGGAGCCGTACTTAAGAATCCTTACGTGCAATAGAAATATTATGTCTTGGTGGAAGTGCTATTGCGTTGATTTTACATAAAATAATTGTCAAATTGAGCCCCGTGTCTGCACAATCTCCAACTAAATCCCACTCCACCTAAATTATACACTACAATAAGTAACGTAAATTTATGTCTTAGTCACAAATTTGCTTGATCTGGAGCTGATGGAACACATCCGTGACACTACCGTGTGCTATCTCCTTATTTAGAAAAAACAGTCACGCTGTTTACTGGAACTGCATGGCCTATATGGGGATATCAGGTGCCGCATACCTGCAGAAACCCACCGACAACTTGCCCAATCGATGCCACGCAGAATCTGTTTTGTAAAGGTGTGCCAGCGTGCTATTAAGGAGTCTCATAATTTTTTCGCTCCTCAGAGTAGGATGTTTTGTCCGCGCCTTACACATCAAAGCAGGTCACTGCTGAGAACCACGCAGCGCTTCAAAACTAAGACTGATGCTATGTCTAAGGCCGAAAAACTTTACAAGTACAGTACAAGTCCGTATCAATACCATGAAGAAAGTTGGAATGACCTCACAGGGTTTGAAATCAATGTCCATGTGCGGAAGAGCCAGGTAACAGTTGTATTCGCGGATCGGTATAACTAAGGCCTCATTCAGCCGAGCTAGCGAGAAATTATTTCCTGTAGAAGTCGAATAGACATCCCCATATGACGTATTTGCCGATATCCTTGTGGTCGTGACAACCGACGATGGAGCTCTGTGCCACATAAACAAGATCGTCTCCAGTCTTTGATTCTGACTCCACAATACTGGAGTCGTTGAATATTAAGGGTTGAATCAATGCATTATTTCTCAAGAGTTTTCTGTAAAGATTTTGTAGCAACCGAGTAAAACGCGTTTATGAAACGCTGTGTGTCCCTGGCAAAGAGATAATTCTTGCTCACTCCACCCTTCTGTAATTGCATTCTAGACTTGCGATAGTGCCTTGGCCGCTGCAGTCATGGACTGTGCGGCTGGTCCCGGCGGAGGTTCGAGTCCTCCCTCGGGCATGGGTGTGTGTGTGTTTGCCCTTAGGATACTTTAGGTTAAGTAGTGTGTAAGCTTAGGGGCTGATGACCTTAGCAGTTAAGATTTCACACACATTTGAACATTTTTGATAGTGCTTTGAACTATCCGCTTTTAATTCGAAGTTTTCCCCTGCTGATTTTAATTGTACTTGCTTTTTAAGCGATTATTGACATTGCCAGTGTGTATCTTGTTCTCTACAAGAAAATATAACTGATAAAGAGATCTAGATTACGTGATAGGATTAAGCAGATCATCAACGATGGATATCAATGGCCAAACATTCATGAGGATCGCTCGGTGGGGGGTAATATGGATGTCATTACAATGTACTTGAGCAGAAATAATTAATAAATTAATACTAATTCTTTAATCAATAAAAGTAAAAAGTTAAGTTCGCTGCTTTTCGTGACCAATTATTCTCACCTAATCTGCTTCGAGAAAATTTCAAAGCCCCTCTGTGTTGGCTGTGTGGTAGCGATATGGCCTTTCTTTTGTCGCACAGCTTCATAATCACGTTGCGCAAAGTTTGCGACGGCCACTGAAGTGCGGTACCTTTGAGCAGGCATCTCCGGAGCGTGCGTAGATACCCAGTTTCGCTGCAAAGGAGTACAGTGTCACAGGAGACTCTGGCAGGACTATACTCGACAGCTTTATGAGCCCCCGAGGAGCTTCCTTTGTGTCAGCACCTTGAAGATCTTCAATAGGTGACTGAGCGGATGAACGAGCGTCAAGCCATCCAAGTGCAGGCTGACAATGGATCAAACAGTTGCGACGCACGCAAACTACAGTGCTTCAGAGCAGTGCGAGTCATTTGTCAGGGGGAAACCTAGGAAAATAGAACTGTAGTAACAGTATTCGCTGTTAGAAGAATGTGAGTACGTAGAAAGAATACATGTAAAATAAGCACAACGTAAAGGAAACTAGTCATCGCCTGGAGACATCACGCTAATACCTTGTAACATAGCCCCCAGCCATGATGGTTTAGTCGTACGACTGGTTTGATGCAACTTTCCATGCTAGTCTGTCGTGTACTGGACACTTCATCTCTGCATGACTGCCGCAAACTAATTTTGAACCTGCTTACTTTGTTCTTCCCTAGGCCTTCCTTTAAAATTTTGACGCCCGTTCCCCTGCCCTCAGACACAAACATCTCTCCAATTACCAAATGACTTGATGCCTTAGGATGTGTTCAAAAAACGATGTGTTCAAACAACGATGTGTTCAAACAACGATGTGTCCAAGCAACAGATCGCTACCATTAGTCAACTTGTGCCAATTCGATTCACTCTCTTCTCAGTAGTTATTCGATCTGCCCGTCTTATCTTCAGCATTTGTTGTGTAGCACCACATTTCTTGTATGAACTGCTTATCGTTCACTAGACAAATACCTCCAGGAAAGACTTCACAGCAGTAAAATTTGTAGTAGATATTAAGAAAGTCCTCTTTTTCATAAATTCTCTTCTTCCGATTGCCAAACCGCAATTTATATCCTCTGTACTTAGGACATTACCGTTCATTTCGCCGTCCAAACAGGAGGACTCATCTACTACGTACAGTGTCTCATTTCTTTATCAGATTCTCTCAGCATCGCTTGACTATAATTTTGGAGCTGTCATAACCCCTGATCCGACCACCGCCACCACCCACCATCATGGTATAAAGTGTCTGAAGATGGTAACATTTTCACCGAAATCGGTAACCATTGAAATAAATGTTTTTATTGCGGTCAGGACTCTCTGTAACCCAAATTTAAAATCGTTAATTAAATTCAATTACATTCCAGTTCCCTTGTTTTACTTTTTGTGGTGTTCATATATCGGATGGTTATAACTGAAGTGTACTAATCATGGAGCTCCAGTGTGGGCTGTAATTATCGTTTGTCAGGAAAACTTGGTAGATATGCACATGCGTTAATGTTGAACCAATTTATGCTGGAAAAAATTATTCCCAATTTTGGCCACGAAGTGCAAATCTGGCGCTGGATGTTGTCAAACAACTGCGGTACTCATACTGACCAAAGTGTCTAAGAGGTGGCTAATAATAAAATCTACATTATGCCTATTTCACTTTTTGACCTTTTCTCTCCACGTCCCTTGTTAATCCATTACATATGGGAACATCTCTATACGTCTTTCTAGCATTCACAGCACCATATTTACACCTGATGACCAAAATTGGAACTAATTGTTTTCCGCAGTAAATCTATAGATTTTTATTGCAGTAATACGGAACGAAGTTTCGCTGTCATATGATAATTAGTCTGCGAGTAGCTGCTCTTTAATTATAAGCGCCTGGTAATTATTTTCAATGCACTACCCCTTCCGTTCTGTTGCTCTTCGAAGTGTTCCAGGCTTGGTAAAGTCTGTCACGCCCAACTGAACCCAGCTTTAGTACAAGGCTCAATTGGTCGTGGAAGAGAGTCCCCAAGTTTCTTCAGATACATCATATCTTGCCCATGCTACTCATTAATGGTTAGATCTTGTAGAAATACCTAAAAGCAGACATGTTGCCAGCTACTTTTCACCGACAGTTCCAAATAGTTCCAGACGATTTCTGCGGGACTGAGATCGTACGACTTAACGGGTCAGTCGCGATGCGAGAGTGTATGTGCAGCCCTGTGAACCTGAATCTTGTCCTTTTGGAAGACAGTGGATCCACAGCGTATGCAGGGAGTAACAGGAGTAAGTGGAAATATACACTCCTGGAAATGGAAAAAAGAACACATTGACACCGGTGTTTCAGACCCACCATACTTGCTCCGGACACTGCGAGAGGGCTGTACAAGCAATGATCACACGCACGGCACAGCGGACACACCAGGAACCGCGGTGTTGGCCGTCGAATGGCGCTAGCTGCGCAGCATTTGTGCACCGCCGCCGTCAGTGACAGCCAGTTTGCCGTGGCATACGGAGCTCCATCGCAGTCTTTAACACTGGTAGCATGCCGCGACAGCGTGGACGTGAACCGTATGTGCAGTTGACGGACTTTGAGCGAGGGCGTATAGTGGGCATGCGGGAGGCCGGGTGGACGTACCGCCGAATTGCTCAACACGTGGGGCGTGAGATCTCCACAGTACATCGATGTTGTCGCCAGTGGTCGGCGGAAGGTGCACGTGCCCGTCGACCTGGGACCGGACCGCAGCGACGCACGGATGCACGCCAAGACCGTAGGATCCTACGCAGTGCCGTAGGGGACCGCACCGCCACTTCCCAGCAAATTAGGGACACTGTTGCTCCTGGGGTATCGGCGAGGACCATTCGCAACCGTCTTCATGAAGCTGGGCTACGGTCCCGCACACCGTTAGGCCGTCTTCCGCTCACGCCCCAACATCGTGCAGCCCGCCTCCAGTGGTGTCGCGACAGGCGTGAATGGAGGGACGAATGGAGACGTGTCGTCTTCAGCGATGAGAGTCGCTTCTGCCTTGGTGCCAATGATGGTCGTATGCGTGTTTGGCGCCGTGCAGGTGAGCGCCACAATCAGGACTGCATACGACCGAGGCACACAGGGCCAACACCCGGCATCATGGTGTGGGGAGCGATCTCCTACACAGGCCGTACACCACTGGTGATCGTCGAGGGGACACTGAATAGTGCACGGTACATCCAAACCGTCATCGAACCCATCGTTCTACCATTCCTAGACCGGCAAGGGAACTTGCTGTTCCAACAGGACAATGCACGTCCGCATGTATCCCGTGCCACCCAACGTGCTCTAGAAGGTGTAAGTCAACTACCCTGGCCAGCAAGATCTCCGGATCTGTCCCCCATTGAGCATGTTTGGGACTGGATGAAGCGTCGTCTCACGCGGTCTGCACGTCCAGCACGAACGCTGGTCCAACTGAGGCGCCAGGTGGAAATGGCATGGCAAGCCGTTCCACAGGACTACATCCAGCATCTCTACGATCGTCTCCATGGGAGAATAGCAGCCTGCATTGCTGCGAAAGGTGGATATACACTGTACTAGTGCCGACATTGTGCATGCTCTGTTGCCTGTGTCTATGTGCCTGTGGTTCTGTCAGTGTGATCATGTGATGTATCTGACCCCAGGAATGTGTCAATAAAGTTTCCCCTTCCTGGGACAATTAATTCACGGTGTTCTTATTTCAATTTCCAGGAGTGTATTTATATGTAGTAGTTTAATACGTACATACATCATTGTCTTGGTTGTTTTTTTCTGTTCGTCAAACAGTCTTCCCAGAAACACGTCACGGACTTTATAACCCGACGTTTTCTGCATGATCGTAGCTCTACCACTCGCGACTACGCCTCTCAGTATAAATCTCCCATTTTACGTCCATGTGTCCCAGCTTCAACAGCTGACCTGCTGTCGGTCTTGTCAAACGTATTTGATTGTACTAACCAATCTAATTATATAAAATTTATTACAGCTAGGACGACGGTTCAATCCCGTCTCCAGCCATCCTGATTTAGGTTTTCCGTGATTTTCCTAAATCGTTTCAGGCAAATGCCGGGATGGTTCCTTTGAAAGGGCACGGCCGATTTCCTTCCCAATCGTTCCCTAACCCGAGCTTGCGCTCCGTCTCTAATGACCTCGTTGTCGACGGGACGTTAAACGCTAACCACCACCACCTATTACAGCTAGAATTATTAGCCAGTAAATGAATCAAGTACTGATATTGTCTAGAAGAACATCCTCCGTCACCAACAGAAAAATCTACACTTACACTCCTAACGGCCTGTATATCCTGAAGACGTTGAGGCAAGTATAAGAATGCTGATGTACACATTGTGGTTCATAGACTGAGATTTGCGCTCTGCAGCGGAGTGTGCGCTGTTATGGAACTTCCTGGCAGATTAAAACTGTGTGACGGACCGAGACTCGAACTAGGGACCTTTGCTTTTCGCGGACAACTGCTCTACCAGCTGAGGTACCGAAGCACGACTCACGACCAGTCCTGACAGCTTCAATTCTGCCAGTACCTCGTCTCCTACCTTCCAAACTTCACAGAAGCTCTTCTGCGAACCTTGCAGAACTAGCACTCCTGTAAGAAAGGATATTGCGGAGACATGGCTTAGCCACAGCCTGAGGGGATGTTTCCAGAATGAGATTTTCACTCTGTAGCGGGCAAGGCAATCTGCTAGGAAGTTTCACATTGTGGTTCATGTTTACTTAAAATCTGAATTACTGGACCCGATCTATGGTAAGAAAGAAACCGTCAACACCACAGAACTACTTCCGTCCTGAATTACATAATCCATTTACTGGGGGTTAATTGTGTCATTGAGCTGACGGGACTCACCGCGTTTGCATTATCTGAAAAGAAACAAAGTCGCGACTCGTCAGTACATCCCAGTTTCTGTGTTATTTGGCCCATAGAAGATGTGCAGCTTTTTAGGTCTCTGGGAGTAATAGACTATTGCAACATACCTGGTTTAAACTGTCCAATACGTCCAATTCCCTTGGCGATGTCCACTCGGAAAATGGTTGTGATGAACCTACATTGACTGACTGCAAAAACTCCTGATAGGTTTGAAACAGACTCTCACTGAAAAGGCATGGCACTCATATCGCGTCCCTGTCGGTTCGAATTATTTTTACGACACCTGTTCTTACGCCATGTTGCTGGCCTGTGAGTGATATACCATTCCGTGTAGACACGTTGGACAGTTCGCATTCGTAAACCAACAAATCGGGACTCTTCATTCACGGCGTGGTCATGGGCACTTTGGAAAGCGATGGTTTCTTTCTACCTTTCTGCCATGTCTCTACGTCGACCCATTCTACACACTGATTTCGAAAATGGTTCAAATGGCTCTAAGCACTATGGGACTTAACATCTGAGGTCATCAGTCCCCTAGACTTAGATTTACTTAAACCTAATTAACCTAAGGACATCACACACATCCATGCCCATGGCAGGATTCGAACCTGCGACCGTAGCAGCAGGGCGGTTCCAGACTGAAGCGCCTAGAACCGCTCCGCACTGATTTCATAGGACCGGTTGACACATACATACTACCTCACTGCCTTGACATACGTCAGTGGTCCAGGGTCAAGTGATCGCCTGCTTCCAGTTCTATATCGTCCACGGCGCTCCACTGCAGTGTGTTCTTCAGGCGAAGAGATAGGGGTGATTAATATCCTGTCATGCACGCTTATTCATTTGAAAGTACTGCACTTCGGACGTTATGAATATCTCACGATAATAAGAATTTCTACCTTACTGGTACTTCTGATTTACTGTCTCTCCACGCGTACATCATGACCTAAGACAAGAAGACGTTCAGAGCTTCTTTAAACCTACAGCAACAAGCAGCCCAAGAGAAAATGACGCTAGACGAAAAAGACGGTCAACACCGTCGCCTTGTACCTCACTAAACATTGCGTCTTCAAAAGATAAAATATATCATGCCAGCCCCCCCCCCCCCCCCCCACTCAGTTTTCATCGGAGACCGTCAGCCAGGTTCATCATCTGTTTACACATTTTCGCCTTATAGAACACGCATCCAAGATTCCTTATTAAAAGTTAAACTGAAGCCGCTGATGGCCGCTACCAAAATCACAAAAACCATTTAGCTGTATTTTTTTCAGGAACACGTAAAAAAAAGGCCTTAAGGTAATTGATGACTACGATGAAAAGTCCAAAGGTTCAACTAGTTCTTCAGGCGAGTGTGTTTCAGTCTTCCCGTCGCGGAAGAAGATGCCTACTGAAGAGGATGCTTGATGTAGTTTTTGTGGTGACGCATTTTTCAAGTACGTTAGGGTAGAACTGTGGAATAAGTGTGTATTGTTTGGGGAGAGCTGAAAATCACATTTAGATAAGCGATTTTTGCAAGTATTTTCATTGTGTAGAACTTCTATATGTTTAAAAAAATCTTCTTTTGTAAAATGAATTTAATTTAAAATTCAATAGTTTTATTTCTTTTTATTTTAAGGCGTCTCCACATATCCACACTTTTTGTAAAATTGAAGAGAAGTTGTGTAAACAGAAAGTACTTTTCAAACAGTTTTTACACACGTAGCTTTTGCATTTGATAAAAGTATATTCGTTTTTGTAACATTATGATTATCATTAGCTATAGATAATTTCTAAAACTGAAAGAGCAGCAAACATTTCTTTTATGCACCAAAGCAAACTACATTTCCACGTCAACATCTCTCCCTTCCCCTTCCTCCTCTACCCGAGCACGACTCCAACCCTTACTCGAATGTCCTTTTGTCGTAATCAAACAATGGAAAATGGAATAAGGACAATATTATAAAAAGGGTAGATTTCTGATCACTATATACAGGAGACGTTCAGTCCTAGACAAGCACAACAAAAAGACTGCTATACAAGTACATTTGAGCTTTTTATAAAGTAGATCACACACACACACACACACACACACACACACACACACACACACAAAGAGAGAGAGAGAGAGAGAGAGAGAGAAACCACTGGTCGCTGAAGCTGAACTTTCGGCGTAACATATTCATTACATTGCACGTGTACTTGAAATACTTCCGAACAGATCTCACTGACACCATTCCTCTTTAAGCACTTCCACTGATTCATCCCCGATATGAAGGCGGCTGAATGTAGAAGCTGTAAAAGGGTAATGAGTGATTCTCGTCCGATTAAATAAAAGATGGAAAGGAGAAACTTGTATGTTTGTTCCGAAGTAAGTGGAAGAAAAGCAGTAGCTATGGAAGTTTAAGTCACGCCTGTTGGAGCATTCGGACAGCCTAAATGATAAGGCTACGGCTCGAGAAAAACTGTAAATGCAGGTTTGATTTGAGATATGGCACAAAGTTTTGTTGTACACGTCATACACATTAGTATGGATTTCCCATTCCCAAACGTTACCATTGCTCAGGGTCCACTTTGAACTGTAGGTCCGTCTTTAACTGGATGAGTAAGTCTCTTCAAAGATCAGAAGAAGGCAACGGCACACCACCTCCAACAGGACCATGCCTGGTAACGCTCTCTAGCGTTCAAACCAACCTTCGGGTTGATGACAGATTTACTCTTAATTCATTGACCAGTTCATGTGAACGAATCTTCATAGATTTATTTCGAATTAGAGTCATACATCTGATGCGGGTGAATCCATTTTAATTGGAACGTTACATTTATAACGCATTAATTATCTGTACATTAATTTTCTTCTTTTCAGAGGGTTCGGAGCTGATTGCTGTCTCAACCAATATTTTCTTCCCTTTTTGTGCGTTGAAGTCCAATGATCCAGCAATAATTACTGCAGTGTTGATGGGAAGTTTAATTGTAATCTCCCTCTTGCTTTCTAGTTAGAAATATCTGCAAGGAAACAAACACTTCCTCTTATATTTCTCAAGAAGTGATTTTAATGCAAATTTCTACTAATTTCAGTCAGAAAGTTTATTCAACAAATACACCAAAAAAAGTTTTGCATCACCTCGGTTCCGAGAGTTCCGGAACCTGTACAGAAAATTAGAATAGAGATCAACATAAAGATAATTTCCGCCCTTTTTATTGCGCATGAAAACCAGACATTGCATGTTGTAGCACCAGACAGAGAGACCTTCAGGAGGGGGAGGGAGGTGGTCCAGATTGTTGTACACACCAGTACCTCTAATACCCAGTATCCCGTCCTCTTGCATTGATACATGCCTGTATTTGTCGTGGCATACTATCCCCAAGTTCATGAAGTCACTGTTGGTCCAGATTGTCCCACTCCTCAACGGTGATTCGGCGTAGATCCCTCAGAGTAGTTGGTAGGTCACGTCGTCCATCTATCCCAGGCATGTTAGGTAGGGTTCATGTCTGGAGAACATGCTTACCACTCTAGTAGAGCGATGTCGTTATCCCGAAGGAAGTCATTCACAAGATGTGCACGCTGTGGACACGAATTGTCCATCAAGACGAATGCCTCGTCAATATGCTGCCGACATGGCTGTAATATCGGTCGGAGGATGGCATTCACATATCATAAAGCCGTTACGGCGCCTTCCATGACCACCAGCTGCGTACGTCGGCCCCACATAATGCCTCCCCAAAACAGCTGGGAACCTCCACCTTGCATCAATCGCACGACAGTGTGTCTAAGGCGTTCAGCCTGACCAGTTTGCCTCCAAACACGTCTCCGCCGATTATCTGATTGAAGGCATATGCGACACTCATGGGTGAAGAGAACGTGATGCCAATCCTGAGCGGTCCATTCGGCATGCTGTAGGGCTCATCTGTACCATGCTGCATGGTGTCGTAGTTGCAAAGATGGACCTCGCCATGGATGTCAAGAGAGAAGGTGCGCATCATGCAGCCTATTGCGCACAGTTTGAGTCGTAACACGACGTCCTGTGGCTATACGAAAAGCATGATTCAACATGGTGGCGTTGCTGTCGGGCTTCCTCCGAACCATAATCCGTAGGTAGCTTTCATCCACTGCAGTAGTAGCCCTTAGGCGACCTGAGCTAGGTATGTCATCGATAGTTCCCGTCTTTCTGTATCTCCTCCATGTCCGAACAACATCACTTTGGTTCACTCCGAGACACATGGACACTTCCCTTGTTGAGAGACCTTACTGGCATAAAGTAACAATTTGGACGCGATCGAACCGCAGTATTGACTGTCAAGGCATGGTTGAACTACAGATAACATGAGCTGTGTACCTGCTTCCTGGTGGAATGACTGCAACTGATCGGCTGTCGGACCCCCTCCCTGTAATAGGCGCTGCTCGTGCGTGGTTGCTTTCATCTTTGAGCGGTTAAATAAATGGTTCTGAGCACTATGGCACTTAACATCTGAGGTCATCACTCCCCTATAACTTAGAACTACTGAAACCTAACTAACCTAAGGACATCACACACATCCATGCCCGAGGCAGGATTCGAACCTGCGACCGTAGCGGTCGCGCGGTTCCAGACTGAAGCGCCTAGAACCGCTCAGCCACACCGGCTGGCAACTATGTCCTGGATAAGCAAGAAATTTCATCCAATTAAGTTAAAATATTCAACAAGATGTTCATTGTTTTCAGCTTTTTCGGTCCTCAAACGGTAAAATTGCTTTACATATAAAATCCAGGAATTTGTTATTTGTAAGTCTGAAAATTATTTCGAATTACGTGGCGAGAGTCAACGACATTTTTTTTTTTGAAGTGGAATCTGTTTAGTTTTACGGTATTATCTTGATAGCAACTTCAATATTTCAGGAAACTTAGTAAAAAGGTAGTAATTTGATATGATGCAGAACAGGTAGGTTAACTTACACTTTAAGGTTATTACAGATTCGTTGTACTGGGTGGTGATATTTAAGTAGACGTGGAACATTTTTCATGCAGTTAAAGATAGAGATGACTCTACAGAAGCTTTCCCAGTAGGGCCCAACATAATACAGTATTTATATTTAATGGGGAGCGTGCGAGTACTCTAAATGCATATTTAATGGGGATACGAGCGGCATTCAAATTCACATAATTTGCATTTATATTACTGTAATTGGACGATAATTGTGATGAAATGGTCTGCCTGCCGAGATAAGTAGTAAGCATAACACCAACGACATAAGGGGTCGGGAGGGTTGGGGGGACGGGAGGGGAGAGGGAAGAACGGAGGATGCTGGGGGAGGGCGGGAGATAATTTGCGACTTATCACATACAATTACAAACTGGTTAATAGAATATCTCAGACGTTAAGGCCCGTGTGCTAATTCTTCTACAGTTATTAACAAAATGAGAAAAGACAAACGTACAAGCTCAATTTCTTACTGAATAATATGATACATTCAAGGAAATTTCTGAAGAAAGAATCATTTCTGTACAGAGCAAACATTACGTACTCACACGTTAGGCGAAATAACTTTATTGGCTAATGATTTCCTAGAGAAGGAATTGGATACTAAATCATTCATGTGGATCACCTTCTGCCAGATGTAGCGAAAAAGAAGACAGAGATAGCTGAACTTCGCGTAATAACACAGGGAAATTTACTTAATTACCAGCAGTGATGCATTAAAAATTGTCTGTCCTCCATCTTTAAAATATATCATTGGACGAAGACAAAAAATTAACTAATGTTATTGTTGACGTTACATTGTTTTGTGGTAGAGTCCCTTCCCCCGTGACTTTTTCTGGAAAAGAACAGCAGGACTACGCGTTTTTCATTTCAGTAAAGTCGCACCAGGTGTCCATATTTCGCTTTTTTGTTCGGGATTACATGTGTGCGGAACAAACTTTTCACACACTTCTCTCTGCTTTAGTATTTCTCCTCTGCTTCAAAACATTCTTGAACACCTGATATAGGGATGTTGCTCAACTGCGATTTGTGACAACAACAATGACATACCACAGGTGCCTGTCCACTACTGAACCCTTTGTGTCCGAAAAACATAATTTTTTTTCCACTTTGAAACTACTGGGACATAAATCTTTCTACCGCCCATCATTTCATGATATACACTGAAGCAACAAAGAAAGTGGTATACGCATGCGTATTCAAATACAGAGACATGTAAACAGGCAGAATACGACGCTGCGGTCGACAGCGCCCATATAAGACAAGTGTCAGGCCCAGTTGATAGATCTGTTACTGCTGCTACAACGGCAGGCTATCAAGATTTAAGTTAGTGTGAACGTTGTGCTCTAGTTGGCGCACGGGCGATGGGACACAGGTTCTCCGAAGTAGCGATGAAGTGGGGATTTTCCCGTACAACCATTTCATGAGAGTATCATGAATATCAGGAATACGGTAAAACATCGGATCTCCGATATCGCTGCGGCCAAAAAAAGATCCTGCAAGAACGGGACCAACGACGAGGGAAGAGAATCGTTCAGTGTAACAGAAGTGCAACCTTTCCGCAGATTGCTGCCGATTTCAATGCTGGCCCTCAACAAATGTCAACGTGTGAACTATTCAACGAAACATCATCGGTATGGGCTTTCGGAGCTGAAGACCCACTCGTGGCCGGCCGCTGTGGCCGTGCGGTTCTGGCCCGTCAGTCTGGAACCGCGTGACCGCTAAGGTCGCATGTTCGAATCCTGCCTCGGGCATGGATGTGTGTGATGTCCTTAGGTTAGTTAGGTTTAAGTAGTTCTAAGTTCTAGGGGACTGATGACCACAGATGTTAAGTCCCATAGTTCTCAGAGCCATTTCCATTTCAACCCACTCGTGTACCCTTGGTAACTGCACGACACAAAGCTTTAAGCCTCGCCTGGACCTGTGAACAATAACATTGGACTGTTGATGACTGGAAACATTTTGTCTGGTCGGACGAGTTTCGTTTCAAATTGTATCGAGCGGATGTACGTGTACAGGTATGGAGAGGATCTCATAAATCCATGGACCCTGCATGTCAGCACGGGACCGTTCAAGCTGGTGGAGGTTCAGTGATGGTGTGGGACGTGTGTAGTTGGAGCGATATGCGACCCTTGATACGTCTATGTACGACTCCGACACGTGACAAGAACACAAGCATCCTGTCTGAAAACCTGCATCCATTCATGTCCATTGTGCATTCCGGCGGACTTGAGCGATTCCATTAGGACAATGCATCACCTCACGCGTCCAGAAATTCTACAGAGTGGCTCCACGAACATTCTTCTGAGTTTAAACACTTGCGCTGCCCATCAAACTCCCCAAAGATGAACAGCATTGAGCTTATCTGGGATGCTTTGCAATGTGCTGTTCAGAAGAGATCTCCACCCCTTATTATTCTTAAGGATTTATGGACAGCCCTGCGGGATTAACTGCCCATGCCACGCCGTGTTGCGGCACTTCTGCGTGCTCACGGGGGCCCTACGCAGTATTAGGTTGGTGTACCAGTTTCTTTGGCGCTTCAGTGGAAATTTGAAAGCAATTTCGCCTTTTCCTTAAACACAGTCCCATATTTCAATACTTCCACGACCTCATACTGCCAATAAATTATAATCCTAAATAAGAAACAATAATGGGGCTAAAATTTAGTAAATGTAAATCAAAAGCATATATTACTCCAGTAGTTTCATTTCGAAATTACTCGTACCAGCAGAAATACAAACTCAAATTTACATTACAATAGCCGGCCGTAGTGGCCGTGCGGTTCTAGGCGCTACAGTCTGGAGCCGAGCGACCCCTCTGGTCGCAGGTTCGAATCCTGCGTCGGGCATGGATGCGTGTGATGTCCTTAGGTTAGTTAGGTTTAATTAGTTCTAAGTTCTAGGCGACTGATGACCTCAGAAGTTAAGACGCATAGTGTTCAGAGCCATTTGAACCATACATTACAATAACTTAAGATACACTTGCTTTCACTGCCACTGGTATGCTCAACCATTAAAAAAGCACACACCTACAAAGTACCACAATCAAGTAAGACTAGCTGCACATGGTCTGGGCAATCCGTATCGTTCTGAAATATCGAAAGCAAAGTTTTTTACGGCCGATATGAGTAACCCAACATCATGCCCTAAATGTAAGAAGATGCTCTTCCAATTCGTTTCGACTTCGTTAGAAAGCACTTTACTGCGGCCAGAAGTTTGTACATCCCCATTCGCACATTTAGTATTATTTTCAGCATGCCCCGTAATCGTTGGGTTAGGCACAGTTTATATGCATGCCATAATCACTTAATACCGTTACTGAGCACCTTTCTGAGACCATATTGTAATCAAGAATAATTATCAACTTATAACTTAGCATAAAGAAAGCTTAAGATACTCACCACTTCCTTTATAAACATCATGTAGCACTAATAATGCTAAACGCATTTTTTAAAGCTCACTAGAGAAGCAGGTTTCTTAAATTGTAGCGGTAGAAGATCAGGCAACATTGCTAATCTCTCTCTATCAACTTCTCACATACGATTCACAACGAATATAGATTTTTTACTGACTGAAAAGTAAGGACATTTCGTGTATTTTCACCCTTGAACAGAAAATTGTGTTAGCATTATTTTAAAGCGCTAATCCTGTTCGCTACGTAAACAAAACGTGTCGTGAGAACAACAACAGAATCAACTCAGTCTTCACACAATCTACTCCTTAACATACATAACTCATAGCTCACAATGTGGTGCCAAGAAACATGTAGTGAGGCGTAGCGCCGTATAACGATCCTGCCTTGGAGGCGGTTAAATGGGAGATGTGTCTCAGAGCTGGATAGTGACAGATGGTGACGCGAGACTGGGCGCGCACGTAGTTTATGTATCATCCGATAGAGGACAATATTGTATAGGGGGGCTGTGATTTTAGTTTCGATTGTGACCACTAGAGTGCACTAAAGTAATAGAATGTTTTTCATAAACTGTTCTAGTATTTTCATAAAATGTTATTATGTCTTTTTGTGCATCTAAAATGTTATAAATGTGTTTTAGCAGTATGAATGATGCGTAAGTGTGGTTTAAGGTTAATATGAAGACAATTGTTTAACGAGTTATGTAGTAGGATTTAGTGTGGGAACATTTCGAAGTAGTATGGATATGTACAAAGGGGATTATTGTAGAATAGATTTGTAAAGTAAGTTTATGGTAAAGGGAAAGTTAATTCAGGTATAAATAACAATAGTAAATAACTTTATGCATAAACAAAACTTCAACGTATTTGATAATTACGTCGGTAAAAAGTGCAGTGGTTAGGTTTACTATTTTGCGATTGGTTATTGATGAAAAGTGCGGATTGACGCGGGAGAGTGTTGTTTTGCTATTGGATGTTGAGTAAACTGACTAATGGTAAAGAAATATTCTTCGCGCGCCTTTCTCTGCTGGTAGAGAAGACTTAGAGTATTATAGAGAAGGATGGGAGCAAGCCATGAAACAGTTTGGACGTGTGTAGTAGTAGTTCCGGTGGAAACGATAAGTTGCCGGATCTAGCAGTGTTTCATACATCAAAAGTGTGGTAAAGTGACGGCATAATTATTCCGACGGGCGTGTAGAAATTTCGGAATTTTTAAGTGGATTTTGTCACGAGATAACACATATATTCCGCGTGGCGTATTGAGCAGTTCGGTGGCTAAAAACTGTGACTGCATTTGGTACCGACAGACTTAATATTTGGCGAGCATTCTCAATCAAAAACAATCCGTATTTTTGTAGCTACTACGTTTTCGGGAAATGCAACACCATAAACTTGCTAACGTGAACGAAAGGGATTGTGAGTGACTGTGTTGAGACTAGCATGGGCTTGGCAGTGTTACTTGTTCACCTAAGTTTCAGAGTATATTAATCAAGGACAAAATTTCCAATCTTTCATTTCCTTTGAAAACTTTGTCCCGAACCGTAGATAGTGACTTTAATTGCATCCTGGTTCACGTCGAAGTACAGTAGGTTTCGCTCGGCTTTCCTACTGATGATCTGCTGAGACAATGTTCACAGGTAGGTGCAGGTTCGTCGTAAAGGGACGGAAGGAACTACGCCGCCGCAGTAGTTCTCGCTGACCTCACTAAACGTCGGATAATGCAAGAACTTTATAATAGTGCTACAAATTAGGAGGCGGTACAATGTACAATGTTGGCAACCCTCACCTGTGACCACTGAAGATGCTTCATAAACGAAAAGGAGAAAAACGCGTACAGCACAAAACAGTCTTCCCTTTACTTGCATAGACCGACCGTATGTCCAAGAATAATAAAATATTCTAGCTACAAGATTCGTCTGACTTGTTGGCTCACTAAGTTTCGCAAAAGGCAGGCACGATCATAGTAGTTTAGCAAACACGAGTATCAGTTGACGTAATCGTGTCGTGAGTTACCGTAATGAGTAGTACAGTAACTAACGCAAGACTACTTCCACACTTTTCCGAGCACCAATTACGACGCCAGAGGTTTCCATAAATTTCCGCACCGCGCGATCGCCGTGTGTCGTGCTAATGAGTGGAGCAGCGTCTAGCTGGACGGCGTGCCCTCGGCACGCGGCCGTGACGTCACTCATTGAGCCGGCCACCAGCGCCTCGCCCCCCGCGTCGCTGTGAAATCGGTAATGGGCGGGCGGGGCAGAGTCTCGCGACCGCGCCCCCACACTGCGGCGCCGACGCCGACCGGCAAGTGGTGAAAGTTTTGCTCGCGCCTACGCAGACACGCACACACACACCTGCCACGGAAATCATTTCCATGAGGAGCTCCCCCATCGAGAAAAACAAAAAAAGAAAAGAAGCCGTTTATTAATGGTCAACAGTGGGCGCCGAGACTGTGGAGGATTCAGTTCAGAATTATTTATCAAGAATATATTATACACGATACCCGGTAGTTTTCGTCCGCGACTTGCAGTGTTCGCGGCCTTCTCTGTCACGGGTGTATACCGCGTGACTATCTCGATTCGCTGCTTGGGCGTGTCCACGAATCACCCTCCGGCTCTGTACGTGATGGTTTACTACGTGGATTTCCGTTTACCACTAGGCGATTTGCAAGTTATTTACATGCGCCTGACTTGCAAATGTGCATTGCAGTCTTGTCAGTCCCTCATCCTACATTATTCTCGTTCTCCCCCAGCCCATCTTGTCAGGAGGAGGAAAACAAAACTTGAGAACCACATGGCTACTGAGTGTGAATACTACTCTATTGTGGATAACTAAATTATAGGGAAAATATTAGGCTATTGGGATTAGGACTCGCGCAGTTTGGGTAACGTACAAACCTAATTATGTATGTATATAGTTCATCCATCCCGGGATTCGAGAATCTCAACGATTTTTGCCTGTTATCGATAATGGCAGGCTACTTCTCGTGACAATTCGAAGACCGTATCAATATCTCTATAGAATTCCTCCGACTAGCCCGGACATACAAAAAAGGAACGAGCGGGGGACTTTATATATGCAGAGTCAGATTTAATAAAACATTTTTAGTTCAAAAATGGTTCAATTGGTTCTGAGCACTATGCGACTCAACTTCTGAGGTCATCAGTCGCCTAGAACTTAGAACTAATTAAACCTAACTAACCTAAGGACATCACACACATCCATACCCGAGGCAGTATTCGAACCTGCGACCGTGGCGGTCGCTCGGTTCCATACTGTAGCGCCTAGAATCGCACGGCCAATCCGACCGGTCATTTTTAGTTACTTACTAAAACATGACAATAAGTTACATTTTGTGTCTGCATGCACTATTATTCCCCTATTACGATTCTGATAGTTTGAGCAATGCAATGTATGTTCAAATGGCAGAAAGATATTTTTTATGAGATACAATAACTGTTTGACAAATTTTAGATTTTTTAGCCACTTGTGTTATGCAACTTTGCTTCTTGCCGAATGTCATGAGTCTATATCGATGGGAAGTGCCCTACAGGTTTTGATGAGCGATGTTGCGAATAGGATCAAAATATATGACATAAATGACCGAATCTTTTGATTGCGTTATCTTAGAATTTACACCTACAAGGGACCATATATCGTAATATATTACATGAAGGTGAATTAGATGCGGCTACCCGTTCCTGAGAAAAAGAATAACAAAGTGATCCTATAAGGTTTCCGTTTTTACAGATTGAGGCATGGAAAGCCAAAAAAATTAGTTTTTTCAATAAATTTCCCAAGAAATTTTACCTTCTTGTCATTACCGATCTTCGTATCCGAGATCGCTACCACAAACCTTTGCGGTGACGCTTGCTTTCGATTTAGCCAGATCGAGTCTTGGTAGTGGAAGAAACCTGTGGACTTAGTGAGGTCTCAACCACTGACATGCTGGGACCTTTAAAGCAGCAAGAAACTACGCTTGGCGAACAGGTTCCTCACATACACTTGACCTGGATGATTCTTGGTTCATACTGTTCTATTTCGTTAATTCAGCAACATCGTGCAAAATATGAAGACACGCATTTGTTTCCTACGGTTTCGTTATTCCAAAAATCATTTACACGAACGATTAGGTGATTTCCTCGACAATTTTGTTAAGTGCCCGATGCACTGTCGAAGAATGGGAGTGAGACTGCTTTTATAACTGCTTCCTGGCCGAACTAACCCTTCTGTTCATGTATAAATTTGTATGCGTAAAACTGTATTTCTTGTCCCATTTGGCAACTTACAATTTCTTCTACTTTATTTCTTCGTCATGCTGATCGAACACTTGGTCAGAACTAAAGAATGCGCTAAGCTCAGCTCCTGTTTTGTAACATTATCGTTTAATTTGCGGTTTCCTTTAAATCTCCGATCCACACCGTGTTGGGGATTTTCTCTGCCCGGGGACTGGATGTTTGTGTTGTCCTCATTATTTCATCATCATCATCATCATCATCATCATCATTCATGACAGTGGCAAGATTGGACTGCGTAAGAATTGGATTACGTAAAAATTGTGACTATGTACGGGCGCTGGTGAGCGCGCAGTTGATCGCCCCAAAACCAAATATCATCATAATCATCCGATTCAGATAAATTATGTACAACTTCTAGACGTTGTTTATTTTTGTTACGGCATCGTGCCCCGTTGTGCATCACTGCACTACGTATAGCCTACAGGGTGACAATTATTGAACTATATGAAATAAAATCGTCAAGACTTCTGAACTTTTCGCGTTAGGACGTTCAAACTGCACAGTTGGCCGCGGGTATGATGGGAATTAGTATGCGCTTCGTTTGGTTTAGCCCACTTTCATTTGGATGGGTTGGTCAATAAGCAAAATTTGCACATTTGAGGGACTGAGATTCCGCATTTCACGATCGAGAAGTCTCTTCACCCTCAACGGGTGACTGTGTGATGTGCAGTGTCCAGTCAAGGAATAATCGGTGCGATATTCCTTGATAGCTCGGTGACTACCAAACGATACGTGAAGGTTTTGGGAAATGATTTCATCCCCATTATCCAAAGTGACCCCAGTGTCGACAAGACGCGTGGTTCATGAAAGACAGAGCTCGAACCTATCGAAGCAGCTGCGTGTTTAATTTCCTGAAGGATCACTTTGGGTCCGCATTCTGACTTTGGGGTAACCAGAGGCCACTGGCGTGGGCCTTGATTGGCTGCCATATTCTCCGGATATGAACACACATGACTCCTTTTTGTGGAGCTATATTAAAGACAAGGTGTACAACAATGACCCCAAAACCACTGCTGTGCTGAAAACAGCCATTTAGGAGGTCGTCGACAGCATCGATCTTCCGACACTTCAGCTGGTCATGCAGAATTTCGCTATTCGTCCGCGCCACACAATCGCCAATGATGCCAGGCATATCGAATATGTCATAACATAAATCCGAATATCTGTAGTGACGTTTACATGTTGAATAAAGTCTGTGCACTCCGTAGTTTGTAACCAATTTTTTTTTCATGTAGTTCAATTATTGCCATCCTGTACAATAAACGTGTATAATTTCTTCCCTAGTGTGCTTTACATCCAGTGCCACCATCAGTCCTTAAAATAAGTCTTTCTCGTATTTCGTTTTGTACATGAGATGCAGATAAAAATAGTACACAATAAGCAACAAAGTATCTAACAAGTAAGATTCTTGGGCACAATTTGCGACCTAGAGCGCCCACAGTCTACACTGTAGAGATTGACAGAAGCTAGGTGGTGAGATGTGTTCGACAGCGGAAAAGGCTGGCCGCCAGTCTCTTACACGAAGTGTTTAGAAAATACAGAAAAACAGGATTTTTTTGTTTTATTTTTTGAAAGAAAGCAAGAGTGACTACACGCTGGGTATAGCTCAAGAAAAAACAGCTATCATCTTCTTGTAAATGTATCACAAACGAATCATTTTTGATGGTGTATGTCCATCTTAGAAGATCGTAATAAAGAGTAAGAACGGATCGAAGATTTACAAGTAGCAGCAAATAAAGATTACTCTATCCAGTTTGATCCCGAGATTAGAGAAGTAGTGCACTGAATAGTAACTTCATTCAGCCCATGAACTATCTTAATGGCAAATTGGTTCAGTATGTTGAGTATGACTTTAAAATGAGTGTTTCTGTTATTATTTTATTTTTATACAAACCTATACGTAGCTGTCAACTCCGAACTTTACCTACCTTTAAAATGAAGGTGTTTTGACTTTGTGCGCTGCGGAAACAGATTCGGAAACTTTTGGGCTAGTGTAGGACAACTTTAGAGTTATGTCCGTTCAACGTGATCAGAAAATTACTTCTTACTGTTTTATTAATTTTTTGCGGCTTACTTTTGAATACTTTGATTTAAAAAACCATGTCAGCAACGGCTCATCGATGACGGTGTATCTGTTCTTGAAATTAACCGTACTTTACGCGCTATTCGTAGAGCGGAACTTCGAAGAATGACGTTGTCTCACTGTCGCCAAGTAAAAAATCCAAGTATTTGCTGGCACATATCTGAAACAGAAAACAGAGAGGAAGGTAAAACGAGCTATATCCGGTGGTTTTGAGTACAGTAGTGTATAAAATGGTAGAAAAGACTGAATTATGGTTTGTTGCTGTATTTTGCGATTAGTAGCAATCAACTTTAATTTAAAATGCAATGGACATCACCATTTTAATGTCTGCTACTGCAAAGGCATAATGCAGATGCTTCACGAAGCTTAATTTCCTTCTCAGTGCCATATTTTACGTTCCTTTCCTTTCTCGTCCACCTATCGACACGAATTCCCTGAATGGCAGGTCCTGAGTGACATATCCCAAATCTAATCTGACAGGTGACATATAGCAGACTCCGTTCCCATCTCTTCTCCGAAAATTCCACCGCGCTTCGTTTGCCCTGCTGACCCAGATCTCACAGTTTAGCGAAAAAAAAAAAAAGAGATGAATGACGGTCGAATAAAGGAACAAAAGGCATATAGTCAGGTGAAGGCTACCGATATGAAGCTTTATGACCACAATTAAAACCAGATAATACGAAATGTCAAATCTAAGTAATCTATTCTTCGTCAGTACATCACAGTAAGTAGTCAGGGGAAGGCATACAAGCAAGTTTAGGAACTTCTGCTATTAGCACACCAATAACAGAAATTACTGTACTTTTATTTGAGAAAAATATCTAAGTTGAAATCGACAACTCTGTAATTAATGTTACTGTGACAAGCGACTATGTGTTATTTAGTGATAGTTTACTTACAGTCAGTTTGGTACAAACAGAATTGCGATACCTTACTTGGATCGAGAAATATTTGACTCTTTTTATTTTTACGTTTTTCGTCACAATCACACGAAGATTAGTTAACAATTGTTAATAACATTTAAATTTTAGCAAAATTATGTAGAAAAATTGGAAAAATTAATCGGTTGCATTTATGTTCGTTAGTAAAAAATAAGACAGAGATGCGATTTTGTTACTGACCGCTGAAGATAATAATATTTATTTGCAACTGATGACTGAAATTTATCCTAAAAAAAGAAGAGTGTAATGTGGAAATCAACGTCTAAGGGGAGCTGTACTTATCATGCTCCATAACTGTTGCGGCAAGATTTCTTCGTAGCATGCCGGTTTCGAGAGGACGGTACACAGGTGTCGGATTCTGCAGGTCGACGTTCATACCGCAGTAGTAGCAAGAAACCTTATAAACTCCCGAGGATGTATGTTTCTTTTCTTTCTTCGGCAGGTTGTATATTTATTTTTTAAATTTGGTTCGTAGTGCTAAAGGCGATTTGTTTAACATGTACTAGATTTTATAAGACGTCTTTATGTAATCGTGGTAAACTTGACTGTCTTCTTTGGATCTAGAGTTCGTGAAGTCTTCTTCTATTTCGCAATTTTGTTGTACAATGAGTCAAAAAAAGAGCGCAAGCCAGTCACTTTATCCCCAAGACGTGTTATATTTGAGTTCAATTGCTGAACTGACCACCCCTGTGTTTTGGGGCATATTACGCCTCTTACAGTAAATAACAGAGTATGTAGGTCCTACGGAACAATTCCTCCATATATTTGGCTTTGGCCCATCAGGTGTGGCGCGAAGGTGAGACTCCAGACCCGTGACCTGAAAGGTTGATGCTGAAGTACCCATCCAGCCATCTGGATTTAGGTTTTTGTGGTTTTCTAAACAATTCTGGTAAATGTGTGAATCATTACTTTAGGTAGGCTGACCCCTATTTAGCAATCACGTCCAACTGAGCCGCGTTGCGTCTTTGACGACCACACCCTCAAGTAATAAGTTAATCCACAGCCTCCTACCTTAATTAGTTCAATTTTAACATTGTGTATCCTGTGATAAATCAATTTCATTGTATAAAATTTGGCATCTACTATGAAATATTGTTCTTTTTCTTAATTTTGTTGTATACAGAGAATCAGTATTACATCGAGATGAAATTGTTAGTAATGTTATGTACTGCACGGTCCATTACAGAATTGTCTCTAAACCTCGCCCTCACTAATACACACACACACACACACACACACACACACACACACACACACACACACACACACACACACAATTTTTGCATTCGTGGTGGTAATATTTAGTAGTTGTCCTTAATATTTCCTTCCCTCCCACCCTACCTTCTTGTTCTTAGTTTTCGTATAATTTACACCTACAACTTCTGCAGAATGTCAGATGGAGACATACAACTCTGTAGCGAAACCACTGTTTCTGGGGCCTGGTATTTCAGTCCATGTGTCTGTTCCCTGAAATACCGTCCCACGGAAGCACTAGAGCTACTCATAAAATATTAGAGCCACCGGCATTGCTGCATGTTTTATATCCTGGAAAGTGATACGCTTGCAAATCTCTATTTATGAGCGCCAGCAACAGCCGTGAGCGACAGATATTGCACAAAATCCGCTGAGATATTGTCCGTTAGGACTAATCACGCAACTACGAACCGTCGTGTAGGGACTGTCGGTGTCACACTGTGCTCCATTTTTCAACAAATATCTGTATATTTTTGAAACAATAAAATGTTTGGAAGTACTTTTTAACTTTCTCTATTGTGAAAAAATTATGGTCATTACCTTTGATATATCTGCTGAGTCACAGTTACAGAACACAGTTACCTGTGGAACTCTTTACGGAAGTAAAGGTTTCATCTTTGAATCGCATGTAAGATCAAACAATACGTACGACATTGATCCAAGCAATATCGTCGTCGTCGTCGTCGTCGTCGTCAGTTAGCTGTGCGATGGATTCCTGCAAAGTTTTTAAGGGAGTATTTTCTATACATGCTGTGGCGGTCATCTTACTCTCTCTTGCCTTGCTGTCACCTTGGTTGTGACCCGGTCTGATGTCGGGCAAGTGAATTTTAATATATAATAATTTTGATCTTTTGTAATCCTTTTAAAATTGTAAAGCATTTCTAAATTGTTTACCGTCTGGTATTTGGAGTTTTAATAATTTGTCATGAAGCTGATATTTAATGTTTTTTTATTGTAAATAGAAAAGAATCATTCTCTCTGACGGTAATGATTACTTAGCACTTTCGAAGCACAAGTATTAATTAATTTCTTGCTATCCGATAAAATTTTGGAGGATGTACTTAATAACAAATGGTGGTCAATGGCTTACCTGAGCCCTTCGTCTAGGACAGGGGCGGGCAGGAATCCTGCACGTGTGCGGTGCACTTGCACGCGTGCAGTTAACAGGTGTTCTGCGTGCACACAGGGGCAAGCTGGCCACCCGCTTACCTCCCCTCCCCACCATACCTTCTGTCCACTCTTTCCTCTGTAATGCGTTTTGTTTTTATAGCTTGCTTTATTGAATGATGGAATGAGGTTAGCAGGAGTGCTTGAAATAAATCATGGTTTGCAAGAGTACCTATTAACTACGATACGTTTTATTTAATTATCACAGGTGGAGTTTACAATACGTTTAATATCTGGAACAAAATTTCTGCATACAGACAAACGCCAACAGTTACGTAAATTTTCATCACTTATGTTTGCTCTTAACCGAGGCTTATTAATTCAGCAAATGGTTTTCCAGCTCTCACTATATTAAGCGCAATTTTATAGCTTGCACGTACCGCTGGGCTATTATTGTTGTCGTCCTGAAAAATTGAAAACAGTGCTCCATAAAATGTTAAATCAGTTAGATGAGAGACATGACGAGAGAAAGTCGCAGATCCCTCGTGACAACGGCAACTTGGACAGATGCATCTAATATCGTCAGGTCGCTCTTCTTAAGCTCAGTCAATTTCCGCATCCGCTCAGAATCCGACAATAAATTGTACTCGTCCATGTGAAATTTATTATAATGGCCTTCAATATTAAACTTCCGCTGACCAGCGAGAATACTGCCACATATTAAACATTTCGAATTATCACGTCTTTGCACAAAGAAAAAAAGACAGCAAATCTCCACGTCTCCGTTTCCTTCATTCACTCTGCATTTTCCGGTTCATGAAATACAACGTTCACTACGTAGTGGTCGCTTCCCATCAACGTCCGCGGCTTAGCCTTCTACTACACTGCCGCAACCTGCCGGCTGTCGCCACTGCCCCATTCGACGATTGCACGCGAGCAGCACACGTGCAGCTTTGTGCGCTCACGAGCCGCGTGCAACGTTTGCCCGCCCCTGGTCTAGGATTTGACTGTTGTCTGTTCCATACGCTCTTCATGAGATTTTTAGAAAGACAACATTGTATCCAAGAAGAAAAGTGCATTATACTTGTACAATTAATTTTATTTCTGCTAGTAAACAACAGCTCGATTATCAGTGACCTGTTTTCGGGTAGATAATCGCTATTTTCAGAAATATTGCCTTTGTATTTGTCACGAATATAGGGATACGGCTAAAGTTGTGGCGAAATAAAAAATTGCATGACTGTTTTTCTTCATTAATAATAAATTTATTAGTCGAACTCTTCCAGGAAACTGTACCATATGGAATAACCGGACAAATGTCAATTATATACTATTTATCTGGCATCTTTCAGCTGAAGATGTCTATATTTTAACACGATTTCCTTATATTCAGCCTATGACGTAAAGAAGCGGTGTCGCATCGCGTTGATAAACGTTTCACATTACGGTCAGAAAATCTAAAGTTATCGATTCTTTTATTCTCTCTCGGAAATACTCTATAAGTGAATTTACACAGCGTCTCAAATCATGGCACCTCCCTTATCTCCGTTCACATTCGTTTCTCGGGAATTAGAAGAACTACGGACATGAGTGGTGTCTGTTCTTTGGGACGTATCCGAGAGCATAGACACCACTTGTGAATAGGCAGCTGGGACGTATACATGAATAATCAGGATGGAAGGAATGGAAACGGCATGGGAAAGAGATACGAAGGAAATAATTACTTCCAGCCGCACTGGACATTGTGGCAATGTAACGGCAAGAGCTGAAAATTTGTGCCGAACCGGGACTCGAATTCGAATGCTCCGCTTCTGTGGAACGGTTGCCTTAACAGCCTCGGCCATCCGGACACGCTTCCCGGCAGATGCGAATTCCCAACTTCCGCCCGCCGCACCGCAGTTACCCCCGCCCATTAACCCCCTTCTCGCAGGTTTCTGATTCCCGTAGAGTTTGGAATCTGCACTGAAGCTTTTCCATCAAACAGCCGTCGCGCACATAGAATTATAGATACGAGATGTGTCCGTTCTGTCGAACACGTAGTACTAATTTCAACAAAAGTATTTTTTAGTTTCCTATAGAATATATCAAGAATACATAAACGATCTTTTATTTCAATGGACAGTTGCACAATACGGGGTTATTGTACTTTTACCATGGATTTGACAATTTTGGAAGTGTCATCTTCAGAAGGTAAAACCTGGTAGTCAAGGGAAGCCAGGAGTCGGTTACGATTGTGGACGGGGGCGCAATCAGTTACTGTTGGTTGCATTTTTACAGTTACACTCAATTTATTTTAAACCAGTAATTCCTGACTCAGTAATAAATAAAAATACCACACGTTATTAGTGAAAGAATAAACAACTGTGTAAATAATAGTGGTCTCAGTGAGTTACAATATAGCAAATCACCATTAAATACAGATACAGCAGATAATATTTTAAAAGCAAGCCACTGTGATCTGGACAGAAGGCCTTACACGCCAGGAATGGCGATAATATAAAAAATTTAGAAACCCTCTCTAAAGCAGCAAAACAACAGCAAAGGTTAATTAAAAAATAAGCAACTGATCACCAGACGGGTGAAATAAGATGATGGTAAACTTTGTAACACAACCCTTATCAACCACTCAGCACTACACTGCTAGATTTATTCCAGAAGGCGACCAGAACTATTAACTAGATATATATAAACTTTAATGTAGGCATTACAAGGCATTGAAATAAATAATACAATAATAAAACACAAGGACGAGTACATAAACTCCTTAAAGGGTATTGAGGCAGATTATACCCGCAGAAGGCGTGGGCTAAAGGAGCGTTACACTGAACTACTGGCCATCAGACCTCCTTGTAGAACAGACATGTCTTACAAGAACCAAGTGGCCACCGACGGTGCTCCACGAATCTATCTCTGAAAAGGTCTGGCAACAAACACTTCCGCGAGCGATGAGATAGGCAGCCAAGAGTTGCATTCACTTAACAAGGTGGTAACTCAGACTTGTGGCAGTCTAAAGAATGACTAATGATAAACTTGCTGAAACTACCTGACGTCCGATGAAGCAAATGCAACGACGGAACAATACGCCAGAGCCGGAACCGGCGGTCTGCACTACGTCCCCACAATACTTTGTTTAGAGCGCCAGAAACGAGAAAGGAATCACTACCACCAGTGTAGAAGAATCACCAATCGGCCTACAATTAATAAAACTGTCAAAACTACACGCCTTACCGGACAGCAGCTTCAAGGCGGCGAAACGTACACTGCCGTTACATAAACTAGCCCCCAGGACAGGTAACTGGGGCATTAGTGGCCATCATGTAAGGAAAATTACCGCTGCTTGAACTTAACAAGTTATAACAAGTTGAACGCAATAAATAGTAATAAGAAGTCGAGGGAAGCTAATCAGATCCGCCTTCCCCAAGCACTCCACTCGCTGCTCTTCTCCTCAGCGACACTACGAGCAGCGACAACAACCCAAGTCACTGGAGAATCGTGAGATATCACAATGGTGGAGGTTTCTCTACTTGGATTGAAATACACTCATCTTAAAGCTTGCTGGATCCGCTGCTCATGACCACAGCCCTTCCATCTGGCAGTCCATGCACGCCGCCGGCGGTCTCGGCGTTTTCTGGCACTGCACGGATCTGGCTCCTCCTGAGTCCCCAACCGAACTGGCCCACTCACACCACCCGGAAAAACAAAGACGTCGCCCAAAGATAGGGCAACAGTTACCACATATTGATAACCGCCGCTGCTGCCACTAGCGGACAGGCAACGCTTGCGAAACGAAGTGGCGCCAGTCAACACTAGAAGAAGACAAACAACCGCAACCATGCCAACTAAATGATGCCGTCTGGCCTCCAACAGAGAGCGGAAACCTACAAACAGCACCAACGCAAGCCGCAGGACGGCTCAGAAGGTATTGTACCTATTAACGAATATTACGACACTGTGTGCAGAACAATAGGGTGTCATTACAATAAATAAAATTACAGGAAATGCTGACAAATAATTTTAGTGTAGCATACTCACGTAGTTGTATTCAAACGTAGGCTTCCGCGGCTGTTGTCACTATAAAATTCTTCTGGGTTTGTGGCCACATTGTCAGCCATAAAATACACCCTGAGGAAGGTGTCTTGCAACAGGCGCCGAAACATCGGAATTTTATAGTTGACAATGCGGCCCCAAACGCAGAAGAATTCTCTCGACCATACTGACGTACGATCATGAGGTTATCACTGAATAAATCACCATTTAAAATCCATGATTTAAAATTAGTAGATCTTAACTCTAGAGCTTTGTATTAAAACTGTTTGAAATACCATTAAAATAAATGATTTAAAAGGAGTAGCTCTCTACTCCAGAGCTTTGTTTTAAAACAGTTTAAAGTACCACACGTTTTGCAATGAATCGAACAACGTGTAATGCACCACTAGAAAGATTTTTGTATATAAGGCGTTTAAATATAAAACTTGGCATTGGATCCTACAGAGCATAAGTATGCCACGTACAGAGCTACCGACATACCCCGCCTGGCGAAACATCAGAGGCACAGGCACAAGGTCACCTCTGGTAGGTGGCGCTCCTGGGAGTCTTGTACGCGCTTAGCTGCAATGAGCAGCCTCTATGATTTCACAAGTGCATGTTCATCACTAGAATTAACATGTCAACTAAAAAGTTGAAAGGGGGAGAGGAGAGGGGGATAAAAATGTGCAATTATAGTCATATGGCTTAAAAAGAGACCGCAGGTTCAGGAAAACATAGCAAACTCCTGACAATATCGCAAAACACACGAGAAGCATTTGACGTGAGTGTGAAAGCAAAAACTTTTAATTTACAACGTATAAAGAAAGTAGTAGCCGATATCGTAGAGCATGCAATATTCGCTTCTTTCATGATATTTCTGACCTGAAGAACTTTGTATCATTTCTGCTTGGCTCATGCGTTACATCTGAGCATCCATTACATTAGTCCATCAGCAGTCTGCCAAAAGAGTACGAGGCCTGAATATCTATTTTTCATCACTGCAGTATCCTGATGAAACCCTCACCATGCTCGTTACAGACTAATCCGCAATTTTTAGAGAAGAAGTTAAGACAGGCATACACGAAGTATATTTCAGAGACGTGTAACTGTTCAGCCACACGCTTCTTATAAATTTGTGTCACATATTTCCCAAGAATTGGATGAAATATAATGAAATCTATTCGAGGCAGTCCCCTCAGAGCCATGTCGCGTATCATCAAATTACTTGTCTCTGAATATGAGTAGCTCTTGAATCTGTGGGCCAACGAAGACACACTGATTTTTGATTCACTAAGTCGTGCGATTTTTCCCGTCAAGCCCTTACCGGCCTCGCGTACATGATTCATTTTTTTAGGAAAAATTGAACAGTTACATAAAAGTCACATTAGCACAAAACAGAAGGACAAGTTACAAGGCATATCACCTACGGTTCTAACCGAATTAGAATACTGAACTGGTATGACCTGACTACTGAATATTATTTCTATTATATTGTTTCTTTCTTGTCGTGTCTTTTGACACCGTTCCTCACAAGCGACTTCTAATAAAGCTGCGGGCCTATGGGGTATCGTCTCAGTTGTGCGACTGGATTCGTGATTTCCTATCAGGAAGGTCGCAGTTCGTAGTAACAGAAGGCAAATCATCGAGTAAAACTGAAGTGATATCAGGTGTTCCCCAGGGAAGCGTCCTGGGACCTCTGCTGTTCCCGATCTATATAAATGACCTGGGTGTTAAAATTACGAACAACTTCAGTTGGAAAGACCACATAGATAATATTGTGGGGAAGGCGAGCCAAAGGTTGCGTTTCATTGGCAGGACACTTAGAAGATGCAACAAGTCTACTAAAGAGACAGCTTACATTATACTCGTTCGTCCTCTGTTAGAATATTGCTGCGCGGTGTGGGATCCTTACCAAGTGGGATTGACAGAGGACACCGAAAGGGTGCAAAAAAGGGCAGCTCGTTTTGTATTACCACGTAATAGGGGAGAGAGTTGGCAGATATGATACGCGAGCTGGGATGGAAGTCATTAAAGCAAAGACGTTTTTCGTCGCGGCGACATCTATTTACGAAGTTTCAGTCACCAACTCTCTCTTCCGAATGCGAAAATATTTTGTTGAGCCCAATCTACATAGGTAGGAATGATCATCAAAATAAAATAAGAGAAATCAGAGCTCCAACAGAAAGGTTTAGATGTTCGTTTTTCCCGCGCGCTGTTCGGGAGTGGAATGGTAGAGAGATAGTATGATTGTGGTTCGATGAACCCTCTGCCAAGCACTTAAATGTGAATTGCGGAGTAGACATGTAGATGTAGATGTATATAACAATCATTCATATGTTGGCAATAATTTTTTTGTTTTGCTTCAAGGAAAAGAATGTTTATAAAACAGAGCAGAGCCAGGTTTTCATTTCCTTTGCGATATCTCCTTTTATCATTACAGGCAAGTTTTAATTTTCTTTGTGATATCCTTTATTAGCTATTATGACAAATTAACTAACAGTTAATTAGTTAAAAAATTATCACGTCGCGCACTCAAACTATAATCTTTTTATTGTGCAACTAAAAGGTCTTTAATGTGGCAGGTATTGCTACATCAATTGATTACAGTCACTGAAGAAAATTAACAATAATATCACTTATCTTGTATTTGCAATCCAATGACGATTTCGCTCTGGCTTTGGCTCGTAATTGAAAATGTTGTCTAGGTAGCAGGACTATCGCTGTTGGTGCGAAAGCCACTCGGATGTTAATTAGGCCGACTTGAAGAACTTACAAAGACAATCTTTCAGGATTAATTTGATGATTTATGATTTTCATTGGAATGTGCTTCATACTTTTTTAAACAACGGTCACTTGAAAATAATTCTTGACACTCACTTTTCACAAAAATTCACATTTATTAAACTTTTCATACTTTCGCATGTTCAAAACATTACTTCATCATACAATTTCGCAGCCGTTACTGCTCTTAATAAAACTCACAACATCTTTCATTGTCTACAACTCGGACTCATCTTGTCATTTCCAACACAAAGTCAAGACTGTTCATATTCAATACAACTTGACTACTCTGAACGCTTCCGCGCCAAAAGTCACGCGCCAGCATCAAAGATAACAATAAGTACAAAGATATTCAGACTAGATGTTATATCGATTTCAACATCTCAAAATATCGAGGTACATACATATAAAATTGCAACCAAATTTGGATAGAGAGAAAAATATGAGACATTACGTAGAAAAATATTCATTAATCTGCGGTATCGAAAAATAGGGTTGGCGGGTGATAAAGGTTTCGCAAATAAAGAACCATACACTATAGAATCAGTTAGTCTCTCGCAGTTTACATTTTCGCTGTTGCACGATGTAATCCGAGCGTTCA